>NC_084793.1:251834958-252459958 GCF_963169125.1 Humulus lupulus
TCTACTACCCACTTTTGTAACGCCCCACGTCACTATGGTTGCTTCCTGGAATGACGACTGGCCCTACAAACCAACATGAGTCTTTCGAGCGTGCTTTGTCATCACTCGCACGCTTCTTGGGAAAACTTCCCAGGAGGTCACCCATCTTGAGATTACTCCAGGTCAAGCACGCTTAACTTTGGAGTTCTCAAGTGATGGGCTACTGAAAAGAAGATGTATCTTGTTGGCATAGGTAGTACCCATCAACCCATTTAAGCCCTATTCAACTGTGTAGTCCCATACCTACACAGTCTTAGAATCATCTCACTTGACCTTCCCCAGGCGATGTGGGATTGCACAACTTTACCCGGTCTTTCTCCCTACGGATCACGGGATACTGACTGTCACAATCACCCTCCCTTACAGGCCCAACGTCCCAGTCAGCCACACTTCCAGCTGTGTCAAGGCTCTGATACCATTTGTAACACCCCACGTCACTATGGTTGCTTCTTGGAATCACAATTGGCCTTGCAAACCAACACGAGTCTTTCCAGCGTGCTTTGTCCTCACTCGCACGCTTCTTGGGAAAAATTTCCAGGAGGTCACCCATCTTGAGATTACTCCAGGTCAAGCACGCTTAACTTTGGAGTTCTTAAGTGATGGGCTGCCGAAAAGAAGATGCATCTTGTTGGCATAGGTAGTTCCCATCAATCCATTTTAGCCTTATTCAACTGTGTAGTTCCATACCTACATAGTCTTAGAATCATCACACTTGACATTCCCCAGGCGATGTGGGATTGCAAAGCTTTACTCGGTCTTTCCCCAAACAGATCACGGGATACTGACTGTCATAACTTTAGTAGAATTCGAGGCCCGGAGGCTAGGACTCAGCCTGAAAGCCTTTATTTTGTCAACATTGATGAATATCATTTATTTGGTTAGGACTAGGGTACCGCTAGGGTTCGAGCTACTCAAGGGTCATTCTAATTATACATTACACTTGGACCCGAGGTAAGAAATCTGCATCGAATACTTGATGTACGTGAATAGGTCTTGGGGCAGTTGTTTAATATGGATTGGATTAGGGCTTGGGCCCTTGTAAATGTGCATGATTATGATCATGCCTGTGTTTGTTTGATCAAGCATGTTGAATGCTCTATATCTGGATATTTGTTATATAATGAATGCCTGTGTTGCATTATTTGATTGAGAAAGGCTTAACTTATGAGTCATGCACGACAATAGCGATGAGTGCTCGTCGAAAAGCATTGACTTATAAGTCAAGGACGGCAATAACGTGCTGACCACTGGTCATTTTTGTTAGGCCTAATCAGGAATGCAGCATACACTTTTCCGACCCAATGGTCATAGAAAACTAATGCGCCAGGTACGTTGGGACAGCTCCAAGGATGGTTATACAGAGGATAGGGCCCTGAGGTGACTTATTAGTCCCATATCCTAGGGCACTGGGCCTCAGTTTGACTTATTAATCAGTTAATTAAGGCAACTGGCCCCATAAGACGCTATAGTCATTTATATGAATGGTATGCATGCATGAGTAGGGTTATTATTTATAGGCATGCTTATGATGCTTATTATGATTTGATAACATGTTATTAACTGCTTATGAGCATGTTTAAGTTTTCTTGATGAGCCTTGGCTCACGTGTGCTATTTGGTGCAGGTAAGGGGACAGAGAAGCTAGACGAGCCATGAGTTGGAGAGCTTCGATGGCGACGTGTACATATACGGCTTCTCGACCACCACGATCGAGATTTCTCAGAAGAGCTAGGGTTAAACCCTATTTGCTGCTTAGGTCGGCTGGTTGAAACTTTTGAGTTGTAATATCCCTTTTGGAACTGTAAACAACTTTGTAGACGTTTATTATGGGATCTTGTTGACGCCGTTTTTTGTCAACTTAGAAATGAAGAGCAATTAAACAAAAATACCAGAGGAAACAAACAATATAGACACAATTTTTTACGTGGTTCAGTAGTTAAAATCTGCCTAGTCCATGAGTTTGTGTTATTCACTTGTTGGAATTCTATCAAAGCTTTTATGGAAGCAATTTTACAGAGTCTTCCCAATACCCCTTTTTTTTTCTCCCTACAATGACCTGTTCCACTCTATTTATAGAGTGGTTTAACGAATATCTTCCCACAAATTTGGGGGAGTTATGATACAAATCAATTAAAATAAATACAATTAAATGCATATGGTTACTACATATGCATACAATTAAATTTTGAGGATTTAATACAGACTACACCTGATCCCTTAAACATAGGGATTTTACAACAATAAACACGTTCACTGTAACGCCCTACTTCCTTAGAGCCGTTACTAAGTGTGTTTTAAGACAAAACAGTGTGCAAAGAGCTCGCTAACCGAGGTTTTTAAACAAAAGTGTGACTAAATAAAAGTTAAGGCTGTAATCTTAGGAAAAATGCGTCGTTTCAATAAAACTTCTAGTATTAAACATTTGGGATCCCAAAATAAGGTTTGAAAACTATTTACATCTTGAAATGAGTTTACAGTTGATTGATCATAAAAAATCATAGATTATTACAGCCATTTTCGAATAAACCCCCAACCAAAGCAGTCGGGCAGGCCAAACATGTACGCGTCGCTTCACGCTCTCCGTACTCATGGTTGGTTGACTCAGTCTTTGCCCTACCTGCAACACGGAGCACCCGTGAGCCGAAGCCCAGCAAGAAAACTCATGCAGAACATAACATATGCAAATATATATAGTTAATCATATCAGATAGCCCACAGATAAACAAGTCAACCATTAGACTAAGCAAACACGGCCATGCCGCCCCAGAGCCTTACCGAAGCCTGGGGTATCGGTTCTCACCGCGAGGATAACTCATGTATCCCTTGGGTCCCACCCTGAATATAAGCATCCCATGTGCTGTGTGTTACTTTCGGCCCCACGGCCGTACCCGGCCTACGCCGCACTCGGCCCTTGCCGTTCATTTCATTATAATCACACATATAGTACATTCGAATAATCATTCACACACATCATGATTCATTTAAGGTTAAACATATGCACATAATACAATCTGGGGCCATGCCCTACAATCACACAGTGGGGCCATGCCCTAATCTCGGGTGTTACGGTTTTCTTACCTTAATTTCGAATGCTTTAAATAGAAAAATGACGGCCCCCGAGCACGATCCACTTCCCGATCTCTAGCTTAACACCTAGTCACAACCAAGATAATGGATACCAATAAGATAAATCTCAAATGAGTTTCTAAACCAAGTTCTAGTCCCCGGAACATTGAACTTCACCAAAAATATAAAAAGATTCAATCCCGAGCACCCGTGGTTAAATTCCGAAGCCTAAATTCTCAAAATCCCAAAATTCCTTAAGCGTCGCGGCATGGCCCCCAAATAGGGCCACAAAAATGCCCAGAAATAGGTAAGGGCCGCGGCCCTACAAGGACCATGCCGCGGCCCGCCCTCCATCCTCAGCGCATCTTAGCCTTCAAGGGCCGCGGCCCTCCAAGAACCATGCCGCGGCCCGACCCTTCGAACCCAGAAAAACCCACCAATTTCAAGCTTAAAACCTCACCTTAAGCCATCCCAAAGCTCCCAATTCAAAACCAATTAATAATCACAACATTAGGATGGTTTAAACAACACAATTCCATCAAAAATCCAACCTAACACTCACCAAAATCCCAACTCCAAATTTCTGAAATTTCAAACCTAGAACTCAAAACCAACCATGGAATTCTCAATCTCAACCATCAAACTTTAATTTAAACCTTACCTCAGTTGTAGAATCGTTTCCCAAAGGATCCCATGACCTATCTTCAAAGTTTCAAGCCTCAAACTCCACCTTGAATATCAAAATCCATAAACATTCACAACCTAACAAAATCTCAGAATTTAACTTGAGAAAAAGAATTAATTGCTTACCTTTACCCTGATTTGTTCTTGATTAACTCTTGAGCTAAACCTCCAAATCCCACCATCAATTTTCAGAAATTCAAGCTTGATTTCTCCTAAGATTTCTGTGGATTTCATGAAAGAAAGAGGAAAAAAAAAGAAGAAGAAGAGAGGGTGGAGGCTGGGTCGGTTTCTCTAAGTCTCCAAATGGTTTATTTGTTTTGTTTTTATAACTTAAGCTGGTTACCTCAAGGTTCGGGGTACCAAAATGTCCCCGAGGCAAAAATGGTAAAATCCCCCAGTATTCCCGCCTAGGCATCCTAACCTCAAATATATCTCCAATTATTTATTTTCATAACCCAATATCAAAATACTCCTTGACTTGTCCAAAGTCAATTATAATGCCCCGTTGTGACTTTCCCCGCTATCCAGCTCTAGGATCGCCTCGTGCCGAAAGTTACCAATCACGGATATACCCACATATCACTGTGGTCTCTACAATCATCACATATTAATACAGTTATGCCCAACATGGCCAAAATTACAATTATGCCCTTCTAACACAATCCGGGCCTACATGCATACTAATATACATAGTCATGCATCTCAAACAATCAAATAGTCACATAACACGCTTTAAATTATAACCATGCATTTAACTCATAAAATCACACATAAATCCCAACACGCCATCCTGGCACACTAATCAAGGCCCTTAAGCCTTATTAGTGAATTCGGGTCGTTACATTCACACACAGGTTACGAGCTATGACATTTGACTTTTACACCTTCGAGACCGTTCATCCTTCGCGAACTCGACACCTCGGTTCGCTTATGCTTTCAACAAGTAATGTTGTCGAGATCATCCTCTCCGAGCTTACAACGCTCGAGCTCGAACCATCTTGCCTGATGGTAGAAATAAATTAGGAGATTTATACAATTATTGAACTATTGTCATCGTGACGTCGAGCTTGACTTATAACCTCAGAACTCCTTTGAGACCATATAGTTTCTGATCTCAAAAATTCTAATGTTGTCACATTTACTGCTTAGCGAGACTGTCTTTGACCTTCTCACTAATGATGATTTCATGACGAGAATGCTTATTTCGAGCTTACGCCTTACTAGCCTGAGTTTCGAGATGAAAATCTCCGTTCTCGAAATGTAGGTGTAACATTTTGAACTGCCACTTTTAAAAAATTAAGCCACCTACCATACTCAAGTGTTGACACGCGTCAGCCACGGGTTGTTCCATCAGGGTACTCGAGTACTTTTTCAAAACACCCACGTCTTTTCGCATTCAGCTTTTTACCGCCATTGTCATGTTTGCACCTGACCGTCTGATCAAATACCAAACCCAACCAAAGGCCCTGATTAGCTCGACCCTTGATTTCCCTTTGGGACATATATATAGTCACTTTCTCTTCTTCTCCACTATCATCTTTACATTTGAAATTTCAAAGAGAAAGAAAGACGAACCAGAGCCGAAAAACTCTCTTTTTTACTTTTGCATGTTCTCTAAACCAAGAAGACAAAACAACCTTGGCATTTTAGACTCCGTGAGATCATTCTTGCAACCATTCTTCCAGTCGTTGATTTCACTGTATCCGCAAGCTTCCGTGTGTAAGTTTCTGTTCTTGACTCTCGTACTTCTATTTCTTCGTGCATTTTTATGTTTTTCATTCCCATATGAATGTATGCTGTAGTTAGTAGTTTTAACCACATTGTTTAGCTGATATCACCCGAATTTTCAATTCAAAGCTTTTGACAACACAGTTCTAAATCCCAGATTTATTGTAAAAAATGCAAACATAGGGTTTTCTTTTTTAGATTAAGGATAGTGTATCATGTAAGCAAAGAAATGGGGGTTATGAATTAGGGTTTTTAATTGCACAAATCCCAAAATTATCACCTTTTTGGGTAACCTTCAACTTTATCCCTGAAACTTCGGGATTCTTAAAATGAATTCAAATTTTCCCATTCTCGTGTTAAGTATACGCTCGAAGCCCGAACTTTACAATGGTTCGGTGTTCCACTTCAAATTCAATCTGTCCTTTCGAGACCTTGGCCTTGATTGAGCTTACTCCATAATCTCGATCTTTCGAGCTCGAATCACCAAAATTGTATTCTATAAATCCTTGCATGTCTGGCCCTCACCCTATTTTTTCTTACTAGATGTCGCAGAATTCTCAGAATCAGTGGGGGTCAGTGCTCGCAATTCCTTACTCTCCATCAAATCATAGTCCGGAGTCTCCCTTCACTCGGAACCAGTGACTGATACGAGACCATTTCTGACGTCAGATTGACGAGGTCGAGGAAAGAAAAAGTAAGAAACTTTGGGTCACGATTTATCCAGATCCGGATCTCGAGATCAGACCTATCCCGCTCGATCCCAAACTCCAATTTATCGTTGCTTATGAGCCCGGTGCCCTTTCCTTCTCACTGATGGAGGACCCTTCAGATCGCCCTGCTACTTCTCGAGTGGCATCTATTTCGACCCTGCAAGAGGGTTTTTTTCAAGGCGGAACATTATTGGAGCTCGGTCACCACGACGGGCCAAATCTTTGAGAGTCTAGCTCTCCACGGTCTGAAGCTCTCCGGCACACTGATGTGCCAACCTATGACAACAAATGAGTGGATCTGCTACGCTCCGGGTGATGGAAAACCTGACAGTAAAATTAAGCTCGTGACCTGGAGTCGCGAGCATATGAAGGCAGGGGCCCTACTCCCCCTAAAATCCCTTTTTTTTTTAAGTATTTTCTGGATTTTGTTGGGCTCGCCCCATTCAAACTCGAGAACAATTCTTACAGGGTTTTGTCCGCCCCAAGTCCCTATACAACAAGAGATTCTGTATCTCTTTTGTCTAAAAAGCAACCTCTCTCGAGCTCGAGGATATGCCAAACCATCCTCCAAACTTTAAGCTAGCCTTCTTCTTAAGAGATGACCTCGCTCCTTCTAAATTCTACTCATTCCAACGCATGCGTAAGTACTCTTACTTATTCCTTTTTTTTCATTTAATGACTGGGCTCGAAATAACAACACGTATCCATTTCTTCAGCCAACTATCAACATCCCACCCCTTCATAGTCCATGATGGAGCATAAGAAAGCTCTGCTCCAACTGCCATACCGCCGACATTCTCTATCCTATCTTCTCCATGAAGAACGACTCCGAGCTTGTGGTCTCTTGGAGCAATACCAGTTGACAGACGACACTGCCTACCGTAACTTCTTCAAGTGGGAGCATGTGCCACTTCTCCTGAGACTGAGGTCCTTTATCTCACGGGCCTTTCCTCCTGTGGCTTGCCATCATGATCGGCTTGGCTCAGGAAATGAAGCCCAAGACGAGGCCTCGAGCTCAGGTGGTGGAGTAAAGTAACACTTAGCTCTGCCATGTGGTCCCCTTCCTTGCTTAAGGACAAGTCCGACACATTGATCCCATTCCTGGATCCTGGGGACAACTTCCATGCTTAGTCTTGGGTAGATGAGAGGGTTCATAGGTTTGATAGGTGGTCAGGCAAATTCCAAACTATGTATAGTTTAAAGAAAGTTTGGGATGGGGTCGCCATTGAGTACGGGACAAATGTCTATAAAGACCTTTCGAGGCTGTCTCCCACATATAGGGAAGGGACTCTCCTAGCATCTTCTGAAGATAGTGGGATTACTTAGTCGCCGAGCATAAGCTCGGGGGAGAGTACTAGTTAGGTTTCTTTTGACTTTAATCTTGTATCTTTTTGTAGTTTAGGCTCGACTACTAATGTGTAAATTGTGTATGTGCAGGTGACATGGAGCCTGATTTAGATAACGTGCTCAACTGCCGCTCGGGAGCAAGCAGAGCAATTGCCCGAGGGCATCGCAGAGAGCGGGGCGCCCTTCTAAAATCTTGAAGAAATCTAAGGAGACACCTCCTGCCTCAGACACTCATTGCTATATTATTTTATAATATAATGTTGTAGATTAAATAAATGTGACAAAGAGTGTCACATATTGTAACATATAATAGAGAGTTACATTATTTAAATATATGTGAAATATCCAAATATGTAACATATTTGGTGTTACAAATTTAATCACAAATTTGTAACTTCCAAATATTACCTATTATTGTGTAGATTTGTTGTTACACAATATTGAGAAGAATTTCTTAAAGCCATATTGTGAAATGGCTGTTAGAGATGTGATTATAACTCCCATAATTTGTATGGAAGTTACAAAATCAAGTGGGAATGAATTTGGAACGTTTTCGACAATTTAGAAAATTGGTTGCTGAAAAAATGTCTTGGGCCGCGCCCAGTGTTTTTCAGGCCGCGGCCCAAGAGGTAGAAAAAAATCGTGGGCCGTGGCTAGAGTTTTTCAGACCGCAGCCTGAGCGGCTGACAACATATTCCAATCTTCGGTTTTATCCAATTTTGAACGTTTCCAACATCCAAGTAACTCCCAAATCTATATTTTAATTCTATAAACATCCAATTAATCATTGGTAACAGTCATGGGGGTTGGTGGAATTCAAAATTCAAAGGGTGTCTCAAAACTCTATAAATAGGAGCCTATTGCTCACTTGAAAGACACAACTTTTCTATCCACTAGAGCACTTGGCTAAAAACAACTTGAGGCTTGATTATTCCGGAAAGCATTTCCAAAATCTGTGAGAGATCCCTTAGTGCTTGAGTTAGGGGGAAATAAACTTTTGGACAAAGGTTTCAAACCTTGTTCAAGTTGGTGATCCCCAACACTCTTCACTTTGGTTGTGTGAGTGAGAGTATTCTTATTGATTTGTTCTTGTTCTTATGTTTCTTTTATTGCCTCTCTTCTCATTATTCTTGTTATATTTACTTGTTTCTTTGTTTAGAGTTGTAATCTTTATTTCTTTTGTTTCAAACCCTTCACTTTATTTGTATCTTTTGCTTAGAGTTGTATTTCACTATTCTCTACTTCTATTTCTTGTTTTGTTTATTTGTATTTTCAGTTATAGAGTTGTAACACTTTATTTAATCAATCCTTGTCTATTGTATTTTTGCATAGAGTTGTAAATTTCTTACCATTTCCATTGAGGAAAATATATATTTTCATAACATTCAAAAGCGTACCCTTGTTTGTTTCAATGGAAGGTAAGACTATCAAGAATATGAATCAAGACCTAGTGAGGTTGGATAGGTTTTATGGGTCCAATTTCACTAGATGGCAAGACAAGGTGAGATTCCTTTTGACCACTCTCAAAATCTCCTACATTCTAGACTCCACTCTAGAAGCTCTCCCAACGCCATCCGACAAGGACACTCCCGAGGAGGTGGAGAAAAGAAGGAAGAGGGAGGAGGACAATCTCCTTTGTAGGGGTCATATCATCAATGCCTTTTCCGATAGGCTCTATGACCTCTACACCGAGACCAAATCGGTAAAGGAGACATGGGATGCACTTGAGAAAAAATTCAAGGCGGAAGAGGAAGGTATCAAAAAGTTTTTGATATCTTAATACTTTGATATCAAATTTTTTGGTGATAAACCTATTCCTCCTCAAATACATGAGTTGCAAATAATTGTTAACAAGTTGAAAGTGTTAAAGATTGAGCTTCCCGAGGCCTTTCAAGTTGGTGCTATAGTGGCTAAATTACCACCAACTTGGAAGAGCTATAGGAAAAGAATCCTTCATAAAAATGAGGATTATTCTTTGGATGAAATCCAAAAACATATTTGAATTGAGGAGGAATCGATATGTAGAGATAAACTTGTGGAGGGTTCTAATGGAGAGACTTCCAAAGAAAATGTGGTGTCACAACCAAAACATCCCAAAAACAAAGGGAAAAAGGGTAACGAGAAATCCTTGGGTCCAAGAACCAACCCAAACAAGTTTAAGGGTGAGAAAGGTCCTTGCTTTGTGTGTGGGAAAAAGGGTCACTATGCTAGAGAGTGTAGGCATTGAAAAGACCAACAAGGACCTAAGGTAAACGCAACTCAAGAGGAAAACATAGTTGCTACCCTTAGTGAGGTGAATGCGGTCCAAGGCAAGGTGAAAGGGTTGTGGTATGATACATGTGCCCTCGTCCATGTCACCTATGACAAATCATTGTTCAATACCTTTGAAGAGTCAAAGGGAAACCATGAGATTCAAATGGGCAATGAGGGCAAATCCAAGGTACTTGGCAAAGGTACCATTGAAGTCTTTTTCACCTTCGGCAAGAAAGTTACATTAGTGAATGTACTTTATGTTCTCGAAATGAGTAGAAATTTGGTAAGTGGTGATTTGCTTGGCAAGCCCAGCATTAAAGCTGTTTTTGAGTCCAGTAAACTTATTCTTACCAAATCAAATGTATTTTTGGGAAAGGGGTACTCTTGTGAGGGTATGGTTAAATTTTGCACCAATGATGTAACTTTCAATGTTACCAATAAAAATGTTAATTCCGCCTATATAGTTGTGTTAACCGAGGTTTTCGGTTTCTATATTAAGAAATTTTATTTAAGGGTAATAATAATAGAAGTAGAAGATTAACACGGGGTTTTTACGTGGTTGGGGCGTTAATGAGCCTTAGTCCACGAGTTTGTAGTATTAGAGCTTGGAAAACCTTTTACAATGGAGTTTCTCTCTGTATTTTGACAGAGTAACCGTATCTTAGTTGAAGGGAGATCCCCCTTTCCAGTGTTCTATAGCCTGTATTTATAGGCTTATGGGAACACTGGGTCTGGGCCAGGTATGACCTGGGCCCATCAGAGATACGGATATTTTTGGTCTTTCTAGTGGAAGCCCAATATAAAAGATACAACCTACATGAATTTCAGACCAGCTAAGGCCCAATAAGTTGACTCAAGAGCTATATCTCGCCCGACAAAATGGTGCTTTTGGTCGGGACACTTCGAGTTACGAGGAAGATTCAGGAGACAAGACCAGTTAGAGTACTTGGCAGCGCAGACCTGAAACAACGGCATGCAATCCCGAGGTGGCCTTTTCCGCAGGTGAAAAGTGGGGACAACGCCCACGCGGAGTGGGGCGGCTTCAGGGTCCTGGACGCTTGGCCCCTCCAACCAAGGACGACGTGATCCAGGTTTGTTTACCTTTGTCCCTCTTCATTTACCACAGGCTCGGACCGTACCAGGGGCCGGGACCAGGACGCGCATGTCGTGGGGGGTTCGAACGGTCTGCACGTCTCCCGGATGACTGTCCCGGATGACGGGACCCGGATGACCATGCCAGACCCCCCCTAATGGGCCCAGAAATGCGCCCTGGGCCCGTACCCCCCCTCTTGGACACTCCCGTACCAAGAGGCCTTGGGCCGGGCCCGCACGATGAACAGTCCCTGACCATGGGCCTGGACGAATGTCCCGGGTCCATCTAGGAAACGGGGATAACAAGTTGAGTATGATTCTTTTTTTTTGTGGCATCTTAGACTATCTCATATAGGTTTTTCAACCATAAAAAGAGTAGTAAAATGTGGTATGGTTGCATGCAATATTAAAAACTATGGCACATGTGAAACATGTGTTAAGGCAAAAATGATTAAGAAACCATTTCCTAGTGTAAAAAGATCATCCAATTTACTAGATTTGTAACGACCCAAATTTTCTAATAAGGCTTAGGGCCTTGATTAGCGTGTCTGGAGGGCAATAAGTGAATTATTATTATAATATGAGAATTTATGTGAATATGTAATTAGTGATGCATGTATAGGTGAATTAAATATGCATGTGGGCCCCGTCTGGCTATTAGGGGCATGATTGAAATTTTAGCCCATTGAGGGCATAAATGTGATAATTATGATATACCTACGATATATCTGTGTTGCACGATCCGAGACAGTCCTAGGGAGCGGTTAGCTAGAAAGTCACAACGGGGTCAAAAATCCGACTCGGGGCGAGTCGATGGGTATTTTGGGTATTAGACATCTTATGGGGTTATTGGGTTACGGAAGTAAATATTTGGATATATATTCGAGGTTAGAATGCCTAGGAGGGAGTGTTCGTGAAATTTACCATTTTGCCCTCGGGGACTTTTTGGCACCCCGAGCTTTGAGGTAACCTCTTAGACTTAAGTTAAATAAAAAAAAAATATAGGAAACCCCAAGATTTCTCTAAACTGAACCTATCTCTTCCTTCACCACTCTTTTGAAGATTTTCGCTCCATTGGAAGCTTGGAAGAACTCTTGGTGAAATCAACCAAAGACTAAGAAGTGGAGTTGGGATTTTGGGAGCTAGTGGCTTGGAGCCTTGGGAATTAATCCAGGGATCTAAATTAGTTCAAGGTAACCTTTAATCTTAGTAAATTATACTGAATAGCTGTTGGTATTTTCAGAGTTTGCATGTGAGTAAGTGGTGAATTGCTCTTGAGTGTTTGGTTGCGCTTTGAGGCTAGTTTCTATTAGGTTTTGATGCTAAGGCTGTGTTAGAACTTCTGTGATGAATGTTTGGATTGTTAGGCTGACTTTTATGGATAATTGGCTTGGTTTTAGGAGAGAAAATAGAGGAATTTTCCAGGTTCAAAGGGTCGGGCCGCGGCCCTGTTCTTGCTGAACCACGACCCTTTAAAACAATGGTGCGGCCTGATAGAAACGGCGTGCCGCGACGCCCTATAGTAGGGCCGCGATGCGTGTTGGTAGAAAAGAGACTGAGCCTCTGGTTGAGCTTAGGGTTGTGACGCTCAGTGCATTTTTGGGTTTTTAAGAGGTTTTAGGCTCCGGAATTCAATAATTAAGGCTTAGGATGGATTCTATTACCCAGATTGATAGAATTCATCATTCCAGAGATTAGAATTATGACCCAAAGCTATTTAATGGATTAGAACTTGATGGGTGGAAATTGTTAATGCATTGTGACTAGGGTTTCGGTGAGGCTCAGACTAGGGAACTGTGCTCGGGACATCGGTGCTTGGAAAGCTCGGGACACAGGTAAGAAAACTACTGTTCCCATAGAGCTTGTGTTGCAGGGCTCGGCCCTATATGATTATGTTGCAGGGCGTGACCCTTTGATTGCATTTATATGTGTTTAAATATCTGTTTAGTTATATTATGTGTGTATATAAATGATGGAGCGGCGATGGCCAGGAACGGCGAAGGCCGAGAACGGCAAGGGGCCGGGAGCAGCGTTTAGCACGCGGAGTGCGAGTTGCCAGGGCGAGACCCCAAGGGATAGCTGGGATATCCTTACGGTATAGACCGTGTACCCAGGGCCTGGTAAAGCGTCGTGGGATAGCATGGTCGTATGTGTATAGCCTGATGAAGGCTTGATTTATGTTAAGTGTTTGATGTGCATATATTATCTGCTTGTGAGGGTTTTCTTGCTGGGCTTCGGCTCACGGGTGCTTTATGGTGCAGGTAAAGGCAAGGGGAAAGTTGATCAGCCTTGAGTATGGTGAGATTGACGAGCGGTGCGTACATGTCTGGTTTGCCTGGCTGCTACGACCAGAGGTGCTTTTGGGGGATGATTGTACAAAACTTAAATTTTGTCGTTTAGTGGACTCTGGTTATATTTTGAGTTGTACATATTTCTAAACAATGTTTTTGGGATCCCAAATGTTAAACGTTTTATAATTTTTCAATGAAAGGTTTATTCTCAAGTTTATGACTCTGATTACGATTTAATTACACTTTTGTCCTAACAACCTCGATTAGCGAGTTAATTGCACATTTTAAACTCACTCAGTAACGGCTCTAAGGCAGTAGGGCGTTACAAGATTTAATCCATAGTGATCTTTGTGAATTAAATGGTGTTTTAACTAGAGGTGGTAAAAGGTAGTTTCTTACTTTTATAGATGATTTTAGTAGATATACCTATGTGTTTCTTTTAAAGCATAACGATGAAACTTTTGATGCTTTTAAAGTATATAAATTAGAAGTTGAAAATCAACTAAATAAAAAGATTAAGGTGTTAAGAAATAATAGAGGAGGAGGTACTTCTCTAATGAATTCAATACATTTTGTGAAGAAAATGGTATAATTCATGAGTGCACCGCACCTTATACACCACAACACAATGGTGTTGCTAAAAGGAAAAATGGGACTTATCTAGAGATGATAAATTCTATGTTGGTATTTTCTAAGTTGAACTTCAACTTATGGGGTGAAGCGCTATTAACCACTTGTCACATTCTTAATCGAATACCGATGAAGAAAAATGAGATATCTCTATATGAGTTATGGAAAGGAAGAAAACCCAACATAGGGTACTTCAAAGTGTGGGGGTGTCTTGCATATTGCAAGAAAAACGAACCTAATATAAGGAAGTTAGGTTCAAGAGCCATAAAGTGTGCTTTTGTTGGTTATGCCAACAATAGTAAATCTTATAGGCTATTAGACTTAGAGTCTAATATTGTGATTGAATCTAGAGAAGTTGAATTTTTTGAGAACATGTTATGTGACAACAATTCTCAAGCTTCAACATCTCTAAAGGAGAATTTGTAATATCAAAACAATTCTCATGCTTCTACATCCAAAAATGATTCTCAAGAGAAGAATTCTCAAAAGAATGTAAAGCAATCCTTTGAACTTAGAAGAAGTCAAAGGCTTAAAAAGGAGAAAAGTCTAGTAGGGGATGAGATAGATTCTCAACGAATTTCATTCGACATGGTAGAAGGAAATAGAGAGGATGTCATTAGGAAAATTCCTATTGTACTTCTTGTTGAGGATGATCCTAAGACTTATAGAGAAGCTATGCATTTAAGAAATAGTGCATTTTGGAAAGAAGCCATCAATGATGAGATGGATTCCATTCTTTCCAACAACACTTGGAAATTGGTAGACCTCCCACCAGGGTCTAAGCCAATTGGGTGTAAGTGGGTATTTAGGAGAAAATACCACATTGATGGCACTATCCAAACCTTTAAAGCTAGAGTAGTAGCTAAAGGGTTTAGGCAAAAAAAGGGTATCGATTATTTCGATACCTATGCGCTGGTTGCAAGAACAACTTCAATAAGAATTTTGTTCGCTTTAGCTTCTATACACAACTTGTATGTTCATCAAATGGATGTCAAAATGACATTCTTTAATGGTGACCTCAATGACGAGGTCTATATGGAACAACCCGAAGGGATTGTCCTACCAAAATATGAACATAAAGTATATAGACTTGTAAAATCATTATATGGATTGAAACAAGCTCCTAAGCAATGGCCTGAGAAATTTGATGAAGCCATCATGTCTAATGGGTTTAGACATAACAATGGAGACAAGTGTTTGTACTCCAAAAGTTGCAAGGGATATGTGATCATATTTTGCTTATATGTGGATGACATGCTTATTCTAAGTGATAGCATGAAATGGATAGAAGAAACAAAGAGGTTTCTATCATCAACCTTCAAGATGAAAGAACTTGGAGAAGTTGACACCATACTTGGTATCAAAGTAAATAAACATAGTGGGGGTTTTGCGTTAGGGCAAGCCCACTATGTTGAGAAAGTATTGAACAAATTGAACCATCTCAAGGTTAAAGATGCCAATACTCCATTTGATCATAGTGTAAACCAAGAGAAGAATGAAGGAAGAGTGGTGACATAGTTGGAGTATGCTAGTGCTATAGGGAGTCTAATGTACGCTGCCCAATGTACTAGACCTGATATAGCATTTGCGGTGAGTAAACTTAGTAGGTTTACAAGTAATCCATGTGTGGATCACTGGAAGGCGATTGGAAGAGTCCTAGGTTATCCTAAGAAAACCAAAGGACTAAGCCTTCATTACTCTAAATTTCCTTCAATCTTAGAAGGATATACAGATGCAAGCTGGATATCCAATCTTGGGGACAACTTGTCCACAACCTATTGGGTATTTACACTTGGTGGGGGTGCAAATTCGTGGGGTTCCAAGAAACAAACCTGTATATCTCATTCCACTATGGAAGCAGAGTTTATAACTCTAGCTACTACCGGAAAAGAGGCCGAATGGTTAAGGGATATGTTGGTAGAGATACCCCAAATCAAAGAGAATGTATCTGTAATGACCCAAATTTGCTAATAAGGCTTAGGGCCTTGATTAGTGTGCCTGTAGGGCAATAAGTGAATTATTGCTCTAATATATGAGTTTATGTGAATTTGTGATAGAGATGCATGTTTAGTTGAATTAAATATGCATGTGGGCTCCATTTTGATATTAGGGGTATGTTTGTGATAAATATGATATGTATGCGATATATATGTGTAGCACGATTTGAGACAGTCCTAGGGAGGAGTTAGCCGAAAAGTCACAACGGGGTTGAGAATTCGACCCGGAGCGGGTCGAGGGGTATTCCGGGTATGGGATATTTTATGGGGTTATTGGGTTATAGAAATAAATATTTGGAGAAATATTTGAGGTCAGAATGTCTAGGAAGGAATACTGGGGAAAATTTACCATTTTGCCCTCGTGGACGTTTTGGTACCCCGAGCCTTGAGGTACCCCATATAAGCTTAAGTTGAATAAAACAAAACAAAGGAAATATTGGGAAACTTGGAGAAACCAACTTTAGCTTCTGCCATTCACTCCCTTTATTCTAAAAAACCACACTAAGGGGGAAAACTTGAGGAAATGAGCTAGGAGAATTCCGAATTTCAAGCTGGGACTTTGGAGAATTGAAGCTTGGAACTTAGAGAATCTACACAAAAACATAACTCATCAAGGTAAGCTCCTAATATGTGGAATTGTGTTGATTTGCAGCTGGTTTTAAGGTTGAATATTAGAGTTCTGCATGTTGGAGGGATAAGGATTCAACTTTGTTTTTCTAAGGTTTTGGCTTGAGTTTTTTGTTGGGTTTTGCTGTTGAATCTATGGTATAACCTTTGTGATGATTAGTTAGGATTATTGGCTTGATTTTGGGGATAATTGGATTTTTTTTTGAGGTGAAAATGGTGTTTTTTCTGGACACGAAGGATTGGGCCGTGGCTCTGTTCTTGAGTGCTGCGGCCCTACGAAGCTGAGGAGCCAGGGAGGCTCTGCCTTTGGGAAGCGCCACGGCGCCATAGGGCAGGGCCGCGGCTCAAATGGGCATCAAAGAGGTTTTAGCCTCTGTTTTGGGGGTAGGCCGCAGCGCCAGTTCTTAGGGCTGCAGGCTAAATGGAGGTTTTAAGCGCAGGAACCTAACCTAGGGTGCTCGGGATCGATTCCACCACCGTGTTTGGTGGAATTCGATGTCCCGGAAGCTAGAATTATATCTGGAAACCGTTACTCGAATATTAATGGAATCCTTTATCATGCGTTGTGACTAGGTTTTCTTCTAGGCTCGGGATAGAGGACTGTGCTCGTGATCGCGGTGCTTGGGAAGCTCGGGTTACAAGTAAGAAAACCACTGTTCCCATAGAGCTTGTGTGCAGGGCTGAGCCTTATGTCAATTTGTTGCAGGGCATAGCCCTTTGATTGAATTTGTTCAAGTTTAGTATTTGCTTTATTATGCTATGGTTGCATATGTGTAAATGTTCGGCAAGAACCGGGAATGGTGCAGACCGAGGTCGGCAAGGCCGGGAATGGTAAGGGACTGGGAATGGCGTTAGGCACGTGGGGTGCAAGGCCGAGTGCGGCAAGGGGCCAGGAGTAGCGTTGAGCACGTGGAGTGCGAGTTGCCAGGGCAAGACCCTAAAGGATACCTAGGATATCCTCACAGTGTGGACCGCGAACCCTGGGCCTGGTAAAGTGCCTGGGATGACTTGGCCATATGTGTTTAGTCTATTGATGGCCTGTTTATATGCTAAGTGTTTGTTGTGCATATGTTGTCTTCTTATGAGGGTTTTCTTGCTGGGCTTTAGCTCACGGGTGCTCTGTGGTGCAGGTAAGGGGAAAGGGAAAGTCGACCAACCATGAGTACGGAGAGCGTGAAGCGGCGCGTACATGTTTGGCCTGTCTGGCTGCCACTGCCAGTGATTTTGAGAGATAATTGTATTAAAACCTAGATTTTGTCATCTAGTCGACTTGGTTTGAACTTATATGTTGTAAATATTTCTAAACAGTAATTTTGGGATCCCAAGTGTCAAACACTTTATGATTTTTAGTAAATGGAATTATTTTCAAAGTTTGTTTCTCTATTTATGATTTGATTACACTTTTGACTTAAAACCTCATTTAGCGAGTTAAATGCACGTTTAAAACTCACTTAGTAACGACTCTAAGGAAGTAGGGCGTTACAATATCCACTATATCAATACATTGTGATAGCCAAGTGACATTGGCTAGAGCATACATCGGAGTGTATAATGGGAAGTCTAGACACATTAGTCTAAGACATGAATATGTAAGAGAATTGATTCAAAGATGAGTCATCTCAATATCTTATGTGAGAACAAGTGAAAATTTGGCGGATCCTTTCACTAAGCCACTAATGAGGGCTTTAGTGGCTACATCATCTCGAGGGATGGAACTTAAACTTCCTAAAGAGATTCACGATTGATGGTAACCTATCTTAACACTATTTATTTAACTAGTGTTAGGTTCAATAGGTAACACCAAATCAATCAAGTGAATATTAGGTGTACTCAAAACAAGTCTCATCTGAGATGTTGAGTACTTGTGAGTTACCAAGTTGAGGGCTAAAACCGAAAGGTTTTTTATTAGAATTCAGTCTTCTGAAGACAAGTATTTTTGGTAACAAAGAATTGTAAGAATTCTACCTATATGGACCTAGGGGTGGTGCCGCCTCTCATGAGAATTGGGAGAATTCTCAAGAACGTCCATGAATGGAAAGTGTACATGGCCATCAACGGTGCAAAGCGAGACATAGAGGTCTCAAGTGAACATCGCAATGGTGTGTATGTTATCACCGATTTGTTATCATGAAAAGATGGTTCAATGCCTAGTGCATCCAAATTTTCGACAAATTTTGTGATAATTACACTATAGTAAAGTTCAAGTTGAAAAACACTTTATTTTATGCACCAATGCAATGACTCCTATAAGAGAGAGTTCTTATTTAATTAAGTGGGGGATATGTTATATTTTAAAATATAATGATTGATTAAATAAGTGTCACGATAGATAACTATTTAATCTAGTGGAGAATGTTATATTATTTTATAATATAATGTAATATTATTTTATTTTATTTTATAATATAATTTTTTAGATTAAATAAATGTGACAAGGAGTGTCACATATTGTAACATATAATAGAGAGTTACATTATTTAGATATATGTGAAATATCAAAATATGTAACATATTTGGTGTTACAAATTCAATATGAAATTTGTAACTTCCAAATATTACGCATTATTGTGTAGATTTGTTGTTACACAATATTGAGATGAATTTCTTAAAGTCATATGTGAAATGGTTGTTAGAGATGTGATTTTAACTCCCCTAGTGTGCATGGAAGTTACAAAATCAAGTGGGAATGAATTTGGAACGTTTTGGCAAATTTGGAAAATTGGTTGCTGAAAAAACGTCTTGGGCCGCGACCAGTGTTTTTCAGGCTGAGGCCCAAGAGGCAGAAAAACATCATGGGCCGCGGCCAGTGTTTTTCAGGCCGTGGCCTGAGCGGCTGATAACATTTTCCAAACTTGAGTTTTATCCAATTTTGAGTGTTTCCAACAGCAAAGTAACTCCGAAATCTCTATTTTAATTCCATAAACATCCAATTAATCATTGGTAATAGCCATGGGGGTTGGTGGAATTTGAAATTCAAAGGGTGTCTCAAAACTCTATAAATAGGAGCTTGTTGCTCACTTGAAAGACACAACTTTCTTTCCACTAGAGCACTTGGCTAGAAACACCTTGAGGTTTGATTATTCCAGAAAGCATTTCCAAAATCAGTGAGAGATCCCTTAGTGCTTGTGTTAGGGGGAAATAAGATTTTGGACAAAGGTTTCAAACCTTGTTCAAGTTGGTGATCCCCAACACTCTTCACTTTGGTTGTGTGAATGAGAGTTTTCTTATTGTTTTGTTCTTGTTCTTATTTTTCTTCTATTGCTTCTATTCTCATTATTCTTGTTATATTTACTTGTATCTCTGTTTAGAGTTGTAATCTTTATTTCTTTTGTTTCAAACCCTTCACTTTATTTGTATCTTTTGCTTAGAGTTGTATTTCACTATTCTCAACTTCTATTTCTTCTTTTGTTTATTTGTATTTTCAGTTATAGAGTTGTAACACTTTATTTAATCAATCCTTGTCTATTGTATTTTTGCATAGAGTTGTAAATTTCTTACCATTTCCATTGAGGCAAATATATATTTTCATAACACCCATGACCCAAGCCTACCTGCTGATCTGAACCCTGAGACCAGAGTATCTACCGAGCTCTCACTTCCCCTGCCTCCTCCAGAAGTCTAAGTTTCCCAACAGACTGTTCCGGCCCCAAAGAAGTAGGTTCCCACATGGGAACGTTTGTTGTTGGTTTCGACCCATGCCCTTGAGTATATGATCGACAACGCTGTGGGAACACACAGATCCAGTCTGGGCTTGGATGTATTATCCCAAGTTGGCCAAAGTTTCAGTAACCTTGGCGCTGCTCAATGGCAGTTCCTCACCTCTTGTCGAGACAACAATAGCCTTTATGACAAGGGTAGCAAGGTCTTCACCTCGGCAAATCCTTTTATTCTGTAGCACTAGTTATACGAACTTATTCTGTATGTTAATAACCCATTTTTGTTTATGTGTACAGGCCTTCGCCGCATTCGCTCAAATGAATTTTAAGTTGAACAAGTATATTTACTCGAGTTGGGCCTATGCTCAGGAGTCGGAGAATCTCCAAATACGTGCATCATTCTTTGGAAAATACGATGCAAAAGATACTCTATCACCATCATTCAACCTCATATGATCCAAGATTGACTCCACAACCTCAGCCATTCTTTAGCTTCTATCGAGTCAATACTTTCTTCGATGTTTGGCGAATGCTACTTCCTGAATCATTTATATATTGGCTTTAGCTCAGGTAAATGCAGGTAGTTTTCCATTGGCATTCATTCATTTGCAACTTGTGGTCCATTCACTGCCTACTGCTTGCACAGGAGGCCTATCCTCTCTAGCACGAGCCAACTCCCCTTCTCTTTTCCGTAACTAGTTTCTTAGCCTTTTGACATCTTTCCAAATAATTTCCAGCATGTGCAGCTGGGTTTTTCAGAAGCGTCCTCAACATTCAGAGTAGTAGGTACTCCTCCACCTTCTCCACTACCAATAGTTGATCTCCTATTGATTCTTACGGAGCTTCTTGGTGGCATAGTGATATTCTACGGTACACAATCTTATTCATAATCAGAACAATCACACTACTTATGTTTAATACATATAAACTTAAAAAAATTCACAAAAATCTTGGCAAAAGAAACATTTATTGGAATAAACAAACTAGGATGTCATTACATCACATCGAAAGAAACATAACTGAAGGTATAAATTCTAATAATTGGTTTTTAGACCTACGGATTACTATCGGATCCTTCTAGAAACAATCTCTCATTTATCTCTTGGTAGCCTAGGTAACAACTCCAATAATCTTCTCTGGTGGCAATATGTATTGTTCTAAAGAATTGTACGCACAAATCTTGGGTAAAAAGGTATGGGATCATATCTACTTTTTCTGAAATAGTTCCATCTTTATCAATAGTCGTAGTTTGTTCAACCTTAATTTCATTATGTTGATACAAAAAGAGTGTTATAAAGACATGATACCTATCCGGGTTCTCTATTCCTTTGCTTAGAATTTCTTCCCATAAGGAGTCGAGTTTCTCTCTTGCACTAGGTTCTTTGATGTCTACCCTATGTGCCAAATATTTCTACTTACCCAAAACTAGTGCTCCTCTCTAGTCTAGGGTGGCTTGAATTCTATCGTTGACATCCATGACTTGGTTGAAAAGCCTACTTAGTGGACAATTGCCTTGTTCATCTCCAATTATCTTGTGGATATTTCCGATCACCTTAAAGATAGTCTCCCTAGAGGTTCTCATTCTAGACAGCATTACTGTTGCAATTCATAAGTAATATGCTTGCAAGTGCACAAGTCGAACCAGTAATAAAGTGGTAAAGAGACTGATATCTTCCCACGGTGATTAAAATCAATTAAGAAAATTAAAACAATTATTACTAAATCCTAATTTTATCGAAGCAATTAATTTCAAAAGATAATGAAAATATTACAATAAAATATGAATTCCAGAAAACAAGTAATTAAATGGAAAAACGCAAGATAAGAACAACTGTTAAGTTTTCAACTTTATTCTCTAATAATTCTAATCCTAATCATTAATTTTCTTGAATCAATCCAATATTCTCAAGAATATAGAGCGTTGTTTTATCTCTATACCCTTTCTCGAGTGCGCATAAAGAATGTGTAAGTGATAACTAGCATATATCTATATACGACCATTTATCCCCGACTTCATTAATTTCAACTCTAGAAACAATTCTAAATATTCCAGCCCTCGATTTCATAATCTAGAAATATTTTGGCTACCTAGGTACATGACTATCTCTCGATCGTACACAATCTAAGTTATTCTACCCGTTGTCGAAGTGTTTGACTATTCCCCTCTCGAGTAATAATTTACATAATCTAAATAAAGCCTTAATTACAATTATATAAAACATCATAGTATATAAATCATAAATATAGCATCATTGAAACAAAATAAAACACAAGAACAATATTATACTAAAATAAGCATTGCATTAAATCATATCAAGTGATCCATCTACACCCTTACAAACAAGAAAACAAGACAAACATGATGTGGTTCATAATCTCAAACATATTGGTCAATATTTGAAAGAATAAAAGAAATAAAGAAGTAATATGAAAAACTAAAGAACTCTGTTTAAACGGCTTTGATTCACTTCTTAGATCTTCCACAATGAGTATCTCCTCTTCCAATTGTGTTTCTCTTTATGCACTTTCATTTTTTGTGAGGAAAGTGCCATTTTTATTCATTTATTTATCACTCCTTGAATCCTATAAATAGGACCCTTCACTCAATCATTTGCATCATCTTTCAAACTCATCTCAGAGCCTTCAAGTTGGAATTTTTGTTCTACAGAGAAACACTAGGGTTTTGAAATTAAAGCTTTTAAATCTAAGCTTTTCTAAACAATTGGGAAGAAAGTTATAGTGTGATTTCATTGTTTGTGGTATAGATCAAAGCTCTAGCTGTCTAAGGTAGTCTTAATCCTCAGATCTAGTCTATTTCTATTCTTCTTATTCATTTCTCTAGGAAACTTATGGTTTTTAATGTTTGGTTTTAGGATTTTCCAATCTCGCACTTGTCTCCAATATCTCGATTTTTGTAAGGAAAATAAGTAAGATTTTATGTGCTATGTTTTTGTATGTACGTTTTTTTTATGTCTTTAGTTGCTTGGATAGCAAATCTCGATATTTTTATTGTTATCATAGACTATAGTTATTTCTAAACCTACCTCTAAAATGATATTTAAAATAAGAGGACTATAGCAGTTTTTATCACATACTACGATAGTGAGTTAATGACCATTAATATTGATGTCTATTTTATATGTTATGTTTTCGTAGTTTTTCCTTACTAGGCATTAGGCTCATTCCTTTTTATTTAGATTGTGAAGGAAAATGAACATGGAAGGTGGGACGGATCCGAGGCGGCTTTGGCTTGTGTATTGGATGAGGAACTAAAGAAATGAATCGATTGGATCGATCGAGGATGATGTTGTTATTTTTGAGTCTTTTAAATTATGTCTTTATGATTTCTGCACTTAGTACTTTGAATATTTAAATTTTAATTAAAGATTGTTTTCTCTTTATTATTTTATGTATGAACAATGGGATCTCGTATTTTTTGGATTTTCTATGTATAAATAATAAAGTTTGATTATTTTATGTATATATCCAAAAGATAATAGTTATGACTTAGTAGTTTTTAAAGGTCCGAGGTCTTTAAATTAGTCGAGTCTTTACAATGAGCTCGAGAATGATTACTATTGAGCCAGAAGAGATATAGGATATCATGTGTCGAGGGTCCATCCCACTTCATCTTGTGGAATAACGACCTCAGAGTGGCCAGGACATTGTATGAATTGGACTGAAGCTAGAACGGGGCGATACCGGTGTAGTCAATAAAATTACGAAAATAGTCCTTCAAGGGAAGTAATGCCCTTACTCGCATATGTTCGCAACTCCAGATTGCGAGCTTGACTTTCCTCTCAGGGTCATCTTCACCTGGAGCAAAGAAACTTCTCTCGTTGGAGCTAGCAGGTCGACGCACCTGTTTGCCAGATAACTTTAATCCATGGCAGGACATCAGTTTTGAAATCTGCCTAGTGGAAGTGATGTAACTTTGATAATGTTCAGCCTCGAAGAAAGAGCTCTCCAAGACTGGGATGGAAAGAACTTTGGAAGCGGTGTGTGTGGTTGTCCGGTTCGATGTACTCTCAATGAATTCGAAACAGAGTTCTCCTGGGGAAAAGGCTATTTGACCCTACACTTGGGGTCTAGCGGAACTGGTCGAATTTTGGGGTCCGGGTCAGGATGCATGGAAAATCGTAACCTCCTTCTTTTTCCCTCTTCGACCTCATTAATCTGTTGTCAGAAGTGGGCCCTAATGTATTCCCATTCGAGGCGCTCTTTGTTCTCCCTGATCAGTCGTTGGTTTATGGTAAAATGGTGACTCAGGTTGAGGAGACGGTGGATTGTAAGGGATCGCAAGCTCGGGCCCCCACCGATTCTCTGAAGACAGCGAAATCTAACAATAAAGAAAAAGGTGAAGGCCCATCATTTATAAAGAATGGGAAGAATTAAATTTTCTATGATAACTTGAGTTTGCAAGCTCAAGATAACGAGATCGCATTAATTGAGCATGAAGGCTCGAAACAACGAGATTGATTCATATGCCAAAACCGAGCTATTAAAAGTTCGGGGCATCAAGAGTGAATCCACGCGAGAGTGGGGCAGTTACTTTTAGTTTTGGGTATCCCACACGTTAAACCCTAATCCAAAGCCTATTTCTTACTGTACATGAAACCTATATCTCATTATCCCATGATAAAAAAGAGGCCATTTTTACCACTTTTTCGCCATAAACAAGTTTCTACCCATCAAAACTATACACCCTTCGAATAAAAAAACTCCTATGTATAGTAAAGGTCACAGAAATATAATAGGGACCAGGACTATTTTCTTTTCTTTCATGCATGAAGACATAAAAAGAAACCGTACAAAAAACGAGTGATAAAGTCCGATGACCTTACACAAAGTTGATATAGGGAGTGAAGAAATGCTAGATCGAAGGATCAAAAGTAGGAACAATACAACAGAACCAAACGAACCAATTTTGATTTGCTTCTTGGGTTTGGAAAACATAAAAATCTGTTGTTTTCATTTTGGCTCTAGTTTTCTTTCTCAAAGGTATGAGTGTAAAAGTAGGGATGAAAGGAGATGAAAAAGAGGTTTAAATAGGCAAAAAAGGTGATATCCGAAGGGAAATTTGAGCCCTTTATCTGGGATAAAATGTGATCTGATGTACCACTTATGATTTCCAAAATTAGCGGTAAAATGGGAATAGGAAAGGACGTGTGCAGAGAAAAGAGTACTTGAGTACTCTCAGTATGCAATCCCCTAGGGGCACGTGTCCACACTCAAGTGTCGTAGGTGGGCACATTTTTCGAAAATGTAGTTCAAAAGTTTCCTTCTCAGAGGAATCGAACCAAAACTTTTGAGGGGCGAAATGTTGCACCCAAATTTCGAGTTTAAATAGATAACCTCGAAATGTAAGCTCGGGATTAGCAAGTGTTAGCAGTACACTTGTACAAATTGTCAAGCAGTTACAGATCTGCTATCCGCACTCAAGCATGAGTTGCAGGCTCGAAGATACCAACCTTTTCCAGGGGATGAGTTCGATTGACTCAATGAGAGAGGAGGAGGCAACAACTGGAATGGTGAGCTTGAAGTTGTGTTGGTCTCGAAATCGCGTTAATGCAACGATCGAGTTCGATGACACGTTCACCATACAGAAAAGCTTTTAGGAAATCCCTATTTCTTTGGGATTCGTTAAAATCGTGTGATGAATCCTTATTTTTATGGGATTATTATTTAATTAATGCATTTAATTTGTATCATTAATTCAGATATTTACTTGAATTTAAACATTTGATTGTAACTTCCCTAAATTGGGGGGGGGGGGGGGGAGATATTCCTACAACCATGTCTATAAATAGCCTGGACTAGGTCATTTGTACTCATGCACAATTTTATACTGAGAAAAGACTCTGCCAAATTGCTTTCATCCGAAGCTTTTACAAAGTGTTCATAATAATAGTGACTCGTGGACATAGGCAGCTTGTAACTGCTGAAATATGTAAAGAAATCTTTGATTTCTTCTATTCTTCATAAATTAATTGTTTGCTGCTCTACATAATTAAGCTGATGAAAAACAACATCAACAGATTCAAGTTGAGTCATTTCTTTTCTTATGTATGCATATTTAATCCTTCTCTCATTATTTTATTCAAACATTGTTGCTAGCTATAGTTTGATTAAAATAGTTACACCATTAAAATGGTGAGTTTGACCATAGTCAACACAACCACTATTTTATACTTCAATATCAAAGATAAACTTTCCCTTGAATATTAATTCTAGAAACCTCTTTGTTTCTATGATTCCCTGTGTGTTTTAAATTGATTCTTTTTTAATCAAATATTTACAAACAATAACTTTAGACATCAAGCATGTCTAGATTTATTCATTCTATACACATATGGCTAAAGTAATTTAGAATGTGGAATTTCAAATCATCTATTTGATAGGATAACCAAATTAATCAATTATTATCAACACAATAAATTGATTATTTTTGGAGCATCACCCCCACATTTCTCACATAAAGTGAAAATATCACTTTTGAATAGAAACCTCTTTATTTCTATTAAGTCATTCATCCTCCAAGTTAAATCTAGACTTATAATTTCCAACGTTCATCATGAGTCCTTTAAGCGACATGGTTAATTTCTCAATAGATTAAGATAAACAAAACCTCAATGTTTGTTTATTTTTATTTATTTGCTTGCTAAATCAAGGCACACTTCATTGAAAGTAACTTTCACTTGATTGTTTTCTTTTATATATTTCACAAAATAAAATATGTGTACAAAAATGTCATGCGAAAATTTCTCAAACAAATAATCACTAATTTTGAATTTTAGTTGTCTAAATAATCTCAAAATAACGTAAACAACTTTTGTGCATTTTCTAAGAGTCTCCTTGAGATTCTTTTGAAAACACCACTTTGACATCTATTGATTTTCCTCACTATGATCAATTTGAAGATGTCAAAAACACTTAAATCAAATAAAATAAACTCTCATTGATTTATTTAAATACTTTGACTTCTCATACTTTAAAATTGGTTTTGCAATTAAATTATCCCTTCATTGAGACTAAATTAATCATATCACAATTTTATTATCTTTAAAAAAAAATGGACAAAATTCTCATCAATTCGTTCACTATTTTTGGTTTTAAGATTCAAAATTGCTTCTCAAATTTTGAATGTCTCATCAATGATATGTTGAATATTTAAGAATTATTGTCACTAGATAATTCTCAAATATTTTCCAATTGCCCATACTTTAGACTCCAAGCCTTATGAGTCAATATGTCATCCCACAATTTTTGAATCCACCTTGATCAATTTTTCTTGCAATTGCAAGACACTTCAAATAAAAGATGTAACCCCCTTTGGTTCATCTTTTCTTATCTCATAAGTTGAGATTCTCAACATTTAAATGAGAAATTTTAATTTCTCAAATTATTCTTTTATTGACCAAATAAATAATTACTAATCACATTAATAATCATATTATATGGCACACCATAAAATCATGACAATTCACATGTATATCTCAAGTATACATTTATATATTTACATAATTATGTCTCAATGTAATTTCACATAATTTTTCAACATATGTCTATCACATTAACATGCTTTTTGAATCACATAATTAATTGTAAGTATATCACAAATATCATACAATAATTCTCATATCCACATATTGATATATTCTATTGATTCACAAAATCAATATATAGACATGTCAAAACTACCAAATCATCATGCTTTATAAAATCATAAAACATAATTTTCATATCAATGTACAACTATCTCACCTATAGCATACAAATATGTTTTACAATCCCTATTGTAACGCCATACTTCTTTAGAGTCGTTACTAAGTGAGTTAAAACGTGAAATTAACTCGCTAATCGAGGATTTAGTTCAAAAGTGTAGCTAAACTATAATAAAAGTCACATATTTTGAAAATCTAACCATTCATTGAAAATTGTAAAGCGTTTAACATTTGGGATCCCAAAATACTGTTTAGAAATATTTACAACTCAAAATATAATTAAAGTCGACTAAGCAAAAAAATCTGGTTTAATACAAGACATCTCCCAAAAATACCCTTAGTCGTGGCAGCCAGGAAGGCCAACCATGTACACGTCACTTCATGCTCTCCATACTCATGGTTGGTCAACCTTCCCCTTGCCCTTACCTACACCATAGAGCACCCGTAAGTCGAAGCCCAGTAAGAAAACTCCACACAAGCAAACAACATATGCATATCTATCATTCAGCATATAGTAAAACAACCAACAGGCTAAACACATACGGCCATGACGTCCCAAGCGCTTTACCAAGCCTTGGGTTCGTGGTGTACACTGTGAGGAAATCCCAGGAATCCTATAGGGGTCTCACCCTCGCAACTCGAACTTCGCATGCTTATCGCTGCTCCCGACCCCTTGCCATACTCGGACTTGCACTCCACATGCTTGACGCCGTTCCTAGCCCTTTTCCGTACATTTACAGGTATGCAACACATAGCATAAACTTAATAAATACTTAAAAAAATACAAGCATGCACAATAGGGCTACGCCTTGCATTATAATCACATAGGGTCGTGCCCTGCAACACAAACTATAGGGCCATGCCCTGCTCTATAGGTACAACAGTTTTCTTACCTGTGATTCGAGCACCAATCTCCTGAGCACAGTCCCCTAGTCCGAGCCTTGCTGAAAACCTAGTCACAACGTATCAACAATGTCCATCCATCAAGTTTTAATCCATTAAGTAACTTTGGGTTATAATTCTAATCTCCGGGACCTTGAATTCTATAGTTCTGGATGATAGAATCCATCCCAAGCCTTAACTTTTAGACTCCCGAGCCTAAAACCTTCTTGGGGTCCAAAAACCCACTAAGCGCCGCGGCCCCAAGATCCTATGCTGCGACCCGCCTCAACCAGAAGCCCCAACCCCCAAAACACGCTATGCGCACCGCAGCCCAATCTATCGTGTGTCGTGGCCCGCCCTTCTTCCTAGCCTCCCAAGTGTTCTAGAGGGTCGCAACTCAGCAAGAACAATGTTGCGGCCCGACCCTTCTATCCCAGAAAAATCCTCCATTTTCACCCCAAAAACCAAGACAATTTACCCCAAAATCATTGCAACAATCCAATTCAATCACCACAGAAGTTCTATTATAGTCTCAACAGCAAAACCTAACAAAAAGCTAGTTTAAAACTTCATCCAATCCCAAACTAAATCTTCAACCTCTAAGACTTAATAAAGCTAAAACCCATCCAATAACTTACAGAATTTAATGGCTAGAATCACAGTTTAAAGCTTACCTTAGCCTCTACTTGAATCCACAAGTTGAAACTGAGCTAATCCCCAAGTTTAGAGCTCCATTTCCTAGCTTAATCTTCAAAGTTTCCCCTTGGTATGGTTTAGAGAAAATGAGAGAGAGAAAAGTGTTTGGGATAGTTTCCTAGTTTCTGAATGCTTCCTTGGTTTTGTCTTACTTAACCAAGTCACTTAAATTACCTTCAAGGCTCGGGGTACCAAAAACGTCCCCGAGGGAAAAATGGTATATATCCCCAAATATTTATTTTCATAACCCAATAACCACATAAAAGATCTGTACACCCTAATTATCCACGGGCTACTAGCGAGCTGAGAGAGGGCATAATTATATCAGCCACGTGGATACCATGTACCCGGAGCTGTTGTTACAAGATCCTACCTCTTTAGCTCGAGGTAACCAAAGGCTTAATGAGATTACTAAGGAGTCGGGTTAGAAGTATGGACACCACGGGCTAAGGCTACGTCAAGCTTCGGGTACGAGCTTGAGTTGGCACCTCTGACCTTTTATAAAGTCAACCACGCAATGTAAACGTGCATATATCAGACATCACGTGTCTGATCCATCCCTGAATTCTCGGACACGCAGTGTGGATGCTCAATATTCCGTGCCCACAAAAGATCCAAGACGCGCCTAGGCGCGAGGCCCTGCCTCGCTCGGCCATGCCCAGGCGTGAGGCCCCGCTTCACTCTTAGCACGCCTACGCGAGGCCATCCTCGGCCACGCGAGGCCCTTCTCAGCGTCGCACCTCGCCTGCCCTCAGCCACCCTCGGCCACGTGAGGCCTTTCTCGGCGTTGCACCTCGGACACGCAAAGCCACCCTCGACCATGCAAGACCCGTCTTGGCGTCGCGCCTCGCCCACGCGAGGCCACCCTCAGCCACGCGAGGCCCTTCTCGGCGTTGCACCTCGGCCACGCTAAGCCACCCTCGGCCATGCAAGACCTGCCTCGGCCACGTGAGGCCACCCTCGGCCACACAAGGCCCTTCTCGGCGTCGCACCTCGGCCACGCGAGGCCACCCTCGACTATGCAAGACCCGTCTCGTGCTCAGCCTCGGCCACGCGAGGCCCAGTGTCCCAGCGCATCACAAGCAAGGCCCAAGCCTAGGCGCGGACCCATCGTCGCCCCGCCTTACACTCAGCCACGACCGCGCGAGGCCCAGCAACCTTTAGATGTAAGGCCGCACATGGATGATGTCAGTGTTCAAGGTGGCCCACAAGAGACAAAAAGAATATGAACAAGGTACCTCTAAAGGGGTACGTACACGCCTACAGGGATCATGGGACAGGCCTGACACCTGTACCCGACAAATAGTGGCGGTTTGGAATAGTACGAGGATTGGCTACACCACCACCACGTCTCTGACACCCGTACAAGACAAGTAGTTGAGTCATGACCGGGTACAAAAGCTGAGGTGCTCCCACGAACTCTGACCATGTACCAGAGCTGACACCACTACCCCTGGAACCACACTCTCATGTTAGTGTACTCGTGTACCATCTGGTCCCCTGGACCACCATGTACCCAAGGCCATTAGAGCCTACTATAAAATGAACTTTTACTCGACCTAAAGGAGGGTGAGAAATTTTACTGTAACAAGGGCACCATATTGAATAGAAACTGAGTTTATCATTGTTCTTTTGCAATTGTTCTTAGAGTTTACACTTAGATCTCTTTTCTTTTGATAATCTTTACTTTGCGATTTTTCTGACTTAACTTGGTTGACGAGATTTCACCGTCAATAGTTTAGCGCCGTCTGTGGGAAGAACAAGCATCAAGCCAGTGTTATTCCATCATTTCCAACAAAGAAAGATGCTAAGATGTTCAAAATGCCTACGGCAAATACAAGAGGTTGAGGTTCGCCGAGACGAAGTAGAGCGGAGGCCTTCCAAGAAAGACCCCCCTCTGCCCAAGCATGGAGGTGGACCGGAAGAACCTCTTCCCCCAAAGGAGGAAAGGGAAGCATAATCCCCAGCTATCAAGCCCGATGGAGGTCAGCCAGAGCCACTAGTGTATCCACTTAACCAGCCGCGGATGACCCCACGCTTAGGCCACCAGGACCTCGGTCCCTCGACGCACTGGCTAGGAAAGGGTCCCGGGGTACGCTCAGTAAGTTCCAGCTCAAGGATGTGCTTCTACAAGGATGAGATTCACGAGTTGCATAAAAAGACTCGAAGGCTGGAAACCACGATAGAGAACATCCAGGAGGTTTTAAACGACCTACTGCAAGGGAAGTCAAGCATACCCCTCCCAAAGCGTAAAGGGAAGGAGCATGAAAAAGGGGAAAGCACTGTCCCCGTAGACGATGGGGGAACCAACCTTTCCACCAGTAAAACCCCCCAGACAAAGTACCAGGGGGGACCTAGGCAAGCAAAATGTCCCCAGGAGCAAAGGCGGAGGGAAGGTGATGGTTGTAAGAACAAGGCCGAAGTCCCCTCAAAAGAGGCACCCCCTGGCCTAAGAAAAGAGCTCTATGGGGAGAGGTCAGAAGTAAGAGACGTACCCCCTGCGGTTCCCTCGAGGGACACAACCAAGGCAAAGGGTCAGCCCGAGAACCCGCAAAACTCCTTATGCAAAAAGAGGAAGGGGCTAGACACCAAAATGCGAAGCCCTCGAGGCAAGATCACCACTGCACTTGGGGGGCACATGGATGACGGAGAATTCGACCATGATTCACCCTTCACAAGGGAGATTCAGGCTGAGCAAATGCCCACTAGCTTCAGAGAGCCTCGCATGACTCCGTACGAGGGTACTACAGACCCAAAATATCACTTAGACTCCTTCAATAACTTGATGAGGTTAAGAGGGGTCAACAGCAGAGCAAAGTGTCATTGCTTCGTCGTTACGCTTAAAGGAGTGGCGTACAAGTGGTTCAAGAGGTTAAGGCCAGGAACAATCAAGTCATGGCAACAATTCTCTGATGAATTTCTTTAGCAACACCATGCAACGTGTGACTACGTCATGCCAACTACCAGCCTCGCTAACATCAAACAAGGCGAGAATGAAAGTTTGAAGGACTACGTCCATAGGTTCAGTATAGAAGCAACAAAGGTGGGAGATTTAACCAAAGCGGAGCTCAAGATGGCTATTACAGCCGGAGTTCATCCAGGAAGCATGTTCTGGAGTAACATGCTCAAAAGAGAAGTTTCGAATTTGGACGGCTTCGAGAGAGAGCACAGAAGTACATACGTGTGGAAGAGGGCCATAAGGACTTCCATGTCGAAGAAAGCGAACCTTCCTCCAGTGGCCATACTACCAATACGTCTGGGGATTCCATATAGAAGGGGGCATTGTGCTAGAGGGGTCGCTGACCAAGTTTGAGATCGAACGAAGACCATCTAGCCATGAAAGTCCCCACCCGAGGCGAGATCACCTCAAAAGTAGACGCCTCCAAAAAGGATCTCCAAAGCAGACGCTTGAGAAAAGGGTATCCAAAAGTAGATGCTTGCAAAAAGGGTCTCCAAAGTAAACGCTTGCAAAAAGGGTCTCATAAGTAGACACCCGCAAAAAGGGTCTCCAAAGTAGACACTTGTAAAAAGGGTTTCAAAAGCAGACGCCTCCAAAAATGGTCTCCAAATTAGACGCTTGCAAAAAGGGTCTCCAAAGTAGACGCTTGCAAAAAGGGTATCATAAGTAGACGCCCGCAAAAAGGGTCTCCAAAGTACATGCTTGTAAAAAGGGTTTCAAAAGTAGACGCTAGCAAAAAGGGTCTCAAAGTAGACGCTTCCAAAAAGGGTCTCAAAGAAGACGCTTGCAAAAATAGTACTATGCCTAATGATGAGAAGGACGCTTCTCGCAACAAATAATAAGTGCGCGCAACAATATATAAAAGGATAACTAGAACCCAAGGGGTCAATATATCCTTATAGATACGATAAAGGTGCACCAAAGAGAGACTTATCGAACCCCCTTTCGCGTGGGCTCCAAAGGACCTCGAGCATGATAAATACAAAAAAAAAGGGAGTATACAAGAAAGCCTTAAGGCCTCCCTATAGACTGGGGGGCAAGTGGGGATACCAAAAATCCACCATATAAAAAAAAATAAAAAATCTCTCCAGTACATGTTTAGAGTACAAGACTAAGGGTCACTTAGTCACATTATCGGGCTCAGACCTGTAAGTCTTGCGAAACTGAGAGATTGTCCCAAGGGAAGCATAACCTTATGAGCCGTGAAGTATGGCTGTGCTAGGCTAAGAGGCCAAGCTACGCGTCACGAGAGGACAGGTGCACGAGGCCCTCCCATAGCAAGGCCCTACTCGTCTTGACGCTGAGTAATGTCGTGGGCACCGGAGCTGTGAATGTAGGACTTCTTCCTTTCTGAATTCCATCCAAGAGAGCCACCCTCAATACGCGAGGTTCATGGCCAGTCTCCGACATGCGTCGTGTCTACACGAGACATCGCGTCCTGCCTCCAAGTGATCGCACGGGGTGCAACCTCGCTCGATTTCCCGTGTCCTGCATGCATAGATGCACGCATCCGAACATAGATCCCAAAGGGCCGCCTAGCCTTGCGGGACACTCTGAGGACCCTGAGTTTGGCACCCTGGAGCTCGGTCGCTAGGCTGGTGACCCATTCCCGCAAAATCGCGGCCGTGGCAATTTCCCTCTTCTTCTTTTCTGAGGAGGCAGAAATTTTCGCCAAGGCCCTTTCTAGCATAGACCTGGTTTCAGCAAGCTCCCCCTCAAGCTCCTGAACCCGAACTGCAAGACAGTCCCTCTCGGCATTCGACATGGAAAGGTTACGAGCCGAGTCGGCAAATCGCTGAGCCACGGTATAGGCCTAGCATGGAGACCTATTTATAAGAATAAAATAGAAGAGTCTACCAGAGCACCTAAAGGTCCTCTCCTAGACTGGGGGGCAAGTGTGGATGCTCAATATTCCGCGCCCACAAAAGATCCAAGACGCGCCTAGGCGCGAGGCCCTACCTCACTCAGCCATGCCCAGACGTGAGGCCCCGCTTCACTCTCAGCACGCCCACGCAATGCCACCCTCAGCCACGTGAGGCCCTTCACGGCGTCGCACCTCGCCCGCGCGAGGCCACCCTCAGCCACGCGAGGCCACCCTCGGTTACGCGAGGCCCTTCTCAGCGTCGCGCCTCGGACACGCAAGGCCACCCTTGACCATGCAAGAACCGTCTCGGGGTCGCGCCTTGCCCATGCGAGGCCACCCTCGGCCACGCGAGGCCCTTCTCAGCATCGCACCTCGGCCACGCTAGGTGTCACGGGCTGACATTTTGACAGCGGAAATGCCCATGCGGCACCTTGACTCCTTTGAGCCAAGGTCAGCCTTCCAACCATTCGAATAACAATGGGCACATTTTTCGCGCGACCGTGTGCCTCTGCACACTTCCGTCTCTCGAACAACTCTCACTGAGTCATGCTCTCAAGCATCTATGAGTGCAATCATGCATCAAGGCTATCTAGCCAAGACACTAACACTGTCCATAGGTTCTTACTATGGCGAGGCAAATCCCAACACCGATGCCCACCCAGACATTCGCAAGTCAAGGTAGCATGTGTGGCTAAGAGCCAACACCAAGCTGACGTGCCAACACCTCCCATCATGTCCCATTCGATACTATTCGATTAGCTCACGTCACAGAGCAAGGACTCCCATACGTCCATGGTCCAATCCTCAAGGCACCATACCATCGTGCATGTTGGTAGGCCCTCGAGACTGGCTGCCAAACTAGTAGCATACACTGGACCTCTGTCCTACTCAAGCATAGTGCACCCTCCAATGCTTGCATGCTAACAAGTCCCACGAATGACTTCACGTGCCATCTCGTGTCGAGATTCGTGGCCATGGCGCACCACGACATCTCTCGAAGGTTTGGGCCACGTTCCATGCAAGCGGCATCCCGGCAAGCCAAGGGAACCGTACCCTTAAACCTCTGGCAGCATACTTCGACGCACTACCGGGGCGGACCGGTAATGTCCATGAGTACTCCTACGCATGGAGACATATGAGTCCCCTCGTGGTCCTCATATGCCCGCCTTACTAGTCCTCCCAACTAGTAGTAGCTCACTTGACGCACCTGCGCCAGGGGATGGTGGAGAGCTGACACCAGGTGCTCCCCTTACAAAGAGCCTTCTGAGCTTTTAGCCTTCTACCAGGAACATATATGCTTTTTGCTTGGGAGACATATTTGGCTTCTTGCTCGCCAATTCTCTGAATCTCCCAAATCCAATCATACCATTGCGTTCATTGACCCTTCAATATGGAACCTACCAAGTCCCGTCCATTTCCGGGAAATATTGAAGATATTTACGAAAATGCCACTACCGTACAAACTAGGCATCAGCATGCTCAACAGCCTGCACCCTCGCGTGCGCATCTGACCGAGCGCCATCCTAGCTTATAACATGTCATCAAGGCCGGCATGTTACACTCTCCCACACTTCAATTGTCGATGCCCTCATCGATAGACCGCTGGCCAATCTTCCTGCCTCGACTCCTAAGCTCACTCCATGCTTCTTCCGAATCTTGAGTTTGCACTAGTCCCTCTACTACTGTAGAACCACTAACTTGGTGATGCATATATTCCACAACACAGCATCTCCCACGATGCCACAGTGTTACCCACACCAGCTAATCACTGTGAGGTAACACGTTCCACTCAATTGCCTCGGCGCCTCCCTTTCTGAGCGATCTAAGATAACATGCAAACACCTCCAAGTACGACTGCCCTCTGACAATCGCGGCCACGGCCACCTTGGTCTCCCTGTGATACCATTTGGCATGCAAGTAGCAACTGAAGTATTTCATGTTCATAAATCTAGTTCCCCAAAGCTAACTACTCTCAACTTCTGTCGTGACTAACAAACGTCTGACGGCCAATATTATGCTCATCCACTCTTGTGTACAAGTTCCCTTTTCAACAACAGCGCTCCACGCAACTTACACTGTCACTCAGGCAAACCTGAACTAGTGAACCAAGCATAAAACCTTGACCTCTCGATCAAACCTTGTCTCGTGTCAATGAGTTCCAACTCTTTTGTAGCACCTCTCAACAATTGCACGTGGTTGTTGTCTTTCTAGCATCTCTGAATTTTGATTTGAAGCAACCATACCTTGTCCCCTCTCTAGGATGTCCAGTATTCCCACGAAGAAGAGCAACCAAGTCTCATCCCGTCTCAGCCTACTGATCCTTTCTAGGTGACTAAAAGGCTCAACGACATCTGTCCAAGCATCCAGACCCTTATGGTCCTTCAGCATGCCTACATCCTTTCTAGGATGGGCCAACCAGGTTCACCCCAACTTGAGATGAACCTGGCTCTGATATCACCCCAACTTGAGATGAACCTGGCTCTGATACCAACTGTCACGGGCTGACATTTTGACAGCAGAAAAGCCCGTGCAGCACCTTGACTCCTCTAAGCCAAGGTTAGCCTTCCAACCATTCGAATAACAATGGGCACATTTTTCGCGTGACCGTGTGCCTCTGCACACTTCCGTCTCTCGAACAACTCTCGCTGAGTCATGCTCTCAAGCATCTATGAGTGCAATCATGCATCAAGGCTATCTAGCCAAGACACTCACACTATCCATAGGTTCTCACTATGGTGAGGCAAATCCCAACACCAATGCCCACCCAGACATTCACAAGTCAAGGTAGCATGTGTGGCTAAGAGCCAACACCAAGCTGACGTGCCAACACCTCCCATCATGTCCCATTCGATACTATCCGATTAGCTCACGTCACAGACCAAGGACTCCCATACGTCCATGGTCCAATCCTCAAGGCACCATACCATCGTGCATGTTGGTAGGCCCTCGAGACTGGCTGCCAAACTAGTAGCATACACAAGACCTCTGTCCTACTCAAGCATAGGGCACCCTCTAATGCTTGCATGCTAACAAGTCCCACGAATGACTTCACGTGCCATCTCGTGTCGAGATTCGTGGCCATGGCGCACCACGACATCTCTCGAAGGTTTCGGCCACGTTCCATGCAAGCAGTATCCTGGCAAGCCAAGGGAACCGTACCCTTAAACCTCTGGCAGCATACTTCGACGCACTACCGGGGCGGACCGGTAATGTCCATGAGTACTCCTACGCATGGAGACATATGAGTCCCCTCGTGGTCCTCATATGCCCGCCTTACTAGTCCTCCCAACTAGTAGTAGCTCACTTGACGCACTTGCGCCAGGGGGTGGTGGAGAGCTGACACCAGGTGCTCCCCCTACAAAGAGCCTTCTGAGCTTTTAGCCTTCGACCAGGAACATATATGATTTTTGCTTGGGAGACATATTTGGCTTCCAGCTCGCCAATTCTCCGAATCTCCCAAATCCAATCTTACCATTGCGTTCATTGACCCTTCAATATGGAACCTACCAAGTTCCGTCCATTTCCGGGAAATATTGAAGATATTTACGAAAATGCCACGGCCGTACAAACTAGGCATCAGCATGCTCACCAGCCTGCACCTTCGCGTGCGCTTCTGACCGAGGGCCATCCTAGCTTGTAGCATGCCATCAAATCCGGCATGTTACACTAGGCCACCCTCGGCCATGCAAGACCCGCCTCGGCCACGCGAGGCCCTTCTCGGCGTCGCGCCTCGGCCATGCGAGGCCACCCTCGCCATGCAGGATCCATCTCGTGCTCAGCCTCGGCCACGCGAGGTCCAGCGTCCCAGCACATCACAAGCAAGGCCCGTTCCCAGGCACGGACCCATCGTCACCCCACCTTGCACTAAGCCACGACCGCGTGAGGCCCAGCAACCTTTAGATGTAAGGCCGCGCGTGGATGATGTCAGGGTTCAAGGTGGCCCACAAGAGAGAAAAATAATATGAACAAGGTACCTCTAAAGGGGTACGTACACGCCTACAGGGATCATGGGACAGGCCTGACACCTATACCCGACAAATAGTGGCGGTTGGGAATAGTACGAGGAGTGGCTACACCACCACCACGTCTCTGACACCCGTACAAGACAAGTAATGGAGTCATGACCGGGTACAAATGCTGAGGTGCTCCCACGAACTCTAACCATGTACCAGAGCCGACACCACTACCCCTGGAACCACACTCTCATGTTAGTGTACTCGAGTACAATCTGGTCCCCTGGACCACCATGTACCCAAGGCCATTAGAGCCTACTGTAAAATGAACTCTAACTCAACCTAAAGGGGGGGTGAGAAATTTTACTGTAGCAAGGGCACCATATTGAATACAAACTGAGTTCATCATTGTTCTTTTGCAATTGTTCTTAGAGTTTACACTTAGATCTCTAAAGCTTTTCTTTTGATAATCTTTACTTTGCGATTTTTCTGACTTAACTTGGTTGACGAGATTTCACCGTCAACACGCAGCATAAACGTGCGTGTTCAGGCACCCACGACTGGGTTGGGCCGTGCGACCCATTATCCCCCTTTTCTATTGATTAGACCACACTTCATTGTCAGGTTTTAGGAATTAATCATGAATGTCACGGAAGTGACATGATGGGTAAGAAGGTCACAGGATAACCTCCCTTGCCAACCCCCTGGTGCCCTCTCCCTATAAATATGGAGATCCTGGGAGTTGCAAGGGGTTGGATTCTAATTTGTAAGGAAATACCCTGTAAAGAATATCAGAGAGATATCAATAATATTGGCTGGTGGACTAGAAGGATTTTAACCTTTGAACCACCTAAAAAAGCATTTGTGTTATCATTTTACTTTGAGATCATTCATCTATTATGGTTCATTATTTAGCACTAATCCCACTCTTTATTCTATTAATTATCTGTTGCCGAAGAACCGCGTCAACAGTTTGGTGCTTTCATTGAGAGGCTGTTAGATTGGTGCTATCGCAAATACCCAACCATGGTAGTCACTCGCTCAAGACATGGTAACGAGGCAGAGCAACGTGATGGGCAGGAGACCCATCATGCCGCCATGTCCGATGAACGGAACCTTGAGCTCCAGCAGCAGCTGGGCAAGCAGCCAATAGGCCAAGACGACACTGGAATTTCGGCTCCCCGACCGCCCAATCCGAACCCAGATTTCTACACGGCGGTAGAAATGGAAAATGCTCAGTTGAGGAGTCAGCTGGCGAAAGTTAACCAGCAGATTCAAGAGGTTTTGGCCCGACTACCCCCTCTTACAACCGACGCTAACGTCAGAAAGAGGCAAGGCGAGACTCATATGTCCCGCCGGGGTAATCGGTCCAGACCCAGTCGGTCGGTCAGACCCGCAACATCAAATTCTACTCCCACATCGCACCACTGGGAAACCAATTTTGAGGAACTTCCTAGGGCCGAGCAGCAGTACAGCCGATCGGTCCGGACCTCAACTCCCAGCTCACTTCTGCCCTCAAGCGCACCTAGGAGGGCTCGAGGAAGATCGCGAAGGAGATTCGGGGAGGGCTCCCAACGACAGCCCGCCCCGACCAGCCGTCCTGCACCTCGCTCAGACCGTCGAGCACAGAACGCGGAGGATGGTAGAGCGGAACGGCCGCGACCTAACTTGATCCACCCTGACGGGTCTAGGATCGCATCCCCGGTCAGGCATCCTCCTTCACCAATAAGATACCTGTCTCCTCCCCGGCCAGTCCGAGACATTCCGGCTCATGGGAGCAGTAGGAGAAATACTCCTTCCGTCGAGCCTTCCCATCGTAGTCGGGCGCCCAGAGAAGTCCCGGATTCTCACCCCCAGAGGCGGGCTCCAAGCTTCTCAAATGGGAGCTATTGGACCGGAAGCCGTCGAAGTAACCTCTCCGGCGGAGACCTACGCCAACGCTTGAGCTCGGCGCAAAGTCCTCAGGCCGCCCCGAGGGGTGACCTCCGGGATCGTCTAAACTCTCAATGGGGAGACCCAGTGGGAAATGGTAGTCGTGCTCGCCAAAGGGGAGACCTGTCCGACGTACGCGACAGCACGAACGTCCCATATAACCTATCTCAAGATAGGAGGGACAATAACCCGCCAAACGCGTACAATGGATCTGGAGCTGTTGAACAGCCCCGGAACAACCAAGGAAGTCAGGATAAAACCCTTGAGCGCCTGGCTCAGATGGAGGAACTGATGAGGAAGCTCTTATCAGAAAAAGAAAAAGATGAGTATGATTCAGGGGACGAACTTGAGCTCTTCGCCCCCAGAATAGCAGCAACGGCATATCCACCTTGTTTCCGTATGTCGCACTAGTCCAAATTCAACGGAGACGGGAATCCGTCAGATCATTTGGGTATGTTCAATACCTTGATGATGGCCCACAACATTGGTCCCGAGCTGAGGTGTTTAATATTTCCGTCCACCTTGACTGGGCTGGCCAGGCAATGGTTCAAGCAAAGTAAGAAGCAGTCAATCAGCTCGTGGAAAACTTTCTCTGCTGACTTCAAGAGAGCATTCTGAGCTTCCCAGGCTGCCCGTGTCAAGGCCGATACCGTGGCAAACGTAAGGCAGCAACCCGACGAGCCTCTAAAGGCTTACCTGAGTAGATTCACGAACGTCGCTGCTCGGGCTAGAGACGCAGATGATAGCTCCAAACTCATGGCTTTGAGGACCAGGATCCTCGTCGAAGGAGAACTCTGGGAGGAGATACAGAGGAAGGGAGTCATCACTGTAAATGAATTCCTAAATAGGGCCCAGGGATGGATAAACCTGGAGGAGGCACGGCCATCAGCTGCGGGAACCAGCCAGGCCCTTGAACAACCAACTGGAGTGGGAACGGACGTCGTGGCAGCGACCCAAACCGTTACACAGAATAACCAATTTGGTGAAGGCAAGAGAAAGGGGAGCAGCGAGGGCAACCAGCATGGCCCAAAGAAGAACAAGTCCGTAGAAAAATTTAAGCTAGTCTACGCGACTTATACCGAGCTCACTCACTCTAGGGAGAAGATCTTCCTAGCACATTCTGCTCGCCTCCCCTGGAAGAAGCCGGAACCATTGAAACACTAGAAGAGTAAGCGAGACCCTTCCAAGTTTTGTCAGTTCCACAACGACATTGGCCACAATACCGATGATTGTAGGCACCTGAAGGATGAGATCGAGACTCTCACCAGGGCTGGACCCTTGGCTCAGTATGCGTGGAATAGAGTTCCCGTAGGCCATCCAGCTCGGGAAGTCCCGATCAGTCAGCCCGGGTCTCGGGTAGATCAGGACGTCCCTCCTCCTGTGATAGGAGGGGAGATCTCCATGATCTCTAGAGGTCCCCATCTGGCTAACACGAGCAGAGGTGCCCAAAAGAGATACGTCAAAAAACTTAAGGCTCATAATGGGGTGGAGTTCGTCCCTGAGCAGCATCTCCCAAAGCAGCAACGATTGGAGAGGCAACCAATCATATTTACTAAAGAAGATGCCAGCCACGTCCATTTTCCTCATAACGACCCTCTGGTCGTAGCCGCTCAGCTCGCTAATCGAAGGGCTATGAGAGTGCTGGTCAATAATGGAAGCTTGGTAAACCTACTGTTCTGGTCTACGCTAAAGAAGATGGGTTTGTTGGTCAACGAGCTGAAAGCCACCTACACGATGCTATACGGATTCTCTGGGGAAGGATCGGCGGCAATAGGAACGATCGACCTGGTAATCACCTTGGGAGAGGGACCTCGGACAGTCTTGAAACTCCTCGAGTTTGGGGTCATCGATTGTCCCGCCGCGTACAATGCCATTTTGGGTCGACCTACACTAATAGCGTTCGAAGCCATTACTTCCATCCACCACCTCGCATTAAAATTCCCCTCTTCCTCAGGGATATGCACGGTCCGTGGCGATCAACTTGCTGCCAGGGAATGCTACAACTTTTCTATGAAGGGAAAATTAAAACCCGGGCAGTTAACGATGACCGTCTAGGGTGGAAATGAGGAATCATAGGAACTTGTGCCAAATCCTGAGATTGAAAAACCTCAGAATGCCAGAGGGGAAAATATCATCTTAAGTGATGATATCGACCCCAGAATAGGCGAGGATAAGTCCAAGCTCCAAGCTATCGAAGAGCTTGAGGAGGTAAATATCGATCCGCAAAATCCCTCGCGGATGGTAAAGCTCGAGAAGAATCTATGTGAAGAAAGAAAGGCGGAGCTGATTAAGTTCCTGCAAGAGAACCTGGACGTGTTCGCATGGTCTCACGAAGACATGGTGGGGATCAGTCTGAGCATCATCATGCACACCCTCCACTTGGATAAGAGCGTGCCTGCGAAATCCCAGAAACAGAGGCGCTTAGGAACAACCAGAGCTGAAGCTCTAGAAGAGGAAGTAGCCCGGCTCTTAAAGTGCGGCTTTATCCGCGAAGCTAAGTTCTCGGTCTGGGTCGCCAATCCTGTGTTGGTCCCGAAGCCCAACGAGAAGCCTGCCCCAAAGATTGCTTCCCCCTGCCGAGGATCGACCAATTGGTAGACGCCACGACGGGGCATGAGCTCATGTCCTTTATGGATGTGTATTCGGGCTATAATCAGATCGCTATGAACCCATCAGATCAGGAACACAATAGCTTCATGACCCCAACTAACGTTTATTGTTACAAGGTCATGCCCTTCGGGCTAAAGAACGCCGGAGCTACATACCAGAGGTTGGTAAATAGGATGTCTGCCAACCAGATCGGGAAAAACATGGAGGTGTACGTTGACGACATGCTGATGAAGTCAAAAACTGCGGGTAACCATGTTTCCGACTTGGAGGAATGCTTTAAGATACTGAGAGAATACGGCATGAGGCTTAACTCGCAGAAGTGCACTTTCGGGGTCGCATCTGGAAAATTCCTGGGATTCATTGTCAATACCAGAGGAATCGAGGAAAAACCCGTTAAGGTCAGGTCGTTGCTCGAGCTGCCCTCACCTCGGTCGCGAAAGGATGTCCAAGGCCTGACAGGAAGGGTGGCGGCCCTTCATTGGTTTATTTCTAAATCTACCGATAAGTGTCTGCCATTCTAGAACCTGCTCCGGGGGAATAAGAAGTTCGAGTGGACCGGGGAGTGCGAACGTGCCTTCCTCGACCTGAAAGCACATTTAGCCGAGCCGCCCGTATTGTCCAAACCAACGGCAGAAGGGCCTCTTTTCCTTTACCTAGCTGTCACGAAAGATGCAACTAGTGTCGTATTAGTCAGAGAAGAAGACCAATCTCAGAAGCCAATCTATTACATCAGTAAGAGGCTTCTCGGAGCCGAGTCCCGGTATCTGTTGATGGAAAAGATGGCTTTCTGTCTCATTACGACCTCCCGAAAGCTCAGGCCGTATTTCCAGTCCCACTCAATACACGTCATAACCGATCAGCCTTTAAGGCAGCTTTTGCAAAAACCTAAAGTATTGGGACGTCTGCTGAAGTGGGCTATTGAGCTCAGCCAGTTCGAGATTTTGTACACACCGCGAACTGCAATAAAAAGCCAAGCCCTGGCTGATTTTGTGGCAGAATGCACAGGATTCCGAGAAGATCCTGTGGAAGATTCAACCCAGAACGCCATAGCCCAGGCCTCCTTAGTCCAGGCCTCATGGAAGGTCTTCGTAAATGGCTCGTCTAACGAGAACGGCTACGAAGCTAGAATCATTTTGATATCCCCAAGAGGACATCGATTCCACTCGGTGTTGAGATTCGGATTCAAAGCGTCCAACAACGAGGCTGAATACGAAGCTTTACTGGCCGGGCTAAGGGTGGCCCAGGAGCTGAAGGTCAGCTCCGTTCAGTGTTACAGCAATTCCCAGCTCATGGTAAACCAAGTACTAGGTGAATACCAAGCACGGGGAACCAAGATGGCTGCTTACTTGGCCAAGGTAAAAAGCGAGCGGTCTGCATTTCAGCATGGCTCAATCGAGCAGATACCACGAGAGCAGAATGCCAATGCGGACGCTCTCGCAAAGCTCACTACCTCCGGGGAGGCGGAGACTTTGGGGTTAGTGCCGGTAGAGTTCTTGGAAAAACCAAGCATAGAGGGAGTCGGAGTGGAGGTCGAGATGATCGATGCCAGACCGACCTGGATGACCCCCATCCTCGAATATCTCACAGCAGGAAAGTTACCTGAAGAGCGAAATGACGCAAGGTGGGTGCTTTACCAAGCTCCAAGATACACAGTGGTAGATGGGATATTATACCGGCGTGGACACTCCTTACCTCTCCTACGATGTGTCCTGCCAAGCGAAGTAAAGACCATTTTGCAGGAAGTGCACGAGGGCTTTTGCGGAGATCACACTGGGGGGCAAAGCTTGGCTCTGAAGATCTTAAGGAAAGGATATTACTGGCCCACTCTGTTAAAGGACTCGATCTCCAACGTCAAAAAATGTGACAAGTGCCACTGATTCACCCCATTTGCCCGAGCTCCCCCAGTCGAACTGAAGATGATCTCGTCCCCGTGGCCCTTTGCAGTCTGTGGAATTGACTTAGTTGGCGCCCTCCCTACTAGAAAGGGAGGAGTCCGTTATGCGGTGGTGGCTATCGAATACTTCACCAAGTGGGCAGAAGCAGAGCCCTTGGCAACAATCACTTCAAAAAGAGTCCTTGACTTCGTTGTCAATAGCATTATCTGCCGATTCAGGCTACCAAAGAAGATCGTATCAGATAATGGCACACAGTTCGACAGCGACCTCTTCACCGAATTCTATGAGAGGCACGACATTGTAAAAAGTTTCTCTTCCGTGGCCTATCCCTAGTTAAATGGGCAGGTCGAGGCCGTCAATAAGACGCTAAAGGCAAGCCTTAAGAAACGATTGGACAAAGCCAAGGGAGTCTGCCTGGAACAGCTCCCCCAGGTTCTGTGGGCATACCGGACCTCACATCAAATGCTGACGGGTCATACTCCTTTCTCCCTGGCTTTTGGGAGTGAAGCAGTCCTTCCTGTCGAAGTAAAGGTAGCCTCGCATAGAGTCCAGGCATTTGACCAGGACCACAATCACGAATTTCTCTGCACGTCCCTCGACCTAATTGATGAAAGACAAGAAGATTCATAGCTACAGCTCGCGCACTATCAACAAACGATCACTCGTTATTTCAACTCAAAAGTCAGAAAACGCGCCTTTAGCGTTGGAGACCTGGTCCTTAGAAGAGTCTTCTTAGCCAGTAAGGATCCCAAAGACGGAGTATTGGGACTGAACTGGGAAGGGCCATACCAAATAACCGAGGTCATAAAGGAAGGAACCTACAAGTTAGCTCGGCTTAATGGAGAAACAGTCCCACAAACTTGGAACGCTATCCATTTGAAGAAATATTATCAATGATACCTTTGTAAGGATTAATCAAAAAGGCCGTCTTTTGTTTATAAAGTAATGAGAATTAAATCTTTTTACATTATTGTGTATGTATGTGGATGTAAAGTTAAGTAACCACGAAAGACCCTTCCCTAGTTACTTGGGGGGCATATGCCCTGGATATAACCAGGTCATCCAAAAAACTTAGAAGTTAATTCAAATTGATTGATCGATGTTTTTCTTAAAAAGCACGAGATATTAATAAAGGATTAACGTGAACTAAGTTGTATCCTGGATATAACCAGGTCCTAAAACTTAGAAGTTAATTCAAATTGATTGATCGATGTTTTTCTTAAAAAGCACGAAATATTAATGAAGGATTGACGCGAACAAAGTTTTCAAATTAACGTCCTAGATATAACCAGGTCCTAAAACTTAGAAGTTAATTCAAATTGATTAATCGATGTTTTTCTTAAAAAACACGAGATATTAATAAAGGATTGACGCGAGCTAAGTTTTCAAATTAACGTCCTGGATATAACCAGGTCCTAAAACTTAGAAGTTAATTCAAATTGATTGATCGATGTTTTTCTTAAAAAGCACGAGATATTAATAAAGGATTGATGCGAAATAAGTTTTCAAATTAATGTCCTAGATTCAACCAGGACTTAACTCTTAGTAGTTGGTTCAAGTTGGTTAACAGATGTTTTTCTTAGAAAAGCATAAGATATCAATCACAACACCAACATAAACTAAGATTATTACCAAATGCATAGAAGAGAAATAAGATAGAGGCAAAAATATGTAAATCAATTAAAATAAAGTTGAAGAAATCAATTGTCTCGAGGTTAAAAAAAAACCTCATAACATAAAGTTACAGAAAATAAATAAACGATAAAGGAGGAGGAGAAAATTCCTAGGCCCCGCCAGGCCGCTCTGTTGAAGTCACCCCCTCACCGTCCTGCTCGGTTGCAGTCGGAGTTTCCCCGGTCTCAGAGGGCGCCTCTTGTTGGAGGCGAGCTTTGAACTTCCCCAGGAAGAACTCCCACACTTTCGTCCCCAAGAAGGAAAAGTCACCATCCGAGTTGAAGGCCTAGCAATGGTACAGCATGGTCTCCATGGAGGTGATGGAGGTCACCTTCTCCACCACAAGGGCAGCCTTAGCTTCTTCAAGTTCCACCTTCGCGGCGTCTTGGGCGACCTTGGTGGACTCGGCCTCCAACAGCTTAGATCGAGATGCGTCCAGCTTAGCCTGCACGGTCGCCAGGGCGTCTTTGGCGTCCCGCTCCTGTTTCTGGGCAGTCGCAAGGGCGACCAGGGGAGTCTTGTGGTCGCTCCTCATGTCCTCGAGCCTGGCCCTGGATCAGGATATGCTCCGGTGAAGAGCCAAAACTACCTGCAAGAAAGAAAAAATGTGTAAGGAAGATGCTTTAGAAATAAAGCAAATGAAAAGAAATGAATGGTAGAGCTTACTTACCGTGAGGGTCATTCCCAATGAAGACTCCATCACGTTCTCAGGACTCCTCGTCTCGATCTCCCGCAGGTCCCTCGGGGTGGTGTTGTAATAGTGGTCCACTGTGTAGCTCGCAGTCTCGTAGACCGTCCCCCGAAAGACATCGGGGATTCTCTCCAAGGCTCGGGGGTTGACCGGGACGCGCACCTCAGGGATCGTAGTTGACAAGGTCCCAGCGGGCGCCTCCTTTTTCCGAGCGGAGTCGGGAGGACACGGGTGAGGTGGAGCCATTTTCTCTGCGGCAGGAGGGGGTGGAGGCACCTTTTCAGTGGCAGAAGGGCCTGGGTTTTTCCCCTTAGCCGGGGACTTGGAGGATGTCCCAACACCCTTCTTCGTCAACTGGAGCCTCTTCACTAAGGGCCCGGAGGGCGGATTTACCCCCTGAAACATGGCCCGCAAGTTGTCATCCTCGGCCTGTGACATCTCCTCGGCTGAAACAAAGACAGCAAAGTATTAATATACATGTAAAAATACTTTGATAAAAAAAAAGCTATTATATAGAAAAAGGTCCTACCCTCCGAGCTAGAGGAGGAATCTATTGTCACAACCTCTGACCCCAGAGCTTCTATGGGAGAGTCTAAGGTAATGACCTCGCGGGTGAGAAAAGTCTCTGGATCTGGATCCGCCTCAGGGCTAGACTCCTCTATGTACTGTCTAATACCCGGAGCTACTACACCCTCCAGAACGGAGGGCCACGACCTAAGATTGGTCCCATACTCCTCAAAGAAGGCCGACCTAAAGTCTAGGGTGTTGTCTACTACTACAGTTCCCCTAGGGTGGCCCATGTCATTACGCAACACGAGCTGGTCAACACAATGGAGTAAAGTGATGTTGTGGTCTGGGTCTGTTCGGTGGCGGTGAACGGGTTGGCCGGGATTAAACCTAGCAAGCCTTAAGTCTTCAATGGCCCTATCTAAATCCCTAAATAAATAAGGATTACCTTGGCCGGAGGGGCCGGCTTTTGCCCTGGACTGGGCCCTCTCCACATTTACTTCTTGGGCGACCTCCAGAGCCCGTTTCCGCCACACGAGGGGCACCTCGTCCTCCTCGTCCTTATCCTCGCCCGCGACCTCCTCCTCGGGAATAGGCGCCATCTTGTAGGCAGGGGGGAGGGTCCGCGGTCTCCTCAAGGCCAAAGTCTGACCCGAAGAGATTAACTTGCATGCCAGCATCTTCTCGTTGGACATGAGCTGGCGATAATCCTTTTCACTTGGGGGGAGCCCCGCCAAGGTCTCATATTGACCCCCAAGGGTCACTGACTTGGTCGTCCTCGCAAAAATTGTTGCATGATAGTTTCTAAGTCAGGAACGAATAAAAAGAGGCTAATCAGCAGTCAACTTACGAGCTGAGAGTAGGAGGTACTTACGAGGATGGTTGAAATAATGGTGCTCGCAGTTGCGAAACCCCTTTGACATAAAGAACAGGTCCTTAAAGTCATTGGGGTGGCTGGGCAGCTCGATGGCAGCAGCCGAATTTGGAAAACGGGTCAGGTAGTAGAACCCGTCGCCTCACCCCCGCTGCTCCGGGCTGGCTTTCAGGCAGAAGAAGTAGAGGATGTCCGCCGACGTGGGGACCTCCCATTCCTGCTTCGGGAATAGATACTTCAACCCCGCTAACAGATGATATGAGTTAGGGGGGAGCTAGAAGGGAGCCAGCTTCACGTAATTTAAAAAATCCACGAAGTACTGGTCTAGTGGGAGGAAGGCCCCGGCCTTGAGATGCTCTTCACTCTAGGTGGCGTACTCCTCATCGAGCGGCGCACAGCTCCGTTCTCCTTCAAGGGGAGGTCGGGCGTCCAGGGCGCCCCTCCCTATCTCAATGTTACGGGAAAGTAAGATTTTATTCACTTTCCCCTGGGTGGTGACCTTCGAGGCGATCCTCTCGGCCTCGGAAAAAGCGTCGGGCCCCACCTCGACCTCCTTCTCAACAGTTGGACCAAAGTCAGGAATCGGGGAGTCAATGGCCACCTCCTTTCCTTTGTTAGTTTGCTGGGAAGATGAGCTGCCAGCACTCTTCTTGGGTGCGCTCTTCTTTGGTCGCATCTGGTCGCCTAACGAACAAAGAAGAAAATTTAGAAAGGGCGACCTAAGCATAAGAAAGAATCTAGCGTGAAGTGTTTTCTTTACACGGGCTGAGGTAATCTCAGCCCGTGGCGAGTGAGACCACACGGTTCTATGAACACACGCCTGTGCTCCCAACTGGTCCCCAATTACTCGGAATCCGTGTGTCAGGAGGGTCAGAGTAAAAGTTTTCCTTGGAAGGAAAGTTTCAGTAGGAAAAATCGCCTGTGAAGCGTGTCCCCTAAGCTACCCGGTTTTTGCACCCTAAGAGCTGGTTATTCCAAACAGGCATAAAAATTTTACCCAGAAAATCACCCCAGAAATTGTATCCTATGAGTCATGCTCCTAAGTGCTTTTTCCTACGATCGACACCCCTAGGATAAAAACCTACGGATAAAATACCATAAAAAAAAAGAGCAGAAGACAAGCATGCGATTAAAGATAAAGTTTACCCAAGCAACAGTGAAGGAAAACATTTAAAACATGCACAAACGGAGGACTTACAGAAATGTTTTGCTGTGAAGAGACTGAAAGGGTCGTCTAGGTTGAAATCCTGTTGGGATCACTGGTACCGGAGTCTCGAAGGAGCTCTCGTGTCTGAACTTCTGGAACGCTGGGAACAGTGACCAGATGAAAGAAAGGGTTTTGAGACTGGGAAGAGAGAAGAAAATGAGAAAATTTTCAAATGAGAGGGTAGCCCATGCGAAAGGTGGCCAACCCTTTTATATACATAAAAGGCCAAAGGATGAGGGTCGTTCGATCGCCATAATGTAGGATACGAGGATCACTACTCGAAAGACGAAACGACGGCCGAAGATAGGCTAGGCCATTTAATGCGGTTCTCGAAAGACGGACCGTCACCAACCACGATGCTCCACGTATTCGATACCAGCGTAATGGGTGGAATGTGAAGAGTCCACAAAGAAGCCTACAAGCCCCCACTGTTGCCCTAGGTGACGTCATGTGCCACGAGCAGGGGCTTGGGGGGAAAATGTACGCCCTAATTATCCACGGGCTATTAGCAAGTTGAGAGAGGGCATAATTATATCAGCCACGTGGATGCCATGTACCCAGAGCTACTGTTACAAGATCCTACCTCTTTAGCTCGAGGTAACCAAAGGCTTAATGAGATTACTAAGGAGTCAGGTTAGAAGTATGGACACCACAGGCTAAGGCTATGTCAAGCTCGGGGTACGAGCTTGAGTTGGCACCTCTGACCTTTTATAAAGTCAACCACGCAATGTAAACGTGCATATATCAGACATCACGTGTCTGATCCATCCCTGAATTCTCGGACACGCAGCATAAATGTGCGTGTTTAGGCACCCACGACTGGGTTGGGCCGTGCGGCCCATTATCCCCCTTTCCTATTGATTAGACCATACTTCATTGTCAGGTTTTAGGAATTAATCATGAATGTCACAGAAGTGACATGATGGGTAAGAAGGTCACGGGATGACCTCCCTTGCAAACCCCCAGGTGCCCTCTCCCTATAAATATGGAGATCCTAGGAGTTGCAAGGGGTTGGATTCTAATTTGTAAGGAAATACCCTGTAAAGAATATCAGAGAGATATCAATAATATTGGTTGGTGGACTAGAAGGATTTTAACCTTTGAACCACCTAAAAAAGCATTTGTGTTATCATTTTACTTTGAGATCATTCATCTATTACAGTTCATTATTTAGCACTAATCCCACTCTTTATTCTATTAATTATTTGTTGCCGAAGAATCGCGTCAACAAGATCTAATGCTCGGAATACCCGTTGACTTGCCCCGAGTCAGGTATTCGACCCCGTTGTGACTTTCTAGCTAAACTACTCCCTAGGATTGTCTCGGATCGTGCAACACGAATATATCACAATATTCACCATTTTTACATTTATGCCCTCAATAGGCTAAAATTACAAATATGCCCCTAATAACCAAACGGGGCCCACATGCATATTTAATTCACATAAACATGCAATTCTAATCACATACTCATCAAATTCACACATTAACATAATAAATCACTTATTACCCTCCAGGCACGCTAATCAAGGCCTAAGCCTTATTAGAAAATTTGGGATGCTACACCTATATGATGAAAATCATGTCAAAAGTTCACTTCTAAGGATTACACATTAATTTTCACAAATCGAAGTGTCAACTATATCACAATGTATCTTATATTGTGTTAACATGTTAACAACTACACATTTATTCATATATCAACATATGAAAGAATGCTAATACAATCTCATTACTATTATGTAAAATATTGTATACCTTTTATACTTATATTATCTTACCACCTAGTGAAATTGGATCCATCAAACCTATCCAACCTTACTTTGTCTTGGTTCATGATCTTGATGGTCTCACCTTCCATTGAAACAAACAAGTGGTTAAGATTTTGATTGTTAGATATATATATATATATAGCCTCAATGAAAATGGTAAAACCAAAGATACAACTCTATGCAAAAGGTTACAATAGACAAGATGATAGATAAATAAGTGCTACAACTCTATTAAAAAAATACAAGTAAATAAAAATAGATGATGATAGATATATTGATAATACAACTCAAAGCATAACAATAAAAATAAATATATAAGATAGAAGAAGAAAGTAAAAGAGGTTGAGGAAAATAATAATAAGAAGAGCAATAGAAAAACTCTCACACTCACACAACCGAAGTGTAGAGTAGTAGGGATCACCAACTTGAAGAAGGTTTAAGACCTTTGTCCAAAAGATTATTTCCTCATATTATCTAAGCACTAAGGGATCTCACAAGGAAATAACACTATGGAATTATCAAGCCTTTTTGGAGTATTTTCTAGTCAAGAGCTTTGTGGATAGAAAATGATGTTGTCTTACAAGTGAGCATTAGGCTCCTATTTATAGAGTTTGAGATACCCTTTGAATTTTAAATGCCACCAACCCCATGGTTGTTACCAATGTATAATTGGATTTTTATGGAATTAAAATTTAGATTTGAGACATACTTGGGATGTTAGAACTTTTCTAATTGGAAAAAAGTGAAAGAAGAAATTGGTTGTCAGCACCCCTGGCCGCAACCAAGAGTATCAGTGGCTACGACCACTGGCCTCTGTTGTAACGCCCTGATTTCTCAAGACTTTACTTAGGGAGTCTGTTTAAAACATAAAAAAATCAATACTTTAAGACTATAAAATAAAATATTTATTTAAAGTTTTAACTAACAATGAGATCTCATTATTTAGAAGAAAAAAATGTTGGACGCTAGGTTTAATAACAACAATGTAAAGAAAATAATTGTTCAAGTCTGAAATTAAAACATGACATTTATTTAAAAAAAACATAAAATAACTAGAGCCTAGCCCCTTTCGTCCATACCTCGAGACCGCACCACTCACTGCTTCGTTTTGCCTTTATCTACACACAGAGTACCCGTGAGACAATGCCCAGTAACAAGAGCTATGTAGGACATAACTCCCCAAACTAGAAAACATAAACTTTCAACTAAACATAAACAAACATCATAAACATAATAACCATCGTGCAATATATAAACACAATATCACACTAACATAGTGTGTGTTATACTCACATACATAAATAATAACAAGGCATATTGATCGGACATGAAAAGTAATCTATGTTTCCTGCGTTCTACTCACACTCGGCATTCCCAAGGTGGCACCTAGTCTAGCGTGCCCTGTAATCACACTCGGTCGTTCCCTCGAGACATCATTACCCTGCCTGCGTTGTACTCACACTCAGCAATTCCGTGGTGGCATCCTATTATCCTGAGTTATACACACCCAAAACAATTCCTGCAAGTGCTATACTCACACAAGTAGCTAGAGTCTAGTAGCACGCCTACTCTATCATATAAGCATGTCTACTAACTAAAATCACTAGCATTATCCTCATACTATTCAATCTAACACAAAAATTCGTATCACAAATATAATTACGCAATTAAACAAATAAGAAAACAAGGTTGTACGCATGACGTACTGATAAATGAGTTTTAGGCTCGTTTATGGTCTAGTTTTTAGGGTGTTTTTCGTTAGTTTAGGATTATTTTATTTTGAAATTATGTTCATTTATTCATGTTTCAGGTTTTCCATGCTAAATTGGTAAAAAGAGTGAAAATGAGTGAAAGTGGAACTACGCTGTGGCGCTAAAGTCAGAATCCATCTTGCATCGAAGTCCTTCCTAGCGCTATGGTGCTCCCTTGATAGTGCTATGGCGCTATTAACAGCATCCAAAATTGCACATATCAATCCCGAAAAACCCGATTTTGTTCCACTTTCATTCCTTTTCACTCTTTTTACCAATTTAGCATGGAAAACCTGAAACATGAATAAACGAACATAATTATGAAATAAAATAAAACTAAACTAATGAAAAACACCCTAAAAACTAGACCATAAACGAGCCTAAAACTCGTTTATCAAACACCCCCAAACTAAACCTTTACTCGCCCTCGAGTAAATAATCTAACTAGACTCAAACCTAGCAAACCAAATTGACATAACTAACCAATTCAAACACTCAAGACTGTTATGCATATATAATGTTAGAGAATATATATTATTGCCTCAATGGAATTATGGAAAAACCAAATACAACTCTATGCAAAAATACAATGGACAAGATAATATTGATTAAATAAGTATTACAACTCAATTGCTCAAAATACAAGTAAATAAAAAGATGTAGAAGAAGAAGATTACAAACTCAATACTATAACAATACAACTAAATAAGAAGAACAAGAGGAACACAAGAATGAAAACACAAACAAACTCTCACACAACCAAAGTGTAGAGTAGTGGGGATCACCAACTTGAACAAGGTTCAAGACCTTTGTCCAAAAGCTTATTTCCCCCTATTCTCTAAGCACTAAGGGATCTCTCTAGGAAATAGCTCTCTGGAATTATCAAGCATTTTGGTGTATTTTTCAGCCAAGTGCTTTGTGGATGAGAAATGGTGTGTCTTACAAGTGAGCATTAGGCTCCTATTTATAGAGTTTGAGATACCCCTTTGAATTTCAAATTCCACCAACCCCCATGGCTGTTACCAATGATAAATTGGGTGTTTTATGGAATTAAAATAGAGATTTGGGAGTTACTTGGCTGTTGGAAACGTTCAAAATTGGATAAAAACCGACTTAGTATGAATCTGTCAGCCACTAGCGCCGCGGCGCTTGTTTCAAGCGCCGCGGCCCTTGGTCAGTTTCAGCAACCAATTTTTTAAGTTTTTTCCAAAACGTTCCAATTTATTCCCACTTGATTTTGTAACTTCCATACACTATATGGGAGTTAAAATCACACCTCTATCAGCCATTTTTCATATGGCTTTAAGAAATTCATCTCAATATTGTGTAACAACAAATCTACACAATAATGGGTGATATTTAGGAGTTACAAATTTGTAACTGATTTTGTAACTCCAAAATATGTCACATTTGGACACACACATGTGTCTAATTTTGTGACTCTCAATAATATGTTACAAGGTGTGACAAATCACATTTGTGTGACAAATCACATTTTGTCACATTATTTAATCTAATATTATATTATATGAAATAATATAACATTCCCCCACTAGATTAAATAATCACTTTTTGTAACACTTATTTAATCAATCAAACATTATATTAAAATATAATATTCCCCCACTTGATTAAATAATCACTCTCTATAGAAACCTTTGCATTGGTGCATAAAGTAAAATGTCTTTCGACTTGAATTTTACCTTAGTGTAATTATCACAAAGTTTGTTGAAATTTTGGTTGCCGAAGCATTGAACCACTATCCCTTGATAACAAGCCGGTGATAACACACACACCTTTGCTGTGTTCACTTGAGACCTCAATGTCTCACTTTTGCACCGTTAATGGCCATGTGCACATTCCATTCATAGACTTTTCTTGAGAATGACTCCCAATTCTCATGAGGGGCGGCACCACCCCTAGGTCTATATAGGTAGAACTCTTACAGTATTTTGTTACCCTAAAATACTTGTCTTTTCGAGACTGAGTTCTATTAAAAAACCTTTCGATTTTAACCCTCTTTTGGTAACACACTAGTACTCATATCTCAGATGGGACAAAATTTGAGTACTACTACTATTCACTTGATTGACTTGTTATTACCTATTGAACCTAATACTAGTTTGGTTACTAGTATTAAGATAGGTTACCATCAACCGTGAATCTCTTTAGGGAGTCTAAGTCCCATCTCTTGAGATGTAGAAATGATTCCATTTGAATCATTTCTTTTCTCATGTATGCATACTTAGACACTCTCATTATTTTATTCAAACTTTCTTGCTAGCCATAGTTTGATTAAAATAGTTACCCCTTTAAAATAGTGATTTTGACCATAGTCAAGACCCCCACTATTTTATAGTTTTATATCCAAGATAAATATTTTCCTTGAATATTAATTCTAGAAACCTCTTTGTTTCTAAAATTCTCCTTTATGTTTAAATTGATTCCTTCTTGAATCAAAATATTACAAACAATGACTTTAGACACCAAACATGTCTAGATTTGTTCATTCTATACACATATAGCCAATGTGATTTAGAATGTGGAATTCCAAATCACCTATTTGATAGGATGACCAAATTAATCAATTGATTAACAACAAAATAAATTGATTAACTTTGGAGCATCACCCCCACATTTCTCACATAGTGATCATAATAAAATATCACTTTAAAATAGAAATCTCTTCATTTCTAATAAGTCATTTATCCTCCAAGATAAATCTAGACCTATGATTCTCAAAGTTCATCATGAGTCCTTAAGCTTCATGATAAATACTCAATAGATCAAGATAAAAAACCTCAATGTTTATCTTGATTCATTTACTTGCTAAAGCAAGGCACACTTATTTGAAAGTAACTTTCACTTGGTTGCTTTCTTTTATATATTTCACAAAATAAAATGTGAACACAAGTGTAATGTGAGAATTTCTCAGACAAATAGTCACATTATGAAATAATAGGTCTACATACTTACCTATTATTTTAACAAGTTCACTTTGTTAATGTCTCACACAAATGTCTCATAGCAAAATAAAGAATTATCATAGAATAATACTTAAATTTTATTGATAGCTTTCAAGAGTACAAGCTTTATTACAAAATAACGATTTTCCCAACAAGGCACATAAACATGGTAATCATGCTAGGATCTCTTCTTCCTTTTCTATAGCATTTACCTCATTCTCATGTGGGTCCTTTCGGTACCTACATACTCTAGCATAGTGCCCGGGTTTTCCACAAACAAAACAATGACCTCTCACGTCTTTGAATTGTCCATGATCTTTCTTTTGACCTAAAGGGTTCCCACTACCCCTTTTGTTGTTGTTGTTGCCCTTTGGATGTTTGTGTGAAACCGCATTGGCCTTGGAAGTCTCATCTTTAGACTCATTCACACCCTTGTCTCTTATTCTCGATTCCTCTTCAATTCTAATGTGTTTTTGGATCTCTTCCAAAGTGTAATCCTCATTCTTATGGAGTATTTTTTTCCTATAGCTCCTCCAAGTTGGTGGTAATTTTGCCACTATTGCACCAACTTGGAAGGCCTCGGGAAGCTCAATCTTGAGAACTTTCAACTTGTTCACAATCACTTGTAACTCATGAATTTGAGGTAAAAGAGTTTTCCCATCAATGAAAGAAAATTCAAAATATTGAGAAATTAAGAATTTTCTTGTACCTTCTTCCTCAGCCTTGTACTTACTCTCCAAGGCATCCCAAATCTCCTTCGCGGATTTGGTATTGGTATAAAGATCATATAGCCTATCGGATAGGGCATTAAGGATATGACCCCTACAAAGAAGGTTGTCCTCTTCTCTCTTCCGTCTTTTCTCCACCTCCTCGGGAGTGTCTTTGTCGGATGGCTCGGCTAGAGGTGCCAAGGCTATCTTGAGTGTTGTCAAAAGAAATTTCACCTTGTCTTGCCACCTAGTGAAATTGGATTCATCAAACCTATCCAACCTCACTAGGTCTTGGTTCATGATCTTGATGGTCTCCCCTTCCATTGAAACAAAGAGAAGTTAAGCTTTTGATTGTTAGAGAATATATATTATTGCCTCAATGGAATTATGGAAAAACCAAATACAACTCTATGCAAAAATACAATGGACAAGATAATATTGATTAAATAAGTATTACAACTCAATTGCTCAAAATACAAGTAAATAAAAAGATGTAGAAGAAGAAGATTACAAACTCAATACTATAACAATACAACTAAATAAGAAGAACAAGAGGAACACAAGAATGAAAACACAAACAAACTCTCACACAACCAAAGTGTAGAGTAGTGGGGATCACCAACTTGAACAAGGTTCAAGACCTTTGTCCAAAAGCTTATTTCCCCCTATTCTCTAAGCACTAAGGGATCTCTCTAGGAAATAGCTCTCTGGAATTATCAAGCATTTTGGTGTATTTTTCAGCCAAGTGCTTTGTGGATGAAAAATGGTGTGTCTTACAAGTGAGCATTAAGCTCCTATTTATAGAGTTTGAGATACCCCTTTGAATTTCAAATTCCACCAACCCCCATGGCTGTTACCAATGATAAATTGGGTGTTTTATGGAATTAAAATAGAGATTTGGGAGTTACTTGGCTGTTGGAAACGTTCAAAATTGGATAAAAACCGACTTAGTATGAATCTGTCAGCCACTAGTGCCGCGGCGCTTGTTTCAAGCGCCGCGGCCCTTGGTCAGTTTCAGCAACCAATTTTTTAAGTTTTTTCCAAAACGTTCCAATTTATTCCCACTTGATTTTGTAACTTCCATACACTATATGGGAGTTAAAATCACACCTCTATCAGCCATTTTTCATATGGCTTTAAGAAATTCATCTCAATATTGTGTAACAACAAATCTACACAATAATGGGTGATATTTAGGAGTTACAAATTTGTAACTGATTTTGTAACTCCAAAATATGTCACATTTGGACACACACATGTGTCTAATTTTGTGACTCTCAATAATATGTTACAAGGTGTGACAAATCACATTTGTGTGACAAATCACATTTTGTCACATTATTTAATCTAATATTATATTATATGAAATAATATAACATATAATTCGCAAGAAAAACAATCATGTTATTTAAACATTAATCTAGATTTTCTGTCTCAATCACTTCACCATTTCACTGCAATCTATCAACACCAAAGCTCATTTACTCATAACTCACATATAAAATAATTGAACCACTTTATGCACATCAAATTCTCACCAACTAACCATAAAATCAAATAGTCCATATGCTTGCATTACTTACTATTCTCCATTAATATAAATAAATGCACAAATAAGAATCAATAGGACTTTATAAGAGTTGTAATAGATGGCTTAGGTATAGGTAGATGAAGAGACAATATTAGGCTTAATCATACCACAAGCATTCCACTAAATAAGCTTTCCCAACAATTTCACACCACTCATCCCTTTTTACCCCTTTTTCTGTGCAATGATTGAGAATATATATATATCTCAATAAACTCCCCCAAACTTTGATTTTTCAATAAATAATTGTTTGGGAGCATAATCACTTTTCACTTTCTTTTCCTTTTCTTTCTTTAATTTTTTTTTCTTCTTTCTCAATCAAAAGTCATTTTCTGAATAACACATAATACAAACATCCCATTACACATTCACTCCCCTCATATAATAATTTTCACGCTCATGGTATGGGTCAAAAAGACTAAATGGTATTTCACTTTACAGTTAGGCTCAAAAGAATGTATTAATCAAGAAAATGGTTATAAGGCTCAAAAGGGTTAACTAAAGATAAAATTTAATAGGGTTAGCTTAAAAGGGACAACCAGTCCAAAAATTGCCTATATCATTTTCCTAAATGTGCACTGTTTCAAAGTTTATCTCAAATAGTAAGCAAGCAAGTTCTAGAATTTTTTCAAACTTTTCAATCCACAATCCAAATTTGACATGCATAAAATAACTCAAGTATAACATTTGCAATTTATGAGCAATAGATCTCTAATGTCAACAAATCACAGTGAAAAAAACAAAGTAATCTAACCAAGCACACAGATTATTTTTAGAAGCACATCAATTTTTCCATTGGATTATACTACAAAACAGTCAATTATATTTAAATGGCAATTGTTATCAACTTAATACCCTATGCATAGATGTCCACTCTTTCTACCTTAAGTAGTGCGTTGTCCACTGACATGTCTCGAACCAGTTGTTGTGTCACCTCGACAACCACTAGCTCCTAGACGTCCAATTTCGAAGAGACAATTCAAAGGAAATAAAATTAGGCGTTAGAGTTTTATTTCAAAATCCTAATTATCTAAATAATTTAACTATGCAATTTTTACGTGCATGGCACGTAAATTAAAAACATTTTTCACAAAGGTTCAAACTATAATGTCACATGCACAAACAATGATGTTTCTAACGTAAAGCATGAATTCATATAAATACTTTTTACATGAAAAATTATCAAAATGTCCTTAATATCATAATTACATAAAAGACTCAATAATTTTTAAAAGATTATCATATGACAACAAAATTCAACAACCAACTTTTCAAAACCCTAATTAATCAGCAAAAGCTCATATAAAACCAGAAAATTATTTTTTTAACATTTATGAATTATTTTTCATCAATTTACCAAATAAAACCCAAATAATCCAAATAATTATACACCCAACCCAAAATTCAAACTAAACATAGAACTATTCAAAAATCCAAATTAAACTTATAAAAATAGAATCTAACTGTACAGGCTGGTTTCTACACTCTATAGTAAAACATAAAATTTACCTAGGGTTCACAACAGTAGCATTAATAATTTTCATAATTAAATTATAGAATAAGCCAAAGAAATCATGGAAATTGCATAAATGATACAAATTCAAAATAAAAATTATAGAGAGCCTTAGAATCTCATTTTAAACATATACAAAAATTCCCAAAATTTTTAGAAAAATTTAAATAATCTTTAATATTTATTTCCTTAAATCGCATATTTAAATGAAAATAATTGGAGAAAATAATAAAACATGATCAAAACTTAAATCTAAACACAAAGCCATGGAGCTAAAAATCAGTTTTCATGCCAAGGACTGTTTCAGCCTATTTCTTCATGTTAAAAGTGATCTTTGCGGTGCCCTAAGCATGTACATGAGCCTCCAAGAACCCAGAACAACCCAAACCTCGTCAAATCCGAAATTATCCAAGAGCATGCATTTTCTTGGATAAAAATGATGAGTCTTGATCTGGGACCTTAAAATTGTTTTTCCCATGCCCAAGATGATCCTTAGGCCTCTAAGAACCGATCCCGAACACCCCAAAACTGCCCACAACTCTTACACAATCTAACCCGATGCTCTCTCGCTTTTTTAAAAAAAAAAATACGATATTGGCTCTTTTACATGTATTGTGCTCGGTTTAGAGGGTTCTCCACTCTTTTAAGGGATCCCTAAATCATATCTTGAATGAGATGAGTAAAAAAAAGAAACAATGTGGCCAGAAATATCACTTACCCGATCCCTGCCCTTAAAAAGAGGAATTTTATTTCAAATTTTAAGAAAAACAATAATGACCAAATATTACAATTTTAATGGTGTTTAATAATTCGAAAATGATCAGAAAAATAACATTTTAAACCTTACAAATATCCATAAAGATAATTTTTCCCAATGTGTCATTTTACCAAACCCAAAAAAGGGATAAAATGGTCATTTCACGTAAAATGTAGAATTATTATTTTTTAATCATTTAAATAATAATAATATTCCAACTATGTGATAAAATAATAAAATTAAAACTATATGATAAAATAAATCCCAAAAATATTATTTCCCACTAATATATTATTAATAATAATTATTATATTCTTTTTAATAATTAATTAATTTAATTCAAATAATTAACAATTTATTTGGCATAAACACATACCGGGATTTAATTACCATAAAAAAAATATTTCACTAAAGAACTTGGAGATTTTATTGACATCAGAAGTTCATGCATCTCAAATTTAAAAAATATGGAAAAAGACAAAGATGCTCTTAGTGGAAAAATTACAAAATTACCCTTTCGAGAAAACGGATATTACAATTATCCCCACTAAATATAAATTTCATCCCGAAATTTTACTCAGACAATTCGGGATGTTGGTGTTGCATATCAGACTCTAATTCCCAAGTTGCCTCCTCAACAACATTGTTCCTCCATAATACCTTTACCAAGGAAATGGTCTTATTCCTTAGGACCTTGTCTTTTTGATCGAGTATTTTCACTGGACGCTCATCGAACAAAAAATCCTCCTACAAACCCAAGGTCTCGTATCTCAGCACATGCGATGGATCAGACACATATTTTTGAAGTTGGGATACATGAAATATGTTATGCACCCCGAACAATGATGGCGGTAAAGCTACCCTGTAAGCCACATTGCCCACTCTATCCAAAATCTCAAAAGGTCCAACATATCTGAGAATTATCTTTCCCTTCTTGACAAACCTCTTCACCGAGATTCCTTTCCTTGGAGTAAAATGCAGAAATACATGATCACAAACTTCAAACTCAACATGCCTGCGCTTTAGGTCTGCATAAGACTTATGTCTGCTTTGAGTTGTGACCATTCTAGCTCTGATTTTCTGAATAGCCTCATTGGTGTGTTGCACTGCATCTGCACAAGTAGTTTTGTCTCTCCCAATTCATCCCATTGAAGTGGGGACCTACACTTTCTTCCGTACACCATTTCATATGGTGCTTCCTCGATGGTAGATTGGTAGCTATTGTTGTACGGAAACTCAATCATTGGCAAGTATCTACTCCAGGATCCCTAAAAGTTGATGACACATGCTCTGAGCATATCTTCTAAGATCTGATTTGTCCTCTCAATCTGACCATCCATTTCTGAGTGATAAGTTGTACTAAACTTCAACCAATTTCCCATTGCTCTCTGCAAACTCTCCCAAAATGTTTATGTAAACCGAACATCCCAATCACACACAATAGAGTACGGTGTCCCATGTAGACGTACTATCTCATTTATGTACAACTCATTGAACTAATCCATAGAATAAGTTATGCAAACCGGTAGGAAGTGAGCTGACTTGGTATACCTATCCAAGATTACCCAAATTGCATCGTGTTGTTATGTGGTCTTTGGTAACCCCGTCGCAAAATCCACATATATCATATCCCTCTTCCACTCAGGAATATTCAATAGTTGCAGTAGCCCCGCTAGTATTTGATGTTTGGCCTTAACATGCTGACAGGTTAAGCATTTTACCACATATTCCACTACATCCTTCTTCAATTCCGGCCACCAATATAATACCTTAAGGTCGTGGTACATCATAGTGGTCCTGGGGTAAACTGAATATGGGGTGGTATGAGCTTCCACCAGAATCTCTTTCCTCACCTCAACACTGTCTGGCACACAAATACGCCCCTTGAATTTGGTTAGTTCGGTATCTGACATAGTGAAATTCTTGCCATTCCCATTATGCATCTCTTGCTTTAGGTCACTCAACTTCTTGTCTGCATTCTGCCCTTCCCTGATCCTTTCTAAAAAGGTGGACTGAAGTGTAACAAGTTGTCCTATGATTAGTTCTATACCAGCTCATTCCATGTCTTCCAAGATCTTCTTTCGTACTCCTTGTAAAGAAAAAACCATTCCCAGCCCTCTACAGCTAAGTGCATCTGCCACAACATTGGCTTTACCGAGGTGGTATAGTATGTTGTAGACATAATCCTTGACTAACTCCAATTACCTCCTCTGCCTCATATTTAACTCCTTCTGGATGAAGAAGTATTTGAGGCTCTTGTGATCGGTGTAAATCTCACATTTCACCCCGTAGAGATAGTGATGCCAAATCATCAGTGCAAAGACAACTGGTGCTAATTCCAGGTCATACATCAGATATCTATGTTCATAATCTTTCAGTTCCCTAAAGGCATGGGCTATCACCATACCAGACTGCATCAGTACACATCCCAACCCCTGTTTTAATGCATCACAGTAAACGACGAACTGGCCGTCCTTTGAGGGTAAGATGATTACATGTGTTGATATAAGTCCACTTGTCAATTCCTAGAAGCTCTGCTCGCACTTATCTGACCAGGTGAACTTCAGATTCTTTCTTGTCCATTCTGTCAACGGTGTGGCTATCTTCGAAACCCTTCAACAAACCTCCAGTAATAGCCTACCAAACCTAGAAAACTTCTGACTTCTGAGGCATTCTTTGGTCTTGGCCATTATTTCACAGCAGCAATCTTTGGATGATCTACTTTCACTCCTCCATCAGTGACAATATGACCAAGAAAATCAACCTCAGATAACCAGAACTCACACTTCTTGTATTTGGCATATAGCCAATGCTCTCTTAATGGTTGCAAGGTCAGACGTAAATGCTCATCATGTTCTTCTTCTGTATTGGAGTAGACCAATATATCATCTATGAGCACGATGATAAACTGATCCAAGTACTCATTGAAAACCTTGTTCATAAGGTCCATAAAAGTTGTTGGGGCATTTGTGAGTCCAAAAAACATCACCAGAAATTTGTAATGCCCGTACCTGGTTCTGAAGGATGTCTTCGATATATCATCATTCATGATCCTCAGCTGATGGTATCTCGATTGAAGATCATTTTTTAAAAACACCTTGTTCCTCTGAAGCTGATCGAATAGATCATCGATTCTCAGCAAAGGATATTTGTTCTTTATTGTGACCTTATTCAGATCCCGATAATCAATACACATCCTCATATACCCGTCTTTCTTCTTGACAAGAATAACTGGTATGCCTCAAGGAGAATAGCTAGGTCTGATGAACCCCAGCTTAAGCAATTCCTCCAATCAAATTTTGAGCTCTTTGAGTTCCACTGGTGCCATTCTGTATGGTACTCGAGATACTAGCATTGTTCTGGGCATCAGATCAATTACAAATTCTATCTCCCTGTGCAGAGGTAAACCTGGCAGTTGTTCTGAAAAGACATCTAGGAACTCAGCTACAACTCTTCTATCTTCAGGTCTCATTTTTGTCTCTTCGGCTTCATTAACCATATTCACGAGATACCCCAATCATCTGTGTTGCAGCATTTCTCTGGCTTTCACCACTGATATGATAGGATTTTTTTCGTTTCTTGCTTATGCCTTCGAACACAAACAAATCTCCGCCTTCTGGTGCAAAGACCACTTTCTTGCGTTTGCAGTCGATAGAAGCTCTGTATTTGGAAAGAAAATCCATCCCCAGAATTCAATCAAAATTAGATAAATCTAATACAACCAGGTCTACATACAATTCCCTCCCATCTATCCATAAAGGTACACCTTTAACCCAATTTTTAGATATTACAATTTCTCCAGAGGGTAAAATAGTCGCAAACCCCACATTAAATAATTCACTAGGTGCATTTACAATATTTATTGTTCTACTAGAAATAAAAGAGTGTGATGCACAAGAATCAAATAAAACTTTACATGTGGTATTGGCCATAGGGATCTTACCTGTTACGAGGAAGGGCTTGCCTCATATTCAATTTAGGTAATGGAGAAGACTCTGGTTGGGACATACTTGTCATTCTTCTTCTTCCCCTCCTTGTTTCCAGATTGTTCCCATGTCGGATAGTTGCTCTTCATGTGACCTTCCTTCTCACATTCATAGCAAACTCCAGCTCTATACTCATTAGAATGGCGTTTTCTACACTTAGGGCAAGGTTGAATGTTACTGCCACCATTTCCACCAAAACTGTTGTCATTGTTGGGCTTGGGCCATTTATCATTTCTAGCTTGGCTTGGATGCTCCTTTCCCCTCTTCTTGTTGTCATTAGAGGTGGCTGCCCCTCTTTTCTTGGCATCCCTTCTAGTAGCATTATCTTTCTGAATTCTCTCTTTGCTCCTCTCAGTTGTAAGAGCCATTTCAACCACTTCAGCGTAGGTGAAAACACCTCTAGAAATAATCTCCACCTCTCACAAACCAGTCCGCTCGTACCTTATCAATAGGTACAAGATCCTTGGAAAACTTCGCCAACCGATCGAACTTCTGTGCATATCCTGTTATTATCCAATAAATTAGCATTTGTGACGTGGCGAATAATCTCTTGACGCGTGCCTGACACCTGGAGCGTCTGCTAGAGTATCGACCAGGAGACACACCAGAAGCAGGACAGACCTGTTTTTACCACGACCAGACTGGTCGGTGGTTCCGCTGGCAAAGCAACATTTATGGAAAGATCTTATGTATCCCGAATTTATTTCATGCAATCTACTGAATATCCCATGATTCAGGGGATAATATCTGTAACAATATTGGGCAACCCTCCATGAGCCTATAAAAAGCAGGAGATGGCTCATGGGAAGGGACCTTTTTGGCAGCCCAAAAACCATAGAAATATAGAAATTATCTGTGAAAACTAGTATTGTTTATGAGGAGTGTTGAAACTCATTGAGCCCAAGCTCTCTGATCACACTTTTGTTCCCATATCAATATCATTCTAAGTGGATGTAGGTCATTACCAGATTCTGGGGCCGAACCACTATAAATTACTGTGTTTTCTTTACTTTTGTCATTACGTTATTATCTATACATATTCGTCTATATCATTCATATTTTGACTCCGTGTCAGTTGGCTAAATCGAGGGTCAACATTCTGGTGCTTTCATTGAGAGGACGACTCATCATTGTTGATAAAACTAATGGCGAAAGCAAGGAAGAAAGCTGCTCAGACCGCCGCCGCTGCACCGTCGAATCCGCCACCTCCTCCTCCCCCTGCAAGCATGGCGGAAGATGAACCGCAACTAGATTTTGAAGAGGAGGAAATGGACGATGCGACTTTGAGGAGCACCTTGGGCACGTTGCAGGAAGAGCTGGCTAGTCTGAGAGCCAATCAAGAGACTGCCGCAGAAGCTATGGCAAGGCAGCAGCAGGAACTTGATCGTCAGAGGGTCGAGTTGAGTGAGAGACAAGCGGAGGTGGATCGCCGCCAGACTGAGGCCATGGCAGCCCTTGAAGCGGCTTTGCTGTTGGCCAGAAATCAGGCCGCGCCTGCCTTGCAGCCTAATCAACCTGAAACTGGGCCACCCCAGGGAGGTCCCAATCCTAGCCCACCAGTCCATCCTTCAAGTCCGCAAAGGCCTGAACAGCCCCAGATGCCCCATGACGACGTCCCACTGGACCCCGAGGAAGATCCACCATCCCACGCTGCTCGAGGTAATCCCCCGCAGCAAAGGCAGAATAGGGCCGAGCGACAGCCTCGTAGTCCTAGACGCCGCGAGAATGATGGGCCACACCAAGCGAACAGGGGTCACTACCCTCCTGGTAACAGGAGAGACTCGGAGTTAGGCTCTGCGGTCCGTGGATCCCAACAGCATGATAATGCACGGGGACATCGCGACCAGCGCAGGCCACCCCCTAACGCTAGGGGTGTTTCTGCCATAGACGGGAATAGAGGGAACAACCAGTCTTACCATAGCTAGTCAAAGTTCAAAGATGGCCACGGCTACAACGAGGCTGACTCAGGCAAGAACAATGCTGATGGGAGGAACAGAAATAAAGGTAGGAGCAGGGGCCAAATACCTCAAGATGATCAGCCAAATAGACAAGATGCTGGGGGGCAACCCCGACAAAATAATGTCTTCAACCGGCTCGGAGGTAGCGAGCAACGGAGAAGAGAGGAAGATCTAAGAGACATACTCAATGATCGTCGAGAGAAGCATGGTGAGAACATCCCCCCAGCAGCAGAGACCGTAGCTATTCCTACTGCCTTGCAAGCCCAGATAGACGCGCTAAATCAGGCTGTGCAACAATTGGTCGGAGGAAGAACCTCTTATATTGACCACGATAGAAGAAAAGGCACTCCATTTATCCAAAGAATAGCCAACGCAGAGACTCCCAGCAAGTTCAAGATGCCCACGCTCCCGAACTTTGATGGATACGGAGATCCCGTCTCGCATGTGAATAAGTTTGAAATCCAGATGGACATTCAGAAGGTGTCCGAAGACGCTCGGTGCAGGATCTTTCCTGCAACACTTTCTGAAGCCGCGCAGGAATGGTTCTTTAAGTTCCCACCTGCAAGCATAGTTTTCTGGGAAATGTTCGTAAGGGAGTTCTACGGACAGTTCTACGCAGGTCGTGTCCACTTGACCGAAGCAAACCAACTGGTTGAGATCCGCCAGCAAGATGGAGAATCACTAAAAGATTACATCCAGCGCTTCATGCGAGCGGCAGCCGGAGCAAAGACAGTCGGGGACGAAGGAAAAATGATAGCTATAACCGCGGGAGTGAGACGCCGTTCGCCCCTATGGAAAAGTCTTCGTAAGGATGGGGTCAGAACCACCCAGGAATTCTTAGACCGAGCTGATCGGTATATCAAACTCGAAGAAGCCATTGCCGATGTTGGAAAATCCTCGAACAAGGGCAAGAAGGCTGCCGAACCCGCCAAAGCCGCCAATGGCACCAAACCAAATGGCAACGGCAAGGGCAATGGAAACGGCAATGGTAATGGCAAGAATGGTGGGAAACGGCAACACAATGAGCCTTCCACCTCCGACAATAAATGAGCCAAGGGTAATCGTTATGAACCTAGGTTCACTAACTACACTGCCCTCGTTGAGTCTCGAGGAGAGGTATACCAGGCCACAAGCTCTAGTGTGCCCTACAAGAAGCCTAGGCCCATTCGAAAAGACATTTCGAAAAGAGACACTACCAAATTCTGTCGTTATCATAACGACTATGGACATGACACTAATGAATGCAACCAGCTAAAAGATGAAATCGAGTTCCTCATTAGACAAGGACACTTGAGAAGGTACGTACGGGCCTCGGGAACTTCCCAACGAGAAGCTCCAGGTGGAAACGAGCAGACGTCCACACGCCAACGCTCGCCACCATTACAGCCTGCCCCCGTAGCCGGAACACTTTTAACCATCTGTGGAGGCCCACACCTCGCTGGAAATAGCGGAAAGGCTAGAGAACGATATGCCCGAACTCTGCGCCACGACCAGGACATCGAGATGATGACTGTGGAGGACCGAGCGCCGAAAAAGGCCCGCTCAGAGGAGTGCGGGATAACCTTCTCTGAGGACGATGCCCAACACGTCCGGTTCCCACATTCCGATCCGCTGGTCGTGGATATCCAAATGGCCAATATGATGGTAAAAAGAATACTGGTCGATACAGGAAGTTCAGTGAACATCCTCTATAAATCAACGTTGGAACGCATGAAGCTGTCCGTGAAGGACTTGGAGCCCTGCAATCAAACCATATACGGCTTCTCTGGAGAAGGACTCGCTCCAGCCGGAATGATCAAACTCCCAGTGACAACGGGTACAGCGCCTGCTTCAAGGACATTACTCGCCACTTTTGTAGTGGTCGATTGTCCTTCAGCGTATAACGCCGTTATTGGAAGACCCATACTGGTTGAACTGAGGGCCATCATCTCCATGTGGCATCTAGCCATGAAATTCCCAACGGACGCAGGGGTAGGATGCGTTTTGGGAAACCAAAGGGAAGCCAGGGAGTGCTATAACGCCTCGATCACAAAGGCAAAAAGTGGAGCATCGAGGAGCGCTACCCCAGAGCGATTGCAGATGATGGAAGACAGACAAACCCAATCAGGTGGAAAAGTCACCAAATAGGGTGTTGCCCAAAGTGAGGATATAGATTTGGATCCTCGCTTTGGGGATTTTGAAGAAAATGTTGGACCCGTCGAGGACCTGGAGGAGGTCCATCTCGATGAAAAAGACCCGACTCGAATCGTAAAGATTGGGAAGAATTTAGAACCTACCGCGAAACAGGCGCTGGTGGAATTCTTGCAAGAGAACCAGGGAGTTTTCGCCTGGTCACATAAAGACATGGTCGGAATAGATCCTGCGGTGATCAGCCATGTCCTGAACATAAACAAAGTCTTTCCACCGGTGCAACAAAAAAGAAGGCTGCTCGATAAAGACAGATCAAGAGCCTTGAAAGAAGAAGTCGAAAGACTTAAAGAAAATGGGTTCATCAGGGTGGCGTTTTATCCATCATGGGTCTCCAATCCGGTATTGGTCCCCAAGCCTAACGGCAAATGGCGGACCTGTGTGGATTTTACAGACCTCAATAAGGCCTGCCCAAAAGACTGCTTCCCACTCCCGAGGATCGACCAGCTAGTCGATGCAACCGCTGGGCATGAGACCCTTTCGTTCATGGATGCGTATTCAGGCTACAATCAGATCAGCATGCATCCCCCTGATGAGGATCATACCAGCTTTCGGACCGATACGGGCTTATATTGTTACAAAGTAATGCCCTTTGGACTGAAGAACGCAGGTGCAACTTACCAACGATTGGTCAACCACATGTTCAAGGAGCTGATCGGAGTAAGCATGGAAGTATATGTGGATGACATGCTGGTAAAGTCCAAGAAGGCTGAAGGACATGTGAAGGATTTGCAAAGGTGCTTTGATGTGTTAAATAAGTACCATATGAAGTTGAATCCCCTCAAATGTTCCTTCGGAGTCGGGTCAGGAAAGTTTTTGGGATTTATAGTGAATTCAAGGGGAATCGAGGCCAACCCCGACAAGATAAAAGCCCTCATCGATATGAAGTCGCCAGAAAAGATCAAGGATGTCCAAAGCCTGACCGGAAGGATAGCTGCCCTTAGTAGATTCATCTCAAAATCAACTGACAAGTGCGTTCCATTCTTCAATCTACTTAGGGGAAATAAAAAGTTTGAATGGACGGAAGACTGCGAGCAAGCATTCCAGACAGTAAAGGCTCATATGTCGCAACCTCCTGTCCTATCAAAACCAATGGAAGGAGAGACTTTGTATATTTATCTGGCGATTACCGAAGTTGCTGCTAGTGCGGTACTGATACGGAAGAAGAAGGCGTGCAGAAAGCTGTTTACTACGTCAGCAAAAGGCTGATCGGTGCAGAATTAAAATACCCACCGATCGAAAGATTAGCGTATTGCCTAATTCTAGCTTCCCGAAAGTTGCGACCGTACTTCCAAGCCCATCCTATCACGGTTTTGACCGACCAGCCCCTTCGGCAGGTCCTCCAAAAACCTGAGGCGGCTGGACGACTGTTAAAATGGGCGGTCGAATTGGGACAGTTCGACGTGACTTATTCACCGCGAGCAGCAATAAAAGGGCAAGCCTTAGCCGATTTTATTGCGGAGTTCACCGAACTCCCCAGCAACGAGTTGTGCGAGAAACCTGAGGCGCCCATGCCTCAAGACAAAACTCCTTCGTGGAAACTATTCACAGATGGATCATCTAATGAATCTCACGCTGGAGCGGGAGTGATATTGATAACGCCCGAAGGGCATCGATTTCACTGCGCAATCAGGTTTGATTTCGCAGCGTCAAACAATGAAGCGGAATACGAAGCACTCCTCGCTGGACTGAAAATGTCCAGGGAGATGAACATAAAAGCGCTCGATATTTTCAGCGACTCTCAGCTGGTCGTGAATCAAGTCCTGGGAGAATATCAAGTGCGAGGGTTAAAAATGATGGCCTACCTTAATAAAACAAAAGATTTGCTAGCACAGTTTGCAAAATACACCCTCCAGCTAATTCCGCGAGACCAAAATTCGAATGCAGACGCCTTGGCCAAACTTGCAAGTGCCAAAGATGCTGACACCTTGAACATAGTCCCGGTAGAGAGATTAAGTGAACCAAGCATTGATGCAGCCGAAGCCAGCATGGAAATTCGAGTAGAAGATACATGGATGGCACCTTACTTGGAGTATCTGACAAATGGGACATTGCCAGTAGATAGAAACAAAGCCAGAACTCTACAAAGACAAGCTGCTAGGTACATACTGCTCGACGGTGTTATGTACCGAAGAGGGTATTCAATGCCACTGCTCAGGTGCATTACATCAGAAAAAGCTAAGGAACTCATGAAAGAGGTGCATGAAGGCTTCTGCGGAGATCACGCTGGGGGGCAGAGTTTGGCGAAAAAAATTCTTCGACAGGGCTATTTTTGGCCAACGATGAACGAGGATTCAATGGAGTACGTACGAAGGTGTGATAAATGTCAGAGGTTCTCCAAAATCCCACGAGCAGCTCCAAACGAGCTAAAGCAGATGCAAAGCCCGTGGCCTTTCGCAATATGGGGAATAGATTTAATTGGATCACTACCGACAGGAAAAGGAGGAGTAAAGTACGCAGTTGTGGCAGTCGATTACTTTACAAAATGGGTCGAAGCTGAACCACTCGCAACCATAACGACCAAGAAAGTTCTCGACTTTGTCATCAAGAACATTGTGTGCCGGTATGGTTTGCCCAGAAAGATAGTTTCAGACAACGGAACCCAATTTGACAGCGACCTGTTCACCGATTTCTGCGAAAGGCATGGGGTAATCAAGAGCTTTTCTTCAGTCGCACACCCCCAAGCGAATGGGCAAGTCGAAGCTGTAAACAAAACCCTCAAGGACACCCTGAAGAAAAGACTTGAAGAAGCGAAAGGAGCATGGCCAGAACAACTACCGGAGGTCCTCTGGTCATATAGAACATCTCATCGAACAGCCACAGGGCGTACCCCATTTTCCTTAGCCTATGGGTATGAGGCCATGATACCCGTCGAGATAGATCCCCCCTCACATCGGCGTTTAACGTATGATCAAGAGAAAAACAGCCAGCTAATACTGGAATCCTTAGACTCAATTGATGAGATACGAGAAAAGTCTCAACTCCGAGTTGCTGCTTATCAACAAAAAGTCGCCCGGTACTTTAACTCCAAAGTTAAAGAAAGAAGATTCAACGTCGGAGACTTGGTGTTACGACGAGTCTTCTTGAATACCCGCGACCCCACTGCCGGCGTGCTCGGACCTAACTGGGAAGGACCTTACCAGATTGAAGAAGTCCTTCACCCAGACACCTACAAACTTGCACGCTTAAACGGAGATCTCGTTCCACGTTACTGGAATGGAGAACACCTGCGCAAGTATTATCAATAAACAACCCTTCTTAAAGGACTGGCTTGTTCAAATTTTCCCCATTAATTTTTACAAGTTTTGCAAAGAGGGTTAGCCACGGTGTATGGCTAACTGCTCGTATATGTAAGATTCTGTTTCAGAATCATTCGTAAAGACATGATTAGTCCATTTTTAATACGAAATTATAAGGGACTGTGCTCAGCCAGTCGTTCTTGCCAAAATTTGTGAATTTACATTTACAAGTATTTGTTCATTACATGTGTTGTTTTGCTGTATTACAAGTATCATTCTTCCGCGCGAACAGTAATGTTCGAACAGGCCATGGTCAAGGCAAGTGACCAAGGACCTAAGAGCTCCTCGATCACTTGGGGGGCATATAAGACACATCGATAGCAAAGCATACTCTCAAGGTATGTAAACACATGAACAAAATGAGTGAAAGCATGCTTCAAGTACTTAGAGTATTTTTTCAAAATATATGATGCCAAAGTACTATGCTAAGTTCGGTCATACGGACAAACGTTATAATAAGTAAAAATATTATAACACCAAGAGTTAAGCTTTTACACCGCAAGCATTGCTGCTTGGATGTAATTGTTCAAACAAAAAGATTTACTGCCCGTGCAGCAAAGTTTAAAAAGAAATTATTGTCTTTACATTGCGACCCGTGGGTCGCGTGTTTAAAAAGAAAGAAGAACAGCTAAATAAATTAAGAGGCATGGGGGGCAGGAGGATCCTGGGCAACAACCTGGTCAGTCTCTTCCTCGATGGTTTCTTCGTCCAAACCAACGACGCTTGGGGTTGCAGGAGTCGCAGCTCTCGCCTCCTCTTCAGCCAGTTGAGCAGCACACCGAGCCAACTCCGCAACTCTGACCTCCTCTGAAAGGTAGCTGAAGTCAGCACCCTGATTATGTTTCCAAAAGTTATAGAAACATCGGAGTGTCGCCCTCTTATACTTTTCCAGATTCTTGGAGTTGTCGAGCTCCGACTGCCGCACCTTGCCCTCGAGAGTGGCAATAGTCTCGTCCTTAGACTTGACTACCCCCTCCAGATGCTTGATCTCGCGGAGATGAGTTTTATTGTACGACCGGTACTCTTCCCTCAGCTTAACCGCTGCATCTTTAGCAGCTTCAGCCGCAGACAGTTTGGTCACCGCTGCATCCCGCTCTTGGACCACCGTCCCCAACACCTTAGCATGTTTGGCTTCAGCAGCCGAAAGCTCCTCAGCCGCCTTCACCTGATGTTTCTCGAGAACTTTAGCCTCAATCTGCTCAAAGTAGGCCTGGGCTCGGGTACGAGCAGTAATGGCAGAAAGTAAGGCCTGTAAACGAAAGAAAAAGAAGTCAAGACTTATCACGAGAACTGAAAAAACAAAGACTCGAGAAACAGAGAAATACTTACGCTGGAGATCTTGTTCAGAGTCCTGTTCAGGATCTGATCGACTGGTAGCTCTACAGCTTGGATCATGGCAGCCCCAACACGCTCACCTCTGCCAATCCGTTCAATTCGATCCTTAGCGGATCGAATGGTATGGCTCACGAGCCTGGCCTCATGAGCCTCTTCGCGAGAAAGATGCTCCCTAGCAGGCGCAGGTGGAGGATTGGACCGAGCAGGGGTGTTTTGCTGTTCAGAAGGAGCTGGAGGAGGGGTAGGAGTTCGCCCAGTTGGCGCAGGACTTTGCCCGGTTGGAGTACCCTGAGGAGGGTCTTCTGGTCGACTCTTCTTGGCTGAAGGGCCTCGACTGGTTTCACCAGTTCGTTTCTTTGACCTCCGTTGAAGTTGAGGGACTTCCTCTTCCTCTTCGGCCTGGTACATGTCAAAGATATTGGGAGTCGACATATCTGCATGAAAATAAACACAAGAGGTTAATAAGGGAAGAAAAAGGTGGAAAAAAGTAATACAACAGAAAGAAGATAATAAAGTGAATACCCGAGCTACAACTACTGGTTGCTATACTATTGACTCTATTAATCATATACTCATTTTCTGGCATGAAGAAGTTTGGCCCTAGATTTGGAGCATATGTAAAGTTGCCATCCCCGTCAAACATGTGACAGGGGATTGGCAGACCATTTAAAAGCGAAATAACGTTACCATTGTCATCAGAAGACTCTTCCAAGTCAACAACTGGTTCTTTGGCCTTTTCTTTCCCCTTGCCTTGGGGAGCAGAAGGCCTTTCTGCAGAAGGGCTGCCCGTGGGTTCCCTGATCGTAACTCCTGTTGGCCTCCTCCTTGGAGAGGGCACAGGAAATTGCTGCTCGGGAACCCCCCCAGCAGTGGGTTCGTCCGTTTCGGACCCTCTATTGTCATGGCGAGGATCCAGAAGGCCAGACGACCTCAAATTCTTTTCTTGTGTCAAGGTCTTGACACATTTGGTAGCAGCAGACATCTTGGCCAGAATGTCAGACCTCGACACCATATCTGGTGTTGGGGTCGGGCGCAACCAGGGGCCTGAAAAGCAAGTCGAGTTTGAGAAATGACGAAAGGAAATACTCTATGATAAAGTATCGACCAAGGCAAAGACAAAATTGTACCTCCTCTCGCGAAAGCCAAGTTGTTGCTGGATATATCCGGAGTAAAGAAGTACTCCTTGTTGTAATGTCCCACGTTTGATATGTGGGTGGTGCCACTCAAAAACGTCCGGCCAGTTTCCTGATGGCAGAAGTGAAAAAAGCCCGTCCCGTTGTGTTGAGGATTGGACTTAAGGTCAAAGAGGTAATTAACCTCATGAGGTGAAGGTTCTGGCCACTTGTTAAGTTTGTACAGGACATAGAGTGCAGCCAACATCCTATATCCATTAGGGGTTATTTGAAAGGGAGCGACGCCGAAATAATTGGCCACCCCCACAAAGAAAGGATGAAGAGGGAGATAAGCCCCCGCTTCAATGTGATACCGGGACCAGGCGCTGTTTGCCCCTCCTGGACGGTTAGCCCTCTGCTCCGCAGTAGGGCGTGTAATGGTTACCCCCGTTAGGGGGTATTTTCTGAAGCAGTTCGCGACCATCCAAGGGGTCATCGAACTGGCTGGAGGGGTGTACCACTCGACATCAGGCGGATTGCGATGACGAGGACGAGCCCTAGTTTGGATATTGGGGTCAGGAGTAATATTCTCTCGACCACTGGTCGAGGGAGCCCCAGCCTGCGAATCAGGCTGGGCAGAAGGAGAAGGGTTACTTTCAGATTCGGGCCTTTTCTTGCCAAAGGATTTTGAACGGGCCATAGAAGGAGAAGGGTGCGGTCTGGAAGAGGCTCGTGAGAAGGGTATCTGGTGGATGCGATCGGCTAGTTGTTCTTCTCCCTCGAGCAGTTGGGCAAGGAGGTCGTCGTCGATGGGTCTCTCACCTCCCCACAAATCTGGCATTAAAATCTGCAAACAGAAGAATGGGGAGGCGAGGTCAGAGGGATCTAGGAGATTCTTAAAGTAACGCTGATCGAAGTATAAAAGCTAAGCTTTTATATAACAGCATTCTAACTAAGTCTCTCTGCGCAAACAGTTTAAAAAGCGGACCAAAAGGGTGAAAGTGAAAAGTTTTCTTGAAAAGCTTTTTCGACTCCCCTCACAACGGGAAGAAATTATTTCCAACTTGATTAAAAAATCGAAATGCTACTTCGATCCTACGTCCTAAAAAGTGCTAATCCTGGGTTTTAAACCTACTCAAAAGCATACTTTGACTACAAAAAACATCTTATCTACAGGCGTTCAAAAAACCAGAAACCAAGAGATTCAAACAGTACACCATTTAAAAGCATGCACCACGAAAGGTTAGAAGCATGGAGTTTCTGAGTAACTTACCAAGGAAAGTGGTCGTGAAGATGGAAATGAGAGTTTCAGAAGTCAATGAGCCCACCGTCTGATCCTACAGCACGAAGGAAGGTTCGCCGGAGACAGTAAAGCTCTGGTTTTTAGGGTTTTTCGACAAAGAGATGACGTGCGTAAAAAGGAAGGAAATGGCTCAAGTAACCTTATATAAGTTTGTCTTTGGTAATCAAAAGGCGTGATCATTAGTTTTCCATTTTCGAAGTATGGGGAAGCGTAATGGCCGTCAAAATTGTTTCTGGGAAACTGAAAAGCCTTGATTAGACAGGAGTGGTTTGCTTTTTTCAAGAACGCACGAAGGGCTCTGACACGTCAGGAGGGGTTACCGAAGGGTCGTTCGCTCAAAGTTTATTTACTGTTCGTAGTAAATAAACTTTGGGGGGCAAATGTTATCCAATAAATTAGCATTTGTGACGTGGCGAATAATCTCTTGACACGTGCCTGACACCTGGAGCGTCTGCTAGAGTATCGACCAGGAGACACACCAGAAGCAGGACAGACCTGTTTTTACCACGACCAGACTGGTCGGTGGTTCCGCTGGCAAAGCAACATTTATGGAAAGATCTTATGTATCCCGAATTTATTTCATGCAATCTACTGAATATCCCATGATTCAGGGGATAATATCTGTAACAATATTGGGCAACCCTCCATGAGCCTATAAAAAGCAGGAGATGGCTCATGGGAAGGGACCTTTTTGGCAGCCCAAAAACCATAGAAATATAGAAATTATCTGTGAAAACTAGTATTGTTTATGAGGAGTGTTGAAACTCATTGAGCCCAAGCTCTCTGATCACACTTTTGTTCCCATATCAATATCATTCTAAGTGGATGTAGGTCATTACCAGATTTTGGGGCCGAACCACTATAAATTACTGTGTTTTCTTTACTTTTGTCATTACGTTATTATCTATACATATTCGTCTATATCATTCATATTTTGACTCCGTGTCAGTTGGCTAAATCGAGGGTCAACACCTGTCACTAAGACATTTCCTTGAGTCAGCTTGGTAAATTCATCAATTTTTGCTGCTAACACTGTGGAGTTGTAGTATTTATCCTTAAACACTTGTTTAAATTTGTCCCAATTCATAGTGTTAACATCCTGTGATTGCTCCACTACCTCCCACCAAATCCTAGCATCTTTTCTCAGCATGAAGGATGCACACACCACTCATTCAATGCCTTGAACTCCCATCATGTTCAAGATCCTCTCCATCCCACTAATCCATTCCTCAGCCTAGACCAGATCGGTGCTACCTTCAAGAACTGACAGTTGTTGCTTTCATAATCTTTCAAACAAGGGCTCCATACGATTCTCCGCAACTGGTAACCTTGCAATGGCAGGTGGCTGCCTTTCCACTGGTGCTTCAGGCCTTGCCGATGACCCAGCTTGCTGCCTCAATTGATTGATCTTTGTGTTCTATCTTTGAATAGTCTCTTCCATTCTCGCAAAACGTGCCTCCCATCCTTGTGGTGGTTCGCGCTATGTTCCATTCACTGTTGCTCTTCCCCTACCTCGGCCACGTCTTACTCTAACTAATCTATGAAGGGGCATTCTCAATTTCCTGAATCACACACGTAAATAACTTATAATGAAAAGGGAGTTACTGCGGTAAAGGGATCATTATAAGATAGCGCTAAGTACATAAATGTGTATTAGCAAAAAGCAAAAATTTATAAGTAAACTTTAATCGCTTACAGTACAGTGAGTCGAGTTCGTCCTTGGCGATGAACTTTAAATGTTAGGGTTTACCATAGATTTTTTAGGACCGTTTTTCTCTGATACAATATTGTAACGTCCCGATTTCCCGAGATGTTACTTAGAGAGTCTGTTTAGAATAATAAACAAATAAATACTTTAAGACACTAAAATAAAATATGTATTTAATTTTTTTTTACAAACAATGAGATCTCATTATTTAAAAATAAAAATGTTGGATGCTAGGTTTAATAACAACAATGTAAATAAAATAGTCGTTCAAGTATGAAATTAAAACATGACATTTATTTAAAAGAAAAACATAAAATAACTCGAGCCTAGCCCCTAACATGTTCTACCCATGCCTCGAGCCTGCACCACTCACTGCTTCGCTTTTCCTTTACCTACACGCAGAGTACTCGTGAGCTAACACCCAGTAAAAAGAGCTATGTAGGACATAACTCCCAAACTATAAAAATAAACTTTCAACTAAACATAAACAAACATCATAAACATAATAATCGTCGTGCAATATATAAACACAATATCACACTAACATAATGCGTGTTATGCACACACACATAAATACTAACAAGTCATGTTGATCGGACATGAAATGTAATCTGTCTTGCCTGCGCTTTACTAACACTCGGCATTCCCACAATGGCACCTAGTCTAGCCTGCGTTGTACTCACACTCAGCCGTTCCCTCGAGACATCATTGCCCTGCCTGCACTGTACTCACACTCGACAGTTCTGTGGTGGCATCATATTATCCTAAGTTATACACACCCAAGATAATTCTGTTGGGGTTTTATGCCCTAATTAAAACCCAAATTCTTTGTAATCTCATTTTATTATCAATAAAAGAATAGAAATCATTTTTTGACTTGGTCAATCACTTTGCTCACATGTTTTATTTTCATGATTATTTATTTAATATAAACTTCTATTAAATCCCGAGCATATAGCTAATCTTATTTATAGTGACGTAATCACAGTGGAATATAAATATGATTATATGTTCAAAAATAAGGTAGTCCTAAGATTAGTCAGTGCACCGGATTTGCACTGACTTGCCAATCTACGATATGATCTACTTACACATTACAGTGTTATGTTCTTTCCTAAACATTAGCAAAGTAGAAAAGATCGGATGTATTTGTTACATTGGACAGGACCGATATTGACAGTTGATAAGATAAGTAAACATACAGTTATTATCTATTCTAGTCATATCATATAGTTGACCATAGGTCAATTCAATCTCAATTCTGAGTGGTTAGTATTCTAACTGATTGTATTATTTGAGTTCTTTGACTTGTTCGTTACCAGCTTACCCTACGGACTAGCGCATACTTACATCTTGGGAACTCGGTAGTATAATTGAGTGGGAGTGTTAATCATAGATATGAACATCTATAGCTTCTGATGAAGAAGTGAAACGATGGTTTCCTTTTAGTTTGGTTCAAGGTGTTAAATGATAGAGATCTCATTTCAGTAATTAAATTAGTTTACTGAAATATCATTTACAAGGAACTAAGTGTTTTAAGGATAAAATACAATGAGGGGTAAAACAGTATTTTAGTCCTATCTCATTGTAGACCGTCTATAGAGGATTGAGTGACAATTATGGTTGTAACAATGGATAATTAATAGCGTATCTATATTTGTTATAGAGCGTTCTATGAATTCAAGAGTGCAATTCCAAGTCTATAGTGGAGTCACGAGGAATTAATAAGTTAGTAAATTTATTTGTTAGATTTATGATAACTTATTGGAGCTTGATTTCATAGGCCCATGGTCCCCATTGTACCTTGGATAAAATCATCTAGATAGTCTCAATTAATTGATTTAATCATCAATTAGAATTATCAAAGTTGACCAGGTCAATTTTGGATAGTTTCACAGAGTTGTGTAATTTTGAGAAGAAAAGAGAAATTATGGCAGATTTATTAATTAAGATAAATTGGTATCTAAATTAATAAATAAATTTAAATCAAGGTTCAAATTATAAATAATTAATTTGATAAAGGATTTAAATAATTATTTAATTAATTAAATCAATAGAAAATAATACAGGCCTTGATTTTAAGTCCAATGGGCTTATAATCAAATGAGAAATTTCACGGGCCTATAGCCCATGATAATTTCGACCTAGAGCTTCAAAATGGCTGTTATTTTATTGATTTTTTAATTAAATTAAATGGCCTAATTGAGTCTATAAAAGGAGTGCTTATAGAGAAGTTAAAAAAGGGTTTTTGATAAGTCAGATTTTCTGATAGTTTTATATTCTCTCTAAACACAAGTCCTTTTCTAAGCCTCTTTGTATTTTCTCTTCTTCTCTCTATATCTATCTCATGTGTTGAGAATTTCCCACACTAGTCTAGGTGGTTCTAAGGATACATTGGAAGATCGTGAAGAAAATAGAAGATCGGTTCAGTTTCTTGATAATACTCTGCGACAGAAAGGATACAAGAGTTAGAGAAACTGAAGGAAGGACTCTTAATTCCGCTGCGTATACTGTAAGTATTCTATTTTTGTTTCTCTTTGAATTCAATTTTAGAAACATGTTTTAGGCTATCTCGTATTAATTTGTTTAATATTAGATATACATGAAAATAAATAAAGATCCTGTATAAGTTTTTTCTAACAAATTCCTGCAAGGGTCATACTCACACAAGCAGCTAGAATCTAGTAGCACACCTACTCTATCATCTAAGCATGTCTACTAACTAAAATCACTAGCATTATCCTCATGCTAGTCAATCTAATGCAACAATTAATGTCACAAATATAATTACATAATTAAACAAATAAGAAAACAAGGTTGTACGCATGACGTACATCCTGTGCGCAGATGTCCACTTTTCCTACCATAAGCAGTGCATTGTCCGCTGACGTGTCCCGAACCACTTGATGTGTCACCTTGATGACCACTAGCTCCTAAACGTTCAATATTACGACGATAATTTAGGGAAAATAAAATTAGGTGTTAGGGTTTTATTTAAAAACCATAATTATCGAAATAATTTAACTATGCAATTTTAACGTGCATGACACATAAATTAAAATTATTTTTCACAAAGGTTCGAACCATAATGTCACCTGTACAAACAAGGATGTTTCTAACGTAAAGCATGAATTCATATAAATACATTTTACATGAAAAGTTACCAAAATGTCCTTTAATATCATAATTACATAAATGACTCAATAATTTTCTAAAGATTATCATATGACAACAAAATTTAACAACCAACTTTCCAAAACCCTAAATAATCAGCAAAGGCTCATATAAGACCAGAAAAATAATTTTTTAACATTTATGAATTGTTTTTCCTCAATTTCCCAAATAAAACCCAAATAATCCAAAAAAATAATACAACAAGCCCAAAATTCAAACCAAACATGCAGAACTGTTCAAAAATCCAAATTAAACTTATAAAATTATGTCATAATTTTCTCGACAAAATAACTATTTTTCTTAAGTAATTTAATAAATAACTAATTAATTCAAGAAAATTAGATAAATAATTAGAAAATAGAATCTATCTATACAGACCGGTTTATACACTCTACAGTAACACACAAAAATTACCTTTAGAACAACATCATTAATATTTTTCATAATTAAAATATAGAATAATCCAAATAAATCATAAAACTTACATAAATGATATAAATTAGAAATAAAAATTATAGAGAGCCTTAGAATCTCATTCGAATATGTTAAATAATTTTTCCACATTTATTTCCTTAAATCAAATATTTGAAAGAGAATAATTGGAGAAAATGATCAAACATGATCAAAACTTAAATATATTTACACAAATCCAGTTTAAATCATACAGAAATAATTCAAACATAAAATCATATTTTTCTGAACAAAAGATATTTTTCAAAATTAATCTCTATTTTAACATAAAAAAATCATAGCAATTAAAGGAAAAATCATAAAAGTACCAAACTAGTTGGAAAATGCTCTAAACTTAATTTACTAGTTTTTAAGAATGAAAACCTAAACAAAACACCTTCAGAAATACCCAAATCGGGTTCGCCAGAGCTCATGTTGGTGTTCCTTCTTCTCTAGCGCCGGAGAGCCTAGGGCTTCGTTTTGGCTGCGTTTCGTCCCGCTCTTTCGCTTGCCAAGTGACCCCCTCTATCCAGCACCTCAAAGAAACAATTCCCAGCTCAAGAAAATGGTTGGAAGCCCTCCGTTCGAAGTTGTCTTCGTCAAGTCCAAGGTACCGCCTACAATGGAACTAAAAATCGCTTTTCTTGCCCTGTAATGTTTCAGCCCATTTCTTTCACGTTAAAAGTGATCCTAGGGGACCCCTAAGCTTGTACACAAGCCTCCACGAACCCATAAACAACCCAAATGTAACATCCCAAATTTCCTAATAAGGCTTAGGGCCTTGATTAGGGGGGTCGGAATGGCAAATAATGGAATTATGTGATATTATGTGCAATTATGTGATTACATGCATGATTATGTGAGTTATATTATTATATGAGGATAATTGCATGCATGTGGGCCAACTTCTTTCTAGAAGGGCATTTTTGTAATTTTGTCCATTGAGAGCGTAATTGTATATTTATGTGCATGTATGTGATATATGGATGAGACCACATTATTATGTGGATATGCTTGAACTATTCGACATGAGACGATCTTAGGATGTAAGTTAGGAGTTTGGTCATAACAGGATTAATTACTGGGCTCGGGGTGAGCCAAAGGGTAAATTGGTGTTTAGTACATTACTGAGAATGAGCGAGTAATTGGATATGATTTAATAATTATTTGAGGATATTGAGAATAATGGGAATTGGAGGACATTAATTATGATTGACGGGATAGGTGGGCAATGACAATTTTTCCCTTGTTGACTTTGAGGAATTAAAATGGCCCTAGGGGCATTTTGGTCATTTTGACCATTGGATATGCTTAAGGTTAGAAGGCTATAGAGGGTTTAATGCTGAAAAACAGAGGGTTCTCTTTCTCTCTCTCTCTCTCTCAATTATTTCCTCTTCTTTCTGAGTTGGGATTTTGAATCAAGCAAGAGATTTGAGGCTTAGGGATTAAAGCTTGAGAGATTAGGCTAGTGATCAGCAGCTGAAGGGGGTTCAATTCGTAATTGAGGTAAGGATTTTAGCTTGAAATTTCTGAGTTTTTACTCTGTTTTTGAGATAGTTTGTAAGCTTGAGATTATGATCTTAGAGGTGGATATTGGTTGGTGTTTTAAGTGGTATTATGTTTGGGTTTCAATGTTTGAATGGTGATAAGGTTGAGGTGATGATTAATTATGTTATTGGGATTGGTTTGATGAGTTTTGATTGAAGTTTAGATTGAGAAGTTTGCAGGGGAGCTGGGTTCGTGGGCTCAAGTCGCGACCAAGTTCATGCAAGTCGCGACTTGAAGGTATTCCAAAGCCTCCCTTGGGCTCTGTCAAGCAGGCGCGCAGCGACCCACAAGGTTGAGTCGCAGCCCGCCCCTGGCACACAGGCAGAGGACTTCTCTGACTTGGGGGCGCGCTGGAACCCTTGGGGACAGGTCGCAGTCCACCTGTCTTCCATGTTCCATGTTGGTTTTTAATGGGTTTTAAACGTGGATTTCCAATTCTCAAGGCTCGGGATCGAATCTATTAACCGTTTTGGTAGGATTCGAGGTCTCGGGAGTGGGGTTTTAGACCATGAACCTTTTATTATTCATTATATTGATGGGATTTCATATTTGGTTTTGATTAGGTGACCACTAAGGGACCTAAGGACAAGATCGTTCTCAAGGGTCGTTCTTCATTTATATTTCACTCAAGCCAGTGGTAAGAAAATTGCACCCAGTATATGATGCATGCGATACATGTGACTATGGCATGACATGAATGTAAAATATAGAATTTTCCAGAGCTTCAGTCTCTGTAATTGTGCATGATTATAATTATGCTTGTGATTATTGATTAAGCATGTTGAATGCTTATAACTGCATATTTGACATATGATATATGTCTATTTTCATTACCTCATTGAGGAAGCACTGACTTATTAGTCAGGGAACGACATTGGTGTCAGTATTGATTGTGAAACTGTGATTTATCAGTCAAGATCGACAGTAGTAGTGGGCACTGGTCGTATGGTATTGGCAAATGAGTCAAGAATGGTATTAGAGTATTTATCGCAAGCCGAAATGATTCGATCTAATCAACATGAGCATTAAATTCTTGACTGACCCCAAGGTCGAAGAAAACTAAAGCGTGTGTCTAATCTAAAGGCTAGTTACTTAGAGTCAGGGCTAAAAAGCTCAGATGGCTAAAACGTCACATGGCTTGAGGCGTGGGAGCCCGAGAGACTTATTAGTCATCTACCCCAAAGATAGACTAATTAGTCATCTACCCTAGAGAGAGACTTATTAGTCATCTATACAGAGATAGACTTATTAGTCATCTATAGAGAGATAGATTTATTAGTCAACTATACCGAGAGAGACTTATTAGTTATCTATACAGAGATAGACTTATTAGACATCTATACAGAGAGAGACCTATTAGTCATCTATATAGACATAGACTTATTAGTCATCTATACAGAGATACACTTATTAGTCATCTATACAAACATAGACTTATTAGTCATCTATACAGAGATAGACTTATTAGTCATCTACCTCAAAGAGTAGGACTCCACAATCATTTATTTGTACCTGCTTGCATGCATGAATAGGGTTATTACTTCTAGGCATGCTTGATATGATTTGGTGACACGTTATTAACTGCTTATAAGCATGTTTAAGTTTTCTTGTTGAGCCTCGGCTCACGGGTCCTATGTGGTGCAAGTAAAGGTAAAAGAAAGATGGACCATCCTTGAGTTGGAGAGCTTAGGTGACAATGTGTACATATGCAGCTGCTCGACCACCATGACTGAGGGTTTAAAGAGGAACTAGAGTTAATCCCTATTTTGGCGCTTAGGTCGGCTGGTTGTAAATCTTTTATTGTAATTATCCTTTAAAATATATTTTGGGATCCTAATGTATACAGTAAACTTTTTAGTGAAACGTTGTATCATTGACAAAAAAATTTAACCCTAAACCATTAATCATATTTAGTTACACAATTATGGCCAAATGACTCGTTTAGCGAGTTTAGCACTGTTTAAAATGCATAGCATAGCTGTCCCTGGGTAGTAGGGTGTTCCAACTTTGTATCAAAGCGAACCAAGGTTAAGTGTTCCTGTAGACAAGTTGAGCATGTACACTCCTCACTAAAGACATGCTTCACTTAGGGTATGGTAACTATTTATGTGGTTATGTGCTTAACTGCTTAAATAGAATGTAAATGCTTTACCTGCACGCCTTATTATGGACCATGAGATTCTGTTAGGGATTCGCCCTTGATTATTGATATGATTATATGATTACCTGCTCAGTGAATATATATATGTGTTATTTGCATGCAGAAAGTGAAAGCATGGTATGTATGTTGGAAGAGCAGGGATTATGATTGATGTATGAATGCCATGGGCATGTTTTTAGAACTGCAGTGGGTTGTGAATGTGGTGTGATAAGATTGTTCCCATGGGGAAGGCTTTTGAATATGCTCATTATGTTTAATGTGCCATGTTATTGACTGCAGATTTAATCAAAAGGTATGTACCCAAGATAGTTAATGAGGTTTTGTGGTGGTTATACCGAGGCTGGGAATTACAGCCAGGGCTTGAGTTCTTCACCTGCCCTTCAAAATTGGCAGCAGGTGTTTACAGATATGCAATTAAGATTGTAGAGGCAAGAGGAAGAGATCAGGCGTATAAAACAGCAGCAGGTTCTGTTAGGGAACACCTCTACCTTTGCTATGCCAGGAGTGGCACCAGTATTGGCTCAGCCTAAGGTTGAGAATAGGTGGGAATTTCTTTGTGGAAGATTCCAAGAATATTACCCTCCAGTTTTTTAGGGAGGCCTAGATCCATTCAGAGCTGAGCAATGGATGGGCATGATTAGTTCTATTCTCGACAGTATAGGGATGTTAGGTCATGATAGGGTGATCTGTGCTACATATGTATTGTGGGATGATGCCCGAACATGGTGGGAAGTAGTATCTCAGACATGAGATACAGCTGTGATGGACTAGAAAAAATTTAGGCAGCTGTTTAATGAAAGATATTACTGTGATGCAGCTAAGACTACTAAGATGAATGAGTTTCTGAACCTCGTTCAATGAAATGCAATAGTAACCAAGTATGTTAATAGATTCAATGGGTTGGCCAAGTTTACTTTGATATGGTACCCACGGATGTGGCTCAGAAGGAAAGGATTATCCAGGGATTAAATCCCAAAATAGCTCAGGGCATTAGAATTTCCCCAGTGCATGAAATCTCTGCCTACGCTCAGGTGGTAGGGAAGGCTCTTGCTATTGAGAGCACAAGAAATCAGATTATGAAGGAGAGTGCTGGAGAGCGTAGTGCTCAAGTAGTGATTCCTCCATTGGTTGGATCAGAAAGGGACGGAGATTCCAGTGATTTGGAAAGAAGAGTTATCAATGTATCCGGTACCTCTGGTTTAGAAGAGGGGTTCCGAAGTGTTGCGGTACGCCATCGGAGGAAGAAACAAAATTGGAAGACTTACCCAAAATGCACTCGGTGCAAGAGGCATCATCTGAAGGAATGCCGAGCAAGGGCATGTTTCTTTCGTCGAACGGTTGGGCACTTCATAAAGGATTGCCCAGGACGGAGGACTGATAAACAAAAGGGGGCAGACAGCTAAACTCTAGCTCGAGTGTTCGCTCTAACGCACTCAGAGTCAGAGACTGAGACTGGGGCTGGATCCTTAGCAGTGGCAAGTCAGCTTTCTAGTTCTAATTTGTGTATTGTGCTTACTAGTTTTGGTGCCATGTTGTTCTTTGCTTGTTGCATATAGAGAGGCATAGATTTGATATGCATATTACATTGTTATGTTGTGATGGGAATTTGATAATCTATTGGTAATTTTAAGAGATGAGTTCAATTATTGTGGAGAGAAGACTCATCGGTTGATTTGATAGGGTAGGTTATGACTGACTTCGATATGCCCTTGGATATGGAGTGGTTAGCCAAGTATGGGGCAATGATAGATTGCGAAGAAAGGACGGTAATCCTTGGGCTTGACGGTGAGAAACCTATCTATTTGTTGGCACTGTGCATGGATCTTGTATGTTTATGACATCTTTATTTAGAACTAGAGATCTATTGCAGGAGGATGCACAGAACTCCTAGCTAGTATGGTGGACATCACTTAGGTCGTGCCAGTGGGATCATGATAACTCTTGAATAAATAGTTATTTCATATGCTTTTGAACTTATAATTGTGAAAAAATCATCGGTGATGTTAGTTTATTTTTAGCTTTTGTAGCTAACCTTGATGTTTTCATTATCTTAATTAAGTTTAATTATTATTTTTAGTTTTTAATAGCTATTGGTTTAAAGGTAATAGTTTCATGGATAAATATTCGCACAAGGAATGAACTTACATGTGAAACTATTTTGATTTAATTTTGTTGTTGATGGCTGAATTATCAGGTTTGCTGCAGCAAAACAAAAGCATTTTGATCAGGCAAATTTTGGGCACATGGAACAAGTGGTAGTCAATGAGTAAGCTGGAAATTTTGGCTGAGGTGGCAAGGGTAGAAAGAATTAGTCAACATATTGGAGAAAAAGACAAAAAGAGAAAGGAGGAATTGATGTTTTTGGAGAAAAAAGGGGCATTATGGTACTTTTTGGAAAGGGAGGAGAAAACCTAATATACACAAAAGAGGGTTTCAGTCGTATGAAGCAAGCATCATCCATTTTTGGAAAAGAAAACTAGAAAAAGAGAGGAGAAAATCTCAGAATATCAACAAGGAAGAAGGAGTACAAACAAAGAAAGCTCAAGCATCATTTTGGATTTGTTCTTTCTTCTTTTCCTAATCTTTATTTTATTAATTTCTGAGTTGGATTCTAATCTGAATAATATGGTCTGTTTTGATTGTGAATTAATGTTTATGAACTCAGCCATGAACTAATTTTTAGGTGGCTTGAATTGTTGATGAACCCTATGTTATAGTCTATAAATTTCTTGCACTTTATTCTAGTAAAATCTCCTTTGTTCATTCAACTGTGCTTATATTAATTTCTTGTTGTTGTTTTGCCAGCAATGGCAAGTTATTTAATTATGTTTAATACTGGAAAGATTAAATGTAATGGGAAGAACTTGGATGACACAAGTCATAATCTAGGTTAGGTTATGTTAGCAAGTAACATAGGGACATGTTATTTGCCTTGTGTAACTTTTAAGAATTAAACTTTGATTTGCATTCTTAAATCTGATTTTTCATAAGAATATGTTTAATTCGGTAGAAGAATTAATGTCATAAAGTTTGGGAAAGTTTTATGGCTGTTTAAATGAATTCTTGTTAACCTAGGAGTTTTGCTAGAATAATGTTGCAGCAATCTTTCCGCAAGTTGTTCAGGATGAATAATATAGGGGAATTCAATAATTCAAGTCCATTTTGCAATCCATGTATTTCTCTCAATTTTATTGTTTAGTTCAGTTTTTAATTTCAGCATTTCCATTTTATTTTAATATTTTGCTTAGCCTATAAACAACCCACTTGATTTTTAATTTCTTAAAATTGTTTAGTAATTGTTTTGCTTATTTTTTCTAATTTGCAATCCCTGTGGAGACGATTTACTTATCATTATATTACTTGTGTGATTACGTGCACTTGCGTATTTAAAATTAAATATTAAATTGATCACAACAAGTTTTTGGCACCGTGGCCGGGGATTGGAATTAGAACTTTTAGTAATATCAATTACTTGCAATTTATTTTTTATTTTTTTTCTTTATTGAGCTGACTTTGTTTGCTTGCTCTTGTGTTTCCTCAGGTGATTAACTATATGAACGAGCAAGAAGACATTGAACTAGCTCATATTGACCCTGAGATTGAAAGAACAATTAGAAGAAGACTAAGGGAACAACGGGCTCAAAATCGCCTTAATATGGCTGAAGAGGTTGAAGGAGTTGAGGGTGCTAATAATGTCACTAACACAATTGCTATGGTTGATGATAGAGAGAGAGTCATAAGGGAGTATGCTGCTCCCATGTTTAATGAGCTCAATCCGGGCATTGTTAGGCCTGAAATTCAAGCACCCCAATTAGAGTTAAAGCTCGTTATGTTCCAAATGTTGCAAACAGTGGGCCAATTTAGTGGGCTGCCTACTGAGGATCCTCATCTTCATCTTTGTTCATTTTTGGAGGTGAGCGATTCTTTTAAGCTACAAGGAGTGACTGACGAGGCCCTAAGGTTGAAATTATTCTCTTTCTCTTTAAGGGATCGAGCTAGAGCTTGGCTCAACACCCTACCTCCCGACTTGGTGACTACATGGAATGAGTTGGCTGAAAAATTCTTTATGAAGTACTTCCCTCCTACCAAAAATGCCAAGTTTCGCAATGAAATTATGTCATTTCAGCAGCTGGAAGATGAATCATTTTGTGAAGCTTGGGAGAGATTCAAGGAGTTATTGAGAAAGTTCCCACACCATGGGATCCTGCATTGTATACAAATGGAAACTTTCTACAATGGGCTAAAATCTTCCACACGTATGGTGTTAGATGCTTCAGCTAATGGGGCTATTCTCTCTAAGTCCTACAATGAAGCCTATGAGATTTTGGAGAGGATAGCTAGCAACAATTATCAATGGTCCAATGTTAGAGCCTCAACAAGTCGAAAAGTGGTTGGTATACTTGAAGTTGATGCATTGACAGCTCTGACCGCTCAAGTTTCTTCAATGACTAACTTTCTCAAGAACATGAGTTTGGGGGGAATGGTACAACCAGCTGCTATGGGACAAGTTGCCGATGTATCTTGTGTTTATTGTGGAGATGGGCATGCATTTGAGAGTTGTCCTTCGAATCCCAATTCAGTTTGTTATGTGGGGAATCAAAATGCCAACCAAAATAACCCATATTCGAACTCTTACAATCCGGGGTGGAGGTAGCATCCAAACTTCTCATGGGGGGGTCAAGGCGCTAGTTCAAGCGGAGCACCAATGCAAAACAAGACTACATATCCACCGGGGTTTTCTCAACAACAACCAAGAGCTCAACCACCTCCTCCTCGAGTGTCGCAATCAAGCTCGTTGGAGAGTTTAATGAAAGAATATATGGCGAAGAATGATGCTGTGATTCATAGCCAAGCGGTATCCTTAAGGAACATAGAAATTCAAATGGGGCAACTAGCTAATGAGCTAAGGAATAGACCACAAGGCATCTTGCCTAGTGATACTGAAAATCCAAGGAGAGACGGTAAAGAGCAATGCAAGGCGTTCACTTTGAGGTATGGTAAAAATCTGGAATTGACCGAGGAGAATTGTAAGAGAAACAGCGAGCCCACTTCAATCCAAAGTAGTGTGGACAAGGGAGACAAAACTGTGAATTCGAAAAATTCAAATGTTGATCCTGAACCAATTGTTGTAGCAATTCCTCATCAAAATGCAACAGAGAAGCCAATGAGCAAGCCACTTCCACCATTTCCTCAACGTTTTCAAAAGAAGCAACAAGATGGTCAATTCCGAAGATTTTTGGATGCTTTGAAGCAACTCCACATCAACATACCATTGGTCGACGCTTTGGAAAAAATGCCTAATTATGTGAAGTTCTTGAAGGATATTTTGACAAAGAAGAGGAGGCTTGGTGAATTTGAAACAGTTGCTTTGACTGAAGGTTGTAGTGTTATATTGAAGAATAAAATTCCTCCAAAGTTGAAGGATCCGGGCAGTTTCACAATTCCAATTTCTATTGGGGGACGAGATGTTGGTAAAGCTCTTTGTGATTTGGGAGCTAGTATTAATTTGATGCCCATGTCAATTTTTAAGAAGTTGGGAATTGGAGAAGCAAGGCCAACTACACTCACCTTGCAATTGGCTGACCGTTCTATGGTGCATCCGGAGGGAAAGATTGAAGACGTCCTAGTACAAGTTGACAAGTTCATTTTTCCGGCAGATTTCATTATTCTTGACTATGAGGAAGACAGGGATGTACCGATCATTTTGGGGAGACCATTTCTTGCCACTGGGAGGACAATTATAGATGTTAAAAAAGGAGAGCTCACCATTTGAGCTCAAGATGAACTAGTCACATTCAAGGATTTTAATCCTATACGCTCTCCTAATGAAGTTGAAGCTTGTTTGGCCATAAGGGTTTCTAACTTCAAGTTGATTGAAAAGATGCATGGAAAGTATAGCAATGGAGTCAAGAAAAAGGTCCATTTTGAAGAAATTGAGAAAGGTGGGGAGCCATGGATAAGTAAGGAAGAAGAACCATCTCATTCTCCAAAGCTACCGAGGAAAAAGAAGAAGAAAAAGAAACATAGTAGAAAGCCTCAATCACAAATGTTGGAAGTTGGGAATAGAGTATTTTTCTCAAACTCTCTAATGAAATCAAGGTGTGATGGTGGGTTCTTAGTGAGCAAGGTGTTTCCCAATGGTGTAGTGGAATTATATGATGAGCATTTGGGAAGAACATTTAAGGTAACAAGGAAAGGACAAATGTTTGGGGGAAGCGAGGTTGAGCAATACCAAAACTCAGTTTCTTTGAAAAATCCTTAGAAAAAAAAATGAAGTTTGGGTTGCTATGGTTTTTGGAGGATTCATTTGTAAAGCAACTCAAAGAAAGAAAGAATAAAAAATCATTGAAAAAAAATGAAAAAAAAATTCAACCAATAAAAAAAAAGAAAAGACAAATATATATATATATGAGTGTTTTTAATTATTTTTATTGTTAGTTTTAATTTTTAGAATTTTAATTCTATTTTATCGTGATGTTTTTGGAGTGGCTTTATATGTGTTTTCGTGTTTCAGGTGTTAAGAAAGCAAGTAACAGGGTGTTTTGTAAGTGATTTTGGAGTCTGATGGTTTTGCGAGATTTTCGCTTCAGCAAAATGACCGCAAATATTTCCGAAAGAAAAGGGGAGTTACGTCAAATTATACCTGCTGAAGCAAAGTTTAAGCAAAATGGTGGCAATCTGAGTAGAGAAAAAATTATGGGTCGTGATTTCATTGAGAGACATATATATATAATACTGTACTATTATATATATACAAAAAAAAAATTGTACTATATTTAATATTATTTATATATATATTACTACCTATATACATATTAAAAAAATTATAAAATATATATATAGTCAATATAATAAATATATTTTACTACCTCTATATATGTAATAAATAAATATATACATATATAGAAATATGTATGAAAAAGAAAAAAAAATTAGTATATATATATGTTATAAGCTATACGTTTCAGTAAAATTTATATTATATATAAAATACATATATGTATATAATATTTATTCTATCTTCACCATTTACCCTAACCCATTTTCACCATTACCTTCAACCCCTGCTCAGGCCATTTTTGTGCCTTCCACCACCCTTGGCACCACCCAGACCGAGAGCCACCACAATCCACGAGAAGCTCCTCACCAGCCCAGCCATCCCCAAACCTGACCAACCATATCCCATATCCCCAACCCGCTACCCACAATCGAAATCAGATGTGGCTTAGCTTTGTACACCACACAGAGAACCACTCCCAGGCGCCCCTTCACTCGACACCTCCAGCCAGGCCGAGCCCAAATGACCCCTAGCGCGCGCATCCCACAAGCTTATGCTTGTTCCCATGTTCCAGTGAGGCGCCTAGAAATTTCTAGGCGTACGACCCAAGTCGCGTGAGTCTCCCCAAGAGCATCCCAGCTCAGTTGACTGTGACCTTTGGCTTCATCTGAGCCTCATTTGCGCAACCAATCCTCCCATTGGTTCATAGCAACCCTTCGGTCAGTCGCGTCTACAAGCCTCAGGTCAGTCCAAAGGCTGCCTACATTGTGAGTTTCAGAAATTTTGCTCAGCCCTGACCATCACTCTCTCGCTCTAGAACTTCCATTTTGGGGGTTGTTCTATTGTTTAGGTGAGCTGTGTTCTATTGGCATTTTGGGGGGTGACCTATTGTTGTGAGCTGTATTATTCAGATGTTCATCAAGAAGCAATGTATTTGATATTTGGTGTGGGTGCCTGGTTCAGTTGTTGTACTGGTGATTTGTGATGTATTTAGCTGCGCCTCACCCAAGCACCAAGTGACCCAGCTGCGCATCCCTTGAGTAGAGCCTGCATATTCGTTGAATGAGAATTTCTGAACTCTACTCCCCAATTTGCTTTTTTTTTTATGTCTATTTCTTTGTATTCTCTGTTTTAGGTGTAGTTCTTACTTATTGGAATTTTTTTTTGTGTTGTGTTATACTTGGGTCTCAATTGTTGATAATGAATTTTGTGTTTTGTGTACTGGTGCTCTGTGTTGTACTTAGTTATGTTTCTTTGGTGATTTTTGTGTAGTGAGCACCGCAATTTGAGTCATTTGCCTTGTGTTTTGTTGCTAGGAAGGTACTTTGTTAGTATCGTTATCTTTGTTCTGTTTTTAGTTTGTCTTTGTCTTGTTGTGTTGTCGTTCTTTTGAGGATATTCTTTGCTTTTGTTAGTGTGTAACTAGGGGGCTCAATGATGACTTCTATAATCAATCTAAGTTGCAGCTGAATGCCTTTTTTTCTTGAGTTTTCCACTAAATTCTTTGGATGTGAATGTTGCTAGCCATTGATTGATGCAAATGTTTCTCTTTTTAGTATGTGCATAGCTTGATTAAGCATTTTTGACACCCGAGAAAGAGCTAGTTTCTTGTGAGAGCTTAAGTTTCTAGAATTATTTAGTGATTTTCCTTGAGGCGAAATCATAGACAATACCACACTGATGAAATGATTTAGGCCATCTTTGGACCGTTTGAGCCTTTGAAGCCTACCTTGTATGCATTTTTTATCACTAGTCACCCCATTGAGGTTAAGTGTCACTTTTCTTTCTTAGCCACTCATTAGCCTACTTTTACATATATAAAATCATCTCTTTTCACCACACCCTTTTAGCACCTTGATCTTTATAGGATTTATTTGTTATGCATTTTGGGGGGTTTTGTTGAGTGAGTGGATGAGAAAATTGGGTGAGCGTTTTCCTTTTCTTCTTTTGCTTGTTTTCACCATTGGGGACACTGTTGATTTTAAGTTTGGGGGGAGAGTGTGTTCTCAATTTTCTTGTACTCTTGCCATCTAGTTGTTTATTTTCATAGTAAAAAAAAAAGAGCATCCAAAAAGAAAAAAAAAAATTAAGAGTACACTCCCTTGCTTCAAAGCACATAAAAAAAAAGGTAAAAAACAATAGAGAAAAAGAAAAAATCAGAAAAGAAAAAAAAAGCAAAAAAAGAAGTATGTATGTTTGTAAATAAGTTTGGGGGTGTTCTTTTCAAATAATGGAAAGTTGTTGTAGTTTTTTCTTTGTATGTTAGTAATAAAGGCTAATGACAAGATTTATATTGTGTTGTGGGGTTGTCTTTGGGGGAAATTAATGTATGCATTTATGTATTTAGGTCATAGAAAGATTGAGGTATTTAGAGTGATTTGAGCCAAAATTTATCTCTCTTATCCTACCTTCACCCTAGCCTATCATTACAAGCTTGATAAAGTCCTATTGATCTTTGGTGTGGTGTTTGTCTACATTAGTGGAGAGGGAATCGCTAAGTAACTTATGGAGACATTATTTAAGCTTGAGGACCAAGGTCTAGCTTGATTTTTGGTGATTGAAATTGTTTAGGAAAAGCTATGCATGCACTAAAGGGTGAAACACTTGATTCATATTTTGGTAGCAACATTAATGCTTGAAGAATTTGGTTTAAAACTTGTGAAAGATTGAAATTCAGTTTCTCTTTTTCAAAATAAAATTTCCCGAGAGCCTTCCTCTTTTTACCATTGGCATAGCAAAGTTTGTCCATTGTTGTGGTGTTTTGTCTTTGGATTGTTTGGTTTGTGCCTTTTGTGTCTTTTGTTTGTTGTATTTTGTTTTTAGAGTCATCACTCGAGGACGAGTAATGTTGTAAGTTTGGGGGTGTGATAACTCTTGAATAAAGAGTTATTTCTTGTGCTTTTGAACTTATAATTGTGAAAAAATCATGGGTGATGTTAGTTTATTTTTAGCTTTTGTAGCTAACCTTGATGTTTTTATTATCTTAATTAAGTTTAATTATTATTTTTAGTTTTTAATAGCTATTGGTTTAAAGGTAATAGTTTCATGGATAAATATTCGCACAAGGAATGAACTTACATGTGAATCTATTTTGATTTAATTTTGTTGTTGATGGCTGAATTATCAGGTTTGCTGCAGCAAAACAGAAGCATTTTGATCAGGCAACTTTTGGGCACATGGAACAAGTGGTAGTCAATGAGTAAGCTGGAAATTTTGGCTGAGGTGGCAAGGGTAGAAAGAATTAGTCAACATATTGGAGAAAAAGACAAAAAGAGAAAGGAGGAATTGATGTTTTTGGAGAAAAAATGGGCATTATGGTACTTTTTGGAAAGGGAGGAGAAAACCTAATATACACAAAAGAGGGTTTCAGTCATATGAAGCAAGCAGCAGCCATTTTTGGAAAAGAAAACCAGAAAAAGAGAGGAGAAAATCTCAGAATATCAACAAGGAAGAAGGAGTACAAACAAAGAAAGCTCAAGCATCATTTTAGATTTGTTCTTTCTTCTTTTCCTAAACTTTATTTTATTAATTTCTGAGTTGGATTCTAATCTGAATATTATGGGTTGTTTTGATTGTGAATTAATGTTTATGAACTCAGCCATGAACTAATTTTTAGGTGGCTTGAATTGTTGATGAACCCTATGTTATAGTCTATAAATTTCTTGCACTTTATTCTAGTAAAATCTCCTTGGTTCATTCAACTGTGCTTATATTAATTTCTTGTTGTTGTTTGGCAAGCAATGACAAGTTATTTAATTATGTTTAATGCTAGAAAGATTAAATCTAATGGGAAGAACTTGGATGACACAAGTCATAATCTAGGTTAGGTTATGTTAGTAAGTAACATAGGGACATGTTATTTTCCTTGTGTAACTTTTAAGAATTAAACTTTGATTTGCATTCTTAAATCTGATTTTGCATAGGAATATGTTTAATTAGGTAGAAGAATTAATGTCATAAAATTTGGGAAATTTTTATGGCTGTTTAATTGAATTCTTGTTAAACTGAGAGTTTTGCTAGAATAATGCTGCAGCAATCTGTCCGCAAGTTGTTCAGGATGAATAATATAGGGGAATTCAATAATTAAAGTCCATTTTGCAATCCATATATTTCTCTCAATTTTCTTGTTTAGTTCAGTTTTTAATTCCATTATTTCCATTTTATTTTAATATTTTTCTTAGCCTATAAACAACCCACTTGATTTTTAATTTCTTAAAATTGTTTAGTAATTGTTTTGCTTATTTTTTCTAATTTGCAATCCCCGTGGAGATGATTTACTTATCATTCTATTACTTGTGTGATTACGTACACTTGCATATTTAAAATTAAATATTAAATTGATCACAATAGATCAGGACAAACTGGATTAGTCTGTGAGTGTTTGGATGTATCTCCAAGGGATTTGTCAGGATTATCATTTACACAAAGAGATAAATGGTAATTCGATTAGTGCCAGGGACGAAACCAGGTCTAGGGCATTGTATTGAACGACTTTAGCAGAACTGTAAGAACTAAAGGCTTAGTTATTGAGTAAGACGATATTCTTCAAAGTGGATCTTTGATCTGGTTAGTAGCTGCTGAAGATCAGGGATAAGGATATGTAAAATACTGCTTTTATATTAGATATGGGCACTGGGAGTGCTGAGTTATGTTTTGAAGATTTGATTAATGCCGAGTTGTTTTGATGAATCCGATGGAAAGAGTATTCAAAGATTATCTAAATTGGATTTGTGATCGTCTTGATTGACGGTATTGTGGTATACTCTTAGTTGGAAATTTGTCGAGGTCAAGGAATGCCTCAGAGGTCAGGAATTTCCTTGGACAGGCAAGATATTACATGTGCTTTGTTGAAGAGTTCTGAGTCTTCTTATAGATCAGAACCAATTTATAGATTATTATGATATCTCATTGACAGGAAAAGGTGATTGCCCAAGCATCATGTTAGTTGTAGGGTGTGACCAGAACTAGAGCAGAGTTACTGGCGGGCCAGGTGGCCAACATTACACTTGAGTTACTCTTTTAGAGAGGATCAAAGGAAAACAGTTAAGTGAACCACAGATGGGAAAATGTCTTAGTTGGAATAGCTAAGGACTATGCAATGTCAGGTATGAGTTTATTGAGATATAAGGATCGGACTGGTATTCCGAAGGACACTGGAATTAAATGGGAGATTCTGGATGAATCTCATACTACCCTTATTATCTTCATCCAGGGATCATGAAATATGTACTAGAATCTGAAAGCTTTATATTGGTGGCCTGGGATGGAGAGGGACATAACTGAATACGTAGAAAAGTTCATAACCTGTTAGCAGGTCAAGACAGAGTATCAGAAACAAGTAAGGCCATTGCAACCTTTGTGTATTCTATAGTGGAAGTAAAGAAAACATCGTGATAGGTTTCGCGGTGGGGCTGCCCAGGATAGTGGGTTAGCATGTTTTGGTTCGAGTCATTATGGACCAGTATATAGATCAGCCCGCTTTTTATCAGTAAGAACGAGTAATACAGTTGACCAGTACACAAATCTCTATGTGAGAGAGATAATACGCCTTCTTGAGAATTCGGGGTCTATCTTATTAGATGAGGATCCTATTATTACTTCCAAGTCCTTGGAAAATTTATAGAAGACAATGAGTATATAGTTGGAGTTTAGTACAATTTATTATCCTCAAACTTATGGTAAATCAGAGAGAGAGTTATCCAGTTATTGGAGGGGCACCTTATGAGATGATGTATCATAAGGAATGTTTATCACCAATTCATTGGGATGAGATGGGTGAGATGTTATATCTAGATCCTGAGGTAGTTCATGGGACCATTGAGGCTATTGAAAAGGTTAGAGCTTGGATGCTCACTTCCTGTAGTATAAAGAAAAGTTATGTTGTTCTGAAATGCAGGAACATGGAGTTCCAAGTGGAAGACTGTATCTTCGTTAGAATATCACCATGGAGAAGGGTGAGGAGGTAAGGGCAAGTTAAGCCCTAGATTAGTAAGACCATTGGAAATTGTAGAGTCCAAGAACTTTACTTAGCTAGATAGATAGTAGTAATAGTAATAGCTAATAATAGTTGTAGTATTTTTTTATTACTATAGATTTTGGTTCAAGCCGTGACTTAGTTGGACACTCATAGCAATACTTGTAGACTTTATAAGTTTAACCTATAGTTTAAGAATATTAATTTTAACCTAAGGTTTGATTAATATGACTGATTATGGAGACGATAATTATTATACCATAAGGTTTAGATAGACCCAGTAAGATATTAACACTTGTCATGTGTATGTTTAATGAGAATTAATTATTTTTGAGGAATAAGTTTATTAAGAGCAATATTTGAAAATCTTAGGGTCTGCCAGCAGCTTTGAAATCGTTAAAGGACTTATTCAAGGTTGTTTACTCAATTTAAATTATGCTGAAAAAGTGTAATTACGTGTATAATATTTCAGCGTATGCCGGTATATCGCAGCTCTAGGGGGCGATATATCGCCATACGAGGATACGAAAAACATGTAGCTTCGTACGACCACCTCGATAAGCCTCGGGAGCATCAGTACAGGCGATATATCGACTGTGGTGCATGGTTTTCAAACAATTTTGAAACCGAGCTCATTTTAATCCTTAACCTCTTAATAAGTCCAGAATCTTTTGACCGAGTCTTCAGCCTCTACTGAACGATTATTCAAATGTTTTTCAATTAAAAATCCATTATTTTATTCAAGCTAAATGAAGATCTTTTCTTTCTTGAACTCTATAAATAGGACCTAGTACCCGACCATTTCTTCATTCATACAGCTGAGTTCAAAGCTTACAAGCTGCTAGGTTTACTTTGGAGTGCTAAACACTTGGGTTGGGGTTATAAGCTTAATCATTATAAGCTTAATAAACATTTGGGAAGTAAGGTTCATAGTATATTTCGGATTCGAGGTGTAGTTCGGTCATAGAAGCATTAAAGGTATTCCAAATTCTAGTTCATTTCTGAAGTGTTTCCTTAAGTTCTTATAGTTTTTCTACTCAAATCCTAACTCATCTTCTCTATTCTTGGTTAGGCATCTAAGAACTTGAACTTGAGGTTCTTTTTGGTAAGCATATTTTCGATGGTGTAGTTCATTCTTTTCATCTCTTTTTGGGGACGCTCAAAATTCATCTCTTTTTGTGGATGCTCAAAATTCAACACCGGTAAAGAACCCACCTCTCGTGCCTCAGGTCCCTGGAAGGTCCAAAGCAATCATGTTTGAAGTCCATTTGAACCCTCAAATTAGTGCTCAAATTGACCCTGCTCCAAATGACCCTGCTACAAATGACCACTTCGCCCCGGACCCCCACGGACATCCAAGACGTCTCGCGGGACTCGTCGCCTTACACCAGCCAAGGCACCTCGCACCTCACCGGCGCATACGGCGCCTCACGAATACACATAGCGCCTCGCGCCCATGTAGCCTCGCAAGTGCATGTGGTGCCTCGCGCCCATGTGGCCTCGCAGATGCGTGAGGGTCTCGTGCACCCCTGATATCCCGCAACCGCCTCGCAAGACCATTGTCTCACCACACCTCGGCGCACCTGGCAAGGGTCTCGCCTCTCCTTGGCATATCCGTCATCCACGAGGCCCCTCCTGCGTGGCCATCACGCGAGGCCATCTGCAGGGCCTCGCCTCGTCTTGGCGCATCCATCATCCGTGAGGCCCCGCCCGCGAGGCCATCCGCAGCGCCTCGGCTCGGCTCGGCGCAGTCATCATTCGCGAGGCCCCTCCCGTGAGGCCATCCAGAGGGCCTCGCCTCGGCTCAGCGCACTCATCATCCGTGAGGCGCCTCCCGCAAGGCCATCTCGTGAGGCCATCCGTAGGGCCTCGCCTCAGCTCGGCACACTCATCATTCGCGAGGCCCTTCCCGTGAGGCCATCTCGCAAGGAAATCCCCAGGGCCTCGCCTCGCCTCGGCTATGCCCACACACCTGCATCCCCTATGATATAAGCATAGGCCCCGCTGATGAGGCCGTTCTTTACTCTCTAAGGATGGTGTCACCAGTGGGTTTGACACCCCCTGCTTAGCATACTCAAAGCTTCAAATACACTTATATTTCGCAAAATGAAAAGGGGTTGGAGCAAGGGCATATCTTGAATACACAAGAGAGACCTTCAAATACAAAGCACGTGTATGGGAACGGGTTGTATGACCAGGAGGAGCACAGGGGCGTGATTCTGGGGTCCGTAATAGACAGGTATTGGTGGTACAAGTTAGTACCAATGGAAAAGGCACTACCTATACGTCATCGACCATGTGTCTGGGTCGACACCATAGCCACCTGCACCACTACATCTGGTGCCACTTCTCCTGACACTCGTACTGGACGAGTAGTGGAGGCACAATCAAGTACTAAAGTGGAGATGCTCCCACCAATCCTGATCATGTACTGGAGCCAACACCACTACACCTGATACCACTCTTCGGACACCTTTCTTGCAGACCATCTGGTCCCCTGGACCATAATGTATCAGGGGCCATTAGAGCCCACTATAAAAGGAATTCCACTTCCACTTGGAAGGGGGTTGGAAAAAACACTGTAGCACTACACCATAAGGAATACAAATTCAGTTCACCATTTTTCACCTGCAAGTGTTCTTTGAGTTTCCAATTAGATCTTTGAAGTTTTTCTTTTGATAATCTCTACATTTCTATTTTTCTAACTTAACTTGGTTGACGAGTTCTCGCCATCAACAGTTTGTCGCCGTCTATGGGAAGGATAGATTGCAAGTCACTGTTCTTCCGTCGATTCGAATAAGAAAAAATGTCGCGATGTTCGAAACGGTTGAGCGAGCCGCGCGAGGTGGAAGCCCACCTTGACGGAGATCAGCTAAAAGCCTCCATGAGGGATCCTCCTCCACCTGCAAACATGGAGGCCCCAAGGGAGCCTGAGGTGCCTAGAGACGAAATGGAGGCCTTGTCGCTGACAGTCCCACCTGAAGAGGATTGCCCAAGGTCGGTGGCTGCCCCAGCAAGGGGCACTGATGAGTTCCTGCCTCCAAGGCCGCCGCAGGTGCCAAACCCCGGTCGGCAGGATCCAGGCCCATCGAAGCGCCGGGCTGACAAGCACCCTCGAGTCCACTCCATCAGCTCAAGCTTGAAGTCTCAATTCTACGAAGACGAGATACGAGAACTTCACCGCAAGAATCAGAGGCTAGAAACCACCCTGGAAAACATGCAAGAGGTCTAAATGGGTTGTTGCAAGGGAGATCAAATGTGACACTCCCTAAGCGGAAAGAGGGAGACTAAAGGGGGACAGAAACCACCGTCCCAGTAGATGACGGAAAGACCCAACTCAACACTAGTAACACCCCCTGAACGAAGCAACGCGAACATCCCGGACCACCGAAATAGCCCCATAAGCCAGAGCCGAAGACCAATGCTGCCCCTCATAACAATGACGAGGTCACCTCAAAGAGAGCACCCTCAAATTTACGAGAAGAACTCAATAAAAAGAGGGTGAGTAAAAGGACCACACCCCCTATGGCGCCCCCGAGAAGGCAAAGGAAAGGGGGATCCTAACCCATTCACTTTGAGAGACTCCCTAAACAAGAGGAGGCAGGACCTAGACACAGAAATGAGGAGCCTACGAAGCAAAATCATCACCGCCTCCGGAGGTGAAGTCTTTGAGGAAGAGTTCGATCATGAGTCTCCCTTCATCAAGGAGATCCAAGCCATCCGGCTCCCAGCCAACTTTAAGGAGCCCCATATGACCCCCTACGAAGGAAGAACAGATCTGAAATACCATCTGGATGCATTGAACGACCTGATGAAGCTGAGGGGAATTAGTAGCGGGGCCAGATGTCATTGCTTCGCTGTCACATTGAAAGGACCTGTGTACAAATGATTCAAAAGACTTAGACCGGGGTCCATCAGATCTTGGCAATAGTTTTCTGATGAATTCCTCCAGCAGCACCACGCCGTGCGGGACTACACGATGCCAGGCACCAGCCTCGCCAATGTGAAGCAAGGAGAAACCGAAAGTCTAAAGAGCTACATTCACAGGTTCAATATGGAGGCAGCTAAAGTAGGGAGCCTGACCCGCAGAGAGCTGAAAATGGCCATCACAGCTGGAGTGCACCCAGGAAGCAAGTTATGGGATAACATGCTCAAGAGGGAGGTCACGGACTTGGATGATTTCTACAAGCGGGCGCAAAAGTATATTCGCGTGGAAGATGGTCACGAGAGCCTCAAGGCCAGAAAAGACTAGAATTCACCAAAGCCCTCAATCCGGGAAAGCCAAGGAAATGCAAAGAAAAAGAGGGTCTATGAGGGGGCAAGAGATGATCGACCCCAGAAGTCTCAGTGCTCTGACGAGCGCAGACAGGGCCCCTACACCTATTATACTGACCTCACCCATGCGAGAGAGCATATTTTCGTTACGAACGAAAACCAGGTCCCTTTCAGAAGGCCCTCGCCAATGAAAAAAGACCGATCTAAAAGAGACCCCAACAAGTATTGCCAGTATCACAAAGATATAGGCCACACAACTGCGGAATGCAACCATTTGAAGGTGGAAATTGAGGAGCTCATCCGAAGGGGGAATTTGGGCAGATATGTGCGCAAGGAGAACCATAGGCCAGAAGAAGGAGCATCCTCGCCGCAGGCGCGAGAAGTAGCCCCAGAAGTGCAAGGAGAGGTCAGGACCATCTTTGGAGGACCAGGATTTGGGGGCGAATCAAGGAAGAGACGAGACAGATATGCCAGGGAGGCCAGGCAAAGTCCACCACTGTGTGTCCTAAGTCTGGAGCAGCGCCCCCCGAAGAGTTTCAAGGGTGAAAATGACTCAATAACTTTCACCAAAGAAGGCGCTCGGGGTGTACACTTCCCCCACAATGACCCCCTAGTGTTGAGGGTGCATCGGGTCTTGGTGGATAACGGAAGCTCTGTGGACATCTTGTATCACCCAGCGCTGGAGAAGATGGGACTAAGCCTCCGTCACCTAAATCCTTGCACTACGTCTTTGTATGGATTTACGGGAGATTCGATACAGCCCCTGGGGGCAATCGAGTTAGCCCTTACTATGGGAGAGCAGCCCAGACAAACCACCGTAATGGCGAACTTCGTTGTGGTAGATTGCGCCTCAGCCTTCAATGCGGTATTAGGGAGACCTTCCCTAAGAGAATTGAAGGCAATAACTTCTGTATACCATTTAGCTATGAAATTCCCAACTCCCGGGGGAATAGCATGCATGAAAGGAGAGCAGAAGGAAGCGAGGGAATGCTATAACACATCCCTCCACACAGCCACAAAGCCAACAGAACCTATGGCGATGGTTGTGCATGATGGTGCGAACCCAAGCGAGTTGGACCCACGAGTCACAGAAGAGCCCAGAGCTGAACCAGTAGAGGAATTGGAGGAAATAACGATCATGAATGAGCTGTTGAGGAAGTTGAAAGTAGGAAAAAACCTTGCCGATGACATGAAGGAGAAGCTAGTAGAGTTCTTAAAAGCCAACCTCGATGTATTCACCTGGAGTCACGAGGATATGGTGGGGATAGACCCGGCGGTCATGTGCCACCATCTGAACATCGACCAAAAGCAAGGCCGGTGAGGCAGAAAAGGAGAGCACTAGACCCAGAGAGATACGCGGCCCTGAAAGAGGAGGTTGACAAGCTGAAGGCGAATGGGTTCATTCAAGAGGCATTTTACCCAATATGGGTGTCAAACCCAGTGCTAGTCCCAAAGCCCAATGGAAAATGGAGGACTTGTGTGGATTTTACCAGCCTTAACATGGCCTGCCCTAAGGACAGCTTCCCGCTTCCTAGGATAGACCAGTTGGTAGACGCCACAGCGGGACACGAGCTACTTAGCTTCATGGATGCATATTCAGGGTATAAAATGTTCATAATGGACAAGGGGTTGTACTGCTATAAAGTGATGCCCTTTGGTTTAAAAAATGCAGGTGCCACTTACCAGAGGTTGGTGAACAAAATGTTCGCGAATCAAATAGGAAGGAACATGGAAGTGTACGTGGGCGGTATGCTGGTGAAGACAAAGAAAGCGGAAGAACTCACTAGCGACCTCATGGAGATGTTCAACACCCTTCGCAAGTATAGAATGAAGTTCAATCCACTCAAATTCACTTCGGAGTTTCGTCAGGAAAATTCCTGGGTTTCATGGTGAATTCCCGAGGTATCAAGGCTAATCCTGAAAAAATCAAGGCCTTGCTGAAAATGAGCCCACCACGGAGCAAAAAAGAGGTGCAGTGCCTGACGGGGAGAGTGGCAGCCCTCAATAGATTAATCTCCAGGTCGACTGACAAATGCCTCCCTTTTTTCAACATCCTAAAAGGGAACAAAAAGTTTGCTTGGGATGACGAATGCCAGGAGGCCTTCACCAAGCTGAAGGAACACCTTGGAAGGCCACCCCTTTTGGCCAAGCCAGAAAAAGGAGAGAAGTTGTACTTGTATCTAACTGTATCTGAGCATTCCATAAGCACCGCCTTGGTCAAGGGGGAAAAGAAGTACCAGCACCCTACCTACTATGTGAGTAAGCGGTTGGTAGACGCGGAAACCCGGTACCCGGAAATAGAGAAGTTAGCATATGCCCTGATAGTGGCTTCTCGAAAATTGAGGCCCTATTTTCATGCTCATGTGATTGAGGTGCTCACCAACACCCCCTGCGTCAAGTCTTGCACAAGCCAGAAACTTCAGGAAGATTGTTAAAGTGGTTGATCAAATTGAGTCAGTTTGACATCACCTACACCCCAAGGACCTCAATCAACGGGCAGGTACTTGCAGACTTTATAGTCGAGTTCACATACCGATCCTAAGAGGAGGGGGAAATAGAGGAGAATAGACCAGTGCAAGAAGAGGAAAGGTACCCCGAAGAATGGAGCCTCCATGTAGATGGGGCGTCTAACGAAGGGGGAGCCGGCGCTGGCATAGTGATGACAGGACCTGAAGGGCACAAGATGTATTGTGCCTTGAGATTTGGATTCGAGGCTTCCAATAATGAGGCAAAATATGAGGCGTTGTTGGCCGGCCTACGGCTAGCAAAGGAGTTAAAGGTATCCCACTTTCATGTCTTTAGCGACTCACAGCTGGTAGTGTTTCAGGTGAAAGGCAAATACCAAGCTAGAGGTCCAAAAATGGTTGCATACCTTACCAAGGTGAAGGGGTATTTGGATCAGTTCGAAAGATACACGATAGAACAGATCCTTCAGGAGCAGAATGCGAACGCCAATGCACTCGCGAAACTCGCCTTCACACGAGACAAAGACACGCTTGAGTCTATACTGGTCGAATATCTACCCAAGCCAAGCTTAGCCAAAGAGGGAATCAACATGGTCAAGAGCTTCGAGGGGCCATGGTTTGCACCCAATAGGAGGTACTTGAATGACGGGATCTTGCCCGTGGATAAGAAAGAGGCCCGTAGGCTGGCTTAGAGAGCCGCCCAGTACACCCTAGTAGCTGGAATCTTGTATAAGAGAGACTTTTCTACCCCACTCCTGCGGTGCGTTGACAAGGGAGAAGCGTCAAAATTTTTACAAGAGATACACGAAGGGGAATATGGAAACCATGTGGGGGGTAGTCCACGGCAAAAAAGGCTGTCCGCCAGGGGTATTATTGGCCTACCATGGAGAAGGACGTGGGTGACTTCGCGAGAAAGTGTGACAAGTGCCAGAGACATTCGACTTACCCACGACAGTCACCAAATGAGCTGGTGAGCATGACCAGCCCATGGCCCTTTGCTATGTGGGGGATCGACTTGATAGGGGCACTGCCAACCAGAAGAGGAGGAGCTAAGTATGCGGTGGTAGCGGTTGACTATTTCACTAAGTGGGTGGAAACGGAGCCTTTAGTCAACATAACGGCTAAGCAGATCACCACCTTTGTCAACAAATATATTGCTTGCATGTTCGGAGTACCTTACAAAATCATCTCCGAAAATGGAACGCAATTTGAAGGAGGGGTGTTTGAGGTCTACTACAAGGAAAAAGGAATTAGGAGGAGTTTCTCCGCAGTAGTACACCCCCAAGCCAATGGGCAAGTAGAGGCCATCGACAAGATCCTGAAAAGAAACTTGAAAACTAAGTTGGAAAAGTTGAAAGGGGCCTGGGTCGAGGAACTCCCAAATGTGCTCTAGGCCTCCAGGACCACCCCCCATTCCACCACTGGGGAGACACCTTTCGCCTTGGCCTACGGCTTTGAAGCTATCCTTCTAGTAGAAATGAAGGTTAGCTCCTTCCGCACGCAAGCATACAATGACTAGGCTAACATCACAGCGTTGGTCGGGAACTGGGACCTACTGGAAGCCAAGAGGGAAAGGGCACAACTAAGGCTGGCCACATATCAGCAATGGGCAGCGAGGTATTACAATTCAAGGGTGCGAGAGAGAAAGTTCAGGGTAGGAGACTTAGTATCCTTAAAAAGACTCCTGGTATCAGGAGAATCCTAAAAAGGACCCCCTATCAGGAGGATCCTAAAAAGGACCCTCTATCAGGAGGAACCCAAAAGGACCCCTTATATCAAGGCCTTAAACGAATTCCTTTTAAAAAAAATGCATGGTGAACCCTAACAAACAGGGAGGAGACCTTGCAAGGCATCTCCTGAAGTTCACAAGGATTAGCTACCCTTACGAACATCAAGGAGCCCAAAAGGTCTTATAAAAAAAAAACAACAACAAAAACCACAAGCTTCCAAATAAAGGCAGATACTCGCTCAAAGGGAGAAGCCCCAGAAAGAGCACCCGCCAATAAGCCTAGAGCGGCCACCAAGCCGTCTAGCCAAAAAGGGTCCTAAAAGAGACCCTTGCAAAAATAGTACTATGAATAATGACGAGAAGGACGCTTCTCCCAAGAAATACTAAGCGCGCGAAAAAATATATAAAAGGATAGCTAGAACCCAAGGAGTCAATATATCCTTATAAGAATAATCAAGAGGCACCAAAAAAGGACCCATTGAACCCTTTCACATGGGCTCCAAAGGACCTCTAGCCTGATAAATAAAAGAGGGGAACCTACCAAACCACATCATACGGGCTCAAAAAGACCTCAAACACAGAGGGATAAGAGATGAATAATCGCATATGTATATATTAAAAGAGAGTCTTGGTAACATGGCAAGATTTAAAAAAAAAAAATTATTACAAGCACAATAAGGACTGGCAAACATTATGGAGTGACGGTCTCAAGGCCTCCTTCTATGGGCGTTCCACCCAGCTGCCCAGGCAACGGCGTGCTCGCCAAAGGAGGAGAAATCAAAATTTGCGTCCTGCCTCCATACACCGTAAAGGGCGCACTCTATGGACCTATACTCAATAGCTACCATATCCGCCTCTAAGGAAGCGACCCTCCCCTACGACGCAACTGCAGCAGCCTTAGCAAGCTCCTCCTCGAGCTCCTGGACCCAAGTTGCAAGATGGTCCCTCTCGGCATTCGACGTGGAAAGGTTGTGAGCTAAGTCGACAAACCGCTGCGCCACGGTATAGGCCTGAACAAGAAAAATGACAACAACAATGATAAGTAACAAAAAAAAAAGAAAAGAATAAAAAGATATGATGTCGACATAAGATGCCTGAACTCACTCAGGCAGTAGAGCTCGTGAGAGTCTCCCCAAGGTCCGACATAGTGAAACTCCCAAGGCCACTCCAATCAGCTTCGGGGAGGCCTGAGGCGATCTGGACATGCCGCCGCCCGTAAGATGCCACCATGCGACCTACCCAGGGTGCCCTTTCCAAGCCAAGGGTACCTGGCTGGGTGAGGATAGATGACCCACTAGCCGAAACAGGAGGGGGCGCTGGAAGATCGGAAAAATGAGCCTCGGGTAGATTAGGAGGGGGTGCAGGAAGATCGGGAAAGTAAGCCCCTGATGGACCGGGGTCGAGGGGAGCCTGAGGAAAAGCGTCAAAGTCTGCGGGGTCAGGGCAAACAAAATGCCTCGGCATGGCCTGTTGACCTTGGGATTGGGAAGCCATGTCAGGGTCGAAAGGGACAAAGCGAGGACATCCCCCGGGGGACGAAGATAGCTGGTAAGGTTTCCCGTGTCCAAGGGAGACTCCCTCCGGCATACACTCAGCTTCACCTTCACCCGAATGAGGCTCAGCCGAGGCAGCCTTCATCCTCTTTGACCAAGGAATAGTCCATAGCAACCCGAGATCTGAAACCGGGGACAGCTTGTAAAAGTTGAGTTTTTCCACAGTGAATAGGTATGTAGCCTTTCTCATGATGGGGTCAGCACTGATGAGTTTGTTCATGGCATTCGCCTCCGACCCAACAACTACAGGTATGGCGAACTGCTCTGCACGATCCACACCATTGTTAACACAAACATAAATTATAAAACAATAAGCTTAAAAAAAAAAGGAAGAAAGGGTGGCTCGAGGTACTTACTGGGAGCAGAACGGAAGTGCTCACGAACAAAAAGAGGGCCTTTCACAAAAAAAAAGTCCTACTTCCAGGACCCCGGGTTGGACACCGCGCCATCTATCAAAGGGACTTCACTATTGGCTTTTTGCAGAAAATAAAAGCCCTTGGATTTGGGAGAGGGCATGAGATTGTACAGGAAATGCACCTCTTGGGTCGTAGGAGCCCGATGGACAAGTTCCATAAACACAATAAAGAGGCAGCTCAAGGTCAGCTAACGGTTGGGTGCCAGCTGAAGTGGAGCGAGGTCAAAATAGTTGAGAACCGCAACGAAGAACGAGTGTAATGGGATTGTACCACACGCCTTCAGGATATGCTCGCTAAGGGCCATGAAACTAATATTAGGGCAGTCAGCCCGGCACTTTTCCGAAGGGGTGTGTACTGCGTACTCTGGGGGAACACGGTAGTGCTCCACAATTTCCATCAATTTTTTTTCAGACACGTAGGACACTAGGGTGGATGCCAATAGGGGGGCATCATCCTGGTCATTAACGGACACCTGTCGTCGTCCTCTCTTCGGCATATCTGCAAAACCAAAAGAAAAAGGTGAGGAAGATACTAACACTTGACCCTCCATTTTCTCTTCCTAGCAAGAGTCTTCCACCGGGACACCAGCTGCGGAAGCGCTAAGCTAGAGAAGATCGAAAATAAGGGCTGAAGAGAAGCAAGAGCGGCCCCATGATAGTCATCAGGTAAAAATGGCCTAGAAGGCTCAGGCGGAAGATGTACCTCCATAAACTCCCACTCCCCCTACAAATCTAAAAGGGTCACCCTAAGGCTCGCTACATGGTCACTAAGGTCAGGAGGGAAAGGTGCTCCATCTCCTCTCAACACCGAGTCAATTTCTCTCTCTACCACCCAAATTTTACACCTAAGTTCAGCCATGTGCTCAAAATGAATTATGCGGGCCTGCCTTAAGGTGTCATGGTCATGGTAAGGATTTTCCTCAAGGGACTCTGAGTCTGAAGACAAGTCAACAAACTCAACCCCCCAGAGGAATGCCGAACGGACCTTCACTTTCCATGAGACCTCGTCCCGAAAGCAAAAAGGGATCACGTATAAATGAGAGGATTGCTACAAAACACAAAGGAATGGGCTCAAAACCTCTAGGCACAAACACTCTAAATGACCCACTACGGGGTGTGAATAAAGGGGCATGCATCGAGGCTAACTCACGACGAGCTCAGGCCAAAGTACCCCATCCCGAGTAGTGCTAATGTGGACCCAATAAACACAAGGGAGAAATAAAGTATACCTCAAGAAAGTAAAATGCGGCGTTGACGTGGTCAAAAGGAGATCGAAGGCCAAAAGGGCCATCACGGTCAAATAGAGGCAAGTGGTCGAAAGTACGCGTCTGCAAAAATAAACACAAAAGATGTGTTAGCCTTCAAATATATGAAGGGATATAAACATACCAAAAATTAGCTCAAATATATATATATAAAAAAAAGGGGAGGAAACTGTAACAAAAGTGAGGTTGTGGGGGATTGAACCCCTTACCTCTTGAAAAGAGCAAGGATCTAAATGCCACTAAGCTAAGGAGATGAAGTGTAAATAATAGGCTTGGCATGAGGGCCTATTTATAAGAATCAAAGAGAAGAGTCTACCAGAGCACCTAAAGGTCCTCTCCTAGACTGGAGGGCAAGTGTGGATGCTCAAAATTCAACACCAGTAAAGAATCCACCTCTCATGCCTCAGGTCCCTGTAAGGTCCAAAGCAACCATATTTGAAGTCCATTTGAACCCTCAAATTAGTACTCAAATCGACCCTGCTCCAAATGACCACTTCGCCTCAGACCCCCACAGACATCCCAGACGTCTCGCGGGACTCGTCGCCTTGCACTAGCCAAGGTGCCTCGCACCTCACGGGCGCATACGGCGCCTCGCGAATACACATAGCACCTCGCGCCCATGTAGCCTCGCAAGTTCATGTGGAGCCTCGCGCCCATGTGGGCTCGCAGGTGCATGAGGGTCTCGCGCACCCCTGATATCCTGCAACCGTCTCGCGAGACCATTGTCTCACCACATCTGGCAAGGGCCTCGCCTCGCCTTGGCGCATCCGTCATCCGCGAGGGCCCTCCCGCAAGGCCATCATGCAAGGCCATACGCAGGGCCTTGCCTCGCCTTGGCGCATCCGTCATCTACGAGGCCCCTCCCACAAGGCCATCCGCAGGGCCTCGCCTCAGCTCGGCGCACTCATCATCCGCGAGGCCATCTCGCAAGGCCATCCGCAGGGCCTCGCCTCGCCTCGGCGCACTCGTCATCCACGAGGCCCCTCCTGCGAGGCCATCTCGCGAGGCCATCCGCAAGGCCTCGCCTCACCTCGGCGCACTCATCATTCACGAGGCCCCTCCCGCAAGGCCATCTCGCAAGGCAATCCCCAGGGCCTCGCCTCGCCTCGGCTACACCCACACACCTGCATCCCCTATAATATAAGCATAGGCCCCGCTGATGAGGCCCTTCTTTACTCTCTAAGGAAGGTGTCACCAGCGGGGTATGACACCCCCCTACTTAGCATACTCAAAGCTGCAAATACACTTATATTTCGCAAAATGAAAAGTGGTTGGAGCAAGGGCATATCTTGAATACACGAGAGAGACCTTCAAATACAAAGCACGTGTATGGGAACGGGTTGTACGACTAAGAGGAGCACGGGGGCGTGATTCTGGGGTCCGTAATAGACAGGTATTGGTGGTACAAGTTAGTACCAATGGAAAAGGCACTACCTATACGTCATCGACCATGTGTCAGGGTCGACACCACAGCCACCTGCACCACTACATCTGGTGCCACTTCTCCTGACACTCGTACTGGACGAGTAGTGGAGGCACAATCAAGTACTAAAGTGGAGGTGCTCCCACCAATCCTGATCATGTACTGGAGCCAACACCACTACACATGATACCACTCTTCGGACACCTTTCTTGCGTACCATCTAATCCCCTGGACCATAATGTATCAGGGGCCATTGGAGCCCACTATAAAAGGAATTCCACTTCCACTTGGAAGGGGGTTAGAAGAAACACTGTAGCACTACACCATAAGGAATACAAATTCAGTTCACCATTTTTCTTCTGCAAGTATTCTTTGAGTTTCCAATTCGATCTTTGAAGTTTTTCTTTTGATAATCTCTACATTTCTATTTTTCTAACTTAACTTGGTTGACGAGTTCTCTTCGTCAACACTTTTCATTAAGTACACTCACCTCTCTATTATGGTATTTAGGATTGTTCCAAAGTCACGATCTTGTTCTCACATCCCAGTATTTTTGGTAAGGAAAATAGGGTAGATTTGTATGCTTTTGTGTTTTTGATATATGTTTTAAGTATGATATGTTTTTAGTTGTATATGAATTGTTTAGATAACAATCACATAATTTGTTTAGATAACAAATATACAACTTGTTTAGATAACAAGTCCCAATAGTAGATTCCTAGGGCATATGATTGTTTAGATAATGAGCCCCATAAATTTATGTGACATGTTTAGATAACTAGCCCCGTAAATTTATGGGCTTATGATTGCTTAGCTAGCAAGTCTCAAGAGGTATGATGGCCATTATAATAGATGTTGTATTTATATAGTCATATGATTATAGTTTATAGTTTATGTGTATGTATATGTTTCATGCTTGTAGTAGATTTTCCTTGCTGGGCATTAGGCTCATTCCTTTATGTTTTCTATGTGTAGGAAAATAGTTATGGCGGGGAGAAGGTTCTTGGCAGCTTGGGGGATATGTATTGAGGCAGGATGGAATCAGTGGACTGCGCGTACGATTCGAGGATGAAGTTTTTAAGTCTTTTAGTTATGATTTCTATGTATTATTTTTCCGCACTTAATTTGGTAACCAATTTAGTTAAGTTATGTTTTGTTTTATTTTCAAAACAATGGGATCCCATATCCTAAGTGAGATTTTTATGTATTTAAACCTTTACTTTACAGTTTTAAATAAAGTTATGGTGTTTTCATATGTACGTTATCTAAAGATTTGTATAGTAGTTATTAATGGTCTAGAATAGTTGGGTCATTACAGTTGGTATCAAAGCAACGGTTCATCCGCATGAAGTTCTCCTCGATACACACACTCAGAGCTCCGAATCTGACCGCCAAGTAAGTGTTTAAGTTATAGTTATTATGCTTATAAGTATAGCTAACGATTTTAGTCTTTATGTTTTCTGTAAAGAATGAACAGAGCATTAACCTATGAGGATATCCGAGCCATTAAGGCTTTAAAGAGAATTAGAGAACCGAAAAACACCGTAGGAGTGCTAGAATGAATCACTCGGAGACTGGTTTTGTTCCACAAAGAAATAGGTCATCTCCAAGAATCTAAGCAGATCATGATGAAAGCAAAGGAGCAATACATTTTAGTAATTAGACTATTTAGAGATTTTCATACTGTAATTTCATCCTTAGAGGAAATATGGGAAACAATGGATGATGAAGATGAACTGCCGGTAGCAATGAGATATTATTTTCTCTTAATTAGGTTCACTTCAAAAATGGAGTTTCAGTTTACAAATGAGCAAAATCATAGGATTTTTATGAACCTTCCTCGAGGGAATTTTGAGGCACATGATAATGAGGACTATGAAGAGTTAGATGATGATATGCTAGATGAAGGATCAGATATAGAAGATCCCAATTTTTAGAATAGTTAGTTTCATTGTTTGTTTTGATTTATTATTTGTTTTATGGTTGTCAATAGTGAAAACTTTCTTTTCCAAATTAATATCATGGTTATTTTGTTATCATGTATGAGTTTGATTTTTCTTTTGCAATCATAATAAATAATAAATAAATTGAATAATGACTAAGTTCGGTGAGGGTGGATACAAATCAATGAACCAAGTTTCTATATTGAGAGTTAGGGGGCCATAGTAGTGGGAACGATTTTACTGATCCTAGCCCTCCCTCAATATGGTTAACTTTGGAACAAAGATGAGTTTCGAGCCTGAGAATTAAGTCATATAGGATTATTAGAAACAGACTTAGAAAATAATAAAGATGGCTTGTTTTTATAAGTATAGAAACCCACTCTAATAATAAAGAAGACTTATATAATTTTCATAAAAAGTCATAATTAATAGGTCCGAGTTATGTTTGTTTAGATTAAGTTTTTGCCTTAGAGCCTATTAGGGTGAAGTTCTGACATGTTTCTCTCAAATGTTAGAACTCTGCTGCAATGTCGCTCCAAAGATCTGCTCGCACCAATGGAAACGCCTCCAACGATGCTCCGGTGAACAATGAAGCCCCTCTAGTTCGCAGAAGGGGAGTACGTGCTACTGCCAGCCGCAACGCGCCGACACCGCCAGCTGACAACACTGCGGAGATCGCCAGACTGCGACAACAAGTCGACGAACTATTGCAGCAACAACGACAACAGGCTCAGCCCCAGAATCAGCCTTCGCCTCCGCCGCAGCCACAGCCACAGCAAATGGCCTCAGCACCCCAACAAGTTGGTTCATATGGGGGATGGCCAGTGGAAAATTACACACCGTATCCAGTACAGCACATGGAGCCAGTTTATGAGCGGTTCCGTAAATAGCACGCTCCAAACTTTGAAGGGACTACAGACCCCTTCGAGGTAGAAGAGTGGCTAAGAAATGTGGAGCCAATCTGACGCACATGAACCTCAGCAACGCGGACCGCATATCCTGTGTTTCTTCCTTGCTCAAGAAAGATGCCAGAATATGGTGGGACTTCGTCCAGCAAACGCATGATGTTGCCACCATGACTTGGACTCGATTTTTGGAGCTGTTCCACAAAAAGTACTATAATTAGGATGTACTCGCTTCAAGAGTTGAGGAGTTCGCTGGCTTAAAGAAAGGGAATTTATCAGTGGAAGAGTATGCTCTGCAGTTCGACCATTTGGCTAAGTTCGCACCGGAAATGGTTCCAACCGACTATCTAAGGGTGTCTAAGTTCGTTAGACAAATTCGACTGAAGATCAAGCTGGGGGTTAAGTTAGCAAACCTAGGAAATACTACTTATGCCGACATTCTAGAGACGACAATAGAAGTGGAAAGGTTGCAGGCTAACGTTAGTAAAGAAAAAGCCAGTAAGCCAGAGTCTAGACAGCAGGGTCAATCTCAGACAAGTCGGAACAACAACCATAACAACCACAATTAGTCCAGCAACAACAACAACAACAATGGTCAGAAAAGAAGGCATCCTGACAACAAACAGTCTGACAACGATAAAAGAGCACGGACAAATAATGGAGGTAGTAGGTCGGGTTATGTAGAATACCTGCAATGTGCTAAGTGTCAGAAGAAACATCCTGGTGAATGTCGTGCAAACACCAAGGGATGCTTCAACTGTGGTCAGGAAGGTCACCAAAAGAGGCAGTGTCCCCAGCTCAAGCCAGAAGGGAAAAAGGAAGACAAGATGGTTCCTGCCAGGGTATTCGCCTTAACCCAAGGAGAGGCTGATGCTAGCAATAAGGTGGTCACAGGTTAGGTTTCTATCCTCAATAATATATGTTATGTATTATTTGATTCGGGAGCCACTCATTCGTATATCTCGTTAGGAATGATAGAAAAACTAGACAGACCTTGTGAAAGATTTAGAACTAACACTACAACAAATAACCCTTTCTACAACACAAGAATATAACTTTATTGAAAAAGTATTATAATAACTAATAAGTAAAGTAAAAAAATCAGTAATGAAAAAGAGGGAAATGAAATAAAAAGGCGGCATCTTTTCAGGGAAAGCCCGCTCAAAGTAAAACACATTATTTTTTTTTATCTAACTTTAGAATATTTTCAGTCACTTTTCCAAAAGTGAAAAAACCTCCTCATTTCCGATCTCATTCCAAACCCAGTTCTTCTTCCTCAACTCTGAAACACCCAAACCTAACCTTTGAGAGGGTGACATTCTCCTTCGTCTGTGCTCGATCTTCGACTTCCACGACCACACCCCATCAGGGGGGAGCTCTTCAACTCAAGCAACTAGAAACAAAGAAATTCAGAAGGAAATGAGTGAAAAACCAAGCGTGGTTGTTAGCTTGGACTAGAGGAAGAAGATATAGTGTGAGTACTACTTTCAGGGTTTATTCATGGGCCTCTGCTTTCACTCAAGGAGCAGATTAAGAAGGTCAAATTTTTACTTTTTCTTTCCTTTCTTTCATCTGGCTATTCCTTTCCTTTCCTTTATTTATTTAAATTTTTGGCTTAGTTTAATGGAAATTGTGGGTGGTTTAGTTACTGGGTTGTTTATTGGGTTCTCGAAATCTGTGAGGATTTTATCCATTAGCCGAAAACTGATAAATTTTTATTATCAGTTTGAGGAAGAAGAACACTGCTGCTTTTTCATCACTGATCAATGATTCATCATTAATTTCTCTTTGTTAATTTTATTATTGCAACCATGATAATATTGATCTCTCTTTCTATGTTCAAATGTGGTGTGTTCTAGGCCTGAAGGATCTTAATCGACCTTTTCCTGCTAGTACCGGTGATGCTGCGGGTGTTGGCCTTTTGAAGTGGCGGATGCAGAGCATTGATGAATCAATGGTGCCTTTAACAAGTAGGGTAAAATATTTTTAATATTTTTCTTTACAAAGTGTTGCATGTTCGGGTCGTTTACATGCCATTGTTTTGTTGTAGTTAACTGCTAGCCTTCTGTTTTTGGTAATGAAACATATGTTAGCATCGAATATGGAGCTTCATCAATGTTTGATTTGTGGAATGTTGTGATCTCTGTACCTCTCCCTGCTCTTCATGAGGCTCCAAATGTCAGACAAGTTGACGGTGAATGGAGGTGAGAAATTAATTTTCTTTTATCTTTTGCTTCCGAGCAATCAGCAGTAATTGAAAACAGGACATGTAACTGGTGTTCTTGTCTGAAATCTTAAAAACTCTACATGTTGGTGTTCTGGGTTTGGTTCCTCTATTATTCATGTAATGGTATATATCTTGTTCCTTGAGTCACCGCCATGTGCATCTTGTTACCTTGGGTTTTAAACTTTGCAAGTGGGTTTCTTTGTGAAATCAAATGGGTAATGTTATCATCATACTGTAGTAAATGATTTGATCTTTGTCATCTTGGTGTGATTAAACGAAGATCTTCAGTACTTCTCAAGTCTGACAACTGTGATTTAATGAGAAATTAATAATTTTATTAAATTAAATTCACTTATTTTTATGTTGGATTTTTGGTTTGCTTTTTAAACTTTACAAAAAAACCATTGCATTAGTATTACTGTTATAGAAAACCATGTTCTAAGGTCCTTTTTTCTCAATGACGTGTCAGTAGCACATATTGAGGTATCATACATTGTCAATGAAATTTTAGGATATTTATCATATCATGACTGGCATTTTTGTTGAACTGTACTAGCTCTATGTTGTTCAAGGTCAGTATCCATTTGCATTATTTATGAGTTGCACTATATTTTATTTGAGTTCCGTATCAATTTTCTATTTTTATTGGTTGCAGGTTCGACCCAAGGAATTCTGTGTTGGAGTGGTCCATTCTACTTATTGACAACTCGAACCGAAGGTCTGAAATTGTTACTGTTGTTTTCCTTTTGAAACTTAATAATTTATTTGATTTCAATTTAAGTGATAGTTATCTTGTATGATGAATTTTTTGCAGTGGATCAATGGAGTTTGTTGTTCCCCCAACAGACTCATCTGTATTTTTCCTGATTTCTGTGAACTTCTCTGCTACTAATACATTCAGTGACTTAAAGGTCTATCCTTGTTTGACTTCAGTTGATTAGTGAATAATATTGTAAAGTTTGGCAAAAATGCAGATTAATACCACTAGTAATTTTGCTGACTTTGAACTTCTCTTTTCCAGGTTGTGAATGTCTTGCCCCAGAAAGGTGGAGCTCCACCAAAGTTTGGTCAAAGAACGCAATGATGTAGGCTAAACTCGTATGTATAGAGTGTATTTGTGTTAATTGATGTTTGAGTCAATTTATTTGTAAGTTTTTTTTTGTTTGACTACTTAAACTGGTTTTATTATATAAAACTAAGCTTTGCTTAACCTATGCATAATAATTGTTTGATGGAATGCTTCAGTGAGACATATGAGTAAATTGAGTTATTATTATAGCTTTTTTTTTAATCAGCTTTTTTTATGGGGTGTGTATAGATTATCAAGATGATGTATGATCCCTTCTGCCCACTCTAATCATGTACCTCTGCCTCTATCCATTACCGTTAGTAGCCATTTATGTAGCAATAGAGGTGTAAGATATATAAATTCTATACGTGTATGCCCTGCCCTGCCCTACCTGTATAATACATAATCAAGATGAAGAATATGCATTCTTATTATTTCTTTCATCTTCACAAGTTAGGAAAAATGCAGATCCTAATGATCATTAAATAATTATGTATTTATTCTCTATTGCTCTTTGTTACTTGTATACCTAATTATATCTTCTTACTAATTAATTAAAATTAAACTATTTTTTCTAATTAGTTTCTTCAAAAATTATTGATGCCTTCTTTTGTTGTATATAAGATCTCTCGTTTTAGTTTCTTAAAAAGTGGTGCTTATTTTCCTTGGGTGTATTGTACTTTTCATCTCCCTATTCCTTGATGTTGTGAGTAACTGCTATTAATTCAAGTCTTCTAGACAGGTTGCAGGGTGCTGCTTCACTTACAAGGAAGTCGATGCTCATATACCCAATTACCCCAACTTGCCACCACAGTTAATTTGTCAGCTTCACAATGTGACTATATATGTGAGTGTAATTTCTTTACCTCAGTTCTGTAAGTTGTTTATGCACTTCTTGTTCCTTGCATAATGTTTTGGTTCTATGGTGAATAGGCAGATGTGGTGTAGTGGTTGCCTTATCATCATTGAGTGGTTATTACCTTTATCTTTATTTTTTCCTTAGTATAATTCATGTCTTACATGTCTATATATATAGATAAGTATTAAAACAGATTGTCATGAAATGATCAGTAAGTCTTGTAAAGTTGTAAAATTTTATTTGTGTTTTTCAATATCAAAAGTTCTCAGTTTATTTATCATTGTTTTATGATAAATTGATGTGGTTTCAGGACTGGATTAAATTACTAAAAGAAACGGTGTTGCAATTTTAAAGTGTAGCCAACCTTAAAGGTTCTACCATTATAGGTGAGATTCTATTTCACATTCTTATAAGGATATTGATTAGTGTTATTATTTACTTTTAAGTTTTTTATTCTTTAGTTTCAAAAACTCTTTAATTATCAACATTTGTTTATTATCAATGCTATCCAACTAGATGAGATTAGATCACTACAGGTTGCTCAAAGCATTCATAAGAATTAATCTGTTATTATTGCCATTTTAATTGTCGATGAATAATACTGATTAATGCCCTGTATAGTATGTTTCAATATAATTGAAGGTTTGGGTTGATCATTATGAGAAATTATGTCTTGGTTCGTGTTTTCAATATAAGTGGCCTAGATTAACGTTTTATGAAATAAATTATGAGCCAAAAGCTTATTGGTTAAAACATAATATAAATTATATCTTATGTTTAAGCCTGTATCTTCAATATATATGTCAATCTTTCGCATTTTTCATCCTTCAGCATTTTTCATTCTCAGTAATAGTCAATCATTTCAGATCAAGTAATAAAAATATCATATAAATATATATTAACATAAATGTGTGTGCATAAATATATATATATATATACATAAACCAACAAAAATGAAAAAGCCCAATAGCCAGCCATTATAAAAAAGAATTATATAATTTATTTCTCTAACTTTGTACACTTGTTACATATTCAGTGATAATAGAATTCTAAATGAGTGGAATGTATTTAGTATTATAATTTTTAAGATAAAAGACTAATTATTGTAATTCTATTCATGAAACTAATAAAAAATATTTATATTATCTTGTTTTTCTTCAAGTTTAATTTGGTTTATTTATGTTTGTAAGGAAAAAGTGTTTCTTCATAGCCTTGTGGACCAAGTTAAGGAGAAGAAGGAACCACCAAGAACCAGCCACAGTAAGAGGTACAAATTCATAGATTTCTTTAGTAGTTTACGATTCCGATTTTTTGTTTTCATTTCTTAGGATGGCTATGAATTTTTCATTTTTGTCTCATCCCATTACATTCAGTTTAGCTCTTTTTTCTCTATCTTGGACTGGTTTTTTCTTTGTCCTAGATTGGTTACATTTGTTGAGTTCATGCAAAAAAAATTCAAATTTCACAGCTGCAACTATTCTGTGAAAAAGTGATTGTTTGTTAATCAAAATATAGCACATACTTAATCTTAGCACTAGACCTTATATATTAATATATATATATATAATTTAGTTAAATCAATTAGTTTAGTTAAGTTATTGAGAGTAATTTTGAGCTTAGTACTGGACCTTATATGCCTAAATTAGTTGAAACAGATAGTTTATTTAAGTATAGAATTGTATCTTAATTTTCTTGATTCTTCTTTGTGGCATGTATATATTGGTGCCACTTGTATTATATATTCATTCAATTCAATACAATTTCATTTTCTTTCATAATATGGTATCAGAGAATTAAACTATTCTAGCTTCATTTATCTCCTATACTTTAAAAAGGCAAGGTTCAAACTTGTATCTTAGGCATGTCTTTGACTAAATGAGATGTTCTTCATTGGAGATCATCACTTATAGATTTGTAAACTTGATTAGAACAGATTTTAAGGAGCTAGGGTCTGGTCTATCCTATATAGGGTCAAAAAGACATATTTTTAACACAAAATAATTGTGCCAAATCAATCTTAGGAGCTAGGGTCTGATCATATTAGCTATGTTCGTCAAGCTTTTGAAGCTGCATCTTTGAGATTTTTTCTTGAGATCCTCGAGAGTGACTTATTGAATGAGTCAGATGTAAGTTATTTTAGTTTATCTAGGTTCCTATGTAATAAGTTGAACTATGTTAGTTACCTAATATCGGAATTCTTTTTTTTCCCTCACTTTATTAGTTTAATATTAGTTTCAAGTCCGTGATCTTTTTTCATTTTGTTTGTTTCCTTAGGGTCCTGTTACTGGTTATCGAAGTGTATTGAGAATTTTTATTTCTGCATTTATTGCATCGTATGAGATCAATATTCAGGTAATTAGATTAATTATCTTGAATGACCTCAAGTTGTTTATTTTATTTATATTAATATTTTCTGTTTTGTCTATGTTGCAGCTGGAAGACAGTACCCTTAATTTGATATTGGATATTCTTTACAAAGATTATCGAGGGGAGGTTTGGCTGCATAATGATTGTCTTTCAGGGTCATTTATTGATTATTTTGTTGATTTTTCATTGGTGGTTCTATTAAAGTTGACATTTTTCTTTTCCTTCGTAGTTTTTTTATTGGGTTTATTGCTTTAAATTTTTTAGGAATCACTTTGCAGTTAGTTTTGGGACAGAGAAAGTTTTGTTGATGGTCCTATTCAGTGTCTTCTTTGTAGCCTATAAGGTGAATTTCCCTTCAAGACTGTGGAACTTATTTGCCTCTTATCATCCCTATCTGAAGGAACTTGGCCAGCAGAATGTGTGTAAGTTTCTTTATTAGCTTTTTCTAGTGATCTCTTTGGTTTTGATTTCATAATATTTCTATTTCATATCCTACTAATGTTAACATTTTTCTTTTACTTTGTATTTTATTTTAACAAGTAATACAAAATTTCGTTTCTTTAAAAAAATATAAAAAAGTTCATGCAATTCTTTGCTGTTGTCTCCTTGGTATCTTATTTTCGCAATCCTGTAAGGATTCTCTCGATGCTTGAACTGAAAACCTTTTTCATATTATGTTGTTTCCTCTTATTTGAGGAACTTCTCTGCCTGTTATGCATTCAATAACAGCACTTAAAGATTCTTTTACTTTGTCGGTGTTCTTTTTCCTTTTTGGTCTTCTGATTTTCTCAGTTTAGACTCACACATTCGTTCATCACCAACATTTTGTCGATTGTTCATGTAAATTGTATATGTGTATATGTATATATTAATAAATAAGCTAAGATTATTTATTTAAGAGGAAGAAAATAGAACTAGGCTTCCTCCGCCTAGCTAAAGGAAGGCAATATATATTGAAGCACACTATCCAGTAATGGGAGATACAAAAAGAAGGGGCAGTCCTTAAATTCTTTGGTTGAGGAAACCCAAAGAGGCACGATGAAGTGATTTCTTCCATAGAAAACATTTATATTGGACCTTGGCATATCTTTAGTGTGTATCTATTTTTTTGGTAACAATCATGGCTTTTAATACGAATGAAACTCATAGTTTGTAGTAACTAAAAGTCTTTTCATATTTCTTTGCATTGGGTTGAGGATTCTATAGTAATTTCTGTACGTTTGTAAACACTACACTGTACTATATCAGCGTAATTGACTGCGAATATGTATCACTGTTTTGTAATTACTTGTTAGTGCCCAAATAACTTAAGGTCTAGAGTTTAGTACCTGTTTGAGCTCCATATTCTATTACACCTCTCCTTTAAATGAGATATGAGATTCGATGGATCTATCCTAGAAATAATAGTATCATTCTAAATGCTTTTGTAACTCAAATGTCCCAAACTTTTAACATGCTGTCTCAGTAATTAAGCACCTAAACCAGAGATGTCTTTAGGGTGAAATTGAGGCCCCTTTAACCTAAAAATATTAATCTTTGTTTACTGTAATATGTATCTATTCACTGTGTGATAGCAGTATTTTGAATTTTGAAATATGTTCACCTGGTATTGCTTGCTTAGGTCTTATATTGTATACAGTTTTATTATTTGATTCATATTATTTAATTTTTTTAAGCATATACCTTACCTTTTATCTGCTATTGTAGGAGAAAAATGTCTCTTTCTCCATCAATTGGAGGAGAAAAGGATACTTAATTTTGAAGGCTTTGTGTTGGGCAGCTGCAGAATATTTTGTGCTGAAAGTAGTAACTTTTCAATATGTTGAATATTTAAGACTACTTGAATACTTAAAGAACATTTTGTTGTTGATGATCGTGTTGAATGTTTTAAACTAATTTGTGGATTGTTAATACAATGTTGAATGTTTTTACTTTTTGTTATTTGAAAATCAAGTTCATTTGATGATGCTAGTATATATTAGAAAGCTAATTTTAATTATATAAAAAAAATTAAAATATAATAGAATAAATTAGTGTTATATAAATGAATATATAATGAGAATTTAAATTTATCTAAATATTAAAATAATACGAAAAATTGTGTTATAATATTTATTACAATAACACTTTTTATGTAAAAAAATTTGTTATGCATACTTCATTATATAACACAAATAATGTGTTATACTAAAGTGTAGTATAACACAAATTTATAAGTATTGAAATGTGTTTTATAATCGACTATAAATAATATAATTAAACACTTATCTATTTATTAAAATAACACAGAAAGTGTGTTATCGTTGACAGTATAATAACACATTTGTATAACAATGATAAAGTGTTATGTAAAGTACCCTGACCTAAGATAACATAGTCGGTCTTAACACATCAAAAAGTGTTATGGTATGTTTTGATAACACATTTTTGGTGTTATTAAAAGCATTTTTTCTTGTAGTGTAGGTTTGTAACCGAGTTGCCTTCGGGCAAAGTAGTTCTATCATCACGGATAGTACGAGGCGTACCGATCAAGATTGAGGACGTAGAACTAAAAGGAGACCTAATAGAACTAGAGATCAAGGACTTCGACGTAATACTAGGCATGGATTGGCTAGCACGGCATGGCGCAACCATAGACTACAAACGCAAGAAGGAGATGTTCGAGACTCTTGACGGCCAGAAACTATGCTTCATGGGACAAGCTTCAGGATTACGCACCCCGTAAGTATCATCTCTCAAAGCACAAAGAATGATGAAAAAAGGATGTCAAGCATTCTTAGCCAGCATCACAGATGTGGTAAAGGAAACACCACTTAAGGTTGGAAACATCCGCATTGTAAGAGAATTCCCAGAGGTATTTCCCAATGACTTACCAGGATTGTCGTCGACTCGGGAAATTGACTTCACGATAGAATTAGTACCGGGCACCGAGCCTATCTCCAAGGCACCATACCGGATGGCACCTACGGAACTCAAGGAGTTAATGGTGCAACTGCAAGAACTCCTAGACTTGGGTTTTATTACGCCGAGCCATTCGCCACAGGGAGCTCCGGTTCTATTTGTGAAGAAAAAGGACGGAAGTATGCAGATGTGCATAGACTACCGCGAGCTGAATAACGTAACGATTAAGAATAAGTACCCACTACCCCGGATTGACGACTTGTTTGATCAACTTCGAGGTGCAACCGTATTTTCAAAGATTGATTTACGGTCTGGGTACCATCAACTCAAGGTACGGGGAGAAGATATTCCTAAGACAGCTTTTAGGACTCATTATGGGCATTACGAGTTCTTAGTTATGTCTTTTGGTCTTACCAACGCACCAGCCACGTTTATGGACTTGATGAATAGGGTCTTCAAGGACTACTTAGATAGATTCGTCGTAGTGTTCATCGACGACATCTTAGTATACTCTAAGGACGAAGTCGAGCACGAGGAACATTTGAGGTTGATTTTGTCACGACTAAAGGAGCATCAACTCTATGCCAAGTTCAAGAAATGCGAGTTTTGGCTTTCGCAAGTGGCGTTCCTCGGGCACATTATATCAAAGGACGGAGTTGCTGTAGACCCATCAAAGGTAGAGGCCATGAAAGATTGGCCAAGACCAAAGAACGCATCCGATGTAAGGAGCTTTCTGGGATTAATAGGTTATTATCGGAGGTTTGTAGATGGTTTTTCTAAGACAGTCACTCCACTCACCAACCTGACCCGGAAACAGCAAAGATTCAACTGGAATGATAGATGTGAAGAAAGCTTCCAATTGCTTAAGGACAAGCTGTGCTCAGCACCAGTACTCTGTGTACCGACACCCAACGATAAGTTCGTAGTCTACTGCGATGCGTCGAAGCAAGGATTAGGTTGTGTGCTAATGCAAAATGACAAGGTGATAGCCTATGCCTCACGAAAACTGAAGGAGTATGAGCAACGCTACCCAACTCATGATATGGAGTTGGCAGCGGTGGTCTTTGCGTTGAAAATCTGGCGCCATTATCTTTACGGAGAACAGTGCGAGATTTATACAGACCACAAAAGTTTAAAATACTTCTTTACATAGAAGGAGTTCAATATGAGGCAGCGCAGGTGGTTAAAGCTAGTGAAGGATTACGACTGTGAAATCTTATACCACTCGGGAAAGGCAAATGTAGTTGCCGATGCGCTAAGTAGGAAGAGTTATGGAAGTTTAGCAGCACTAGCCGGAATAGAAAAGCCGCTACAGCAGGAGCTGATCAATGCCAGAATAGAAATAGTTGTCGGTAAGCTGGCTAATTTGTCTATCCAGTCAAATTTGCTTGAAGATATCCGGATTGGGCAAGGGCATGATGACACACTAGCGACACATATGGATGCAGTTAGAGAAGGCAAGGCCACAGATTTCTCATTATCTGGTCAAGGGTTATTGAGATATAAGGATCAGGTATGCGTGCCGAATAATCAAAGGATTAAGATGGAAATTCTAGACGAAGCGCACAGTACCCCGTACTCAGTTCACCCTCGGTCGACCAAGATGACGCATGACATCAAGGCAATCTATTGGTGGCTAGGGATGAAGAAGGACATAGTAGAATTTGTGTCTAAGTGTCTAGTATGCCAGCAAGTGAAAGCAGAACATCAGCGGCCTGCAGGCTTATTGCAGCCGCTTAGCATACCAGAATGGAAGTGGGACGATATAGCCATGGATTTTGTGACAGGGTTGCCACGAACGAACAAGCAGCATGATTCCACTTGGGTCGGAATAGATAGACTAACCAAGCCGGCTCATTTCCTGCCTGTTAAGACTTCATACACGGTAGACCAATATGCAGACATCTATGTCCAAGAGATAGTACGGTTACATGGAATCCCCAAGACAATAGTGTCAGATAGAGGATTGATGTTTACATCAAGATTTTGGGGAAGTTTACAGCAAGCCATGGGTACTAAGTTAAGTCTTAGTACAGCTTTTCATCCTCAGATAGACGGGCAATCCGAGCGTACGATTCATATTTTAGAGTATATGCTACGTGCTTTTGTACTTGATTTCGGAGGATCATGGAATAAGTACTTGCCGCTGATAGAGTTCTCTTACAACAATAGCTACCAGTCAACGATCGGGATGGCACCTTATGAGTTGCTTTATGGAAGAAGGTGCAGATCACCATTGCATTGGGATGAAGTAGGAGAAAGGGAGCTTCTCGGTCCTAAAGCTATTAGAAAAGCTCAAGAAGTAGTAGTGCTAATTAGACAACGTATGCTTGCTGCTCAAAGCCGTCAGAAGAGCTATGCGAATGCCAAGCAACGCGATGTGGAATTCAAGGTCGGAGATCAAGTCTTCCTGAAGATATCTCCTATGAAAGGTGTGAAGCGGTTTGGGAAGAAAGGCAAACTTAGTCCTCGATTTATAGGTCCTTTTGAGATATTGGACAAAGTGGGAGCAGTTGCGTATAGACTAGCCCTACCGCCAGCCCTAGTAGATAGCCACAACGTGTTCCACATCTCAATGCTACGCAATTATGTGTCAGACCCATCTCACGTCCTCAAGTACGATACGATAGCACTCCAGAAATACTTGAGTTACGAGGAACGACCGGTTAGCATCCTAGATAGAGGGATGAATCAGTTACGGTCCAAGAGTATTCCAATAGTCAAAGTCCTGTGGAGTAATAGTTCTGAACGAGAGGCAACGTGGGAGTTGGATGAGGACATGCAAGGCCGGTATCCAGAATTATTTGGTAAGTAAATTTAGAGGACGAAATTCTTTTTAGTAGGGGAGAATTGTAGAGTCCAAGAACTTTACTTAGCTAGATAGATAGTAGTAGTAATAGTAATAGCTAAAAATAGCTATAGTATTTTTTTATTACTGTGGATTTTGGTTCAAGTCGGGACTTAGTTGGACACTCGTAACAATACTTGTAGATTTTATAAGTTTAACCTATAGTTTAAGAATATTAATTTTAACCTAAGATTTGATTAATATGACTGATTATGGAGATGATAATTATTATACTATAAGGTTTAGATAGACCCAATAAGATATTAACACTTGTCATGTGTATGTTTAATGAGAATTAAGTATTTTTGAGGAATAAGTTTATTAAGAGAAATATTTGAAAATCCTAGGATCTACCAGCAGCTTTGAAATCGTTAAAGGACTTAGTCAAGGCTGTTTACTCAATTCAAATTAGGCTGAAAAAGTGTAATTACACGTATAATATTTCAGTGTATGCCGATATATCGCAGCTCTAGTGGGCAATATATCGCCATACGGGGATACGAAAAACATGTAGCTTCACACAACCACCTCGACGAGCCTCAGGAGCATTAGTGCAGGCGATATATCGCCTAGCATGGACGATATATCGGCTGTGGTGCATGGTTTTCAAACGATTTTGAAACCAAGCTCATTTTAACGCTTAACCTCTTGATAAGTCCATAATCTTTCATTTTAACCCTTAGCCTCTGCTGAATGATTATTCAAATGTTTTTCAATTAAAAAGCCATTATTTTATTCATGCTAAATGAAGATCTTTTCTTTCTTGAACTCTATAAATAGGACCTAGTACCCAGCCATTTCTTCATTCATCAAGCTGAGTTCAGAGCTTACAAGGTTCTAGGTTTACTTTGGAGTGATAAACACTTGGGTTAGGGTTATAATCTTAATCATTATAAGCTTAATAAACACTTGGGTAGTAAGGTTCATAGTATATTTCAGATTCGAGGTGTAGTTCGGTCATAGAAGCATTAAAGGTATTCCAAATTCTAGTTCATTTCTGTATTGTTTCCTTAAGTTCTTATAGTTTTTCTACTCAAATCCTAACTCATCTTCTCTATTCTTGGTTAGGGATCTAAGATCTTGAACTTGAGGTTCTTGTTGGTAAGCATCTTTTCGATGGTGTAGTTCATTCTTTTCATCTCTTTTCTTTAAGTATACTCACCTCTCTATTATGGTTTTTAGGAGTGTTCCAAAGTCCCGATCTTGTTCTCACATCCCTGTATTTTTGGTAAGGAAAATAGGGTAGATTTGTATGCTTTTGTGTTGTTGATATATGTTTTAAGTATGATATGTTGTTAGTTGTATATGAATTGTTTAGATAACAATCACATAATTTGTTTAGATAACAAATATACAACTTGTTTAGATAACAAGTCCCAATAGTAGATTCCTAGGGCATATGATTGTTTAGATAATGAGCCCCATAAATTTATGTGACATGTTTAGATAACTAGCCCCGTAAATTTATGGGCTTATGATTGCTTAGCTAGCAAGTCTCAAGAGGTATGATGGCCATTATAATAGATGTTGTATTTATATAGTCATATGATTATAGTTTATAGTTTATAGTTTCTGTGTATGTATATGTTTCATGCTTGTAGTAGATTTTCCTTGCTGGGCATTAAGCTCATTCCTTTATGTTTTCTATGTGCAAGAAAATAGTTATGGCAGCAAGAAGGTTCTTGGCAGCTTGGGGGATGTGTATTGAGGCAGGATGGAATCGATGGACTGCGCGTACGATTCGAGGATGAAATTTCTAAGTCTTTTAGTTATGATTTCTATGTATTATTTTTCCGCACTTAATTTTGTAACCAATTTAGTTAAGTTATGTTTTGTTTTATTTTCAAAACAAAGGGATCCCATATCCTAAGTGAGATTTTTATGTATTTAAACCTTTACTTTACAGTTTTAAATAATGTTATGGTGTTTTCATATGTACGTTTTCTTAAGATTAGTATAGTAGTTATTAATGGTCTAGAATGGTTGGGTCGTTACAGAAATCCTAGGAAGGATAAGTCAGGTTGCCTTTGGGTTGGCCTTGGCTTTGGCACTGTCAGCAGTATATAGTGTATTTCATATTTCCATGTTGAGGAAACATGTGTTAGATGAGACTTATGTGTTGAGTCGTGATAATCTGGAGGTAGAGTTATCCTATGGGGAATAGTCAATCTAGATATGTAAAGAAAGAACAAGGTTCTGAAAGACAAAGCTATATCTTTGGTTAAGGTATGATACAGAAATAGTGAGTTCGAGGGAGCAACCTGGAAACTGGAATCAGATATGAAGGATTGATATTCCGAGATACTCAGATAAAATTTTGAGGACGAAATTTCGGTAATGAGGGGATAGTTGAAACACCCCAAATTTCCTAATAAGGCTTAGGGCCTTGATTAGGGGGGCAGGATGGCAAATTATCGAATTATGAGATATTATGTGCAATTATGTGATTACATGCATGATTATGTGAGTTATATTATTATATGATGATAATTGCATGCATGTAGGCCCACTACTTATTAGAAGGGCATTTTCGTAATTTTAGCCATTGAGAGCGTAATTGTATATTTATGTGCATGCATGTGATATATGTATGAGACCACACTATTATGTGGATATGGTTAAACCATTTGGCATGAGATGATCCTAGGATGTAAGTTAGCGGTTTGGTCATAACGGAATTAATTACTGGGCTCGAGGTGAGCCTAGGGGTAAATTGGTGTTTAGTGCATTACTGGGTATGAGTGGGTAGTGGAATATGATTTAATAATTATTTCAGGATATTGGGAATAATGGGAACTGCAGGACGTTAATTATGATTAACGGGACAGGAGGGAAATGAAAAATTTTCCCTTGTTGACTTTGAGGAATTAAAATGGCCCTAGGGGCATTTTGGTCATTTTGACCATTGGATATGCTTAAGGTTAGAAGGTTGTAGATGGTTTAAGGCTAAAAAATAGAGGGTTCTCTTTCTCTCTCTCTCAATTATTTCCTCTTCTCTTTGAGTTGGGATTTTGAACCAAGCAAGAGATTTGAGGCTTAAGGATTAAAGCTTGAGAGTTTAGGCTAGTGATCAGCATCTGTAGGGGGTTCAATTCCTAATTGTGGTAATGATTTTACCGTGAAATTTATGAGTTTTTACTCTATTTTTGAGATAGATTGTAAGCTTGAGATTATGATCTTAGAGGTGGATATTGGTTGGTGTTATAAGTGGTATTAAGCTTGGGTTTTGTTGTTTGAATGGTGATATGGTTGTGGTGATGATTAATTATGTTATTGGGATTGGTTTGATGAGTTTTGATTGAGGTTTAGATTGAGAAATGTGCAGGGGAGTTGGGTTCGCAAGGTCAAGTCGCGACCGAGTTCATGCAAGTTGCGAACCACCTGTCTTCCTCGTGCCAGGTTGGGTTTTAATGGGTTTTAAGTGCGGGTTTCCAATTCTCAAGACTCGGGATTGAATCTACTAACCATTTTGGTAGGATTTGAGGTCTCAGGAGCGGGGTTTTAGACCATGAACCTTTTATTATTCATTTTATTGATGGGATTTCATATTTGGTTATGATTAGGTGACCGCTAGAGGACCTAAGGACAGAATTGTTCTCAAGGGTTGTTCATCATTTATTTTACGCTCAAGCCAAAGGTAAGAAAACTGCACCAAGTATGTGATGCATGCGATACATGTGATTATGGCATGGCATGAATGTAAAATATAGAATTTTCCAAAGCTTCAATCTCTTTATTGTGCATGATTATAATTATGCTTGTGATTATTAATTAAGCATGTTGAATGCTTATAACTGCATATTTGACATATGATATATGTCTTTTTGCATTACCTTTTTGAGGAAGCACTGACTTATTAGTCAGGGATTGATATTGGTGTCAGTATTGATTGTGAAGCTGTGACTTATCAGTCAAGATGGGAAATGGTACTGAGCACAGGTCGTATGCTATTGGCTTATAGTCAAGAATGGTATTAGCGTGTTTAACGCAAGCTGAAATGATTAGATCTAATCAATAAGAGAATTAAAGGCTTGACTGACCCAAAGGTCAAAGAAATCTAAAGCGCTTGCCTAGTCCAAAGGCTAGTTACTTAGAGCCAGGGCTAAAATGCTCAGGTGACTGAAATGTCACATGGCTTGGGGCGTGGGACTTCGAGAGACTTATTAGTCATCTACCCCAGAGAGAGACTCATTAGTCATCTACCCCAAAGAGAGACTTATTAGTCATCTATATAGAGATAGACATATTAGTCATCTATACAGAGATAGGCTTATTAGTCATCTATACAGAGAGAGACTTATTAGTCATCTATACAGAGATAGACTTATTAGTCATCTATACAGAGATAGACTTATTAGTCATCTACCTCAGAGAATAGGATTCCATAATCATTTATCTGTACCTGCCTGCATGCATGAATAGGGTTATTACTGCTAGGCATGCTTGATATGATTTGGTGTCACGTTATTAACTGCTTATAAGCATGTTTAAGTTTTCTTGTTGAGCCTCGGCTCACGGGTGATATGTGGTGCAGGTAAAGGTAAAAGAAAGATGGGTCATCCTTGAGTTGGAGAGCTTAGGTGAAAATGTGTACATATGTGGCTGCCCGACCGCCACAGCCGAGGGTTTAAAGAAGAACTAGGGTTAAACCCTGTTTTGCCGCTTAGGTCGGCTGGTTGTAAATATTTTATTGTAATTAACCTTTAAAATATATTTTGGGATCCCAATGTATACAGGAAACGTTTTAGTGAAACGTTGTATCTTTGACAAAAAAATTTAACCCTAAACCATTAATCACATTTAGTTACACGATTATGGCCAAATGCCTCATTTAGCGAGTTTAGCTCTATTTAAGACCTTGCATTTTCTTGGATAAAAGTAGTGAATCTTGATCCAGGACCTTAAACTTGTTTTTCCCACATCCAAGATGATCCTTAGGCCCCTATGAACTGTAGTGCAGCAAAAAAAATTTTTAGATTATTTAAAATTTTGTGCTTTATTTGATTTAAATGTTAAGTGTGATGAATTGTTTTATTTAAGTGTTGTTATTTTATTTAATTGTTTATTTGTTTTATTTGATTGTTTGTTATTTTATTTAATTGTTAGAAATGTTTTGGTTAATTCTTGATAAATTAATATTTATTTAATGAAAATGTCACATATTTTATTTTGAGCTAAAATAAAATAAATTTTTTGAGAAATTTAATCAACTTAGAAATTTTAAAGAAAAATAAAGCATGTAATATGGCTATTGATTTTCAAACAATAAATGCAAGAAATGTAGAATTATCATTTTTGAAAACGTCTTTATTACGCAACATTCCCACGTATGCATGTTACATGCAAATCAACTTTTACGTCCAAAATCATGATTATTATTCAACTATGTAATTTTTATAAAGCAATCATGTTAGTAAAATGGGTAGAACGAGCATTATTCTTTTTGGCGATAATTGCATGTTTTAGTGTAACTGTTATCATGAGTGCATGGCCCATGCACACCTGAGTTGTATGGAAGGGCAAAATAGTAACTTTATGAACCTAAGAAACGTTATTTTGATTATGATATAGGCTCGTTGAAAAGATTGTGAAATTCTTAGCTTGGACCTGAGGTAAGGAAGTTAGATAGATTTTTTATGATTTTATGCTATGAATGGTAAGGCTGTTATATGAATGAACTGTTATGAGATTATGAATGCCTTAATATGATGATCTGTTGAATGTGATATGTGTATGGATGTTAGATACATCAAACAGAATGCGATGTTAGATACATCAAACAGATTTCGATGTCAGATACATCGAACGAGTTACTAAGGACATTGAGACGTGACTCCTAGGGCGGACGCACCGACGTTATTCAAGGACCAGTGATCTCCTGTTTACCTCATAGGGTGACATGGACAACTAGCGTTCCATGCTCATCATGTATGCTGTATGTTTGTGATATGATGATATGTCACATTTATGTTATGATATGTTGATATGTCACATTTATGTTATGATATGTTGATATGTCACATTTATGTTATGATATGATGAAATGTTACGATTATGTTATGATATACCATGATGTTTTAGATGAACGTTAGTGTTTGGTTGTTTGTTGTTTTTCTTACTTGCTTATTTGCTTGTACTTCCTTACTGGGCTTTTAGCTCACCCCCTTACTTTCCTTCCAGGTAGCAAATAGGATTTCTCTATGGCACGCATGGTGACGTGAGGAGTTCTTCATCATGGGGTGTATGGCGTGGGGCAATCCTATGGACGATAAAACGATCAACGTGGAACGCCATTTAAATTATGTTTTGTTTTAAGAGACTTTCCTAAAATTATCAGTGGGACTCTGTTATTTAAATTATTTGGTTTCTTGAACCTTGCATAAAAACCTATGTTTTATTTTAAACTTATGGCGCCAACTTGCATGATTTTAAGTAAGTCCCCCTGAGACTTTAATAATGGACGGTATTCTTTTATAAGCTATGTTATGCGAATGTTTTTGTAAGTATTAGTCTAGGGCGTTCTTTACAAATGGTATCAGAGACGGTCGTCCATGTTTTCCAAGGACCCCCGCCATGCACGCTAAAGATGGGAAAATCTCACTTCACCACGTCGTAAGTATTTGCTTATGTGTTATTGCTTGTTTCTATTTTATTTAATGTTTCTATTTGTTAACTGCTGTAGTAAATATGCCTCCTGTATTAAGAACAACAAAGAAACAATTGATTAAGGAAATCCGTGAAATTCCTAAAGTTGAGCTTGACGAGGACTACTACGATTGGAAGGTAGCGGTCCTAAAGACGACGAAAGAGGTTTGCGAACGTATACAAAGAATGATGAATAAGAGAGGAGCTTTGCTTTGGCCCATAGAACAATACCGGGTAATGAGTGAGGCGTTGTCAATGTACCCAGAGGCTCTTTTACAGTTAAATCAATCATGGAATAACGTTGTGATAGATGACATGGAGTTTAGCACTATGGAGTTTACGATTCGCGACTTTTTGGTAAGTAACGAGCTAGATCATCAGGAGCTGGTATTAGTAATGAAGGATGATGGCGAAATAGAGGAGCGTTTAGAGTCGATATATGACGTGGAAGAAGTACTGCGTGCTATACCGCGTCTGACCGCGAGGATGGAGATCAAAGGACACATATGCTTTGCGACACGATTGTTAATATAGACATAGGTTAGGGAGTTTACTCCACAACATCATCTTGCGAGGTGATGTTGTTAACTAGATAGATACGTTGAGTAGTAGAGGAGCACACAAGGTCTGAAACTACGGCCATCCCTGATGTTGAAGTGCCAACTGTTCAACCTGCAGCTCCAGCAGCGCCAACTGTGGACCTGGCTGCAGAGGTGGCAAGGTTAAGAGAAGAGTTGAGACTAAGAGATGAGGAGCTAGCATAAGCTAGACAAGAACCACAGACATCTCAAACGCACCCTATACCTCGAGTACCAGTGGCACAACCGCAGCCACCAGTACCACCACCTGCACCACAACCTGTAGCCTATGGGTTTGAACCAGTATATGAACGCTTCAGGAAACAAGCCCCACCGACGTTTGAAGGGAAAGCTGATCTAATGGTGGCAGAAGATTGGCTAAGGTCTGTTGAGGCTATTTTTGATCATATGGAGTTAGATGATCGCCAAAGGGTTTCCTGCGCAGCTTATCTACTTAAGATGGATGCACGTATTTGGTGGGACGTGACTAAACAGACCCATGATCCAAATACCATGACTTGGGCGCAGTTTGTCTAGGCATTCAGTAAGAAGTATTATAGTCCAGCGGTGCTAGCAACTAAGGTTGATGAATTTATAACCCTGGTTCAAGGGAGCCTTTCGGTCACCGACTACACACAGAAGTTCGATCGATTGGCCAAGTTTGCCCCTGAAGTGGTGCCGACTGATGCAATGCGAGTTCAGAGGATTGCAAAGGGACTCAAACCGATGATAGCAAGGGATGTTAGGATGACCAGCGCTGAGGTGGCCAGTTATGCAGAGATATTGGATAGAGCTCTTGAGGCTGAATATTTGGAGGATCGAATATGGAAGGATAATGCCGCTAGAAGAGAGAGCCACCGCAACAACAACTTCCATGAGAGCAACAAGAGAAAGGCTATCGAAGGGCAGAATAGTGGGGTTGATAAAAGGCCTAGACCTCCAGTCCCGAACAGCAGCAACCACAACTCTCAGAACCATAGCAACCGCAATAACCGCTTCAAAACATCCAGGAGAGTGCCAGGCCGGTACCAACAAATGCTTCAAGTGCGGTCAGGCAGGACACTTGCGGAAGAATTGCCCACAATGGAAGGCGGGACAGAATAACAATAACAATCTGGTGCCAGCAAGAGTCTTCGCCTTAACTCAGAACGAAGCGGCCAATAGCAATACCGTGGTTACAGGTCAGCTCCCTATATCTGGTACAATGTGTAGAGTCTTAATTGATTCTGGAGCAACTCATTCCTATGTTTCCGTGAATGTGATTGATAGACTGAATATGCCTTGTAAGATGTTTGCACATAACTTTAGTACATTGTTGCCATCGGGAGATATGATGTTGTCAAATAAGTGGTTACCGTCAACACCTGTAACGGTAGAAGGTAGAGAGTGCCCAGCAGATCTCATAGAACTAAGTATACCGGATTATGATGTTATACTCGGCATGGATTGGTTATCCAAGCATGGGGCTACGATAGACTGTCGAAAGAAGATCGTAGAGTTCAGGCCAAAGGAAGGAGAGGTTTTCTCCTTTAAAGGTGAAGTAGCAGGCCTTCGAACACCCATAATATCTGCACTGGAAGCACGGAATATGATGCAACATGGATGTTCGGCATTCCTTGCTAGTGTAGTGGATAAGACCAAGGAGTCAGAACTAAAGCCAGAACATGTTCACATTGTTTGTGAGTTCCCGGAGGTGTTTCCCGAGGAATTACCAGGACTACCCCCAGACAGAGAGATCGAGTTTGTAATCGAGCCTGTACCTGAAACTGCACCGATATCTAAGGCACCCTATCGAATGGCGCCGGTAGAGTTAAAGGAACTTAAGAACCAACTACAGGAGTTGTTGGACAAAGGCTTCATAAGACCTAGCCATTCGCCATGGGGAGCACCAGTCCTATTTGTGAAGAAGAAGGACGGGAGTATGAGGATGTGCATTGATTATCGAGAGCTCAATAAGGTCACCATTAAGAATAAGTATCCTTTGCCTAGGATAGACGACCTTTTTGATCAGTTACAAGGGGCTTCAGTGTTCTCGAAGATTGATCTGCGGTTTGGGTACCATCAGTTGAAGGTGAAAGAGGGAGACATACCAAAAACGGTCTTCAGAACTCGCTATGGACACTACGAATTCTTAGTGATGTCCTTTGGACTCACCAATGCCCCAGCAGCCTTTATGGATATGATGAATAGGGTATTTAAGGATTTCTTGGACAAGTTCGTAGTAGTGTTCATTGATGATATCCTCATTTACTCAAAGACCAAGGAGGAGCACGAAGAGCACTTGAGATTGACTCTAAACAGATTACGGGAACATCGGTTGTACGCCAAGTTCTCTAAATGCGAATTTTGGCTGGAACAGGTAACCTTCTTAGGGCATATAGTCTCCAAGGATGGGATTGCAGTAGACCCATCAAAGATCGAGGCCATTAGAGACTGGCCCCAGCCAAAGAATGCCTCAGAAGTTCGGAGTTTCTTAGGGTTGGCAGGTTATTATAGAAAGTTTGTCGAGGGTTTCTCGAAGATCGCTACCCCGTTGACCAACTTAACCCGGAAACATTAGAAGTTCGCATGGACAGAAAAATGTGAAGAGAGTTTTCAGACCATGAAGGATAAGTTGATTTTCGCGCCTATCCTTTGTGTTCCCACTGAGGGCGGAAAATTTGTGGTATACTGTGATGCGTCAAAGAACGGTTTGGGATGCGTGTTGATGCAAGAAGGGAAGGTGGTAGCTTATGCTTCCAGAAAACTCAAGGATTATGAGCAGCGGTATCCCACTCATGACCTTGAATTGGCAGCTGTAGTATTCGCACTCAAGATATGGAGACATCACCTGTACGGAGATAGGTGTGAGATATACACCGACCACAAAAGTCTAAAATACTTTTTCACACAAAAGGAACTAAACATGAGGCAGCGGAGGTGGTTGGAATTAGTAAAGGATTACGATTGCGAGATTCTATACCACCCAGGCAAGGCAAACGTAGTCGCCGATGCTTTGAGCAGGCGGGGACATGGGAGTGTCTCGACACTGCATGCGATAGAGATGCCTCTTCAGAAAGAAATCATAAATGCTAGGATTGAAATTGTGACAGGAAGTTTGGCAAACCTCACATTGCAATCCTCTTTACTAGAGCAAATCCGAGAAGGACAGAAATTGGATGAAGCCTTGGTGAAACAAGAGGCTTTGGTACAAGAAGGTGGTAACAGCGATTTCACGGTGTCTGATGGTGGATTGCTAAGATTCAAGGGTAGGATTTGTGTACCTGACAGTGCTGAAATTAAGGAAAGTATCATGAAAGAAGCGCACACAACTCCTTATTCCTTGCACCCAGGATCCACAAAAATGTACCAAGACCTCAAGGCACTATATTGGTGGCATGGAATGAAGAGGGACATTGCTGAGTTTGTTGCTAGATGTTTGACATGCTAGCAAGTCAAAGCGGAACACCAGAGACCAGCAGGGTTGCTTCAACCGCTCTATATTCCTGAATGGAAATGGGAAGATATCACGATGGATTTTGTGGTAGGGTTGCCTAGAACTACCAAGCAGCATGACTCAGTGTGGGTGATAGTAGATAGACTCACTAAGTCTGCTCATTTTCTGCCAGTTAAGACTACATACTCGGCGGATTAATATGCTGACTTGTATGTTAGTGAAATAGTGAGACTTCATGGGGTGCTAAAGTCGATAATTTCTGATCGAGGGTCAGCTTTCACATCGAACTTTTGGAAAGGGCTACAGAGAGCTATGGGATCAATACTGAAGTTCAGCATTGCTTTTCATCCTCAGACTGATGGCCAGTCTGAGCGGACTATACAGATATTAGAAGACATGTTGAGGTGCTGTGCATTGGAATTTTCAGAGTCTTTGAACCGATATCTACCTCTAATGGAGTTCTCGTATAACAACAGTTACCAATCTACCATAGGGATGGCTCCCTATGAGATGCTTTATGGGCGTAAATGTAGATCTCCTTTGCACTGGGATGAAGTTGGGGAGAAACGGATTTTAGGGCCTGAAGCAGTTAGTGAGGCCAGTGAGGCAATTGACAAGATACGCCAAAGGATGCTTACTGCGCAGAATAGGCAAAAGAGCTACGCTGACCTCAAGAGAAGGGACATCGAGTTTGCTGTAGGCGAGTTTGTTTTCTTGCAAATCTCGCCGATGAAAGGTGTGATGCGTTCTGGAAAGAAAGGGAAGTTAAGCCCTAGATATATCGATCCATTTGAGATATTGGACACGATAGGGCAAGTTGCGTACCGTTTGGCACTGCCCCAGGCATTAGCTGAAACGCATAACGTCTTTCACATCTCGATGTTGCGTAAGTATGTGTCAGACCCCTCTCATGTGTTGAGTTACGAGCCGTTACAGCTGAAGCAGGACTTGAGTTATGATGAACAGCCTGAGCGCATTTTAGAAAAGGGAATCAAGGAACTGAGATCCAAAAGGGTTCCACTAGTCAAGGTCCTGTGGAAGAATAGTACAGAACGAGAAGCAACATGGGAGTTGGAGGATGACATGAAAGCAAGATACCCTGAGTTATTTGGTAAGAAAGAATTTCAGGACGAAATTCCTTTTAAGGAGGGTATATTGTAGTGCACCAAAAAAGTTTTTTAGATTATTTAAAATTTTGTGCTTTATTTGATTTAAATGTTAAGTGTGATGAATTGTTTTATTTAAGTGTTGTTATTTTATTTAATTGTTTATTTGTTTTATTTGATTGTTTGTTATTTTATTTAATTGTTAGAAATGTTTTGGTTAATTCTTGATAAATTAATATTTATTTAATGAAAATGTCACATATTTTATTTTGAGCTAAAATAAAATAAATTTTTGAGAAATTTAATCAACTTAGAAATTTTAAAGAAAAATAAAGCATGTAATATGGCTATTGATTTTCAAACAATAAAAGCAAGAAATGTAGAATTATCGTTTTTGAAAACGTCTTTATTACGCAACATTCCCACGTATGCATGTTACATGCAAATCAACTTTTATGTCCAAAATCATGATTATTATTCAACTATGTAATTTTTATAAAGCAATCATGTTAGTAAAATGGGTAGAACGAGCATTATTCTTTTTGGCGATAATTGCATGTTTTAGTGTAACTGTTATCATGAGTACATGGCCCATGCACACATGAGTTGTATGGAAGGGCAAAATAGTAATTTTATGAACCTAAGAAACGTTATTTTGATTATGATATAGGCTCGATGAAAAGATTGTGAAATTATTAGCTTGGACCTGAGGTAAGGAAGTTAGATAGATTTTTTATGATTTTATGCTATGAATGGTAAGGCTGTTATATGAATGAACTGTTATGAGATTATGAATGCCTTAATATGATGATCTGTTGAATGTGATATGTGTATGGATGTTAGATACATCAAACAGAATGCGATGTTAGATACATCAAACAGATTTCGATGTCAGATACATCGAACGAGTTACTAAGGACATTGAGACGTGACTCCTAGGGCGGACGCACCGACGTTATTCAAGGACCAGTGATCTCCTGTTTACCTCATAGGGTGACATGGACAACTAGCGTTCCATGCTCATCATGTATGCTGTATGTTTGTGATATGATGATATGTCACATTTATGTTATGATATGTTGATATGTCACATTTATGTTATGATATGTTGATATGTCACATTTATGTTATGATATGATGATATGTCACATTTATGTTATGATATGTTGATATGTCACATTTATGTTATGATATGTTGATATGTCACATTTATGTTATGATATGTTGATATGTCACATTTATGTTATGATATGATGAAATGTTACGATTATGTTATGATATACCATGATGTTTTAGATGAACGTTAGTGTTTGGTTGTTTGTTGTTTTTCTTACTTGCTTATTTGCTTGTACTTCCTTACTGGGCTTTTAGCTCACCCCCTTACTTTCCTTCCAGGTAGCAAATAGGATTTCTCTATGGCACGCATGGTGACGTGAGGAGTTCTTCATCATGGGGTGTATGGCGTGGGGCAATCCTATGGACGATAAAACGATCAACGTGGAACGCCATTTAAATTATGTTTTGTTTTAAGAGACTTTCCTAAAATTATGAGTGGGACTCTGTTATTTAAATTATTTGGTTTCTTGAACCTTGCATAAAAACCTATGTTTTATTTTAAACTTATGGCGCCCACTTGCATGATTTTAAGTAAGTCCCCCTGAGACTTTAATAATGGACGGTATTCTTTTATAAGCTATGTTATGCGAATGTTTTTGTAAGTATTAGTCTAGGGCGTTCTTTACATGAATCGATCCCAAATACCAAAAACTTCCAAGCACTCGCACACACTCCAACCCGATGCTCTCTCCATTTAAAAAAAAAAACGATAATGGCTCTTTTACATGTATTGTTCTCGGTTTAAAGGGTTCTCCATTCTTTAAGGGATCCCAAAATTGTATCATGAATGAGAGGAATAAATAAAAAGAAACAATGTGGCTGGATATATCACTTACCCGATCCCTGCCCTCAAAAATATGAATTTTATTTCAAATTTTAAGAAAAACAATTATGACCAAATATTACCATTTTAATGGTGTTTAATAATTAAAAAATGATCAGAAAAATAGCATTTTTAATCTTACAAATATCCATAGAGATCATTTTTCCCAATGTGTCATTTTACCATACCCAAAACAAGGGGTGAAATGGTCATTTCACGTAAAATATAGAATTATTATTATTTAATCATTGAAATAATAATAATAATCCAACTATGTAATAAAATAATAAAAATAAAACTATATGATAAAATAAATCCAAAAATATTATTTCCCATTAATATGTTAATATTAATAATAATATTCTTTTAAATAATTAATTAATTTAATTCAAATAAATAACTATTTATTTGGCATAAACACATACTGGGATTTAATTACCATAAAAACAAATGTTTCACTGAATAACTTGGAGATTTTATTTACATCAGAAGTTCATGCATCTCAAATTTCAAAAATATGGAAAAAGACAAAGATGCCATCAATGGAGAAATTACAAAATTACCCTTTCAGGAAAACAGATATTACATCTGTCCCCCAGGCCGCAGCGAGGGATAATTAGTCGTCACGGCCACAATGCAAATTCCAGCCTCTAATTTTCAGTTTTCCAAAAATATCTCAATCTCTTCCCACATGATTTTGTAACCTCCATACACCTAATGAGAGTTAAAAATATGTCTCCAACATTCATATTACATAATGGCTTTGTGAAATCCAAACTCAAATGTGTAACATACAATCTACACATTATTGGTTAATATTTGAGAGTTACAAATTTGTAACTCCAAAATATGTCATATTTGGGCACATACATGTATCCAATTTTGTAACTCTCAATAATATGTTACATGATGTGGCAATTCACATTTGTGTGACGAATCACATTTTGTCACATTATTTAATCTAACATTATATTATTTAAAATAATATAACAAGTTTTTGGCTTGTTTGAATAGAAAAATTCAAAATACAGTGGAATTGCAACATTATGTAGAGTTGGAGGACCTAGTGCACATGACTATTAAGATTAAAAGTTAAGTCAAGGGGGGAGGCAGTACGTGTGCAAGCCATAGCCAAAGTACATCCACATGGAAGTCAAACCAATGGAAACAAGATGAAAAACTTTCCACTCCAAAGCAAAACCACCAGATCAAAAGCAAGCAGTGGCTAGCTAAGGTATTGAAGGTAAATCAGATGCTTCTATTACTCGAAATTGTGATATTAAGTGTTTTGAATGTGAAGGTTTGGGTCACATAGCCAGTCAATGTCTGAACAAAAAGGTTATGGTGATGAAAGACGATGGTGAAATTGAAACTGCCAATGAATTAGACAATGACTCTATGCCGCCATTAAGGATGATGATGATGAAGAGTACGCTTCCCAAGGTTAATTGTTGGTTGCACTAAGAGCCTTGAGTTAGCAATCCAAAGACAATGATGAAGTGCAGCGGAATAACATATTTCATACTAGATTCCATGTCCAAAACAAGGTATGTATAGAGATTATTGATGGAGAGAGATGTACTAATGTTGCTAGAACTACCATGGTGGAAAAGTTAGCCATGCAAAAAATTAAGCATCCTCATCCTTAGAAATTGCAATGGTTAAATGATAGTGGGGAGGTAAGGGTGGATAAACAAGTGTTAGTTTCTTTTCGCATTGGGAAGTATGAAGATGAAGTGTTGTGTAATGTGGTTCCAATGCAAGCTGGGCACTTGTTATTAGGAAGATCATGGCAATTTGATAGACGAGTCAAGCAAGACAGCTTCACCAACAACTACTCATTTGTTCACAATCTAAGATCAATCACTCTTGTACCATTGACACCAAAACATATTTATGAAGTTCAACTGAGGTTGCAAAAAGAGAGAACAAAATAAAAAGAGTGAAAAAGAGAAAATCATAAAGAAAAGAAAGAGAGATGATCACTCTTTGAAAATGTTTATTTCACTCCTTTTATTTATTAATTTAGATTTGTTCTCAAGCATTTTTAGTTTAATTTAGTGAATTTTTATTAGTTTTATTTGTTTTTGCATAAATATTAATTTTAGTATTTCTAGATTAGTTTTAATTAATTTTCATAATTTTTTAATTAGTTTTAAATAGTTTTCCATTAAGAAATTACTAATCTCAATATTGTGAGTTTTGTAGGGACTTAAATGCAAATTTTGGAGTTAAAATGGGGTCAAAATGAAGAATAATTAAAGCTGCCCATTGTTATGATCTTGTGCTTCACATCTCATTGAAAGTGCAATGCACCATTGCCATTATCTACTTAAAGTTCGCCATGTCACGAGTTTTAATCTAGCTCAACGATGCCTCCTGAAGTTGTGTGCTCCATCACATGCTCCCAATGTCCTTTTATTGTTGCCCTATCATCAATTAAATGAAGAAACAAGCTGATATAAAGAGAAGGAGGGAGGCGTTAAAGGAAGCTTGCTTCCTTCCTTGGGCTTCGAGCAGTACAGTAGAAAAAAAGAAGAGAAATAGGACCTTGGTCATTGAAGAAAAGGGAGAAAAATATATATTGCATTTAATTTGTTTTGGGTATTTTATTTTATAAATTGGGCAAAAATTAAGAGGAAGAAGAAGATGATTTTAGAGGAGTAGTTTGGAGCTTTGTGACTATTAGGTTCATTTTAGGTTCATTTTAGAGTTCGTTTTAGGTTATGCTTTAGTTACTTAGGATTGTTTTGTGCAGATTTACTCTAGTCAAATTTGCCGAGTTTGCTGTAGAATTTCTCTGTAGCATTGTTACCAGAATTGCATTTTTAGGTCAATTTAATAATTCTAGCTTGTTTCTTCTCTTAGTTTTTGTTTGTGAGTTTTATTTTATTTTCATTAATTTAGTTTTATCTCATTGTTTTATTTTCATTGAAGCCAATTTGTGAGTAATTAGTTTTGTGAATAAATTTCCAAATTTTAATCCATGTGTAGACGATACTTGACATATTACTATATTACTTGTTTGAGGACTATGTACACTTGCACACACATATCAAATTTGACAACAAGATTTTGGCGCCGTTTCCGATGATTGATTTAGTAAAATTTTGTTTGTAAAATTCAATTTCATTTCAATTTGGTTTCATATTCTTCACTTGTTTATTTTTATTTTTCCTCGTTCCTTTTCGCACTTTGTTTGTTTAATTCTTTTGAGAGGTACTTGAGATGTTACATCAACAAATACTCTTGAATTTTGTTCAACATGACTTGGAGCCTTTACATAAAGCAAGGTGGAGAAACAAAAATTTGTTCATGAGTTTTTCTTACCATTGTTTGTCTATAGAGTGTTTACTTGAAGTCTTCCTCAATGGGTTGCATGCCACCACAAGAGAAAGGGTTGAAAGAGGAGATGGTACCACCGATTTCTACCAAATAATAATTACCAAATAATTTACCCATTACCCGATCCCGGTAATGTACTAAATTACCAAATTACCCCTAGGCTCACCCCGAGCCCGGTATTTGACCCCATTATGACTAAACCGCTATTTTGGTCACTAGGATCGTCTCGTACCGAATAATCTAAATATATTCACATAATGATGTGGTCCCACACATATATCACATATATGCCAAATATACCCATAACGAGCCAAATTACGAAAATTGTCCTTTTAACTAGAAACGGGCTCATATGCATATTTAATACACCTAAATATGCATATCAAGTCATATTATAATATAACTCACATAATCATATAATTATACACATATATATCACATAATCACATAATTTTCATAATTTGCAATCCTGGTCCCCTAATCAAGGCCCTAAGCCTTATTAGGTAATTTGGGACGTTACAAATACACTCCGTGGTGCTTTTCTTAGTGATATGGAAAATGCAAGGGGAAAATAAAAAGGTGGGGATTTCATTTTGAGAAGTGGTGAAGAGTTGGAGATGATTTGGAAAAAAATTAAGAGGAAAAAAAAGCCCACGTCAATCCAAAGTAGCGAAGAAAAGGGAGAGAAAATGCATTTCCAAGAGAATCAAGTCTTTGATCTCCAATATAATGATTGTTGGGGGAGAGTGAGATAACACCACCTCAAAATTTAGAATCTACCCAAAAAATGGAATGACACAGACTTAATAAAGATTGAGAAAGATTATGAAAACCCAAGTTGGTGAATGAACTTCTTCAACTATGATGAACCGTCAAAAACCCTTGCATAACCACCACTTTGAGCAAATCCTTAGAAAGAAAGAAAAAAAGCAAAACCACAAATCCAAGGCTTATACGCGTTTCTTAACACTGTTCTAATACTCTATTTCCTAGCCATTATTGATGTTTGAGGCCTTTCTAAGAGGAAATGAGAAATGAGATTGAACAAGCCTTAAAATCACAAAGTCAAGCACTTTTCTTATGAATTTCTTGGAGAAAACTTGAGATTCTTGGAGCTAGAGAGAGGGGGGTTAGAGAGAGATGGGAGATAATGATCAAGTCTTCCAAAACTCTATTTTGACCTTTATATAGAGTAGGCATCGTATTAGGCCTAACCAATAGGATTAGACTTGTAAACACACGACATTCAGAGCTAATTTATGTAAGTCGTAAGGACTTCGTAGTTGATGTATCGCCTGCCAGGGTTTTTTAAACCTTAAGCATCAGGCGATGCTACGACACTTTGTTGGCAATGCATCGCTATCCTCTCATATTTTGGACTCCTCCAAAGGTCCTCAAATGCTTCAAACTGCAGCCAAACTTTTTGGGAACCCTTAGTGTTGGATTAGTGCCCCTTAAAGAATATGTTTTGAACAATGTTTTATGAAATAAATAATTGAAATGAATTTTTGCATATATTATTTGTTGATTTTTATTACTAGAATACTATTATATGAATATCAGAAAATTTTCAAAATTCATTATTGTGACTACAATCTTGTATTGGTATGAAATTATTAAGATTGTAGGAACCGAATTTAAACAGTTCGTAGTAAAACAAAGTTATAAGGATTCACTAGTATCACTACAAGAAAAATCACTTTCAATAAAACCAAAAAAAAGTATTATCAAATACATACCATAATACTTTTTGATGTGTTAAGGAAAGCGGTGTTATCGTAGGTCAGAGCACTTTGCATAACACTTTGTCTTAGTTATAGAGAAGTATTATTGTATAATTTACGATAACACTTTTTTATTATTATTTTAATGAATGGATAAGTTTTTTCTTTTCTTATGCTATTTATAATCATTTATATAACACATTTTACAACTTATAAAATAGTGTTATAGCATTCTCTAATAATAACACATTTTCTGTATTATATATAATAGGTTGCATAACTCAATTTTCAACTCATAATTATATTATTAGACATTTTTCATTATTGGAAGAAGTTATAAAAGTGATAACAAATGTAGTATAAACAAGATAATATAAATAAATTTGTATTGATGTATTGAACAGAATTACAATGTTTTGTCTAGCTTAAGCACTTGAAATCATATTACAAGATAAATTCTATAAAATTAGAACTCCATAATCTACAAAGATAGAAAAAAAATACCATTATTTGATTATAAAGACTTCAACTATAAATGTTGCTTATTTTTTGCTTCAAAAAAAGACAATCTCATTATACTTGCACATCACAAAAAAAATCATTTAGTCATTAGCAAAGAAAAAAGTAAATTGTTCCATTAGAAGCACATACATATATATGAATTGAATTGGACTACTAGAGCTCGAACTTAATTGTCAGTGATAAGTATGAGGCACAATTTGGAACCACATACCCTGCATATTATACGGAGCAATATATACAATTATTTATTAGACTATCACACTCCTAGAGCAATATGAATGTTAATTATATATGCCTAGCAATCAAGTCATTTGCAGAAAAGAAAAAGTATTATGATGCAAAAACAATTAAGAAATCATTACAACTCCCAACTTAATTTCCATAAACCTATCAAATATCTAATTATTATCCAACTATATCATTAAACCAGAAACACACTTGATGCACATTTTAAACTAGAAACAAAGAGGTCTGAGATTCATAGCCCGACAGCATAGAAAAACAAATATCTAATTATTATTCAACTATATCATTATGCCATGTATCCCACATACATATGTATATATACATACTATTTAGCATACTACTAAAACCAAAAAAGTTGAAAAGATTTTTTTTTTTTTTTTTTTTGCATTTTATGGAGAGTTTCTCAAGAAATTTTCTCTGCTTTGTTTTGTTTTCTCAAATGCAAAACTCTACATATTATCTATAAATATATTTATATGAAATAAATGCTTATTATGTGTAAAAAAAATAGAAAGAAGACTACAACTTGAGATAATAGATGACCCCAAAAATAGAAAATACAAACACAAGAACCTTTACTCAAAATGTAAACCTGGTTGAATGGAGAAAAAAAAGTGTTATTTTGAACAAAGAACTAAACAAAATAAACCTGGTTACCAAAGAAAGTCAGCTTATTGGAGTTCTTGTATTCTTTATATAAAGTTACAACAATGTGTGTACAAGATTTGTCATATGAGTTCTTTGATTCACTCGTTATGGTTTGTCAGAATGATCAGGCTAAAAAATCTTTTGTTTTGGGAACTCATTGATGTAAATGATTGATGACATAATATACAAATCTGAAATCTATACATTTCCGAGAGGAATTGAATAATGATTCTCTTAAGGGTTGGCTTTTAGAACTGAAATGTTATTAAGCTCAAATTCATCAATATGTTTATAAATTAACCTTCACTAGTAAAGTTAATGGTACTTAAGGAAATAAGATATAATTAAAGAGGTTAAGTAGTGATTAATTCATACTTTAATTATGAACCACTAATAGAGGATTAAATTGTATGTAGTGTTTAAAATGATGGACAATTTTTATATATTTAAAAGTACTCAATAAATATATGTCTATAATTACAAGAGTGTAATCTCATATTTTTAGTGGAATAATATTGAGATTAATAAATTAACGTTATTATATTAAAAAAAATTAATTAATAATCTAAATTTATTAGAGGTTCAAATTATAGGTCCATAGGTCCCCGAGATGGCTCTATCAACATTATTCAAGGTAAGAGTTGAAATTAGGAAAAATCAGGAAAATGACATATTTGGAAGAAATTTATTCTTCATGGTCAAATATGTAATTGAGACAAATTATAATTAATAAATTAATTTTTAAAATTAAAAAATTAATTAATTATATTTAAAAAAAATTATTTTGGTATTTTTTAATATAGCATTTTAATAATTAAGATAATTAATTAGCTTTATTTATTTAATTAAAGTGAAAAAATATTTCTGATAATTCAAATTGAATTTGAGTTTGAAATGATATTTATTCTTTCATTAATCTTAAAAATAATTTTCAGATTTAGATATTTTTTAATAAACAATAATTAAATGATAATTAAAAGAAAATGGTTGGAACACATCCTTGAAATAAATGATGTGTTACACGCCAACTATAGTGCATGCACTGTAGTTGGCGTGTAACAAGGTCCTATAATGGGTCTTGAATATTTCTTTTATTTATTTAATTATTTAATGAATGGATAAGTAATTTAAATTTTAAAATTTAATTAATTATTTTATAAATCTATTAGATGGAAATATTTTTCAAGAGAATTTTTGAAAAAAAAAAGAATAATAAGACTTTTGACAGAGAGAAAAATATATCGTATAATCTTTCTCTATCCATGAAAATTGTCTTATTTTAATTAATTTTGTGTTTTATTTTATTATTAATTGTTAAATGTTAGGAAAGTATTTTTTTTTTAATTGTTTGAATTATTTGGTAGAAAGTATGTGAATTTAATTTGTTAATTGTTTTATTTAGATATTTTAATTTGCAAGTTCATGAGTTTTGGTTGTATGCACTATGGTGCATTGTTAGTAGAGATGCACTTGAGAACTTGTGTGTGTGCATGTGTATGGTTGCATGGTGAGCATGCAATAGTTTTCCTATGCATAATTTTCTTTGTATTTTATTTATTTGAGAAATTAAAAAGAAAATAAAAAGGAAAGAACTAGAAAGATAGGGGCTTGAGCAATAGAAGTGGGAAACCTCTTCTAGTTAATTATTTATTTTATTATATTTTTCCTTGGTGGAAATTAGAGGTAAGTAGATAAGGAGACAAATTGGGTGAGGTAACATTTGATGATTCAACTAAATAAGGAAAGGAAGGATTGAGAGGAGAGGATGTGATTTGGTTCTAGGTGGTCGTGTATAGAGAGGAAGGGAGAGGCAATGGGTGCTCGGTCAAATTAGTGTGAATGCATAGGGAAGTTTCCATTCTAGGATAATCCAATCTGGCTAGGTTAAGAAGAGAAGCAAGTGAGTTTTGGGAGGCTCATTTGTTGTGTCTGTCGAATCCTAGATAGAGAAGGAAGAGAGAAGTGCCTGTGAGACTAGGAGACGAGGAAAAGAAGAAGGAAGAAGGAAGGTATTAGGATTCGAAATCCCTAGGTTAAGTACTTGGTTCATAGTGGTTTTGCTTTTGGTTTTGATTTATTCCTCTAAGTATGTTTCTTCTTCTCATTGCTAAGTTTCTCTTAGTTTTCTCCTTGCTTGTGGCTCGAATATGGTGGTAGGGTATTCAAGGTGATTGTACTCTAGGGTTCCTATCACTCTTGTATTCTTGATTCCAAACTCAAGAGAGTTATTGGATTCTCTCTCATTTTGATTGATTTGGTGTTGATCTTGGATTTTGGCTTTGAAGTATGGATTGATATGAAATTTCTAGCCTTGTGGTGGTTTTATTGTATTTTGATTCTTATGCCTTGATGGTTGTTGTTGAGAGGAGACATGATCATGATATGAGGGTTTTTGGATGTTTTGGGGCCCTTGTTATTAAGTCTCTTGGGGCCCTTGTTATTGAGTCTTTTGATTAATAAACATGCTTATGGGAGTAGGCATATGATTTTATGTATTATAGACCAAGGCATGATAGGGTTTTGTATGTGTTGTGCTTACATTTTTTGTAACGCCCTACTGCCCAGGGACCGTTACGTTGTGCATTTCAAAAAGTGCTAAACTCACTAACCGAGTCATTTGGCCATAATCGTGTAACTAAATGTGATTAACGATTTAGGATTAAAAATTTTGGTTACAGATACAATGTTTTACTAAAATGTTTACTGTATACATTAGGATCCCAAAATATATTTTAATGGTTAATTACAACAAAAGATTTACAACCAACCGACCTAAGCGGCAAAATAGGGTTTAACCCTAGTTCCTCTTTAAACCATCGGCCGCGGTGGTCGAGCAGCCGCGTATGTACACATCGTCACCTAAGCTCTCCAACTTAAGGCTGGTCCAGCTTTCTTTTGCCTTTACCTGCACCACATAGCATCCGTGAGCCGAGGCTCAGCAAGAAAACTCAATATGCTCATGAACAGGTAATAACATGTCACTAAATCATAATAGCATGCCTAGAAATAATAGTCCTACTCATGCATCAAGACAAGTCCAAATAAATGATTATGGGCCCTGCACTCCTGTATGGATGACTATCAAGTCGATCTGAGGAATTTTTCCCGAATAGATGACTAATGAGTCTATCTCTAAATAGGTGACCAATGAGTCACACACTTGGGTTCCATATTCTAACCACATAAGTGACTAATGTGTCACGAACTTGAACCAGATAAGTGAGTAATGAGTCACAAACTTGAACTAGTTAAATGAGTAACAAGTCACGAACTTGAACCAGATAAGTGAGTGATGAGTCACAAACTTGAACTAGTTAAATGAGTAACGAGTCACGAACTTGAACCAGATAAATGAGTAACAAGTCACGAACTTGAACCAGATAAGTGACTAATGTGTCACGAACTTGAACTAGATAAGTGACTAATGAGTCACGAACTTGGGCTCCGCACCCTAGTCATGTGACACTACATTCACCTAAGCCTTTTGGCCCTAGCTCTATGTAACTAGCCTTTAGACTAGACAAGCTCTTTTATTTTCATTTAATCACTACTACAAAAATTACATGATAAGTCGGTTAAAAACCGACTTCTGAATGTTCATAAGTCGGTTGGGAACTGACTTCCCATGCAGCGACTTATGATGTAAAAACATTGTAGGTCGGTTGGCGCCAAAACAAAACAGATATCACAGTAATATCAAATACTAGAATTTAAACTAAGTATCCAAAATAACGAGTCTTAAGTTAATTACAAAATGACTCATATAAGCATTGTAAACTGTAGTTAGACAACAAAAGTGTGTATATCTTCAAGAAAGTCTAGGTTAACATTGTAAGTATATCTCATTAAAAGTCTAAGTTAACAAAAGTGAGTGGACCTATGTAGTACTCATCACATCCATGACGCATTATGCCAATTCTTCACGTACTTCATTGATCTCATCCTTTGTGTAAGATTTCTTCCCGCCACACTAAAACAAAATTCATTGCATGAGTTGAATTAATATACTTGATATTAAGGTAAAGCTAGAACTTTAATAATGAATATTTTCACTTACGTTACTAGTTAGACATCGCATTGAAAACTCATTTGTCACGATGTCTTTCATCATCCTCATAACATAGAATCCACATTGTACTGATTCTAATGGTTGACGAGGACACTTAACATCTCTCCACGCGACTTTCTTAGTTTTCGCATTATTTGTGCGTAAATGTTGAAAGACACTAAGCAATAAAAACATAAACATTTAGATGTTGTTAATTTTTAAATGAATTTAAGAGTATGAATTTAAGAAAACCAGTATACTCAAACCATAACATTGAAAGTGGTTCAGACTTTGGATAACATTGAAAGCATATGACCAGTAAATACCAATCAGCATAAATAAAAATGTGATCAAGGTTCAACTGTTCAAGTAACTAAATTTAAAAACACCAACTCTCAATAAGATGTACTAATAAAGAAGAAGCAGAGATACATTAAAAAAAGAAGGAAAGAAACTATGAGCCATAATGACATTTTTAGAACCGACCATTTATGTCTTCTACAAGCATGGGAGGTCGGTTCACATAGAACCGACCTACCATGTCCACATAGTAGGTCGGTTCTCGCCCAACCGACCTCCCATGCTTACCTTGGACATACATGATAGGTCGGTTCTGTGTAAAGCGACTTATGAACATGTGTTAAGTCAGTTTAAGGAGAACCGACCTCTCATGTCCGATGGCTGATGTCCAAATTGTAGTAGTGAATGCTAGTGTTGATTCATCCAATGCTCATGTTGATTAGATCTAATCATTTTGGCTCTATGTTCAATATGCTTATGCCGCTCTTGACTCATAGGTCAATTTCATACGACCAGTGTCATTTCTGACTAATGAGTCAATACCACTCACAAATAAGCAATGCACCCAGGCATATATCATATATCAAATATCCAAATATAAGGCATTCATCATGCTTACTCAACATTCGCTAGAATAATTATGATCATGCACATTTAAAGAGACTTAAGCTCTGATCAATCTCATATTCAACATTCATTCCATGCCCTAATCACGTGTATCTTATGCATCACATCCATCACATACTAGTGCAGTTTTCTTGCCTTTGGTCCAAGCACATGTTACCAATAAACGAGCCACAAGCACAACCTGTTTCCAAGCCCCTAGCGATAACCTAGTCACAACCATAATATAAAATCCCATAAAAAATGGTTACATAAATACTTCCGAACCAATTCCTAGCCTCCGGGAAGTCGAATCCTACCAAACTGGGTAGAAGATCGATCCTGAGCCCATAGGTTTAAATTCCCATGACTAAAAACTCACTTTGGCCACTTTTCCCCTTCTGAGTCGCGGCCCCAAACATTAGAGTCGCAGCTCCACTCAAGTTAGGCCCAAAAATCCTTCTAACCTGCACTAGAGCCACGACGCTCCCCAATGGAGCCGTAGCTCAAATAGCCCAGTAGCACATTCACCTGCTTCTTTAAGCTTGAGCCGCGGCGCCCAAGAACAGAGTCGCGATTCGACCTCGAACCCTGCCAGAAATCCTCCATTTTCTCATTTTAAAACCTTCCAAAAACCTAACCAAACATATCCAAATCCCAAAATCAAAGTTCCCAAACACCCTAATTATCCAACACCAATAAAAACCCATGCTTCAATTCATTCAAAAACTCATCAAAACACAAAATCCAATCAAAGCTTAAAAACTTAAAACTTAGATTACCTCCGATTAAGTCGTTTCCCAACTAAATCCTCTGGCTAATAAGCTTCTAATCTTCCCTAGTATCTCTATGCCTCGATCCTTGCTTGAATCCAAGTCCTAAAACTCAAGTTTCCTTCGAAAATGTGATCGGGTGTCAAAAAGGGAAAGAGAGAAAGAGAAAATGTTCTGGACGTTCTTTTTATGATTCTAACAGGTTACTTTGAGCTTAAGTAACCTCAAGCAAATACTAATGCTCGGGGTCCCAAAAACGCCCCTCGGGATAAAATAGTCAAAATTCCTAGAATTTCCCCCTGATCTCACTAACTCTCAATTTATCATCAAATATTTATTCCCATTACCCAATATCCCAGTAATGTGCTAAATACCCAAAATACCTCATTGACTCACTCCAAGTTAAGTATGAATCTCGTTATGACTTTCCCACTAGCTTCCTAGGTTCGCCTCGTGCTGAGTAACCCAAGCATAACCAAATAATAATGAAGTACCATACCCATACCACATATATGCCAAATATACCCATAACGGGCCAAATTATGAAAATTTCCCAATTAAATAGAAATGAGCCCACGTGCATATTTAATACACATAAATATGTATATCTAGTCATATAATGATATAACTCACATAATCACATAATGATACACATAAATATCACATATTCGCATACTTCCATAATTTGCCATCCTGGCCCCCTAATCAAGGCCCTAAGCCTTATTAGGAAATTTAGGTCGTTACATTTTTGGTAGCCTAAGGTGCTTATGTATAGTGCTAATATTGTTTCCTGTATGCTCATTGTTTTGAAAGTAGAAACATGTTAGGACTTCTTACCTTTTTGCATGTTTCTTTTTAATTCCATTCCTACCTTGTTTTCACTTGTAATCTTAGATTATGCTAGGATTTTTCTTTGAGTTTTCGAAACAATAATGATTTGAAAAATGCTATGTAATTTTTAGCATAGGCATAATTCCTGAATGATGAGTTTATGTTGTTCCTGGCTAATATTAAAACTATTGATTTGGAATAGGTTTATTGATATTATTTTCATGACTTGTGCCATGAAGTTTTCGGCCTTGTGAGTGTTATTTAAGACAAGTTAATTGTTTGTTGCATGCTAATGGTAATATTAAAATACATAAAAATGATACAAAACATGCTAGGTTAATGATTGAACATGATTAATAACACATTTAAGCAAATGTATGCTTGCTGAATTTTGTTAACTCTGAATTGGTAAATTGTAAATTAATTGGCAAGAAAGCAAGCTATGACTTAAAATGCATATTTTAAAACCAGGGCAACAAAAGAGTGATTTTTACATGTTTATAATGTATTTTCTTATATCCAAAGCATGCAGTTTGTTTATTTATTTTGTGAAATAATATTGTTTTAATTCAATTATGTGAATTTAATCAAATAAAATACTTGCTAAAAATTTTTATTTATTAAGAGAAAACATCTTTTAATTAAGATAAGTAAAGCATATACTCAAATAAATTAAGTTCTAGATTTTATACATGAAAAATGTGATTTTTTTTCACACTTTAAAAATGCACTTTCACATTTATAATTATGCAATTTTTTTTATGATAAGTAAAATTATATTCCTAAAAGTGATCAAAAAATTCATTGGTAATTATAAGTAATTACAAATTTTGTCACATTCTTTTAATTGTTATTTAATAATAAATGGGATCGTTATTTTATGAGAAACTAAAAGCTAATAAATTATTTTAGTAAATTAAATTTTTGTAATAATGTTTATGAATGACAAATAAGTGGTTAAAAGAAATGATGAAGTAATAATTAAGTTGTAAATAATTTATGATTGCTGAATTTTTAAGAAAAGGCAATGAAATGAGCATGTTGAATTTATCAACTTTAAACATTAAAGTTTAAGAACACTACCACGTATGCATGTTACATGCAAGTGTATTTTTACGTTCAAACATACGCTTATTATTCAAACATATGATATTTATTTTATAACCATGAAGGATTGATTGGTATAATTAATATTATTATTTTATGTCACATCAAGCCAGAAGGTCAATATTTGGTCTACTAATACTGTAATGACCCAACTAATTCTAAGACCTTGGACCATTAAAAACTACTAGACTTAGCTACTATTTTTTAGAAAACATACATAAGAAATAATCACAACTTTATTAAAACTCCAAAGTAAATATTGAAATACATAAATGCAGGGTATGAGATCCCATTGTTTTAAAATAAAACATAACTTTAAACTAAAAGAAATTGTTTACAAAGCTAAATGCGGAAATTACATTAAAACATAATTTAAAGAGACTAAAAATGACGTCGTCCTCGAATCGTTCATGCAGTCCATCGAATCCCTTCATCCTTAATACAGAAACCAAGCTGCCAAGAATCCTTCCGCCGCCATAACTATTTTCCTGCATACATAAAAATAAAGGAATGAGCCTAATGTCCAGCAAGGAAAATCTACTAGCACATACATCATAAAACATAAACATAAGACTACAAAACATATGACTATAAAACATTCATTATAATGGCCATCATACTTCTTGGGGCTTGCTAGCTAAACAATCATATGCCCATAAATTTACGGGGCTTAGTTATCTAAACAAGTCATATAAATTTATGGGGTACGTTATCTAAACAATCATATGCCCAAGGAATATAATATTGGGACTTGTTATCTAAACAAGTTATATATTTGTTATCTAAACAAATTATGTGATTGTTATCTAAACAATTCATATACTAAAACAACTAAAAAAATATCATACATATAAGATAAACATATATCAAAACATAAAAGCATACAAAATCTATCCTATTTTCCTTACCAATACCGGGATTTATGAGAACAATGATGGGATTTGGAACACTCCTAAAATCAACAATAAGAATATGAGAAATTCTAAAGAAAGAGATGATAAAGAAATGAACTAAACCACCAAGAGGAAACTTACTGAAAAGAAACCTTAAGTTCAAAGAACTTGAATACCTAACCAAGAATTTCAACAACGAGTTAGCATTTGAGTAAAGAAAACTAAAGGAAACTAAGGAACCATACATTATGAACTTAAGATTAGGAATACCTTTGAATATATTAGCACCGAACTACACCTTGATATTGAAAACACACTATAAATCTCACTTCCCAAGTGTTTATAAAGCTTAAGATGATAAAGCTTTTACCCAACCCAAGTGTTTATCACTCTATAGTAACCCTAGCAGCTTGAAGGCTCTGAACACAGCTTGAAGAATGAGAAAAATGGCTGGGTACTAGGTCCTATTTATAGAGTTCAAGGAGTGAACTATCTCCTTTTAGCTTGAATAAAAATAATGAGTATTAATTGAAAAATATTTGAATATTCGTTTAGCAGGTGCTGAAGACTCGGTCAAAACGTTTAGAGGCTAGTCAAGAGGTTAGGAAATGAATCAAGCTCGGTTTCAACATCGTTTGAATATATTAAACACGTAATTGCACTTTTTCAGCATAATTTGAATTGATTAATCAGGTTTGACTGAGTAATATGAGATTCCAGCAAGTTCTGGAAGACTCTAGAGCTTCTAGAAACTTCTATTTGTCAATTATCCATGTTGACGCGATTCTTTGCCAACACGTAATTAAGAGAAGAAGAGAAAGGGATTAGTGCTAAAGGTGAACCGAAATAGATATATGATCTTAGAGAATGAAAGAGGTGACTCAAGACACATTTTTTAAGTGGTTCGAAGGTTAAAAGCCTTCTACTCCACTAGTCAATATTATTGATCTATACTGAGTATTTGATTACAGAGTATTTCTTACAAGGGATTATTTTTCCAACCCCTATCAACTCCCAGGGTCTCCATATTTATAGGAGAAGGCACCTGAAAGTTGGTAAGAAGGTCATCCCGTGACCTTCTTACTTGTCGTATCAATTCTGTGACATTCATGATTAATTCCTAAACCTGACACATAAGTGTAGTCAAATCAATAGGTAAGGAGGTAATGGGCCGCACAGCCCAACCCAGTCGTGGGTGTCTGAATACGCACGTTTCTGCTGCGTGTCCGAGAAGTCAGGGGGATATCAGACACGTGATGCCTGATATGTGCACGTTTACCTTGCATGTGTTGACTTCACAAAGGGTCATAGCCTCCATATAAAGCTCGTACCACGAGCTTCATACTTAGCTCGGTCTTCGGCCTTCGGAATCCCTGCCCTGGCCTTGGGCAGTGAAGGCGAGCTCTTGGGGCTTCCTCGAGCTAAGAAGGCACGACATTACGACAGAAACTCCGGCCCCTGGGGATGATCATGAGGTAATCATGGTTAGGCCGCAGCTCGGCTTGCTAATCAGCCCGTGGGAAAATCAGGGCGTACATCTTCCCCTCCTCAAGCTCCTGCTCGTGGTATATTACGTCGTATATAAGACCACAGTAGGGGCTTTTAGACTTCCCCATGAACTCTTCGTATTCCACTTTTTACGCAGGCACCTGATACGTGGAACATCGTGGGTGGTGATGGTACGTCTTACGAGAACCGCATTTAATGGCCTAGCCTATGCCCAGCCGTCATTTCGTATTTCGAGTGGAGGGCCTCGGTTCCCTTATCAGGGCCATCCAATGGCCCTCTACACGTGATCCTTTACGCATATAAAAAGGGGTGGCCACCCTACGCATGGACCACCCTTTCATTCGAAATTTTTCAAACTTATCTTCTTCTTCTCTCTTTATCTCAGAAGAACAAACCCTCTACTCTGTTACTGCTACTTTCAGCGTTCAAGAAGCTTAGGTGCACGGATTTCTTCAAAGATTTGGAAGCCAATACACCGACGAAGCTTTTACCAAGGCGACACCTCCATCCACCTCCCAGCCACACACTGTAAGTTTCCTGACCATGTGCGTTTTGAAAATATATGCCACTGTAGCATAGGTAAAAAATTTACTGTAGCCGCATGCAAGGTTTTACTGGGTTTTGTGGATACGGAGGGTGAAAGCCCTTTTTAGGTTAGGGTATCTTTGCTGTAGGAAACCATTTTAGAGTATGGGTTTTAGGATGCTTTCTCTGGGGAAAATTTTTTGGGTAGGAGTTTTGGTAATTTTGGGTGCAAAACCGGGTAGCTTAGGGAACACGCCTCACAGGCGGTTTTGCAATTTTCTGCCTACTGAAAATTTCCCCCCAAGGAAAATTCTATCCTGACCCTCCTGACACACGAATCCCGAGGAATCGAGGATCTGTTGGGAGCACAGGCGCATGTTCATCGAACTGCATGGTCCCACTCTCCACGAGCTGGGCTTACCTCAGCTCGTGCAAATAATAAATGCTTTTTCCTCATGCCTGGGTCGTCTTTTCTGAAATGTTTTCTTTTGTTCGTTAGGCGACCACATGGCTCCAAAGAGGAATCTCCCCCGGAAGAACGTCAGCAGCTCGGCCTCCCAGCAGGACAGAGGAAAGACGGCGATGCCTAGCTCCCCGATCCCCCGCTTCGGGCCGGCAGTGGAGAAGGAGGTCGAGGTGGCCCCTGATGCATTCTTTGAGGCAGAGAGGATCATCTCAAAGATAACCAACCAGGTGAAGATTAACAAAATCTTCATTTCCCACAACATCGCTGTAACGACCCAAATTTCCTAATAAGGTTTAGGACCTTGATTAGGAGGCCGGGAGGGCCATAATTGATTTATTGTATTATTATATGATTTTATGCATGATTGTGTGGGTCATATTATTATATGATGATAAAGGCATGCATGGGATTATATACTCTGCTGTGAGGGCATTATGGTAATTTGGCTCATTGAGAGCATAATTGTGTATTTGTGTGTATATTGGTAGGTTAATGTTGAGACCACATTATTATGTGGATATATTTGTGATCTGTGACTCGAGACGATCCTAGCGAGCGAAGTGGCGAAAAGTCATGGCGGGGATTTATACCCGGCTCGGGGTGAGCTTAGGGGTATAAATGGGAATTTAGTGAATATACTGGAGTCTATTATGATATTGAGGAATAATATTGATAAATAATTAGGTATCGGGAATTAAGTGGGAAATATTAGAGACACTCGAGGAATTAGCGGGAATTGGGTAAAATGACTAAAATGCCCTTAAGTGGATTAAAGGGTTTAGACTTAATGGGGAGGGCATACTAGTCATTTAGCTTACAGAGGTTAGATACTACCAGGGCTTTATGTTAGTGGGATTTGTAGAATATTGGAGAAGTCTGAAAAAGAAAGAAAGGAGAAAAGGAAGGGAAAATAGAGCTGTACTCTCTAAGTCGGTTTATGTTTTCTTCACCAATTTCTTGAGGGTTTCTGGAGTAAAACTCAGAGGAAAGTTAGTCCAATTAAGCCACAAGGTTACTGAGCAAAGATTGAGGATTTGGCAAGGGTTAGCAGGATTAGGCCATCACTTGAGGTAAGGTTCTGTAATCTCTTCAGTTGCTGGTTTGGTTTTGTTTCTGGTTTTTAAGCTATGGTGCTTAAGTTGAATTGGATGGAACTTTAGGAATTCAGGCTTAAGACTGAGGAGAAGCAATCCAAGAAGGTTTAGAGACAGCTTGTGGTCGAAATTCTATCAAAGGTATAAAGCCTAAACTCTATCTTTGTTGTTCAGCTGGTTTTGATTGAGTTTTGGAGCTTAGGAGTGGCTATGGTGAATTCTGAGTTTGTGGATGCATGTGTTTGAGTTCTAGATGTTTGGGGTGCTTGGGATGAGTGGAATATGGTCATGAGGTTGTTTTTGAGATTGGGAAAGAGTTGGAAGAGTTTTGGTTCGAGTTGGTTCGAGAAAATCGCAGAGGAGGAAAATTGGTGTAAATCTGTCTGTGACTAGCGCTACAGCGCTAGCCTTTGGGCGCTGTAGCGCTAGGCCAAGTTTGCTGAGGGATTTTGGCTTCTGTTTTTAGCGCTGTAGCGCCCTCCCATGAGCGCTGTAGCGCTACCCTGCTTCCTGAAGTGGATTTTAGGGTTGTTTGCAAGGGTTTTTGACCTAAGGTTTGGGGTTTGGTTCCACCACCTTGTTTGGTGGAACTAGGACTTCCCGGGGGCTCGGGATTGGCCCCAGGGCTAGGTTTTGAACTTGGGGATTTATAATGACTTTGGCCATGATTGTGATTAGGTAAGCGCTAGGGCTCGAGGGGGATCGTGCTCAAGGAGTCAAGTGATCAAAGCTAGTGAATTGAAAGGTAAGAAAGCTGCACCTGATTATGTGGTTAGGTTGGGACTAAGTGTTCCCTATGTTTGTATGCATTGTTATGTGAATGTGATTAACCATGTGGACACGATGGGACTAAGAGCTCCCTACATTTGTATATCATGTCGTGAGATGGTGTTATTATGCCATGGGACATGCGATTATCGGCCTAAGGGTGTCAGAATCAATATTTGCGCACTGGGGCGCGGCTCGGCCACTGGTAGCTGAGGCAGCTTATTTATCACTGAGCTCGGTTAAGCTGGCCAGAGTTAGTGAGTATTACACTGGGGGCGGCCCTAATGAGCCGAAGACAGTGTGTTAAATAGAGGGTGCGACTAAGGGCGCCAACCCTGGATGTTATTTGATGGAGTTGACAATCTATTGATTATGAACGTGAATATTGTGTTATGAATGTAGTTGGTTGAGTGTTTGGATGACAAACTGTTATTACTGATTGGATAAATGTTATGAAATATCGAATTCTTAGTTGAGCATTGTGAAATATTTGATAAGTGTTGCTGATCTTGCTATGTTATTATGCTTTCTTGCTGGGCCTTGGCTCACGGGTGCTACGTGGTGCAGGTAAAGGCAAAGGTAGGCTGAATCAACCATGAGTTGGAGAGCTCTGGGGGCGAGGTGTACATCGTCAGCTGCTCGGCCGCCACGGTCGAGAAATTGTACAGGAACGGAAACCTAAAATATATATTTTGCCATTAGAGTGGCTTGAACTATTTGTAACTTCTAGAATTTGTTGTATCTAAGACACCTAAACCCTGTTTTGAGTCTCCATGTGTTAAACCGTCATTTTTACACGGAAATAGCCTGTTTGTGACCAAAATCTTTTATTCTTACTCTGATAATGGTATAGAGTTTACACTTTGTCTGAATGACTTGGTTAGCAAGTCTTGCACTATTTTAAACACACAGTGTAACGGTCTTGGTTATCCAGGGTGTTACAATTGCCCTGGCGAAAGCATCCGTAGTGGCCCGACCTGCTTCAGATGGTGAGCGGAGCTGTGCGCCGCTTGACGAGTCGTTCGCGGCCTGGAGTGGTGAACACTTTAAGGCAGGGGCCTTCCTTCCACTGGATCAGTATTTTGCTGATTTCCTCAACTACGTGGGGTTGGCCCCGTTTCAGCTCCCCCCCCCCCCCCCCCAACTCCTACCGTCTGCTGGTAGGGTTGAGGTATTTGTTCCAGAAGCACGAGTGGGAGGTCCCCACTCCTGCAGACATTTTATATTTCTTCTACCTCAAAGCCAGCCCGGACCAGCGGGGGTGAGGCGACGGGTTTTACTATCTAACCTGGTTTCCCAATACGGCAGCGGTCATCGAGCTGCCCAGCTACCCTAATGACTTTAAGGACCAGTTCTTCATGTTAACTGGGTTCCGGAACTGCGAGCACCACTACTTCAATCGTCCTCGTAAGTTCTTTTTATCTTTAGCTCGTAGGTTAGATTTCGTACAATTCCTGTGTCCCTTTCTGACTTGGGCTAATCTTGCAGCCATCTTCGCGAGGACAGAGAAATCTGTGACCCTCGGGGCCCAATACGAGACACTGGCGGGCTTGCCCCCCAGTGAGAAGGACTACCGGGTGCTCGTGACGGACGAGACGATGGTGGCTTGTAAGCTGATTTTCCCAAATCAGACTTTGAATCTAAGGAGGCCTCGGGGGCCTCCCCCAGTTCGCTCCTCTATGCCCATCATCGTGGAGGAGGTCGCGATGGACGAGGACGAGGAGGACGAGACTCCACTTGTGAGGAGCAGGAAACAAGCGCTGGAGGTCACCCAGATAATGGACGAAGAGAGGATCCAGTCCGGAGCAGCCGCGGGTCCCTCGGGCCAAGGTAACCTTTACATATTTAGGAACTTAGATAGGGCCATTGCCGACCCTCGGCTAGCTAGATTCAACCCCCAATAGCTCGTCCATCGTCACCGAAGTGATCCAGACCTGGACACAACCCTGCTCCACTGCGTCGATCGGCTCGTGTTGGACTACCAAGATAGCCGACCTAGGGGTACCGTAGTAGTAGATAACACCCTAGCCTTTAGGTCGATCCTATTCGAGGAGTATGGGACCAACCTCCGTTCACGGCCATCCCTCCGGAGGGGTATCTTAGCTCCGGGGCTTAGGTAGTACGTAGGAGAATCTAGCCCTGAGTCAGACCCGGACCCAGAACTTGCGCCAGTTCGGGAAGTAATCGTCCTATGTTCTTCCAGCTCGGGTGGTAGGGCTCCCTTAGTATTCGCATACTTTTTACCTTTAACCCTTTGTCTTTGTATGGTTGCTAACTTGTACTAACCATGTTTTTGTTTTGACAGAAGAGATGTCTCAGCCCGAGGAGAGCTTACGAGGAGCAGTCTTCGGGGGGAACCCCTCAGCCGGGCCAAGACTGAAAAGGCTCCAGGGGTCCAAGAGCACCGCTGGGGTCTCCACCAAGTCTCCGGCAAAGGAGAAGGAGAAAACCCCGGCAGCCCAGGTTGCGGGAGCGATTCTCCCTACTGCAGGAGCAGGCCAAATGCCTCCACCACCTCCGCGAGCTCCAGCCGCCCCCCAGGACGCAGGAACGGAGCTCGGGACTTCAGCCGTGGTGACCTCCGATGTACGCATCCCAGTCAATCCCCAGGACCTAGAGAAGATCCCAGAGGCCTTCCGGGGAACGGTGTATGAGTCGGTGAACTACGCCGTCAGCCATATATACAAGTTCACCGAGAAGGAACTCCGGGCTATTGAGACAATGAGCCCGGTTGGCGTAATGGAGTCTTCAATGGGCATGACCCTAACGGTAAGCTGCCCTGTTCTCTTAAAGCTTTTACCATTACACTTTTCCCTATTTTCCTCTAAGGCAATTTATCTTTCATTTCTTCCAGGGCGTCGTCGCTCTTCACCGGAGCATCATCAGGGCGAAAACTCAACTCGAGGATATGAGGACCGAGCACCAGGCCTCTCTTCAAGAGGCTAAGGCAACTAAAGATGCCTTGGCGACCTCGAAGGCCGAGTTGGAGAAGACCCGCTCAAAGGTCCAAGAGCTCGAGACCTCCCTTGCCACCTCGCGGACAGACCTCGAGGCTGCGAAAACTGAGATCCAGGGCGCCCTGGAGGCCAAACGGACCACTTCGGAGCAGTCCCTGGAAGATCTGTTCTATCACTGCTGGGCCTACAATCCGGAGGCTGACTTTTCTTTCATGTCACCGAGTCTTTGGGCGCGCTTGCTGGTGAAGTTCCAAGCTCGCCTTGAGAAAGAGGCGTCGCCTTCTGAAACTGGGGAAGACTCTAGCGCAGCGGAGCAGGGTGAGACGGCGACCTCCCAGGGGCCATCTGACGGAGCTTAGGGCATTTCTCCTCTTTTGCCCTTGAATATATTTAAGTACTTTTTTCTTTTTGATGTAACCTTTGCATGAGGTGTTTTCACCTCGAGACAATTTGCTTTGACGTTTTTTATTTACGCTTTTTCATGCCTTTTCGCGCTTTGGTTACAATAATTTTTTTTTTAGAAACTTAGTTCGCGTTAATTTTTATCCATATCTCGAGCTCTTTAGGAAGAACATCGATCAATAGATTTAAATTAACTTCCAAGTTTTATGACCCGGTTAAAACCAGGAACTTAATTTGAAAACTTAGTTCGCGTTAACTTTTATCCATATCTCGAGCTCTTTAGGAAGAACATCGATCAATAGATTTAAATTAACTTCTAAGTTTTATGACCCGGTTTAAAACCAGGAACTTAATTTGAAAACTTAGTTCGCGTTAACTTTTATCCATATCTCGAGCTCTTTAGGAAGAACATCGATCAATAGATTTAAATTAACATCTAAGTTTTATTACCCGGTTTAAAACCAGGAACTTGATTTGAAAACTTAGTTCGCGTTAACTTTTATCCATATCTCGAGCTCTTTAGGAAGAACAACGATCAATAGATTTAAATCAACTTCTCAGTTTTATGACCTGGTTAAAACCAGGATAGGACTTAGTTAGCGTTAACCCTTATCAATATCTCGCGTTTTTAAGAAAACAACGGTCAATCGATAAGGATCAACATCTAAGTCGTTAAGGAGACCTGGTTATATCTAGGTACCATATGCCCCCCAAGTAACTGGGAAAGGGTCTTTCGTGGTTACTTTAAGATTACACTTGCAAATATGCGTAAAAAGCTGTTTTTCATTAATACATAAAGAGTGGCCTTCCAGGCCTTACAAGTGGATCATTGATAATATCTCTTTAAGTGGATGGCGTTCCAAGTCCGCGGGACCGCCCCTCCATCAAGTCGAGCTAACTTATAAGTTCCCTCCTTGATGACTTCGATGACCTGGTATGGTCCTTCCCAGTTCGGTCCCAAAACTCCATCTTTCGGATCTTTTCCAGCGAGGAAAACTCTCCTCAGGACCAAGTCACCCATGTTAAAGGCGCGTTTTCTGACCTTGGTGTTGAAGTAGCGGGTGATTTTCTGCTGATAATGGGCGAGCTGGAGTTGCGAATCCTCTCGCCTTTCCTCAACCAGATCGAGGGAATGGCACAGGAGCTCATGGTTTCGTTCTTGGTCATAAGACTGGACTCTATGCGAAAGAACCTTTATCTCCACGGGGAGGACTGCCTCACTCCCAAAGGTTAAGGAAAAGGGAGTATGACCCGTAGGAGTCCGATGCGAGGTCCGGTATGCCCATAGGACCTGGGGGAGCTGTTCTGGCCAAACCCCCTTCGCTTCATCTAATCTTTTCTTGAGGCTCGCCTTTAGGGTCTTGTTGACAGCTTCGACCTAGCCATTAGCCTGAGGATAGGCCACGGAGGAGAAACTTTTTACAATCCCATGTCTTTCACAGAACTCAATGAACAGGTCGCTGTCGAACTGAGTGCCGTTATCGGAGACGATCTTCTTGGGCAGGCCGAAGTGACAGATGATGCTTTTTACCACGAAGTCAAGCACCTTTTTGGACGTTATCGTTGCCAACGGCTCTGCCTCCGCCCACTTAGTAAAGTAGTCAACGGCTACCACGGCGTAACGGACCCCGCCTTTTCCAGTGGGGAGGGAGCCAACCAAGTATATCCCCCAAACAGCAAACGGCCATGGGGACGAGATCATCTTCAGCTCGACCGGAGGAGCTCGAGCAACTGCAGCGAATCGCTGGCACTTGTCGCACTAATTCACGTACGAGATCGAGTCTTTGGATAGAGTTGGCCAGTAATACCCTTGGCTAAGAACCTTTAAGGCCAAGCTCTGCCCCCCGGTGTGGTCTCCGCAGAATCCTTCATGAACTTCTTGCAGGATGGCCTTCACTTCACTTGGAAGAACGCACCGGAGGAGAGGTAGGGAATGTCCACATCGGTACAACACTCCATCGACCAATGTATATCTCGAAGCTTGATACAGGATTCGCCGTGCATCATTACGCCCTTCAGGCAGCTTACCCTCGACAAGATATTCAAGAATGGGGGTCATCCAGGTCGGCCTGGCGTCGACCATCTCGACCTCAGCCCGGTCTCCTTCTATACTTGGTTTTTCCAAGAATTCTATTGGCACCAACCCCAAGGTCTCCGTCTCTCCCGAGGTGGCAAGCTTGGCAAGAACATCTGCATTAGCATTCTGTTCCTGAGGTATCTGTTCGATCGATCCTCGCTCAAATGCGGACAGCTCGGCTTTTACCTTTGCCAGATATGCGGCCATCTTGGGTCCCCACACCTGATACTCGCCCAGAACCTGGTTTACCACGAGCTGGGAGTCACTGAAGCACTAGACAGAGCTCGCCTTTAACTCCTTGGCTATCCTCAGCCCGGCCAACAAAGCTTCGTACTCTGCCTCGTTGTTGGAGGCCTTGAACCCGAACCTTAGCGTCGAGTGGAATCTATGTCCCTCGGGGGATATCAGAATGATTCCGGCCCCAGAGCCGTTCTCGCTGGATGAACCATCCACGAAGATCCTCCACAACGATTGGGGCGAGGTGACCTGAGGTGAGCCCTCTGCTGGATTCTCCTGGAATCCCGTGCATTCTGCCACAAAATCGGCGAGGGCCTGACTTTTTATAGCAGTTCGTGGAGTGTAGAAAATCTCGAACTGACTGAGTTCGACCGCCCATTTTAACAAACGTCCCGATGCTTCAGGTTTTTGCAAAACCTGCCTTAGAGGCTGGTCGGTCATGACGTGTACTGAGTGAGATTGGAAGTACGGCCTGAGCTTTCGCGAGGCCGTGATTAGGCAGAACGCCAATTTTTCCATCAGTGGGTATCGTGATTCTGCCCTGAGAAGTCTCTTGCTGATGTAATAGACTGGCTTCTGAACTTGGTCCTCTTCTCGTATCAGTACGGCACTAGCTGCATCCTCAGTGACAGCCAGGTAGAGAAAAAGAGGCTCTCCTGCCTTGGGTTTGGATAGCACGGGCGGTTCAGTTAGATGTGCCTTCAGGTCGAGGAATGCGCTTTCGCATTCTACTGTCCATTCAAACTTCTTGTTTCCTCGGAGCAGGTTGAAGAAGGGCAAACACTTATCGGTTGACTTGGAAATAAACCGGTTGAGCGCCGCCACTCTGCTTGTTAAGCCTTGGATATCTTTCCGCGACCTGGGCGAAGGAAGCTCGAGCAATGACTGGATCTTACCGGGGTTTGCCTCGATTCCTTGGGTATTGACTATGAACCCCAGGAATTTCCCTGACGCGACTCCAAAAGTGCATTTCTAGGGATTGAGCCTCATGCCATACTCGCGTAGTATTTTAAAACATTCTTCCAGGTCGGAAACATGGTTATCGACAGTCTTGGACTTGACTAGCATGTCGTCAACGTACACTTCCATGTTTTTTCCGATCTGGTCCGCGAACATTCTATTTACTAGTCTTTGGTAGGTAGCTCCGGCGTTCTTCAGACCGAACGGCATGACCTTATAGCAATAGACATTAGTTGGGGTCATGAAGCTGGTGTGTTCCTGGTCCGCCGGATTCATCGCGATCTGATTGTAGCCTAAGTACGCGTCCATAAAGGACATGATCTCGTGCCCCGCCGTGGCATCCACTAGCTGGTCAATCCATGGCAGTGGAAAACAATCCTTGGGGCAGGCTTTATTCAGGTCGGAGAAGTCGATGCAGGTTCACCATTTCCCGTTGGGCTTTGGAACTAGCACGGGGTTGGCGACCCAAATTGGAAACTTGGCTTCACAGATAAAGCCACTTTTTGTTAGCCGGGCTACTTCTTCTTCTAGGGCTTCAGCCCGGGTTGTTCCTAAACGTCTTCGCTTCTGAGACTTGGCAGGAATGCTTTTACCCAGATGTAGCGTGTGCATGATGACACTCGGGCTAATCCCCACCATGTCCTCGTGGGACCAGGAAAATACGTCTAAGTTAGCCTGCAGAAACGTAGTCAGCTCCGCCTTCCTCTTGCCACAGAGATTTTTCCCGAGTTTGACCATCCGTGATGGATTTTGTGGATCAAGGTTCACCTCCTCGAGCTCCTCAATAGCCTGGAGCTCGGATTTGTCTTCGCCTACCCGGGGGTCAATATCCTCACTTAAAGCGACATTTCCCCCTTTGGCGCTTTGAGGTTTTTCAATCTCAGGGTCCGCTGAGGGTTCCTGAGATTCCTCTTCACTTAGAATGGCCATAGCCAGCTGCCCAGGTTTAGATTTTCCCTTCATGGAAATTTTGTAGCATTCCCTGGCAGCGAGCTGATCGCCCTGGATAGTACAGATTCCTGTTGAAGTAGGGAACTTCATGGCGAGGTGTCGAATGGAAGTGATCGCCTCGAAAGCTATGAGCGTAGGTCAGCCCAAAATGGCGTTGTAAGCAGTGGGGCAGTCTATGACCACTAACTCGAGTAGTTTGGAGACTGTCCGAGATTCTTCCCCTAGGTTGATCACCAGCTCGATCGTCCCTATCGCCGCTGATCCTTCTCCCGAAAAACCATACAGCATCATGGAGATTGCCTTTAGCTCGGCGACGGTCAAACCCATCTTCTCTAAGGTGGATCGGAATAGGTGGTTCACCGAGCTCCCGTTATCTATTAGTACCCTCCTCACTCTCTGGTTGGCGAGCTGGACTGCTACAACCAAGGGATCATTGTGAGGCAACTGGACATGGCCTGCATCTTCCTCCGTAAAAATGATTGGTTGCCTCTCCGATCACTGTTGCTTTGACTGGCGCTGCTCCGGGACGAACTCCACTCCATTGTGAGCCTTTAGTTCATTCACGTATCTCTTCTGGGCACCTCTGCTCGTTCCAGCCATGTGCGGACCTCCAGAGATGGTGGATATCTCTCCTTCGACCACGGGAGGAGGGACGTCCTGATCTACCCGAGACCCAAGCTGATTGGCTGGGGCTTCTGGAGTAGGTCGACTCGCTGGGACCCTGTTCCGCGAGTATTGAGCCAAGGGACCGGCTCAGATGAGAGTCTCGATCTCATCTTTTAAATGCCTACAATCGTCGGTATTGTGGCCGATGTCGTTATGAAAATGGAAAAATTTGGAAGTGTCTCTCTTTCCCTTATGGTGCTTCAATGGCTCCGGCCTCTTCCAGGGGACCCGAGTAGAGTTGGCCAAGAAGATACTCTCTCTGGACTAGGGGAGCTCGGTATACATCGTGAAAATGGGCTTAAACTTATCTACGAAATTATTCTTCTTTTTGCCGTGCTGACTGTTTTCACCATTGCCCTTTCTCTTTCCTCCACCGGGCTGGTTGCTTTGTGCGACGTTTGGGGTCGCTGCCGCGACCTCCGTCCCTACTCCCGCGGGCTGATCGGGAACCTGGCTAGTTCCCGCAGCTGAGGCTTCGACTTCTTCCAAGTTTATCCATTCCTGGGCCCTGTTAAGGAATTCGTTGACCGAGCTGACTCCCTTCCTCTGTATATCCTTCCATAGGTCTCCTCCGACAAGGATTCCGGTTCTCATGGCCATGAGCTTGGAGATATCATCCGCGTCTCTAGCCCGAGTAGCAACGTTCGTGAATCTGCTCAGGTAGACCTTCAAAGTCTCACCAGGCTGCTGTCTCACGTTAGCTAGGGAGTCGGCCTGAACACGGGTGGCATGGGAGGCTCAGAATGCCCTTTTGAAGTCGTCTGAGAAGGTCTTCCAGGAACTGATTGACTGTTTTTTACTTTGCTTGAACCACTGCCTGGCAGGTCCAATCAGTGTGGAGGGGAAGATCAAGCATCTCAGCTCCGGGCCAATGTTATGGGCCATCATTAGGGTGTTAAACATCCCTAAATGGTCCGACGGGTCTCCGTCCCCGTTGAACTTTGACAAGTGAGGCATACGGAAACCAGATGGGTATGCCATCGCTGCTATATTGGGGGCGAAGAGTTCCATCTCGTCTCCCGAATCATATTCGTCTTTTTCTTTTTCTGATAGGAGCTTCCTCATCAGCTCCTCCATCTGAGTCAGGCGCTCGAGGGTTTGGTCCTAATGTCCTTGGTTATTCCGGGGTCGTTCAACAGCTCCGGATCCATTGTACACATTTGGTGGGCTATTGCCCCTCCTATCTTGAGATAGGTTATTTGGGACATTCCCTACGTTATGTATTCCGGACAGAACCCTCCCTGAACGAGCCTGGCCATCTCTTCCTGCTCTGTCCCCTCTATGAGAGTTGAGGCGATCTCGCAGGTCACCTCCCTGGGTGGTCTGGTGACTTTGTGCCGAACTTAACCGCTGACGCAGGTCTCCCCCAAAGAGATCACTCCGGTGACTGCCGGTCCAGTGGCTCCTGCTGGATAGGCTTGGAGTCCACCTTTGGTGGTGACGACCTGAGCTTTCCCCTGGCGCCCTGCTACGCCTGGAAGGCCCAGCTGATGGTGGGTTTCTCCTACTACCTCCATAGGCTGGGATGTCCCAGACGGGCCGAGGAGGAGACGGATATCTGATCGGAGATGGAGGATGCCTGACTGGGGAGGCGATCTTAGTCCCGTCTGGACGGATCAAGTTTGGTGGGGGCCTTTCGGCCCTGCCAACCTGCTGGTCCCGCGCCGGGCGATTTGGACGAGGCGCAGGACGGTCGTCGGGGATGGGCTGACGTCGCGAGCCCTCCCCGGATCTCCTTCGGGAATTTCCTCGAGCTCCCCTGGGCGTTCTTGAGGATGGTTGGGAGCTAGGAGTCGACGTCCTGACCGAACAGTTGTATTGCTGTTGTCTGGCCATAGGCATTTCCTCAAAGTTTACCTCTCGATGGTGTGATGAAGGGGTGGAGTTGGCTGCCGGAAGTCTATCCGAACGGCTATGCCTGGACCGGTTACCCCGGCGAGACTTGGGAGCCTCGCCTTGCCTCTCTCCGACGTTAACGCTGGTTGTGAGAGGGGGTAATCGGGCCAGGATATCCTGGATTTGCTGGCTAGCTGTTGCTAATTGGCTCCTCAGTTGAGCGTTCTCCATTTCCACCGCAGTATAATAACATGGGTTCGGATTAGGTGGCTGAGGCGCCGAACTATCGGTATCATCTTGGCCCACCGGCTGTTTTCCTGGCCGCTGCTGGACTTCAGGAACTTGTTCATCGGGGATGGCAGTATGATGAGCCTCCTGCCCATCATGTTGTTCTATCTCGTTACCATGCCTGGACCAAGTAGTCACCATAGTTGGATGTTTGCAGCAGCACTAATCAAACTTGCTCTCAATGAAAGCACCAAACTGTTGACGCGGTTCTTAGCCAACAGGTAATTAAGAGAAGAAGATAAAGGGATTAGTGCTAAAGGTGAACCGAAATAGATATATGATCTTAGAGAATGAAAGAGGTGACTCAAGACACGTTTTTTAAGTGGTTCGAAGGTTAAAATCCTTCTACTCCACTAGTCAATATTATTGATCTATACTGAGTATTTGATTACAGAGTATTTCTTACAAGGGATTATTTTTCCAACCCCTATCAACTCCCAGGGTCTCCATATTTATAGGAGAAGGCACCTGAAAGTTGGTAAGAAGGTCATCCCTTGACCTTCTTACTTGTCGTATCAATTCTGTGACATTCATGATTAATTCCTGAACCTGACACATAAGTGTGGTCAAATCAATAGGTAAGGAGGTAATGGGCCGCACGGCCCAACCCAGTCGTGGGTGTCTGAATACGCACATTCCTGCTGCGTGTCCGAGAAGTCAGGGGGATATCAGACACGTGATGCCTGATATGTGCACGTTTACCTTGCGTGTGTTGACTTCACAAAGGGTCATAGCCTCCATATGAAGCTCGTACCACGAGCTTCATACTTAGCTCGGTCTTCGGCCTTCGGAATCCCTGCCCCGGCCTTGGGCAGTGAAGGCGAGCTCTTGGGGCTTCCTCAAGCTAAGAAGGCATGACATTACGACAGAAACTCCGACCCCTGGGGATGATCATGAGGTAATCATGGTTAGGCCGCAGCTCGGCTTGCTAATCAGCCCGTGGGAAAATCAGGGCATACAATCCACTTAAAATGCTTAAATCCTCAAATAAACAAGATTGTGACAAATGGCATGCTCCTAATGGTCTTGGAAGATTCTAGAGCTTTCTTGAACTTTCTTTTATTTAAACTATAATTAAATCCTTAAATAAACATGCACACGATAAGTGTCATGATATTATTATTTCTATCTAAACCTTATAGTATAATAAATAAACATCTTTATAATCAGCTATATTAACCAAACCTTGTGTTATAATTAATATTCTTAAACTATAGGTTAAACTTATAAAATCTATAAGTGTTGCTACGAGTGTTCAACTAAGTCCCGGCTTTAACCAAATTCCACAGTAATTATCATACTATAACTACTACTCTAAGTCCCGGATTGAACCAAAATCCACAGTAACTATACTATAACTGCTACTAGCTACTACTACTACTACTACTATCTAACTAGCTAAGTAAAGTTCTGGGACTCTACAAATACCCATTAAAAATGATAATTTAATCTACCTCTTTACAAGAGAAAATGAAAACTGCTTTCTGAGAGATTAAAATACCTACTCAATATTGATCTCTACTCGTGTCATGGAATGAGCATAGAACTAAATATTAAAAAACATACTAAAAATCTTGTACTAGTTCACTCTTCATGTTCAACACATTGAAACTTTGGACGTACACGTGTCATTTAACAGTAAAAGGAGGAACATATGTACTAATTTATTAACACATAAAATCATATGCTTGATTTAAAATTTGATATTACACTTAATATAATCATTCATAAATCGTATTAAAAATATTCATAAGTTACAAATCTTAGTCAATTGAAAACAAATAAAAATAAACATAATCTGGCTGCTAAGTGTGATATCATTTTTTATTAATAAGTTATAAATCTTAGTCATAATATTCATAATGTATAAATATTACTGAAAATATTAAACATATTACGCTTCATCTTAAGTGTGACGTTATATTTAATTAATCAAATGGATTATCTTAGTCATAATATGACTAGGTTATAAAGCTTAGTCATTAGTTACTCATTCCGAGTGTGTAGGGCACTACTAAGAGAGAGATTAGTACACCATTAGTCCTCCGAGTGTCTAGGGCACTAATAAGTGTGAGATTAGTACACCATTAGTCGTTCCGACTGTCTAGGGCACTAGTAAGAGTAAGATTAGTACACATCATTCAGTCCAAGTGTCTAGGGAACTAGTAAGTGTGAGATTAGTACACCATTACTTGTTCCGAGTATCTAGGGCACTAGCAAGTGTGGGATTAGTACAACATTAGTCGTTATGATTGTCTATGGCACTAGTAAATGTGAGATTAGTACACCATTACTCATTCTGAGTGTCTAGGGCACTAGTAAGAGTGAGATTAGTAGACCATTAGTTGTTCCTGTTAGGGTTTTATGCCCTAATTAAAACTCAAATTCTTTATAATCTCATTTTATTATCAATAAAAGAATAGAAATCATTTTTTGACTTGGTTAATCACTTTGCTCACATGTTTTATTTTCATGATTATTTGTTTAATATAAACTTCTATTAAATCTCGAGCATATAGCTAATCTTATTTGTAGTAACGTAATCACAGTGGAATATAAATATGATTATATGTTCAAAATAAGTTAGTCCTAAGATTAGTCAGTGCACCGGATTTACACTGACTTGCCAATCTACGATATGATCTACTTACACGTTACAGTGTTATGTTCTTTCCAAAACATTAGCAAAGTAAATAAGATCAGATGTATTTGTTACATCTGACAGGACCGATATTGATAGTTGATAAGATAATTAAACATACAGTTATTATCTATTCTAGTCATATCATATAGTTGACCATAGGTCAATTCAATCTCAATTCTGAGTGGTTAGTATTCTAACTAATTGTATTATTTGAGTTCTTTGACTTATTCGTTACCAGCTTACCCTACGAACTAGCCCATAGTTACATCTTGGGAACTCGGTAGTATAATTGAGTGGAAATGTTAATCATAGATATGAACATCTATAGCTTCTGATGAAGAAGTGAAATGATGGTTTCCTTTTAGTTAGGTTCAAGGTGTTAAATGATAGAGATCTCATTTCAGTAATTAAATTAGTTTACTTAAATATCATTTACAAGGAACTAAGTGTTTTAAGGATAAACTACAATGAAGGGTAAAATGGTATTTTAGTCCTATCTCATTGTAGGCTGTCTATAGAGGATTGAGTGACAATTGTGCTTGTAACAATGGATAATTAATAGCATATCTATATTTGTTATAGATCGTTCTATTAATTCAAGAGTGCAATTCCGAGTCTATAGTGGAGTCATGAGGAATTGATAAGTTAGTAAATTTATTTGTTAGATTTATGATAACTTATTGGAGCTTGATTTCATAGGCCCATGGTCCCCATTGTACCTTGGATAAAATCATCTAGATAGTCTCAATTAATTGATTTAACTATCAATTAGAATTATCAAAGTTGACCAGGTCAATTTTGGATAGTTTCATAGTTATGTAATTTTGAGAAGAAAAGAGAAATTATGACAGATTTATTAAATAAGATAAATTGGTATCTAAATTAATAAATAAGTTTAAATAAAGGTTCAAATTATAAATAATTAATTTGATAAAGGATTTAAATAATTATTTAATTAATTAAATCAATAGAAAATAATACAGGCCTTGATTTTAAGTCCAAAGAGCTTATAATCAAATGGGAAATTTCACAGGCCTAAAGCCCATGTTAATTTCGACCTAGGGCTTTAAAATGACTATTATTTTATTGATTTTTTAATTAAATTAAATGGCATAATTGAGTCTATAAAATGAGTGCTTAGAGAGAAGTCACAAGTTCAGATTTCTGAGACGACAGACACTAATTTTTTTATAGTTTTAGATGCTCTCTAAACACAAGTCCTTTTCTAAGCCTCTTTGCTATTATCTCTTCTTCTCTCTGTATCTATCTCATGTGTTGAGAATTTCCCACACTAGTCTAGGAGATTCTATGGATACATTGGAAGGCTGTGAAGAAATTAGAAGAACGGTTCAGTTTCTTGATAATACTCTGTGACAGAAAGGATACAAGAGTTAGAGAAACTGAAGGAATGACTCTTTAATTCCGCTGCGTATACTGTAAGTATTCTATTCATTGTTTCTCTTTGAATTCAATTTTAGAAACATGTGTTAGGCTATTTCGTATTAATTTGTTTAATATTAGATATACATGAAAATAAATAAATATCATATATAAGTTTTACTAACCACTGGCCTCAACGCCTTTGGTAATATTTATTTTCATGCTTGAACATGTTAAAAAATTGGATTATTTGATGTGTTTGAATAATTGGATTGATTTTCATGCTTTTATGAAGCATATTGATTTTATGTGATTATTAGCAATTTTTAGGTTATTTTGTTGAGTTTTGTAAGCTATTAATTTTTACATATGCTTTATTTTGTGTAAAACGTGTTAAAAATTAATTAGAAAATGGTTTTGGTTTGAAAAATTGCTCAAAAAATTTTTTGGAAAAATTTGGCCTGGCTGCCCATGCGCGCGCCCACGCACACCAGCCACCAGCACAGTGAACAATACCCGCGGGTACTATTCATCTAATTTGTTTTTTAAATTAAAGAAAAATAAAATTTGTGGAAATAAATTATTTATAATCAAAACCAAAAATATCTTTTTTGTTTTATCATTTAAATTGTTTTTTTAATAAGATATTTTTGTTAGTTGAGATTTAAATAATTAGATATTTTCTACAAAGATTCAAATTCAAATTTAAAAATAGACTAACAACTTAATTTTAAATCTTTTAATATATTCAAATATTAGAATTAAGATATCAGATATTTAAGATATTTTCTTTTAAATTCTTGATATTTTTATTAAATCTTTATTTAAAAATATAAATATATTTTTATTCTATAGTTTTAATATTTGAATTTGTTTAACTATTTTGAGATATTTTAGGATTGTTATAACTATTTATATTTTATTTTATTTTTTAATTGTTAAAATATTAGCTAATAGTTATAACAACATGTTATACCCAGAATTCGAGCCATGGTAAATGTGACCTCGAAAGTTGGATTCGCAACAAATGGTCTCGTAAGGATCGGGGTATGCTCCAGGATTGTATATCGAGCCTGCAAAGTACGATATATGATCTCAAGTGTGGTGACCTCGAAACGATCTCGATCTCGAAAGGTAGCTCCGAGAACACGCTCATCTTTGGGGACGACTTCGGATCGGGGGTCTCGAGCTCGATGTACGTACGATCTCGAAATGCACGTGATCTCGGGAGATGTCATTGGCTCGCAGTATGACGTGAGACCTGGGATGCTAAAGCCTTAGAGATACGCTATAACCACCTTGAATATCTACAAGTGTTATAAACATGAGATGTAATCTTCATTTATTAATGTAAATCCCCAAGAATCATGGGATATTATTTAGCCAGTTATGCGTTTCCTGGTCTTCAGGGACGTTTCCTTTTTTATCTGATTATAGGCATTTAAAGCCATTTATTTTATTCACAAAAGAGTAACTACCCAAAATATGTGGGATAGTATTCTGCATCCTTCTCTATAAATAGAGAAGCCATGCACCATTGTAATGGACCGAATTTCTGATCCTTGAGAGAAAACTCTGAAGAATTCATTCTTAAGAATTTTCAGAGATAATCTTGAGATTAATAACAGAGACTCGTGGACTAGGCAGATTTAACTGATGAACCACGTAAAAATAGCGTGTTTGATTTGTTTTATTTCATTTAGCCATTATCATTAATTGTTTACGTGCTCTTCTTTCACTGTTTGACGAAAAACGGCGTCAACAGTTTGGTGCTTTCATTGAGAGCCTTAAGCATTCATCCCTGAGAGATTCATGGCTACAAACATTCAGAACACCCCTGATGAAAGCTACCCAAGGCATCCTGGAAAACAACCAATGGAAAACCCGGAGGCTGAGGAGAGAAGTGGGTCCTCCGATTCCCGGGGACCACCGCCTCCACCGAGGGATGAGGATATGTACTACAATCCTGAGCATTACGTTCCTATTGTAGAACTGGAAAATCGGCAGTTGAAACAGCTGTTGGCAGAAGCCAACAAACGGAATGAGGAGTTGACTAGGATGGCCACAGAGGTGCAGGTGGCTCAGCCCCCGCCTCCGCGTGAAAACCAAGTCCCTCCTCCAAGGGACGTGCATGTTCCTCCCCGGAGGCCCCGTGGACGTCCACGGAAAGATGCTGCCACAAGGAGGCCGACTCAACCTCCGGCACCAGTAGAGCCATCTGCTCCTCCTAGGCCCCAGAGGAGTACCCGAGCTCGGGTCCCGCCTAATCCACCTGTGGAAGTGCCTGCAGGAACTGAGAATAACCGAGCTCCTACCGAGGCTCGGACTCAGGTTCCTGGTAGCGCACCGAACGCGACTGACCCATCTCGGGCAAATTCTGGACCCTCTAGGCCGAGGCAAGGGAGACAGCCGCCGTCGCCTATACGGTTCCCTCCGTCTCCCATAAGATATCCTTCACCTCCCCGCAGAAACGCTCAACCTGTTCGAGATCAGGATCAAGGGCGTAAGAGGGATAGACAAGGACACAGGGAGACTTTCCAGGAGCGGAGAGGCGCACAATCTGAGAAAAGTCAGACGTCCCGGTCTCGCACTGCGGAGACGAGGCGACATGGGAAGAACCCATCGCGAAATGACTGATCAATGAGTTTCACCAGTGACGAGTCCGGAGAGACCAGGTCCGTCAGTAAACGCGACCGAGGTCGCAAAAATACTGGAAGTCGCAAGAATCGTCCTGACCTGTGAAATAATCTGAATCAGAGTAGGGGGAAGGAAGATCGGACAAATCCGGACCTAAGGAATCACCTGAATGGGCGTAGAGATCCCTCACGGAGACGCGAGCCTGGAATCATGATCAATGACTGTCAATTCCAGACACCACCTAGGGACCCAGTCCAAGAAAGGATCGATCAGCTCGAAAAAGCCTTTAGGCTTCTAAAAAATGAACGAGGGAATGGTCGATATGAGGACTCTGACGAGGAGCTCGAGCCGTTTGCTCCACATATTTCTAACACTCAATTTCCTCAAGGGTTCTGGATTCCTCACGTCCCAGCGTTTGAAGGAAAAACCGACCCATGCAGTCACCTGAGTACATTCAACACTATTATGAGAGCTAGTAATGTGGGTTTTGAGCTCAGGTGCATGTTGTTTCCAACATCGTTGGCCGGACCTGCCAAGAGTTGGTTTGAAAAGTACAAGAGACACTCGATAACTTCATGGGATCAGTTGTCTAGAGACTTCAAGAAGCAGTTCCGAGCTATGATGGGAGTAAGACCAGAGGCATCCACTTTGACTAACGTCTGACAACAGCCGGGCGAAACACTGAAAAGCTACCTGACAGGATTTAATCTAGAGGTCGCCCGAGCTCGAGATGTGGATGACAGCGGGCACCTGATGGCTATCCGAGCTGGTGTTTTACCTGGAAGTGCCCTTTGGGATGACATGTAAGGGAAACCGGTGAGGTCAATAACCGAGTTTAACAGACGGGCGCAGAGATTTGTCATTGTAGAGGAGGCGAGGTCAACGCTCAAGGCGACCTCGCAGACCGAAACTACAACGATAAACATTAACTCCGCCTCAACCTCGGCTGACCCAGCAGCTCCACAACCTACCTCGGAGAATCCCTCCAAGAGGAAAAAGAGCGAGGGAAATAACCTCGAGGCTGAAGGAGGAAAGAAAAAGAAAGGAGAAAGGTATTTCTCCGTATATAAAGTACATACCGAGCTCAACGAGTCTCGGGAAAACATATACCTGGCTAATGAAAACCAGGTCCCCTTCAGGCGTCCGGACCCAATGAGAAATAAAAAATCCAAGAGGGATTCCAGTAAGTATTGCCGGTTCCATAGAGACACCGGACACACCACTGATGAATGTCGACAGCTGAAGGACGAGATCGAAGGGTTGATCTCGAGAGGTTATTTCCGGCAGTATGTCAAAAACCAGAGTACTGGATAGACTACTGCGAACCAGAGAGTAGCCGCGCCTTCGACGTCACAAAATAATAATTCCTGATCTCGGGAGGAAGACAGGCCCCCGCCGATAGACGGAGAGGACGTAATAACCATCTCAGGAGGGCCTCATCTCGCAGGAGGGGGCAGAAATGCTCAAAAGCGATACGTTAACGAGCTGAAGACAGGGGACGGGTCTCCTTATGAACCCGAACCTAGGGCACCAAAAAGCCAAAGGGTAGAAACACAACCGATAACCTTCACTGAGGAGGACGCTTCCCATGTTCAGTTCCCTCATCATGATCCATTGGTTATTACTCTTCAGCTTGCCAACAAGAGAGTCTGCCGAGTTCTCATAGACAATGGGAGCTCAGTCAACATTCTTTATAAAGCGACTCTCGAGAAAATGGGACTCTCCCTTCGCGACCTGAAGGCATGTGCAACAACTTTGTACGGCTTTTCAGGAGAAGGGGCTGCCTGTATGGGATCCATTGAACTCCCTGTGACCTTGGGAGACTATCCAGTCTCGGTGACCAAGATAATGGAGTTCGTGGTGGTAGATTTACCGTCTGCCTACAATGTACTGCTCGAGAGACCCACCCTGGTCAGGCTGGGGGCAGTGTCATCTGTGAGGCACCTGGCCCTTAAGTTCCCAACCCCAAGCGGGGTCGGGACATTAAAAGGAGATCAATTGGCAGGAAGGGAGTGTTATAGCATTTCTTTGAGGGGAAAGAAGCAAACAAGCGCTCAAGCACTCGTTATCATACAAAATAAAGATGGAACGGTTTTAGAAATTGACGAGGAAATCGATCCAAGGATTGAGGAGAAAGTTGACCTCGAACCATTGGAAGAGCTCGAAGAAGTTAAGCTCGACGAAGCTGATCCCTCGAAGAAGCTGAAGGTCGGAAAACACCTCCTAGACGAAGCAAAATAGCAATTAATTTGCTTTCTAAAGAAAAAATAGGATGTCTTCGCATGGTCACACTCAGAAATGGTGGGGATAAGCCCGAATGTTGCGAGCCACGCATTAAATATAGACAAAAGCTTTCCCCCGAAGCAACAAAAGCGAAGACAGCTGGACGAGGATAGAAAGAAAGCATTAAAGGAGGAAGTTGACAGATTAAAAGCAAACCATTTCATTAGGGATGCCTTTTACCCTGACTGGGTAGCCAATCCAGTGTTGGTCCCAAAGCCCAATGGGACGTGGAGAACCTGTATTGACTACTCAGACCTCAACAAGGGGTGCCCAAAAGACTGTTTTTCGCTGCCGAGAATTGATCAGCTCGTGGATGCCACGGCGGGGCATGGCTTGATGTCATTCATGGATGCATATTCTGGATATAACCAGATTCCCATGCATGCCCCTGACCAAGAACATACGAGCTTCATTACAGATAAAGGGCTATACTGTTATAATGTTATGCCGTTCGGACTCAAGAACGCTGGAGCTACATATCAGCGGCTCGTAAACATGATGTTTTCAGAGGAAATAGGGAACAACATGGAGGTTTATGTTGATGACATGCTTGTAAAGTCTCAACTTAACAAAAACCATGTTGATGACCTCGAAGAGTGCTTTGGCATGCTCAGGAAGTACAACATGAAGCTAAACCCTCAGAAGTGCACTTTTGGGGTATCTTCGGGAAAATTTATGGGTTTCATTGTCAACTCTCGTGGAATCGAGGCTAATCTCGACAAAATAAAGGCCCTGATTGATATGCCTTCACCTCGGAAGCATAAAGATGTCCAAAGCTTGACTGGCAGGATGGCCGCCCTAAGCAGATTCATCTCGAAGTCAACGGATCGTGGCCTTCCATTCTTTAACTTATTGAGAGAAAGTAAGAAGTTTGAATGGACAGAAGAATGTGAGCTAGCCTTTCAGGAGCTCAAAGGACATATCGCTAAACCACCCATCCTGTCAAAACCCGAAACGGGAGAAGTATTGTACCTATACCTCTCAACCACCGAACACGCGATAAGCGCGGTGCTCGTTCGAGAGGAAGAGAGGGTGCAGAAACCCGTTTATTACATCAGTAAGAGATTACTGGGGGTAGAGTCAAGATATCCATTGATGGAGAAACTCGCCCTCAGTTTAATCCACTCATCTCGCAAGCTCCGCCCCTACTTTCAGGCACATCCCATCCATGTACTGACAGATCAACCACTTAGGAAAGTCCTGTCTAAACCAGAGGCGTCAGGTCGACTCCTTAAATGGGCTGTTGAGCTCGGACAGTTCGAGATCACCTACCATCCGAGAACGACCATTAAGGCACAAGCCTTGGCAGACTTTATAGTAGAGTGCATTGGTATAGCCAACGACGAGGTAATAACCACGGCCCACGAGCTGTGGAAACTCTACGTCGACGGCTCGTCAAATGAAAATGGAGCGGGGGCAGGAGTTATTCTGATCACTCCTGCAGGGAGAAAATTTCACTCTGCTTTAAGATTTGGATTTAAAGCATCTAATAACGAAGCTGAGTACGAGGCTCTACTCGCGGGACTACGAATAGCAAAAGAGCTCAAGGCCAAAGCTATACATTGCTACAGCGACTCCCAGCTCGTGGTTAATCAAATCTTGGGAGAGTACCAGGCTCGTGGCACAAGAATGGCAGCCTATCTGGAGAAGGCAAAATCTGCATTGGAGTATTTCGAGTTTTATGCAATCGAACAGGTTCCCCGAGAACAAAACTTAAATGCAGATGCCTTAGCTCGACTCGCCACTTCTGCCGAAAATGAAGAGCTGAATGTTGTACCCGTAGAACACCTATCAGCACCCAGCATTACTGAGCCAGACGAGGAAGATGTGTGTATGATTGAAACAGAACTGACCTGGATGAGTCCAATAGTTGATTATCTCGAAAATGGGATTTTACCAAAGGATCGGAACCAGGCTCGAAAATTGATGTATCAACTTCCTCGTTACACCATTTTGGATGGAAAGTTATACAGAAGAGGGTATTCCATGCCGCTGCTTAGGTGTGTAACACCTCCCGAAGCAAAGAAGATCATCAAAGAAATTCATGAAGGGTTCTGCGGAGACCACACCGGGGGGCATAGCCTGTCAAAGAAGATCATACGCCAAGGATATTTCTGGCCAACCATTAAAACAGATTCTTTCGAGTATGTGAAAAGGTGCGACAAATGCCAGAGATTCGCAACGATACCCTGAGCTCCACCTTCCGAACTGACCATGTTGACATCCCCATGGCCTTTCGCAGTATGGGGCATCGACCTCATAGGCTCTCTCCCAACTGGAAAAGGTGGAGTGAAATATGCTGTAGTCGCCGTCGATTACTTCACGAAATGGACGGAGGCTGAACCATTGGCAACTATAACTTCGAAAAAGATCCTTGATTTCATGGTAAAGAACATCGTATGCCGATACGGAGTACCGAGAAAGATCGTATCCGATAACAGAACCCAGTTCGATTGCGACTTATTCACCAACTTTTGTGAAAAGAACGGCATAATAAAAAGTTTTTCATCAGTGGCTCACCCTCAAGCGAATGGTCAGGTCGAAGCCGTTAACAAGACTCTCAAGAGCTCTCTAAAGAAAAAGTTAGAGGAGGCAAAGGGACGATGGCCCGAGGAATTGCCTCAAGTCCTTTGGGGATATAGGACTACAGCTCGGACATCAACAGGACATACTCCGTTCTCTCTAGCGTACGGCTGCGAGGTAATGTTTCCCATCGAGGTCGAAATTCCGACGATCCGAACTCAGATTTACGATCAAAGTTCCAATCATACTCAGCTCGAAGAAACCCTAGACTTGATCGAAGAAAAAAGAGAAGAGGCTCAGCTGAGAAATGCTGCTTACCAGCAACGAACCACGAGATATTTCAATAAGAGGGTTCGAGATCGAAAGTTCGGAGTGGGAGACCTAATTTTGAGACGTGTATTCTTAGCAACCCGAGATCCAGCAGCTGGAGTGCTCGGGCCGAACTGGGAAGGACCATACCAGATAGAGTCAGTCATCCGACCTGGCGTATACAAACTTGCAAGATTAGATGGGAGCCTGATACCACGAGCATGGAATGGCGAACACCTTAGACCTTACTATCAATAGTGTAGGAAAAGTGTTGCCTGTAACCATGACTTTCTATCTGTACTAGTTTGTTTGTTTGTTTTTGAATTTCATCAAATAAAAGGTCTATTTTGTTCCATATGTAATTTCTTTTTATTTTTGCAATCTCTCTTAATTTAATAACCTATGGTCACACTCATAGGATATTAAGGGGGCATCATTGGTATATATACCGTCAGATTAAAAAATAAAAATATATATATTTATATGAAGTATTTGGAGATAACCAAGTACGCGAGCTTAGATAGTTCGGACATAACCGACTTATCAAAAAGATAAAAGTATTTGGAGATAACCAAGTACGCGAGCTTAGATAGTTCGGACATAACCGACTTATCAAAAAGATAAAAGTATTTGGAGATAACCAAGTACGCGAGCTTAGATAGTTCGGACATAACCGAACTACCAAAAACCTAAAACGTTTGGAGTTAACCAGATGTGCAAACTTAACAAGTCTGGAACAAACCAGCCAAAAAATTAATCGATGATAAGTAGGAACCTAAACCTATCTCGAGATAAGTCTAGATCGAGGCTGGAATATCTTAAAGAAAAATAGTTTCGAACTCTTAACCTCGGAACAAAAACTGAGGATGAGGAAAAGTGACTAAACAAAAAAAAAAGATATAACCAGATCATTCACATTACACACCATATAAGTACTTTTGAGTTCATAGTTAAAGTAATATCCGACCTTGATAAGTAACGAGGTCGGAAGCGGATAATTCGAATAAACTATGCATGAATGCGTCGAATTTCGAGCCTAAGTCCAAACTATGTTTGTATGGATAAATAAACATAACCGGTTCATCAATATAAAAATGTGCAAAATATTTCGAGCCAAGAAATGTAAAGCATGTAAAAGAATAGTTAGAGAAATTGTATCAGCCTCGTGGGCATAAATTAAAAATAATTACAAAATAGGGGGACGCAACCCCAATAAATAACTTCTCCGAGATCGGATTTAAGGAAGAGGAGTATCCTTGGCCTTCTCAGCATCAGTATCACCGGACCCTCCAGGACGAATAGCATGGCTATCCTGCTGAGCCGCCTCTCGAGCAGCTACACTTGCCTCAAGACGGGCATTCCACCGATCAACATATGTGGCTTCGAGAGGGCCCAGGAAGCTGGTATCGAGGTCGGCATTATCAGCCCAAAGCTTATACATGGCCTGGTCGACCGCTTTCTCCTTCTGCTCCTTATACTCGTCCAGGAGGCGGGCCTTCTCGCTCTCCATGAAGTCGAAGGTGACAGATTTCTCCTCTTCGAGCTTGGCATTGGCCTTCTCGAGCTCGGCATTCGACTTTTCCAGCTCCTCGAGACGGATCTTCATTTTTTCAAGTTCAGACTTCGAGTCTTTGAGCTCGTTAGCCATCTTAAGCTCAAGATCCTTCAATTTTTGGGCCAGGGACAAGCTCGTTTGCACCTCGTTGGTCAGCTTATAGTTGAGCTGTGCTGAAACGACAAGGGCGTGAAACACAAAGAATGAATCAAAATTGCGAATTGAGGCATAAATACTTAAAATAGAGTTGAGAAGGCTACCGCGGCAATGAGTTCGATACTCTTATCATAAAGAGTATTGCAGTCCGAGGCCTTACGCACGAGATCCCAGTGGTCGGCGCCGAAGCCAGAAAAGCTCTGGCCCACCCGAGAAAGGACGTCCGAGCTGAGTACTGCCCCTTCTGTCCCAGCGGCACCATCAAGTACGTACTCCTCAGTATGAGTTCGGGCCGTTGGCAGCTGAACCTTGGAGGTAGAAGGTTTCTTCGGGGGCCGAATAACTGTTAACTGGGTTTCGGTGGGAGGCAGCGAGATGGGTGCAGTCGAGCCTGACCCATCAACCTGGGCAGTCGGTTCCTTGGAGGTGTTTGCAGTGGTCTGGGCCGTGGGAGTCGTCTCGCGGCGTTTAGGTACCTTGGACGGTCGGTCGGACCTCTTTGGTATCCTCGGGTGTTTACTCCTCTGGGCGCCAACTCCCTCATCGCTAAAAAGCACAGCGTCGAGGTCGGGATTCATGGCACCTGCACAGTGACAATGGGTTAGACAATAATAATAAGTTTGAAAAGAGATGGAAACCAGGTAAAGAAAAAACCTAACTGGGACTCTCCCCCGAGCTCGAACTTGGGGACCAAGAAATTCCCCCGTCTTCAGAGGAAGAGGGGGGAGTGCCTTCCCTATAAGTAGGTGATAACCTCTAGAGGTCCCTATAGTCATTGGTCCCGTACTGCACAGCTATCCCATTCCACACCTCGTCCGTGGTATACATGGTATCGTATTTCCCAAGCCCACTGTCGAACCTATGGACACAGTCATCTACCCAACTCCATATGTAGAAGTGGTATCTATCCTGTGGGCACGAGACTAACCTATTGGGCCTGTGTTTTAGTAAAGTGGGGGACCACATTCGCGAAGTAGGAAGGGTTTTACCTCCATCTGAATCCGAGCTCGAGGCTTCGTCATTGGCCTCATTCCCCGATCGCGGACTCCTCAGGCGAACTGGGAGTGATGGTCTCCTTTCTCTCCTCGGAGGAAGGGCGCCTGTGGGCAGTGGCACCTCCTCCCAGTGTTCATATTTTTTACTGGACCAGTTAGAGGTTGACTGGCCCTCTCCCAACAACCCGCAAGCTCGGAGCTTGTCCTCATGTAATAGATATGAAAGAGATCTCCTGCCATAAGGGAGTCGGAGCAAGGCTTCTCGGTGCCCCTTCATTGCCTCATCGGGGGTGGGACGCTGGAAATTAGCTGAAAGGCGAGACACGTTTCAACTAAATATGGATTTAAGAACTAAAGTCTCGAGCTCAGGAATAAAAATAACGAGAATACTTACGAATCCGCCTGAACGAATAATGCCGAGATGGGGACAGACCATCTGTCCAGAAAAAGGCCCTTTTGAAATCAGGCAGGTGGTTGGGAAGATCCCCAAAAACCTTCGTCTCCTTGGGGTAGCTCGAGAGATAGTAAAAACCATCCCCTCCCCGAGCTCGAGAGGGGTTACTTTTTAAACAAAAGAGATATAAAATCTCTTGAGGTGAAGGTCCTTCCCACTCCAGCTCGTGGTACAAGGACCTCAGGACAGACAGCACCCTGTACGAATTGGTGTTGAGTTGGAACGGAGCCAACCCAACAAAGTCAATAAAGCCTTTGAAAAAAGACTTCAAGGGCAGCAATGCTCCTGCCCTCATATGTTCTTGGCTCCATGCTGCATATTTCACTGTGGCTTCGCGGCCGCCAGGGGCGAAGCAGCTCCGTTCTTGACCAGTCGGAGGTCGACACTTCAAGGTGCCTGACAAGCTAAGGCCATGGAAAGCCAGGATGTTAGAGATTTGACTGGTTGTGGTAACCGTGCTCCAGTAAAGCTCGGCCTCGAACATCTCTCTCCTCGGTTGAGAGGTGGAAGGTTCCCCCATTAATGAAAACTGGAGTTCCCCTGGGTGATACGCAACAGTGACTTTTAGCGCGGGGTCGAGGGGAATAGGCCTAGGTCTTGATTTAGGCTCCGGATAGATGGCCTCCCGAAGAACTCTTCTCTTCTTTTCAATGACCTCGTCTATCTGGCGGCGATAGTGGGCTCAAATGTCTTCTTGCTCGCGTGCGAGCTCGTATTCTCTTATCCGACGTTGGTTCCGGGCAAAGAGCGATTCCGGGCTCGGAGATTTCGGCTCGTAAGGGACTGCCAGCAATGACCCCCACCGTCTTTCCAGATTCTGTGACATCTAGCGAGAAAGAAAAAATGGTGAGGGCCATGCATGCAAGAGTCACGAGCTCGATGGAATGAGCTCGGAGATTTAGGAACGAGACTAAATACTAAGACCCTTATTGAAGAGTCAGGGGCGTGTATTCCACGAAAAAGAAAAGGAGTAGATAATTTTTTGAAAATCCTGAAATTCAAGGGAAAGAAGAGTGGCGGTTAGCCAGGAAAAACGTTTTTGGGTTTCGTGCGTTTGTCAAAGCCCATGTTTTTATCCGAAAACTTAGTGTACAAGAAACGCTGCCTAAGAGTTTCAAAACCCAGAAAATGGGAACCACACTCAAACGTCAAAACTGGGTATAAACAAGAGACGAACATCCAGAATGAAAATCTAGAAAGCATAAAAGCCTATCGGTTCAAAACCTCCTATCGTATCATGCTAAGAACATAAACTAGCACACATAGCAAGAACATTTTAAATGGAGAACAAAAATGGCATACTTACACAGTAATGGTGATTGCAGAGAGATCGTCGATTGAAGAAGAGGTTGCAGGAAAGAACTCACTGACTCGAACAGACCAGGATTCCTTTGTTTCTTTGGACGAGAGAACATGCACGGAACAGGAACTTTGCAAAGAGGTCTCTGGACTTGTTTCTCTTTTCTTGCTTATGGCGAATGAAGATAAAAGTGAAGAAGATGAAGAGTGGGGTCTTGTATATATAGGTGGGGAAAAGGAATTAATCAGGAGCGTCGAATGAAATCCTCACTAGATCGAACGGATGGGGATCAATGACAAGAAGGCGCCGAAAAGTTGTCAGATGGACGATCGTGGGCGTGTTTCCAAGGTACTCAAGTACCTAAAGTGAGCAATACCCGGCTGACGCGTGTCCATTTTCAAGAGTGTGACGGTACAGTTCTCAAAGAAAGTAGTTCAAAAGTTTCCTTCTCTTAGGATTCGAACAAATACTTTTGAGGGGGCAAGATGTTATACCCAGAATTCGAGCCATGGTAAATGTGACCTCGAAAGTTGGATTCGCAACAAATGGTCTCGTAAGGATCGGGGTATGCTCCAGGATTGTATATCGAGCCTGCAAAGTACGATATATGATCTCGAGTGTGGTGACCTCGAAACGATCTCGATCTCGAAAGGTAGCTCCGAGAACACGCTCATCTTTGGGGACGACTTCGGATCGGGGGTCTCGAGCTCGATGTACGTACGATCTCGAAATGCACGTGATCTCGGGAGATGTCATTGGCTCGCAGTATTACGTGAGATCTGGGATGCTAAAGCCTTAGAGATAAGCTATAACCACCTTGAATATCTACAAGTGTTATAAACATGAGATGTAATCTTCATTTATTAATGTAAATCCCCAAGAATCATGGGATATTATTTAGCCAGTTATGTGTTTCCTGGTCTTCAGGGACGTTTCCTTTTTTATCTGATTATAGGCATTTAAAGCCATTTATTTTATTCACAAAAGAGTAACTACCCAAAATATGGGATGGTATTCTGCATCCTTCTCTATAAATAGAGAAGCCATGCACCATTGTAATGGACCGAATTTCTGATCCTTGAGAGAAAACTCTGAAGAATTCATTCTTAAGAATTTTCAGAGATAATCTTGAGATTAATAACAGAGACTTGTGGACTAGGCAGATTTAACTGCTGAACCACGTAAAAATAGCGTGTTTGATTTGTTTTATTTCATTTAGCCATTATCATTAATTGTTTACGTGCTCTTCTTTCACTGTTTGACGAAAAACGGCGTCAACACAACACAAGATATTTTACAAAATAGTTAAGATATTGATTTTAAAATTTAAAATTGGTTAAATTTTGAAAAATATCTTTTTTTCCGGCCAATTAATAAAATATTTTTTTATAAATGGGATTTATATTAACTTTGGTTAATTGTTGATAAATTCTATTTAAATTAAATAAATATTTTTTTTCAAATGAACCTAAAACGAAGTTGATTGTTGATAAATGAAATTTAAATTAACTATTGTTTATTGTTGATAAATTTCATTTAAATTGACTTATTTTTTTAAAAATTTAATTAATTTGAAATTTTTTTAATAAATTCTATATAATTAATTGTGGTATTTTTGCAAATAAAATAAATTGTGGTATTTTTGCATAAATTCATAGAATTGCTCATATAGTAACATGATTAGGCCCATCCAATTATAACATGTATGTTTGCACTATATGTGGTATTTTTGCAATTGAGCTTAGATGCATATAGTGGCCCATATGTTTGTTAGATATATGGATTTTTCCAAATAAAATATTCATAAAATTATATGTTTTATTTGGGCCCATTAGAAAATGTAAAGTTTAAATTCCTCTCTTGTGGATGATTCCACTTGTGAAGGCCCATTTGCTTTGCATGACTATAGTGGGCCTAATCAATTAATAACAATTAATAAAACGAAGGTTTAAATTCCTGTCTTTTGGACCTTGTATGGAAGATAGGGGGCCTTTGTATATACTGGATCCAGCCCTCCTCCATACAAGCCCAATTGTTAAGGCCCATTTACCTGAGTTGGACTTAATTGTATAGGTTCATTATATTAGTTAAACCTAAATATTGATTAGCAAAAAATTAATTCTAAATTAATTGAATTTGTTTCAATGTGACACTTTAGAATTAATAGGAAATTATAGGACTTTGGTTTTAAAAAATTTAATCTGTTTAATTTTTTTTGAGAAAACCATAGTTATTAAATTTCTAAAAATAAATAATAAAAATACTATTTTTAATTTTATAATGAGCTTATTTTAAGAATTTTATTCGATCTCCACCGTTGGTTTAACATAGTCAATAGCTTAATGGGGCCTCGAGACGCTTTGATTCATCCCCCTATGGAAGGTGTTCATTAGTTATTTCGACAAGGTTAGATTTCGAAAGATAGATAATTATAGGTCAAATTCTACTAGACTCACCCCTACGGTGACTACTAGGACTAAATCTATGATTATTGAAACCATGGGTCTAGCTCATAAAATAAGAGATTTTGTTTTCTTATTTTGATCGAATAGTAGGTTGTTAATAGTGGTGTCCATTATTAAATGAGTTTACAACTCTATTTAACTAGTGATAGTTTTTACTCTCTCCAACCGGGACAAGGATATCATAAAAAAGTTAAAAACCTAAAGAAATAAAGATACGATTGTTTTTGGTATTTTTTCTCATATCTTACATATTTTCGGTATATGTTGTGCTATTTCTTGAAATTTGTGTGAATAGAAGTTTTATTGAGAAAATGTGATTGATTTCTATTTTATTGGTAATTTGTACTTTTAAGTTATTGCTGTGTCTACTCCCATCCTTTCTCAACTTTCAATGGAGAAACTCACTGGAGAAAACTTCCTTAAATGGAAGCAAAACATCAACATTGTGTTGATTGGTGACAACTCCAAGTTCTTCATGACTGGGGAATCCACGGAAGTTCTAGCTGAAGGAGCTACCAAGTCTGTGAGGGACATGTATGAGCATTGGCAGGCGGCTATCAACAAGGCGCGGTACTACATGTTGACTAGTATGGTCGACACTCTCAAGACAAAGATGGAGAATGTCGAGACAGCCTACGAAATCATGGATCAGCTCCAAGACATGTTTCGTGCCAAGTCAGCGCAGACTCGTTTTGAGGCCCCCAAGAAATATGCCAATGCTCGAATGGCACCTTCTCAACATGTTCGTGATCACCTGATCAAGATGACAAACTAATTTCAGGAAGCTGAACTACACAGAGCCATAATAGATGAGGAAACTCAAGTTGGCTTAATCCTCAATAGTCTTTCTCAAGCTTTCCTTCCATTCACCACCAACTATGTGTTGAATGAACTCAACTATGGTTTGACGCAGCTCATGAATGAGCTTTAAACTTTTGAGTCTATCATGGGTGGACCTAGTAAGGGATGAAAAAAGAAGACAACTACTACTACTGCTGCCGATCCAGCTAAGGCGGAAGCAAACCAAGCTTCGTCTTCGAAAGTTGGAAACAAGAGGAAAGGTGGACAAAACAACAACCCCAAGCTTGCAAAGGCTGCAAAGGTGAGTGCACAAATGCCTAAGGGGAAAAACAAGAAAGCTAAAGGTAAATGTTTTCACTGCAAAGAGAAGGGGCATTGGAAACAAGATTGCCCCAAGTTTCTAGCAGATAAAAACAAAGGTAATGATTATAGTTCATTTATCTTGGAAACATGTGATTTAGAGAATGATAACTCTGTTTGGGTTATTGATTCTGGATCTACTAACCATGTTTGTAACTCTTTACAGCTTCTTGAATCGTGGGAGGAAGTGAACGAAGGCGGCTTAAAGCTTAGAGTTGGGAAGGGAGCGTTCGTTGCGGTCCAAGCTAGAGAAAGAGCTCATCTGAAGTTTAGAAATAAATTTTTTATTTTAAATGATGTATTTTTTATTCTGGATTTTAGTAGAAATTTAATTTCAATTTCCATGTTGCAATTAGAATGATTTGTTATGACTTTCACAAGTTCTAATATATCTATTTCTTTCAATGGATCAGAATTGTGTATTGCATGTTTGGAAAACGGGCTTTATATTCTGCGACCTAACGAACCCCTCGCTCTTAATAATGATTTATTCAAAGTAGCTGAACCTAGGACCAATAAACGTCAAAAGACCGATAACAATAATATGATGTATTTATGGCGCTTGTGACTAGGTCACATTAATTGGCTATGATAGGATTCAAAGACTTACAAAGAATGGACCTTTGAGGGAACTCACCTTAGGTGAATTACCTGTCTGTGAATCTTGTCTAGAAGGCAAACTGGCCAAGCGTCCATTCTCTGGAAAGGGTGATAGGGCCAAAGAACCACTTGGTCTTGCGCATTCAGATGCTTGTGGACCTTTGAATGTACAAGCTAGGGGTGGTTTTGAGTATTTTGTCACTTTCATTGACGATTACTCTAGATACTCATGTCTTTACCTAATGCGTAGGAAATCAGAAACATTTTCAAAGTTTCAGGAATTCCTAGCAATGGCTCAGAACCAATTAGGTAAAACGTTAAAGATCTTGCGATCTGACAAGGGTGGATAATATTTGGATATCCAGTTCCAAGATCATTTAACTGAACTTTGGATATTATCACAACTTACTGCCCCAGGTACTCCGCAACAAAATGGTGTAGCGGAACGCCAGAACAGAACTTTATTGGAAATGGTTAGATGCATGCTTAGTTACTCAACTCTACCAACTTCATTTTGGGGACATGCAATTGAAACCGCAAACGGCATTCTCAATGTTGTGCCATCTAAATCAATCCCAAAAACACCTTTAGAACGCTGGAATGGTCGTGAACCTAGTTTACGCCATTATAGAATCTGGGGGTGTCTCGCTCACATCCTAAGGAAAAAGGAGGGAAAGCTAGAACCGCGAACTGAAGTTTGCATGTTTGTTGGCTATCCTAAAGGTACTCGGGGTGGAATTTTCTATAGTCATTCAGAAAAGAAAGTGTTTACTTTTACAAATGCTACTTTTCTAGAAAATGACTATGTCCAGAACTTTAAACCTCACAGCAAAGTTGTTTTAGAGGAGATGGTTAAAGAATTGACTCCAACCAATGTTCCATCGTCATCAATGCGAGTTGATGATGAAATTCCCACTCTTCATGTCCAACCAACGCAAGTCGATTTAAATGAATAAAGTACCACTATTCCTGAGCAAACAGTCACAGAGCCTCATCGTAGTGGGAGGGTTTCTAGGAACCCAGTTCGCTATGGTTTGGATGGTGAAACCAATATGGTTGTTGGTAACACTAGTGATGATGATCCATTTTCTTTCAGACAGGCAATGGCTAGCCCAAAAAAGGAACTATGGCTCAAAGCCATGAAACAGGAAATGGAGTCCATGTACTCAAATTCCGTCTGAGATCTTGTTGAAGCATCTAGTGACTTTAGAGACATTGGGTGCAAGTGGATCTATAAGAAGAAACGAGGTGTTGATGGAAATATCGAGACTTATAAAGCTCGATTAGTGGAAAAGGGTTATACCTAAAGAGAAGGTGTGGACTATGAGGAAACTTTTAGTCCGGTAGCCATGCTCAAGTACATTCGCATCCTCTTATCCATAGCAGCCGCTCTCGACTATGAGATCTGGCAAATGGACGCCAAGACAACTTTTCTTAATGGAAAGCTTGACAAAGTCATTTATATGGATCAGCCTGAAGGATTTAAAGTAGCTGGACAAGAAGGAAAAGTTTGCAAGTTTAATAGGTCCATCTATGGACTTAAGCAAGCTTCTCATTCCTGGAATCTTAGGTTTATGAAATAATCAAGACCTATAGCTTTGAACAAAATATTGATGAGCCCTATGTTTACCAACTGAAGGAAAATCAAATAGTGGTATTCCTGGTTCTTTATGTAGATGATATCTTACTCATTGGAAACAATGTTAAGAAATTATCAGATGTGAAGAATTGGTTGAGCACTTAATTCCTGATGAAGGATTTTGGTGAAGCGAGTTATGTTCTAGGTATCCAGATCATCGAGGATAGAAAGAATAGACTCTTAGCACTATCTCAAGCAGCTTACATAAATAAAGTGCTTGAACGTTTATCAATGAAAAATTCCAAGAAAGGGCGTCTACCGTCCCGCCATGGAATTCATCTTTCAAAGAAGCAGTCTCCCCAGACTCCTGAAGAGGAAGATGCAATGAGAAAAGTTCCTTACGCATCTGCAGTTGGAAGTCTGATGTATGCCATGTTGTGTACTAGACCAGATATCTGCTATGCAGTGGGAGTAGTGAGCAGGTATCAGTCAAACCTAGGACTGGAACATTGGATAGTAGTTAAGCATATCTTGAAGTATTTAAGACGGACTAGGGATTATATGTTAGTCTACAAGGGTGGTGTTCTGAACCTTGTAGGCTACACTGATTCAGATTTTCAGACTGGTGTCGATGACAGGAAGTCTACTTCTGGAATGGTGTTTACTCTTGGGGGTGGAGCTGTGATTTAGAAAAGCGTAAAACAGTCTGCAATCTCAGATTCCACCATGGGGGCTAAGTACATAGCCGCATCAGAAGCAGCTAAGGAAATAGTCTGGCTAAAGAAGTTCTATTTGGATCTTGGTGTTATTCCAGAAATGGATAAACCCCTTGTGTTGTTTTGTGACAATACAGGAGCGATAACTAACTCGAAAGAACCTCGAATTCACAAGAGGAGTAAGCATATAGAAAGGAAGTATCGCATTATTTGATAATATGTGGCCAGGGGAGATGTGAAGGTTATGAAGATTGCAAATGAAGACAAGCTTACAGATCCGTTTACAAAGACACTACCAAAAGCTACATTTGATAAGCATATCAAGGAAATGGGATTAGTAGAATTAAGGCATTGGTTTCAATTAGTTCAAGTGGGAATTTGTTGGGGTTTTATGTCCTAATTAAAACCCAAATTCTTTGTAATCTCATTTTATTATCAATAAAAGAATATAAATCATTTTTTGACTTGGTTAATCACTTTGCTCACATGTGTTTATTTTCATGATTATTTGTTTAATATAAACTTCTATTAAATCCCAAGCATATAGCTAATCTTATTTATAGTAACGTAATCACAGTGGAATATAAATATGATTATATGTTCAAAATAATTTAGTCCTAAGATTAGTCAGTGCACCGGATTTACACTGACTTGCCAATCTACGATATGATCTACTTACACATTACAGTGTTATGTTCTTTCTAGAACATTAGCAAAGTAGATAAGATCGGATGTATTTGTTACACCGGACAGGACCAATATTGACAGTTGATAAGATAATTAAACATACATTTATTATCTATTTTATTCATATCATATAGTTGACCATAGGTCAATTCAATCTCAATTCTAAGTGGTTAGTATTCTAACTGATTGTATTATTTGAGTTCTTTGACTTGTTTGTTACCAGCTTACCCTACGAACTAGCCCATAGTTACATCTTGGGAACTCAGTAGTATAATTGAGTGGGAGTGTTAATCATAGATATGAACATCTATAGCTTTTGATGAAGAAGTGCAATGATGGTTTCCTTTTAGTTAGGTTCAAGGTGTTAAATGATAGAGATCTCATTTCAGTAATTAAATTAGTTTACCGAAATATCATTTACAAGGAACTAAGTGTTTTAAGGATAAAATACAATGAGGGGTAAAACGGTATTTTAGTCCTATCTCAATGTAGACTATCTATAGAGGATTGAGTGACAATTGTGCTTGTAAGGATGGATAATTAATAGTGTATCTATATTTGTTATAGAGCGTTCTATGAATTCAAGAGTGCAATTCCGAGTCTATAGTGGAGTCACGAGGAATTGATAAGTTAGTAAATTTATTTGATAGATTTATGATAACTTATTGGAGCTTGATTTCATAGGCCCATTGTCCCCATTGTACCTTGGATAAAATCATCTAGATAGTCTCAATTAATTGATTTAACTATCAATTAGAATTATCAAAGTTGACCAGGTCAATTTTGGATAGTTTCATAGAGTTATGTAATTTTGAGAAGAAAAGAGAAATTATGACAGATTTATTAAATAAGATAAATTGGTTTCTAAATTAATAAATAAGTTTAAATCAAGGTTCAAATTATAAATAATTAATTTGATAAAGGATTTAAATAATTATTTAATTAATTAAATCAATAGAAAATAATACATGCCTTGATTTTAAGTCAAAGTGGCTTATAATCAAATGGAAAATTTCACAGGCCTAAAGCCCATGATAATTTCGACCTAGGACTTTAAAATGGCTATTATTTTATTGTTTTTTAATAAAATTAAATGGCCTAATTGAGTCTATAAAATGAATGCTTAGAGAGAAGACACAAGTTCAGATTTCTAAGACGACAGACACTGATTTTCTGATAGTTTTAGATTCTCTCTAAACACAAGTCCTTTTCTAAGCCTCTTTGCTATTATCTCTTCTTCTCTCTTCACATGTGTTGAGAATTGCCCACACTAGTCTAGGTGATTCTAAGAATACATTGGAAGGCTATGAAGAAATTAGAAGAACGGTTCAGTTTCTTGATAATACTCTGCGACAGAAAGGATACAAGAGTTAGAGAAACTGAAGGAAGGACTCTTTAATTCCGCTGCGTATAATGTAAGTATTCTGTTCATTGTTTCTCTTTGAATTCAATTTTAGAAACATATTTTAGGCTATTTCGTATTAATTTGTTTAATATTAGATATACATGAAAATAAATAAAGATCTTGTATAAGTTTTACTAACAGTTCCAACTGTCTAGGGCACTAGTAAGTGTAAGATTAGTGCACCATTAGTAGTTCCGACTGTCTAGGGCACTAGTAAGAGTGAGATTAGTACACAATACTCATTCTGAGTGTCTAGAGCACTAGTAAGTGTGAGAATAGTACACCATTAACCATTCTGAGTGTCTAGGGTTCTAGTAATTGTGACATTAGTACACCATTACACGTTCTAGGTCATTATGTCACTAGTAAGTTTAAGATTAGTACACCATTACTCGTTCCTAGTGGCTAGGGCACTAGTAAGTGTGAGATTAGCACATCATTACACGTTCTAGGTAACTATGTCACTAGTAAGTGTAAGATTAGTACACCATTATTAATTTTGAGTATCTAGGGCACTAGTAAGTGTGGGTTTAGTACACCATCACCTGTTCCGAGTGTCTAGCGCACTTGTCGATGTGAGATTAGTACACCTTTAGTCATTCCGAGTGTCTAGGGAACTAATAAGAGTGAGATCAATACACCATTACTCGTTTCGAGTGTCTAGGGCACCAGTAAGTGTGAGATTATTACACCATCAGTCGTTCTGAGTGTCTACGGCACTAGTATATGTGAGATTAGTACACCATTAGTTGTTCCGAGTGTCCTGGGCACTAGTAAGAGTGAGATTAGTACACCATTACTTGTGTCAACTATCTAGGGCACTAGTAAGTTTGAGATTAGTACACCATTAGTCGTTCTGAGTGTCTAGGGCACTAGTAAGAGTGAGATTAGTACACCATTACTTGTTCCAAGTGTCTAGGGAACTAGTAAGTGTGAGATTAGTACACCATTACACGTTCTAGGTCACTATGGCACTATTAAGTTTAACATTAGTACACCATTACTCGTTCTGAGTGTGTAGGGCACTAGTTAGTGTGAGATTAGCACATCATTACACGTTCTACGTCACTATGTCACTAGCAAGAGTGAGATTAGTACACAATTACCATTCCGAGTGTCTAGGGCACAAATAAGTGTGGGATTAGTACACCATTAGTCGTTCCGAGTGTCTAGGGCACTAGTAAGTGTGAGATTAGTACACCTTTAGTCATTCCGCGTGTCTAGGGAACTAGTAAGAGTGAGATCAGTACACCATTACTCGTTTCGAGTGTCTAGGGCACCAGTAAGTGTGAGATTATTACACAATTAGTCGTTCTGAGTGTCTACGGCACTAGTAACTGAGATTAGTACATCATTAGTTGTTCCGAGTGTCCTGGGCACTAGTAAAAGTGAGATTAGTATACCATTACTCGTGTCAACTATCTAGGGCACTAGTAAGTGTCAGATTAGTACACCATTAGTCGTTCTGAGTGTCTACGACACTAGTAAGAGTGATATTAGTACACCATTACTTGTTCCAAGTGTCTAGGGAACTAGTAATTATGAGATTAGTACACCATTACACGTTCTAGGTCACTATGGAACTATTAAGTTTAACATTAGTACACCATTACTCGTTCTGAGTGTGTAGGGCACTAATAAGTGTGAGATTAGCACATCATTAAACGTTCTACGTCACTATGTCACTAGTAAGAGTGAGATTAGTACACAATTACTCATTCTGAGTGTCTAGGGCACAAAAAAGTGTGGGATTAGTACACCATTAGTCGTTCCGAGTGTCTAGGGCACTAGTAAGTGTGAGATTAGTACATCAATAGTCGTTCTGAGTGTCTAGGGCACAAATAAGTGTGAGATTAGTACACCATTAGTCATTCTGAGTGTCTAGGACACTAGTAAGTGTGAGATTATCACATTATTACTAGTTAGTGTGTAGTTAGTATATCATTTGTCTGCAAAATGGGGATATAAAAATTGACCTTTTGTAGAAAAACATTTTTCATGGTTAAGGGTTCTTGAAAATGTCGAAAACACTTGGAAATCAATATTTCCCTATTTCTCCACAATTGGAATCAATGGCAATGTGGAGAATGTAGCGAAGCGTTATCGTAGGTTGTGCCAACAAAAAAAGTACAAAATGGTACTTCACAGTGTACTTTCTGTAGAGAAAGTTTTTGTAAAATAATTACTCTATCTATAATGTTTACATGTCAAAACTATTTTAAAGTGTGACGGGAAGTAAATGGGGATTGAAGTATGTGAATTCATTTATTTATATTAAAAAAATTCTCATTACCAAAATCTTTAAGATAAAAAAAATGGATATATCTCTACTTTTCTTGAAGTTTGGTTGATTTTCCTATTTATTTTCGTACGATTGCACGTTGACCGAGGATGACATGACAAACAATGCAGAATAAGATACTTGTTAGTGTACTATTTTTAGAGAAGTCACCAAAGTATTACGCAAAGTCATTGAAATACAAGAAAAGAAAGTGGATTTTATGGCTAAAAATTCGGAGAAAGCATCTGCTGCACTTTCGGGTGGAGGTAGTACTTCTACCTAATACTTTTTGGTTGAGGTTAAGAACAGGATGTTCTAATTTCATAAGCAGTTCGTGTTGAACTTCATTTTTTTTTTATTTTAATGCAGTTGTTTAAGTAGATTAAGGTTAATCTTCTTTAGTTCTTTTTTTAATGATATTTTACGTTGTATTTTTCTCTTACAACATTATACTTTAGTTCACCGTTACTCGTTCATAAATGCATATTCGATCCCAATTTTTAATATATTTTCAATTTTATATTTACCTTAGTACAATTAAAAAAAACCAATGTCCTCAAATAAGTGGATTTCAGGAATCTTATTGATTTAAGGAAAAATTATACCTGACACTGTAAATTTCAAAACAAATTGAAAAATAAGGAATTTTGCAAAAATTACAAAAATAGGGATAACAATTTTTTACGGTTCTATAATCGACTGTTGCAATTTTCTATTTAGTCTGTAAATGTTATTTACAAAATTGTAACATATGGTTACAAACTTGTAAATTTTAATTACAAATTTGCAAACTTTGTTTACAAAAAAAAAAAAAAAAAACTTTGTATTTATGATTATGCCACTACGTATTTTTGTATTTTTTTACAGATTCCATATTTGTAGTATTTTAAAAAAAAAAAAAAATCCTTTGGTATTTTTGTGAATTTCCCTTGATTTAATTTCTATGTCCTCATCTATTATACTATATATCATTCTATCACATACTAATTAAATTAAATAATATATGTCAAATCAATTAATAAACGTTAATGAGTTTATCAGAGTGGTAGTTCCAATTTTTCTTATAAATGGACATGGTCTTCTCCCAGGATGTTTATTGACAAACATATCAGATGCTAAAGTAAAAAAAAAAATTTTTACAGTTTTTCAAATGTCGTACTATCCATTCATCAGAGAGTTAAAACCACAGACTTTTGGGGTCATTTGAGATACTTGCCTAGCAATGACCAGTGATTTGGTCATCACGCTGGGAAAAAACTGTACTTGTCGAAGTACTTACAAACACAACTAAACATCCAAAAGAAACTACTTGACGTACTCGAGATGAAGGTGAAGTCATTAGGAGATGACATTACTTATCTTAAAAAAAAATTCAAAAAGCACGGGGAAGCTTTACAAATTCTGGTCACTTAGTTATTAGGTTTTGTTTAACGTTTAGAAATCCACGGAAAAATCATGTGTTCTTAATGTATTTTCAAATGTACTTGTGGGTTGATTTACCGAAAAACTGTCTAAATGCACTATATGTATGTTCTTCTTTACCTTTTTATATTTTTTGTACACTTGTTTTGGGTATTATAGTACATTGTTATTATTTGTTATTTAAGTCATTACCACAAACTTCAAATTGAATTTATAATTAAAGAACTAGTATACACGCCGAACATTTTTTTAAGAAACAAATCATTTTTAAAAAATCTAATGTTTAATTTCACTAGGATATCACCCAAATAATCTCAAGGAAACTATAATTAAACCCAATTTAAGAAATGGCTAGGGTACCATTACACGTTTAGTCAAGTATTGTACAATCTAGTTCGATCTTCACGAATTATCTTAAATGTGGATTTGATATTTACTTTTCAAAAAATCACACAGGCATTTTTCACTTTTATTGTCTTTACTACAACAATGTCAGAATTACTTAATGTTTTTTTAATAACTATTGGAAAATTTTCTTGAACATCTTATGTCGAACGTCATGTCAATATCAGAATTTTCATATCTATGAAAGATATGTCCTTTTTTTTTACAAGATATGACATTATTTAAATATTATTTTGTTGAAAAAATTAATGTTTAATTTAATATATTTTTACGAAACTTCTCTTATAACATTGTACTGAGAGTGTGTTCAAACGCACAACATGTATGCTTTCCTGTACTTTTATGGGAAACATACAATCTTATCAAGATCAATGAAGACATATCTATGGAAGATATTTGCCATTATTACAAGATATGGTATTAATTAAATATGTTTTTAATAAATAAATCATTGTTTATTTTAATATATCTTTAAAAAAAATACTGTCATGTCATGCCATGAACTGAGAGCTTCTTAAAGCGCACCACAATTTTATTTTCCTGTACCTTTATGGGAACTATCATGCATCATGTCATGATCCATGTATCCATGTCTATAGAATATATTTTAAATTATTACACGGTATGGTATTTTTTTAAAGAGGTTTTAACTTTGCAAAATATATTTTAATTAAAATTAAATTTAGAACAAGTAGCATGCCTTAAAAAGTAAACCCTACTTTTTCTCACTATATATAAGGGGACACTATTGCGTTGTTTTTTTACCCTAAACCTCGTTGCTGAGTTACTTATTCAGATAACCAAAACATTTTCTCCATTTAAATAGGGATCCAAATAGCCCTTTTAATCCTTTTAAGGGCAGTCCTACCCGCTCTCCTCCTCCTTCTCTAGGGAGGAACACTCCGTCAAGGCCTTCGCCTTGTCCTAGACTACGTACGCCTGCCTTGAATTGATGTACTAACTGCATGAGACTTGAATCCATTCTACAAAAATATATGCACTTACTTCGTGAGACAAACAATTTAAGGTCCCAGGTAATAGAGGAAACCCTCCAACTAGCTGACTTCTTGTACCATTGTGCTCGATTTCTACAAGATGCAAGCAAGGCAACAAGAAATGTTGAGGAGCACATCAATGAGATTTTGGAGTTGGTCGAGGTTGACTTACCTCAATACCCATCAGAGGGGAAACAACCAAAGAAAGGGAAAGATCCTATGAGTATGATAGAATTAGATTAGCACCAGTTTAGCTCCTTTACTTGTCTCCCCATGTTTGTTGTTTTTCATTGTCATGGTTAGCATTAGTTGTACAATGATGTGGTTGAATAGTTCAAGTTTTTTTGGGTCTCCGTTTTTACTATGCGTTAGTTAGCTCTTACTATGTTCCATTTAAACCTTGTTCTATTATTCTAGTTTTTTTAGAAGTTCTTGTAAACTCTTAAAACTCTTATGATATAGAAGTTACTTTGGGGAGCTTATTTTACAATCAAACATGAAGTATTGCGCATTTTTGAAATCACACACTAATAGTGGAATAAAATAAGAATAACTAGTGAAACCATGGTAATAAACAAGAAATTTTAAAGGTCTTATGCCTGACCTCTACATAGAAATAAGAACATAAATAAAGTAGAAGATACTAGAAAACATAATGAACAACATAATACATTAGACTAAATTAACTAGTACATTAACTAGTTCTTTGGAGTTAAACCACTGGCAGACTTCACCCTTCCACTTCCTCTTCCTTTGCTTCTTCTACTTTGGGTTTGGCTCCCTTTTTCTCGACCACCGTGCACTTACCCTCTCCTTCATCTCCCTTTGCCACTTCCATCTTAGGTTCGTCCTTACTTTGATGTGGAACATACTCATGTACTTCAGAGCATTCACATAGATATTACGCCATTTTCCTTAGCAGGTTCATCATCATTAGAATCCCACATGCAAGGAAAGTCGTTAACACATGTGAGTGCTCTGACTTCCTCCCTAGTGAAACAACAAACGAATTGGGCATGAAGACATGATGCAGAAATGACTTCCACAAATGATTCATAACGAAGGATCTTAATTGCAGGATCTAACCCTGGGTTTTGATTGATTGCAACTTCATAACTCCCATATATACCTTAATTTGGTCTATTGAAAACCACCAAAAAACTATGATTACTCATTTCAACGTTTGGGAAGTGAAGAATAACAAGTATTAAGAACAATATGCTAAATAGAAAATAATGAGACACTATCTCACAAAGACTTTATACTAAGCTTGTACCTCTGCTAGTAGTACATACGATAACCCTAATTTCGTATTTCTAGTTCGCTGACTTTTTAACTTAAAAAAGAAACAGATTTGTACAGTTTCACTAACCAGATGATAAATAAACAAATAGAAGTCATTTTCTAAATAAAACGTACTATTATACACATGTCAAAGTACTATGACTTTCGCATTTTCATTCCAAGGTTGGAAAATGACAATATTTTCAAATAATGCTATGTATGAACTAGCAGTATGAGTGAATATAAATGACAAGCCCGTTCAAACTGGCCTATTTTAATTTATTGAAAACACATTAGCTAGATATATTAAATATATTAATTATTTATGTCAGTTTCATTTAGTGTACGTACTACAGCTCACGTCTCCATGCATTCTAATAATTTATTAGAATAGCCAAAGTTGGCAAGAGCTTTAAATTTCCACTTAATCTTGTCAACTAACATATTCACTCTATATAAAGTAGAAAATCGTTAAGAGATGCCTATCTAAAAACACTAAGAACAAATTACAAAGGATAGTATGAAGGCAAGTCAATCCAACAACTATGACAAAGGGATTCCAAACACAGTACTTGGAGCAAGTGAAGAACAATTACAGGCAAGATTTTGAGCCTATTTTTAGCTACGTGTTATTGCAATTACAACATTCTCAAACTCTAGTGATATTTTCTTCATTATTACATATAGTTTAATTTATTTCCACACAAAGCTAGAGAACCAAGAATGAACTATAAACTACAAAAATAATTTAGAATACTACTATGCTACTCCTCAATACTATTTACTTTTTTTCATGAACTATACCCAGCACCTTTGCCTAATTTTTTCAGATCCATGCCCAAAAACTATGTTTCTTATGACCTCATGCTAGTGGGCCTTATCCAATATTGTACCCCATGACCCAAATAAAAAAATGGTATTTCCATCACATTTTCCTACACAATATCTAGTTTTCTTCACATTATGGGTTAGGGTTAGGGTTTCTAAGGTTTAAAATTAATATTTTATGAAAACTAAAGTGTGATTTTCAAAATTCTCATCACAGATTATGGAAGACACAACAAGTATGTCCGATCAAGAGTGGCAGAACATAGCTGTACAACTAAACATAACTAAGCCTATCAATGAGATCGAAAGATCTGATGTTGTAGGAAATGTGCTTGACTTAGTAGAAAACTGGAAAGAGTTTTATGAAATCTACGCCAAATGGACAGGTTTTAGCATAAGAAAGGATGATGTCAAATGTGTGGAAAGGGAAATAGCAACACATAGATGGGTTTGTTCCAATGAGGGTTATCGAAGAGAAAGCTCCTTAGAAAGGCCACGGAAAAAAGATCACAGCCTATCATCAGAACAGGTTGCCAAGTTGCATTGCATGTGGGTAGGTAGAAGGGCAAGGGCAACTGGTTATGTAAAGAGTTCAGTACAGTACACAACCATGAAACTGCATCAGGATGTGAACTCCAGTTCTTGAGATCCAACCACGTAGTTTCTAATGGCTTGGTGGCTCAGGTGAGGTCTATGAATAAGGTGGGTACTAAAACAGCTAATATAATGGCTCATCAAAGTGGTGAGTTTCACAGATTTCCTTGCCAACTTTGAGATATCTACAATAGAGCAGCTAGTGAAAAATGTGAAGAGAAGATTGAAATGGACTCTGAAGGGGCGTTAGGTTTTCTCGATTGCCTCTCTAAGAAGGATCCTAATTTCCTTGTGGTATATCAGGTTTATTAGGACACTCGTCTTGCCAACTTATTCATGGTTGATAGAACCTCATGCATGGATTATGTTGCCTTTGGAGATGTATTGGGGTTCGACACCACATACATGACCAACGAATACAATAAACCTCTCACCGTTATTCTTGGTGTCAACCACCATTTCCAAACCTGCACTTTTGGGTTTGTTCTTCTACTTCACGAGAAGCAAGTCACTTACTCATAATTTTCCTAGAATGACATAGAAAAAAGAAACTGGGAGTGGTGATGACTGACCAAGACCCGACCAAGAAACAAGCAATTGATGAACACATGCCTGAGGCCAGACGCCCACTATGCGCATGGCATCTCAATACAAATGCTTCCAAAAAAGTTAAAGATCCACTATTCCCTGAACAATTTAAGGATCTCATGTACAACTACTACACCAATGAAGAGTTCGAAACAAAGTGGGTTCAGCTAACAAATAATGAACGGTGCCAATAAACATATGCCACCAAGGAAATGTGGGCAAAAAGTTTTATTAGGGGCACTTTTGTCACAAGAATGAGAACTACACAACGTTGTGAACCCATAAATTCAGCACTCAAAAAATTCCTGGAGAAAAATTACTCCTTACGTGAATTTGTTACCTATAACGCCCTGGATAACCAAGACTGTTACACTGTGTATTTGAAATAGTGCAAGACTTGCTAATCAAGTCATTTGAATAGAAATGTGATCCTAAAGTCAATCATCAGGTTAAGGTTAAAAGATTTTTTAACATAAACGGTTAATTTTCATTAAAACGGATGTTTAATACATGGGATCCCAAAAACAAGGTATAAGTGATAATTTACAACTCTCAAAAGTTTTATACAACCAAAATCCATTCTAATGGCAAAATACAAATTTTAAGGCTCTGTCCCTGTACTTTCCCTCGACCGTGGCGAACGAGCAGCTGACAATGTACACCTCGCCCCCAGAGCTCTCCAACTCATGGCCGGTCCAGCTTCCCTTTACCCTTACCTACACCATGTAGCACCCGTGAGCCAAGGCTCAACAAAAAACCAAAAGAAAATAGGATACACATGTAGCAATATTGGTATTCAATCAAGCTTAACTCATTCAATTCAACCATAAAATAGAGTACAAATATTCAACTAATCAATGATAAACACATAATCTCACGTTCATAAATATTTAGGGTTGGCACACTTAGGTGGAGCCCCCTGTTGATCTTGCTGACCCCAGCTAGCTTAGGCCGAGTTGTGTTCAGTACACTAACGTTAACCCCGACTCTCTTAGGTCATTCATTCTCGTACATCACATCAATCTTACAAACACACAGTACAAGCATTCAATAATTGGGAACCTCAGTCCCTTTCACAACCACACAGGGGTGCAATTTTCTTACCTCGAATCCCGAGCGGAGGATACAGAACGGTCCCGAGGATGATCCTCAGTCTTGAGCATTAACGATAAACCAAGTCACAGTATCAATGGGTAATCATCAATTCTAAATCCAAATAAATACTTAGAAAACAATAGTTATCCTCTGGGACCTCGATTTCTACTAAACCATGTAGTAGAAATTGTCCCGAGCGTAGGTTTGAATTCCTGAACCTCCCTGAGCCTTAAACCCCTATTTCCCTTAATTCCCCATTTAGGGTCGCGACTTTCCCTTAAGGGTCGCAACCCGCCCCTTGGACAGAGGCTCAATCCTCACTGATGGGGGATATGGGTTGGGACTTGCCCTTCTCCTAGTCGCGGCACCCCTAATGAACAGAGGCTCCCAGCCTCAAAAATTCATGCACGCCACGGCTACTGAAGAATAGGGTCGCGACCCGAGCCCCTAAACCCAAAAAAACCAAATTTTCCTCACGGTTTTTCCGTTCAACCCCAAACACATTCCCAGACCCAAACCAAGCCTAGCAACGAGTCTAGGACCCTTAGTCAAGCATCTTAAGCATAATATATCCTAGAAATCTCTACTGAAACCACCAAACCAGCCATCAACAAGTCACCACTAAAGGAACTAAACCAATGGATCATAACACCTGAATTCTTAACAGAAATCAAATAGAATTCTTACCTCAATGGCAGCTAAACCCTCAGCTTCAAACCTTCAATTCCTGAGCTTAAATTCCCAAGTTTTCCAGCTAAAGTTCAGCAAAATTCTCAGCTTGATCTCCTTCTATTTCTTCAAGTTCCCTTGGGTTTTCTAGAGAAAGTGAGAGTGAGAACGTGAATGAGAGAGAAAGGGTGAGTGTGAGAAGTTTTCCTAGAGTTTCTAATTACTTCCTACACCTCTGAGTATATCTCTTAACCCCTAAAAAGACCTTTTTGCCCTTAAGTTAATTCAACCTTGTAATGATTTCTAAGGGTAAAATAGTATTTTCCCAAATTCCCGCTAACACCTCAAGTGTTCCTAATGTTAACCAATTAACTCCGTCACGTCTAATTAATTACCAAATATTTAATCATTACTCAATAAATCCCAAAACATTCCCTAAATTCCCAAAAATACCCCTAGGCTTCCCCCGAGTCGAGTATTAAACCCCGCTGTGACTATTTTGCTAATGTGCTCACTAGGACCGTCTCGAGCCATATACTTAAAATATATCCACATAATAATGTGGTCTCAACCATTTATCACATACAATCATATTTATGCCCTCAACGAGCAAAAATTACAAATATGCCCTTATGAACAGTAAAGGGCCCACACGCATATTCAATAATCATAAACATGCATATTATATACTCACATAATCACATTAATTATGCATGCCACAAAGTCATGCATTTAACCAATTAAACACATATATAAACCAATTATGCCCTCATGACAAGCTAATCAAGGTGCTAAACCCTATTAGCAATTTTGGGTCATTACAATTATCCCGTCCTACTGAGAATTTCGTCCTCGATATTTACGTGAATAACTCAGGATACTGATCCCGCATGGCTGACTCAAGCTCCCAGGTCGCTTCCTCGACCTAGCTATTCCTCCATAACACTTTGACTAGAGGAATCATCTTGTTTCGTAGAACCTTGTCTTTCTTGTCTAAGACCTGAACCGGTCGCTCCTCATACGAAAAATCTGTTTGCAACACCAAATCCTCATACTTCAACACATGAGTCGTATATGAGACGTACTTTCGAAGCATAGAAATATGGAATACGTCATGAACTCCCGATAATGACGGTGGCAGTGCCAACCTCTAAGCCACTAGCCCGATCCTCTCTAGGATCTCAAAAGGTCCTATGAATCTAGGGCTCAACTTGCCATTCTTCCAAAACCTCCTCACTCATTGTAGTGGTGACACTCATAGAAACACGTGGTCTCCCACCTTGAACTCCACATCCCTATGCATAGGATCAGCGTAGCTTTTCTGTCTGCCCTATGAAGCGAGCATTCGAGCTCGGATCTTCTCAATACCTTCATTAGTCTTCTAAACCAACTCCGTCCTAAATACTTCCTCTCACCCATCTCATCCCAATGAATGGGAAATCTACACCTTCTTCCATATAACATCTTATATGGAGCCAACCTAATCGTTGATTGATAACTGTTGTTATATGAAATCTCAATCAACGGGAGACACTTACTCCAAGACCCCTCAAACTCCAACACACATGCCCTAAGCTTGTCTTCCAATACCTTAATGGTCCTCTCAGAATGTCCATCTATCTGAGGATGAAAGGTTGTACTGAACTTCAACTGAGTCCCCATAGCCTTCTACAAACTACCCCAAAACTTGGAGGTAAATATGGGATCTCGATCTGATACTATAGACTTAGGAACCCCATGGAGACATACAATCTCCCTCACATACAACTCCGTGTACTGATCCACAGTATAGGTCATTTTCACCGGTAGAAAGTGAGCTGACTTGGTGTATCTATCTACTATCACCCACACTGAGTCATGTAGCCCCACTGTCCTAGGTAAACCTCCCACAAAATCCATAGTAATGTCCTCCCACTTCCATTCGGGAATACCCAAAGGCTGTAGCAACCCCACTGGTCGCTGATGCTTAGCCTTCACCTGCTGACAGGTCAAACACTTGGCCACGTACTCCACTACATCCTTCTTCATCCCAGGCCACCAATATAAAGTTCGTAGATCCTGATACATCTTCGTGGTGCCTGGATGGAGAGAGTATGGTGTAGTATGGGATTCATCAAGTATTTCTTGTCTAATTCCCACATCTTTCAGGACACAAATCCAACCCTTATACCATAGTAAACCTGCCTCTGATATAGAATAATCTTCAGCCACTCCAACTAGGACATTCCCTCTAACCGCCCGCAACAGTGCATCATCTAACTAGCCCTCACTTATCCTCTCTAGAAGGGTCGACTGTAGAGTGATACTGGCCAACCGGCCCACCACCAGTTCTATCCTCGTTCCGGCCATCTCCTCTGCCAACTCCTTTGATATCTATACAGAGCTAAATATCTGTTATGGGCCCCTCTAACTCAACGCATCTGCCACTACATTGACTTTCCCCGGGTGGTAAAGGATATCACAATCATAGTCCTTCACTAATTCTAGCCAATGCCTCTGCCTCATATTCAAGTCCTTCTGGGGTGAAGAAATACTTCAATCTCTTATGGACGGTGTATATCTCACACTTCTCCCCATATAGGTAATGTCGCCAAACTTTCAGTGTGAATACCACCGCTGCCAACTCTAGATCATGGGTAGGGTACTGCTGCTCATACTCCTTCAGGCCGTGATGCATAATTAATAACCTTCTCATTCTACATCAAAACACATTCCGATCCCAACCTCGATGTGTTAGAATATACCACAAACTTCCATCCCTCCGAAGGAAGACTCAACACAGGAGCAGTAATCAGTCGTCGCTTCAGTTCCTGGAAGTTATTCTCACACTTATCTGACCAGGTGAACTTCAGATTCTTCCATGTCAATTTTGTCATCGGTGCAGCAATCTTTAAGAACCCTTCCATGAACCGTCTGTAATACCCCGCTAATCCAAGGAAGCTCCTTACCACTGAGGTGTTCCTTGGCCTCGGTCAATCTCTCACTGCCTCTACCTTAGCTGGTTCCACCTTAATCCCATCTTGTTCAACAATGTGTCCAAGGAATGTCACTTCTGGTAACCAGAACTCGCACTTCTTAAACTTGGCATACAATTGATGCTCTCTCAGTCTCTGCAAGACCTATCGGAGATGCTGCGGAGTAAACCAAGATGTTGTCGATGAAGACAATTACAAAATCGTCTAAGAAGTCCTTGAACACCCTATTCATCAAGTCCATGAATGTTGCTGGGGCATTGGTAAAACCAAACGACATGACTAAGAACTCATAATGCATATACCTTGTTTGTAAGGCCGTCTTCGGTATATCCTCATCCTTGATCCTCAGATGGTAATAACCAGATCAGAGATTAATCTTCGAGAATACCGTTTTTCCCTGAAGCTGGTCGAACAAGTCATCAATCCTTGGTAAAGGGTACTTATTCTTGATGGCCAGCTTGTTCAACTCCCTATAGTCTATACATTCTCAGTGTCCCATCCTTCTTCAAAAAAAAAAAATCAGAGCACCTCATGGCGAGAAGCTAGGTCTAATAAACCCCAAATCAAGAAGTTCTTGCAACTGTGTCTTAAATTCTTTTAGTTCCGTTGGAGCCATCCTATATGGTGCCCTTGACATTGGATCTGTGCTCGGTGCTAAATTGATGATGAACTGAATCTCTCTGTGTGGCGACAGTCCTGGTAAATCTTTAGGGAGCACATCCAAAAACTCACATACCAATTTAGTCTCTCCCGACCCCACTGGCACAACTCTGGTGGTATCTACCATGCTAGTTAGGAAACCTATATATCCTCCTTGTAACAGGTCCCTAGCCCTCAATGCTGATATCATGGGTATACGGGGTCCATGCACAGCTCCCACGAAAACAAAGGGGTCCTCTCCCTCAGGCTCAAAAGTCACCATCTTCTTCCTTCAATCAATAGTGACTCCATATCTAACTAGCTAATCAATCCCTAAAATTATATCAAATTCATCCATACACAAATTGATTACATCTACTAATAGTTCCCTACTATCTACCATCACTGGCAGTGCTCCAACCCATCTCCTAGAAGCTACCAGTTCCCCTGTAGGCAGTATAGTCCCAAACCCTGCAATATAATACTCACTAGGTCTACACAATCTATCAATTACCTTACTGGAAACAAATGAATGTGTAGCACCGGAGTCAATCAATACAGTATATGAAGAGCCAGCACTAGAAAGCTAACCTGTCACTACAGAGGGACTAGCCTCAGCCTCCGCCTGCGTCAAGGTGAACACTCGAGCTGAAGTCAAGCTGTCCACCTTCTCTGGTTCCTCTTTCTTCACTATTGGGCAGTCCTTCTTAAGGTGTCCCACCACCCCGCACAGATAGCAAGCCTTTGCCCAACATTTGCCCGGATGGTGCTTCCTACACCCTATGTATTCTGGGTAACTCTTCCATGTCTCACTGCCTCCTTGGTGGCCACCCTGAGCACCCCAACCCCTCCTATCAGGAGCAGCAGTTGTCGAAGTGTCAAGGGTCTTGCTCTTTAGATCACTAGGGCCTCCGCCCCTACCAAACCATGTGGATGGAGGCACTGGCCTGAGAACATCCCATCTCGTAACGTTCTCCCTCCAGATCTTGTTTTTAACCTCTTCAGTGGTAAGAGCCTTCTCAATAACCTGGGCATAAGTCGCCTGTCCAGGTACCGATGTAATCCTCACATCCCGAGCTATCATGGCATTAAGCCCCCGAATGAACCTGTCCTGTCTGGCCGCATCTGTAGGCACTAAGTCTGATGCAAACTTCAGTGCATACTCTGTAACTGTCATGCTGCTCTGTACCAGCCCTGTGAATTCATTAACCTCTGTTGTCCTAATGGAAACATTGTAGTACTTATGGTTGAACAGATCTCTGAACCCATCCCAACTATGATGCCATCTCCCACCAAATATGAGCATCCTCCCTAAGCACATAGGTGGCACAGGCCACCCTGTCATTACCTTCCACCCTCATAAAATCAAAGATGAAGGTAATTGTTCTCATCCACTGCTCAGCCTTCAATGGATCCGATCCTTCCTCAAAAGTTGGAGGATGTTGTCTCCTGAACTGCTCATAAAGTGGCTCCCACCTGTTCCCAACATCAGGTGGCTATACAACTAGTGCCACAATAGATGGCATAATAGGGGCAGCACTCTCTGATGAAGTCTGTTGTCTCAGAAGGCGAATCTGCTATTCTTGACTCTGTAATCGGGCTTGCATATCAGCAAGTATTTGTTGCCAGTTCTTAGGGACTGGATGAGGGTTCTGGCCCTATTCATCATCTCTAGCCTCGAACCCTGTGATGGCTAGTCGTATCGATCGCCTTGGACGCATAGCTATCCAAGTTTATCTACAATCAACGACTTGGCGGTCAAGCAATGATGACAGGTTAACAGTTTTTCCATAGTCCACATTTGAAACTCAACCAACCATAAGAAATCAAGATACAAACAATCATTTAAATATTCATTCACATGCAGGCAATGCTAATAAGCATGCCTCATCACAATCACATAGCAATCAAGGGCCAGGCCCTATCAGTATCTCATGCTCCCTATATATCATGCAATAAAGCATTTATATTTCATTCAGACATTTAGGCATATAATCACATATATACAGTTAGCAAACTCTGAGTCAAGCTTATCTTTAGCGGTGAATGTGCATGCCCAACCAATCTTCAGGAACCCTTAAATCTAGATCGCTCTGATACCAAGTTATAACGCCCTCGATAACCAAGATCGTTACAATGTGTATTTGAAATAATGCAAGACTTGCTAATCAAGTCATTTGAATAAAAATATGATCCTAAGGTCAAGCATCTTAAGCATAATATATCCTAGAAACCTCTACTGAAACCACCAAACCAGCCATCAACAAGTCACCACTAAAGGAACTAAACCAATGGATCATAACACCTAAATTATTAACATAAATTAAACAAAATTCTTACCTCAATGGCAGCTCATCACTCAGCTTCAAACCTTCAATTCCTAAGCTTAAATTCCCAAGTTTTCCAGCTGAAGTTCAGCAAAATCCTCAGCTTGATCTCATTCTATTTCTTCAAGTTCCCTTGGGTTTTCTAGAGAGAGTGAGAGTGAGAACATGAATGAGAGAGAAAGGGTGAGTGTGAGAAGTTTTCCTAGAGTTTCTAATTACTTCCTACACCTCTGAGTATATCTCTTAACCCCTAAAAAGACATTTTTTCCCTTAAGTTAATTCAACCTTCTAATGATTTCTAAGGGTAGAATAGTCTTTTCCCTAATTCCTGCCAACACCTCAAGTGTTCCTAATGTTAACCAATTAACCCCATCACATCTAATTAATTACCAAATATTTAATCATTACTCAATAAATCCCAAAACATTCCCTAAATTCCCAAAAATACCCCTAGGCTTCCCTCGAGCTGGGTATTAAACTCCACTATTTCGCTAATCTGCTCACTAAGACCGTCTCGAGCCATATACTGCAAATATATCCACATAACAATGTGGTCTCAACAATTTTTCACATACAATCACATTTATGCCATCAACGAGCAAAAATTACAAAAATGCCCTTATGAATAATAAAGGGCCCATATGCATATTCAATAATCATAAACATGCATATTATATACTCACATAATCACATTAATCATGCATGCCACAAAGTCACGCATTTAACCAATTAAACACATATATAAACCAATTATGTCCTCCTAGCACTCTTATCAAGGTGCTAAACCCCTTTAGCAATTTTGGGTCGTTACATTACAACCATAGATTTCACAATGTCAAAGCTACGCCACCAAGAGCAACAAAATGACTACTGAACCAAGCACACAAGACCCAAACTCCCAACTCATGCAAGATTGCTGAGAATGTACTATAAGCAATGTGCGAAATTTTCACAAGAAACATGTACCATAAAGTTGTTGTACAAATTGGCATGGAGAATAATTATTTTGTGCTTGGTGAGTAAGAAGATGGCGAGTGGAAGAGCTTCACCATTGGGAAATTTCAACACGCCGAGGTACAATACAGATTTCATTATTCTCAATATCAAAATTGTCTACACTGTAGTTGAATGATGTTTGAGAGTCAAGGCTACCCATGTAGAAATTTATGGGATGCCGTGAAAAGATCCCTTATCAAGAAGCTATGGAGCAAAGATTCTAAGCTAAATGTACACCTTCAATTTATCAATGCAGCATCACAACAAGAAAACCTTTTCGAGATGGCAAGGCTTGGATCCCTTAATTTGTAAACAAACACCATTAATTTTTATGCTTCCAAATTACCAAATTCGTACTAGCACACCAAAGAAGAAATTTCATGCCTCACAGCAAAGTTCAAAGAGGATTTCGTGCTGAACTTTAATCCCAAAGGCGAGACACCATAACCAAGCAGATATAATGACAACACCAACATTCTTCGATATCTCAGAGTGGTCAAAACCAAGGGCACATGTAATCCAACTCCAGGGAGCGAGAGGGAGTCCCACGAAGGCAAAAACATTGTCGCATATCTCAATCCACCAGCCATGACTACCATAGGTGCCCAGACAAAGATCGATACGATGCTACTCAGGACCCAGAAGCTAGCAATCCTCATGTTCACCCCGTAGTTGAATCACACTCTGATTTCACAGACACGTACGTCTCTAATCCACCAGACTCAACGCAAGAATTATACCAATGACTTCTTCTATTACGAGTTCTTCTCTATACTACTACCGCTTCTTATGTTATAACTCTAACCACTGCTTCAGTTTGTATTTTAACTTCTTCTATTACTAGTTCTTCTCTAAACTACTATTGCTTATGCTATAACTCTAAGGACTGCTTCAGTTTGTATTTTCCATAATTCATTATCTTTAAGTACGTTAGTTAAGAATATTGGTAACTTTGCCACACATTATTACTTCAGGTCCAAGTTAAATTTATAATTATTTTTTATAAGTAAAAAATTGTTCTGAAATAAATCATAAAAATTACACTCAAATATCCTAATAACAACAAGTTTCTTATAAGAAAAATAAAATAAAAACAAACAATCAATCAATTATTATTTACAATTTATTTTTTAAATTTCGAGTTATATACAATCATTTCGCCTTAAAATAATTCTACTCCAATATATATTCAAAAAAAATTCATATAAAAAATGACATCAACGTGCTTTTTATTTATTTTGTGAATGTTCTCAAAACCATCAATGTGCTTTAATATGCATCCTGAAGTACTCATTTGTATTAATCAACGTTCACAGTACATGTTATTATGTACTTTTAAAATATTACAAATTTCCCGCCCATAAGTATACATGCGTTAAGACAATAATGTCCTCCCCACTGACAATAGGACCCACCACATGTTGTACTTTTGACTGATAATTATGTGACAATTTGTACTTTAAAACATTAAATTTTTAAGAAAATATAAAACAAAAAATCCAACTGGTTATCAAAATCTTCAACAGTCGATTTCAACATAATTAAAAAATCAATAAAGCACATGGGACCCACTACAAGAAATATGTGTATCAGCGGTGACGCATGTCATCGCTGAAAGTCCCACATGTCGTCTCTGATACTAATCAGCGACGACATGTCGCCGCAAAAAAGTTGTGCCTAAAAGCCCCTATCACTAACGACATTTCACCTGTCCGCTGATATACATTACAGTGGCGACACAATGTCGCTGGTAATGTCTAAAAAGTCGCCGCAGATTTGTGTCCATATGGCTTGTTCCACGAAATTATTTGCGGCGACAATGTGAATAGCAGGGGCGAACTGTGTCGGAGCTGATGTATATTTTATTTAAAAAATAATTTTTCTAAGAATGAAATATAAATAATTTAAAATTAAAATATTATACAACACCCATAATTATAAAAATATAGGCACTACATCCATAATCATAAAATGTAACTACAATATCCATAATTATATAATAATAAAATGTATCCATTATAGTTAAAGTACAATAACATACTACTCATCCTCTTCTAAATCAATAGTGTCGTCCGTACCTTTACCCCGTGGTGGATGTGTTGGCTAGGGTGGCTGTGGCGGCTGCGGCCATATGGATATTATGGAGGTACAGTTGACGATCTTGCCCCAAACTGGTAGTAAGGATATAGCAGAGGCTACGTCGACGATGCACCAAACATTTGAGGATAATTTGGTGGAGGTTGTGATGGTACTGCTCCAAGCATGTAAGGCGATCCCATGGGTTTGGACGAGGGTGGTGGCGGTGCTCCGTACAGGAATGGATGGATCGGGGGTTGATGAGAAGATAAAGCTGCAGATGTGTCCGGTGAGACCAAGGGTTGAGACAAAGAATTTTGTGGAGGCTGAACTTGCACATTAGGTCCACTGGGAAGAAAAATGAGACATGAAATTGACTTGCTCAGACAATTTCTTTATCGTCTCTACCAAATCACCGTATTCACCGAGTGATTGTTGAGGAGGAGCCTGAGATTGGGTGTTTTGAGAGTGCTGCCTAGAGGATGGCCCCGTCCCCCTCAATTTTCGGCCCAATCCTCGCTCATGACTGCGCCTCCGTCTAAGTACTTTTTTCAGGATCTGGATCTAGTCAACTGAGGAAGAACCATCCTCGTTCGATGCAGTAGCAGATGTTTGCTGACTTTGCACCATAAAATCAGCCTTCAATTTTTCATGTTTTAAATAAAGTGTTAGTAGGATTAAAAAACAGAATTCTAAGAATAACACAGATATATTTAAGTAAACTTACATAATCTTCTTGAGCAGCTTTGTTGACAAACTGCTTCATCTCTTTCTTACACCTTTAAACCCTCAATAAGATCTGAGTTCATCTAAAAAAATATGAACATATGGTGAGATAAGTTATAATTTAATTAAAATTAATTGTGTTAGTTTTTTCCCTTACTTTCTCGTGACGGCGGGCCGCCAATGATTTTGAACCCTGTGTTGTTGCATACTTCTGTTGCGCTCTGTTATCCTTTTTCTTTTCTTAGCGCTCCACCCAACGAGGACTGGTGAATAACTCACAAATCTTCTTCCACTCGTCCTTGCTAACATTCTGACATGGTTTTTCTAGGATTTTGTCCCATTCCTCAAGTCCATCGTAAAGCGATGAAAAATGGCAGTGTCTTTTTGTTTTCCTATCGCGATATCAATCTTTCATCTCTCTCTCGATACTATCTATACACCGTTCGTAATCTGGTCAGCCATCTATTTTGTAATACCACTACATTGAAAAGAAAACATATTAATAATTGATTAAATAAATTGGTCACTTTAAAAGATACTTTTTAGTAGTAACAATTAATATAAATTACTGACCTTAATATTTTTTTGACTAAATCTTTGAATTCCTTAGGCACTCATTCCCATGTATCAAAATATCCTGGAATTCTCTGTGAGACCTGAGTGCCGACGAGGCAGAAAAAAGTTGCATGCTTGTTCCCCACATCCTTGTACGAGCGTGGATCAAATGTTAGCTCCAATGGATGACCATCTTTTCTACGTCTGGCCTCGAGATCTTTTCTAGTGTTCGTGCCACCACCCTTTTTCTTTCTTGGGGCTGCTGTATTTGTTTGAATAACGAAAAATAAATTATAAATATTAATATTTTAACAAATAAACAACATAACATGTTAGACAGACAAAAAAAATTACCTGGCTCGCATGAAGTGGGGATCCTACTAGGATCTGGGGGAGGTTCACCGCCCGCATCTCCCGCATGCGCTCGTGCCACATATAATGACATTTTATACTAAGTACAGCAAATTTGTTGGTTAGTTTAAACATGTAGACTTATATTTAAATGATTGGAATCAATATACTAAAAAACATGTATTATATTTCTTAATATAAAGTTTTACAAACAAAGATACAAATATCTAAGTAGAATAATCACTATCATCATTGATTAAGAATACATCTAATGGGGACAAATGCTCAACATTATCATCACTAAGGTCGATAAGCAATTCATCCTCCTCATCTTCTTTTTCTAAGTCTTCCAACATATCATCTTCATCGTCATTAATAAAATATTCATCATCCTGGATATTTGAGAAAGGCCACTAAGGGGTTTTAACATGTGTTGCTGGTTGATCAGATTGTTGCACAACCAATTCCCAAGATCGACACTCAATACAAAGTTGGTTGAATTAGTGTCGTGCACAACATCAATGTCGCTAATCATATCTGGGTCATCTGGAATGTCCCAAACTTGGCAATGATTCAATTCTTGAACTATTTTCTAATCTTGTCCCTTAACAAGATTATTGATATAGAAAACGTGTTTTGCTTGACTAGCAAGTATAAATGGTTCATATCTATACCACTCATCGGAGACATTGATACTAGTGATGTTATTTTCAGTAAACGTTTTCTTCTTTTTCTGATCCGTGTTGAATCATTTTCATCAAAACAACACAACCGAATAGGCATCAGAAAAAGACAACTCTAGTATTCCTTCAAGTTACCTGTAATAGTTAAAAGCTTCAGTCCCAGCAACAAAAACTCCACTATTTTGAGTGGTGCGATTTCGATCTTGATTGTATGTGAGAAATCGAACTTCGTTCACTATACATGTTTCATATGAGTAGGCTAATATATCACACCCATACGCTAAGGCTAGCAACTCATCCCCATAGTCTAATGACCTAAGCTAGTGCAAGTCATATATCTAAACCACACAAAAATTATTGTAATGAGAAATTTGAACTACTAGATTTAAAAAATTAGCAATAAACACCTTGCTAAGTAGAAATCACCTTATTATGAAACCACGATCGAAACTCTTTCTTATGTAATAGCCTATGGTTAGCAGATGGATCTCTTTCTTGAACCTCAAGCATGTGTTCATTGTGTATTAATATACATTAATGATTTTGAAGAAGAAACATATTGGAATCTAAAGAATGAGAATATTTGAATTTAATAAACATACTGTAAATACTCTTCAGTTTCAGGAGAGTTCTCCATAATGAACCACTCAGCTGTGTTTCGAGTCTTCTCGTCGAGTGACACAAGAGTTCCCTTACTGAGTGGATGAGACTGAGATTGAAACACTATGAGATGTCAATCCACATAAGGTACATCTTCATTTCGATCAGGCTTATTAAATTTTGTTTCCACACCTTTGAAATACATGGAACAAAATGTCAAAGCTTCATCTTCAATGTATCCTTCAGCTATGGATCCTTCCGGACGAGCTTTATTCCTCACATAGTTTTTCAATTTTTTTCATGTACCTTTCGAAAGGATACATCTATCTCATAAAGACAAGACCTCCAATAATAGCTTCGTCATGCAAGTGCAAAACCAGATGGATCATTATGTCAAAGAATGCTGGAGGGAAAATTAACTCCATCTTGCATAGAATTCTAATCATGTCATATTTTGCCTTCTCCATATCGTTTACGTTAAGTGTCCTTGAGCATAATTGTTTGAATAAATTGCAAAATTCCATTATTGTGTTTGCTATGAATTTTGGGAGAAACTTCCGTACACCAACTACAAGTAAACGCTGCATGATAACATGACAGTCATGGGATTTCAATCCAACAATGTTTGAGTCATTCTCAGATACTTTCTTCTTCAAATTAGAGCAAAATCCATCAGGGAGCTTTATACCTTTAAGAAATTGGAGGAATTCACGTCGCCGATTAGGGGTCAAGATATACGCAACATGTGGCCTTAATAATCTTTTGTTCTCATCTTCATAAATCCACAACGATTTCCTGACTCCCATCTACTTTAGATCATGTCTTGCATTAGTAGTGTCCTTGGACTTATCATTATCCAACAAAGTTCCAAGAAGATTATCGCACACATTCTTCTCAACACACATCACATCTATATTATGTTTTAACATGTTCGAGCTCCAGTACTCAAGTTTAAAGAAGAGACTTTTTTCCTCTAGTTACTTTCACAGACATCTCGTTTTCCCTTCACACCCCCAAACATATCATGTTTATCGGGAACTATAGGAGAGAGACTGTTGACTTGTGCTAAAATTTGTTCACAGGTGAACTTAGTTGGAGGATCTCTTATCTCAACCGTGTCGTTAAATTTTGTGTCCTTTCTGTACTTGTTTTTTTTTTTTCAAGAAACGTCGGTGACCAACATAAGACGTCTTTCTAATTACTCGCATCGACAAAGTTTCTTCATTGCACGTTGGACAAGTTTTCTATCCCTGCCCGCTCCATCTAGAAAAACTACTACAAGCTGGAAAATCGTTAACCATCCACAAGAGCGTTGCACGCATCTTGAACAATTGATTTTTTCTGCCATCTCTTGTATCCACCCCATTATTCCACAAGTCTTTCAACTCATCCACCAACGACCTCAAAAATACATCCATGTCCTTACCTAGTGATTTTGGCCTAGAAATAAGGATAGTCAACATGAAATTCTCCTCCTTCATGCACAACCAGGGCAAGAGATTATAGTTTTTCAACACCACATGCCACATGTTGTACGACAAACTCATGTTTCCGAATGGATTAAACCCATCGGCAGCCATGCCAAGACGGACATTTTTGGGATCTTTTGCAAACTCAGGATTTTTGGTGTCGAAATCCTTCCACGCAAACCCATCAACCGGATGACGCATTACCCCATCGTTTTTCGATCCCTATATGATGCCATAACATGTCATTCGTTGTATGCCTTTAACTGTACATTCGTTTTAATCTGGGAGTCAGTGGAAAATAATGCATGACCTTTGTAATGACCCACTAATCTAGACTAATTGGACCATTATCGAAACTATACATAAAACTTACATTTTTACGAAAATACCATAATTTATTGAGTAACTTGAAAAATAAGAGTTATTTACAAATAAACAGAATACTAAGAAGGATTTTGGGATCCCATTGTCTTTAAAACAAAACAAGATTTAAAATAAAAGACATTTCATAATAATGCGGAAAATACACATAAAAACCATAAAAACATAAAAGGAGACTATATCCTCGAATCGAATAACGCTCGGCCCCTTGACTCCATTCATCATCGATACACATTCTCCAAGCGTCACGAATCTTTCCGCCTCTAAACTTATTTTCCTGCACATAAACAGAAAGGAGTGAGCCTAATGCCCAATAAGGAAAATCTAACACAAAGTCACATACATAATTTCATAAGAAAACATAAAGACTTAACATAATACATATAACATACACTTATTATAATGGCCATTATTACTTGGGGTCCCATAGACTAAACAAGCATATGCCCATGGGGTTAATGGGGTCCTACTAGCTAAGTAGGTCATATGCCCATAACCCATTTGGGGTCTTGTTAGTCATATGGGTCATATGCCCAAGCCTACAAACATACACATATACATATCATAACACTTTTAATAACATAAACATATATATAACATAAGCACATAACATATTAATTCTAGCCTATTTTCCTTACCAAAGTTACCGGGATAAAATGGACTGAGTTAGGACTTTTGGAACACTCCTAAAACCACAATGAACAAGGGTGAGTCTAAAGAAAGGAGATGAAATGAAAGAGAATAGGAAGACTAAACCATTAAACGAAAATATGCTTACCACCACTTAAGTGCTTAAGAACTTGGATTCCCTAACCAAAAATAAGAATAAGGTTAGGGGACTGAGTAGAAGGTTTTGAGAAAAGAAATAACATAGAATACAGAAAGGACTAGAGTTTTGGGTTTACCTCAAAGATTGCAAGATCAATCTAACCTCCACCGAAATACTATAGAACTCACTTCCCAAGTGTTTGATAAGCTTATGATGTTTAAGCTTATAGTTTTTCCCCAAACCAAGTGTTTACACTCTCACACTCACTTAACACTAGCAGCCTCTGAACTTAGAGCAAATGGTGAATAATGGCTGGGTACTAGGTCCTATTTATAGAGTTTGGGAATGAAAATATCTTGATTTTACTTGAATAAAAATAATGGCTTTTTAAGTGAAAATCATTTGAATAATCGTTCAGCAGAGGCTGAAGACTCGTTCAGAAGATGCTGGACTGTTGAAGGCGTTTGAATGGCTGAAGGGAAAAGAATTCAAATGAATTTGAAAACATGCTGGTGGAGGCGATATATCGCCCCCTATAGGCGATATATCGCCTGGACCTTTGTTCCCGAGGCGACCGTGCATCGATTCGTGTTTTCCGTATCTACGTGCTGCGACATATCGCCCCCTATAGCTGCGATATATCGGCATACGCAGAATATTTAAACACGAATTTACACATTTTTAGCTAAGTTTGAATGGACTAAACAGCCTTGACTAAGCCCTCAACGTGCTCAAAGCTGCTGACTGACCCTATACATTCAAACTTTTACCCTTATTTAATTTAATCCTCAAAAATACTTAATCCTTAATTACCATTCAAAACATGTGCTTAAAATCCTATTGGTTGATGTCTAAACCTTATAATATACTAATATAATCCTTAATATCAGTCACATTAATCAAACCTTAGGTTATACTTAATATTCTTAAACTATAGGTTAAACTTAGAAAATCTATAAGTACTACTATGAGTGTCCAAATAACTCCCAGTCTGAACCAAAAATCCAAAGTAACAATGATAACAGTAAACATACTATAATACTACTAAACAATTAGCTAAGTAAAGTTCTTGGACTCTACAACCTTATGCGGAACCCTTTTCCCCCTCATCTTTTCATTGATCCATCTACTACTCCCACACACACCAAACATGAATCTTTACTTGCATGCTCATTGTAAAATAAGCAGCAGTCATATTTACACACATGGATCGACTGGTATCCCAACCCTAATTTGCTTAGTTTCTTTTTAGCCTCACAGTGTGTTGCAAGCATTTTATTATTTTCATAAAAGCAAACTTCAATAACTTTAACAATTCATCAAATGAGTTGTTAGGCCACTTCCCCCTCACTTTCATGTGCATCAACTTCGCTAAAACGTTTAGAGATGTTATCCAATCGCACCCTGGATACAACTCAGCTTCATTCTCATCGAACAACTCGTCATAATATTGACCCATTCGACTGCCTTCCACACCATCTGCTTTTTCTACATTTGTCGACAATACAAAATCATCAATGACATCTCTTTTCTCATCTATGTCTTCATTCTCCTCGACTACCTCATCGGGGACACCTACTTCCGCTTCCCCATGGTAAATCCACTGTTGATAATTTGCTTAAAACCCCATTCCATTACATGAGCCTCCATCGTATCCACAGTTTGCAATCTAGCATTCAAACATCTAACACATAGACATGGGATCCTCGCGTCACAGTCTACGTGTTCTTTTGCCATTCTCAAGAAGGCTTGGAGACCGTTCCAATAAGCACTGTCGTGAAGATTTCTCATTGTCTTCCAACTCTTATCAATCGCCATCTATAGTACAAAAGTAAAATATCATTAAGTAGAACTAGCTATGTGTGTGTAAGTGTTCTAACCCACCTTTTCACTCCACTTTTAACAGGGTAAAGAACCTATCCCATTCAGGTTTGTAGTATACATATAATTTAATCTACACTCTTTTCATTATTTCGTTTGTGTAAAAATTTCGGCTGCACCTTCTTATGGTTCCCATAAGTGGGCAGAATAATATTAAGTATGCCCACTTACGAGAACAAATAAGGAGACATATACCAAAATCTCTACTGACGGAACAATAAAATGAGTAATACATAAAATTATAGGTATACAACAAACTCAAACTATCCATGCAGACACATACCCTCCTGGATAATTCGGAGAAGCGTATTTAAGGCTTCTCCGAATAGGTCTAAGGCTTTTCGTGATTAAAACTAATAAAAAAAACATTATCACTAGGTGATAATTTATAACCCTTCTATCCTATCTTTGCTAATAAAATTTTATGACCAAAGAAAAAAATAACAAACATAATTTTTTTGTCAAAACATTTTATGATGTCTTATGAAGTCTTATGATTAGCTCAAATTATGATGTCACACATTTTAAAATTATTGTAAAAAGTTTAATATTAAATGTTAACATATAATTACCTTTGTATTTATGAAGTACAACTTAGTCGAGTTTAGTTTATTCAATTCATATTGTAATTATTATTTAATATCTTTAAAGTATTTAATTATTAAATTAATATTTAATTATTTAATTATCTTATTAAATATTAAAATAATATTTTTATTTTTTAATTATCTTATCCTATATATTGTAATGAAACTAAACTCGACCACCGACCCCGATCCTGACCCCTATCCTGATCCCGTCCCTCGACCTCGACCCCCAATCCCCGACCCTGATCATGACCTCCTAACCCCAACCCCAACTCCAACCACCCACCCCATTCCAACCCCCGTCCCTGATCCTGACCTCCTAACCCCAACCTGTAACGCCCTACTTCCTTAGAGCCATTACTAAGTGAGTTTTAAGACAGAATAGTGCAATGAACTCGCTAACCGAGGTTTTTGAAACAAAATTGTGTCTAATAAAAGTTAAGGCTGTAATCTTTGAAAGTGCGTTGACTTAATAAAAACTTCTAGTATTAAACAATTGGGATCCCGAAATAAGGTTTGAAAACTATTTACATCTTGAAATAAGTTTACAGTTGATCAGTTCTAAAAATCATAGATTATTACAGCCATTTTCAAACAAACCCCCAACCAAAGCAGTCGGGCAGGCCAAACATGTACGCGTCGCTTCACGCTCTCCGTACTCATGGTTGGTTGACTCAGTCTTTGCCCTTACCTGCATCACGGAGCACCCGTGAGCCGAAGCCCAGCAAGAAAACTCATGCAGAACATAACATACGCAAATATACAGTTAATCATATCAGATAGTCCACAGATAAACAAGTCAACCGTTAGACTAAGCAAACACGGCCATGCCGCCCCAGAAGCCTTATCGAAGCCTGGGGTATCGGTTCTAACCGTAAGGATAACACATGTATCCACCGGGCCCTGCCCTGACTATAGCATCCCATGTGCTAAATGTTACTTCCGGCTCCGCTGCCGTACCCGGCCTACGCCGCTCTCAGCCCTTGCCGTTAATTTTATTATAATCACACATATAGTATAACACAACAACATTCAAACGAATATTAATTCATTTAAGTCTGCATCCTAACATGTATTGCAATATAGGGCCATGCCCGGCAATCATCTCATCATGCAACATGCAATATAGGGTCGTGCCCCGCAATCACACTATGGGCCCATGCCCCATCCTACAGGTGTTATAGTTTTCTTACCTGTCCATTCAGTAGCTTAGATCACCTGACTCCTTGAGCACGATCCCACCCGAGCCTTAGCGCACACCTAGGCACAAACATAGGTCAAAGTCAACACCGAACCCCAAGTCCGAATACCTAGCCTCGGGACCAATCCCGAGCCCCCGGGAAGTCCTAAATCCCCAAAACAAACTGGCGGAATCAAGCCCCGAACCCTAGGTCAAAATCCCTCATCAAAACCCAAAAATTCACCTCTGTGAACAGTGTAGCGCTACAGCGCTCAAAAGAGGGCGCTGTAGCGCTACAAGCAGAATGCACCCCCCCAGAACAGGGGCTAGCGCTACAGCGCCCACTGACTAGCGCTGTAGCGCTAGTTGCAGCCCAGAAAACCCAAAATCGCATTTCTGCGATTTCTTTCAACCAATCTCAAACCAAACTCCCCCAAATCTTTACCAAACTCAAAATCAAGCTTATGAACACTCTCCATTAATCCCAAGCATCCCAAATCCTCAAATCCCAAGAACATTTATCCCAAATCTCAAAATCTACCATGATCAACCCTAAACTCAAAAATTCAGTCAACAACAAAGTTAAAGGCTTAGAATTCTTACCATTGATGCAAATTTTGACCTTGATTCAACCCTAGACCTCCTTAGCTTGTTCATCATCAAAGCTTGCTCAGAAATTCCCTAAAATTCCCATTAACTCAGCTCAAACCATCAAAAACCCTTAAAACTGAAATCTCTAAAACTTACCTCAAAAGTTGATGTGTTCTTGCCAAATCTTCAAGTCTAACCCAAGATCCTTGATGCTCAGCCTACCATTGCTCTCCACTAAGCTTTGCTCCAAGAAAAATGGAGCGGAATGGTGCAAAAATGCACAAACCGACCCTTGTGAAAACCCCTCTGTTTTCCCTCTTTTCTTTCTTTCCTTTCTCTTTCTTTTCTTTCTTTCTCTCCACAGCCAACACTCTCTAAAAATCCCCCTAAGTGTAAAGCCTCATAAATAAATCTCTAAAAGCCAAATGAACAAAATGCCCTTCCTATTAATTCTAAATCCTTTTGTCCAAGTAGGGCCATTTTAGTCATTTTATCCAAATCTCGCTAATCCTCAAGTGTCTCTAATATTTTCCCGTTGCTTTCCAACACCCGATAAACCACCAAATAAATATCCCCCATCATCAAAATAAATCTCAATCTATTCTCTGAATTCCTGCTTATACCCCCAGGCTCGCCCCGAGCCGGGTATAAATTCCCGTCATGAATTTCCGCTAGCCTGCTCACTGGGATCGTCTCGAGTCACAAATCACAGATACTCCCACATACCACTGTGATCTCAACAATCATCACATATCAATACAGTTATGCCCTACTAACACGATCCGGGCCTACATGCATACTAATATACATAGTCATGCATCTCAGATAAACAAATAGTCATATAACATGCTTTAAATCATAACCATGCATTTAACTCATAAAATCACACATAAATCCTATCATGCCCTCTTGGCACGCTAATCAAGGCCCTTAAGCCTTATTAGCTATTTTGGGTCGTTACAACTATCTCCTCCTCATAAAAATTTCGTCCTCGAAATTTATCCAACACATCAGTCAGTAAACCCGCAACTCTGACCATAAATTCCAAGGCCCACCGCCTTTACTTTACTTTTCAACAACACTCCCACAAGAGTAACAATCTTGCCCCTCAAGATTTTTTCTAATAGCCATACTCTCGATAGCTTCTCGTTAACACCGCAACCTTGCCGAAGCCCAGGGTCTGCCTAGATTACAATGACCAATTCATTGTCTTATTCCTGATTCCAGAGACACTCAAAATCATCACCTCTACTAGGTGGGATCCATTGGTAGGCCCCGCTGGCCTAACCCTTGGTAAAACTTCAGAATTTTATGTTGAATTAAGAGTCAGAACTCTCCCTTCTTTCTCTGCACACCTTACAGATCCTCGTCTGTTATACGCAGAGACGCAGCTCTTTCCTTCCGGAACTTTATTTCCTCTTAACTTAGCAATTTACCAGCTCTTTATTCTTTCAAATAGGCAGACACTCCTGCCTTAAGAAGTTTCAACGACCTCTTTGGCTTTCTCTCTGAACTAAAGCCAAACCGTAGTATTCACTATCCTTCACCTCTTACCAAGCCCTATGTCGCGTTACATTAACAAGACACCAGCAACTGCCACCACAACTAACTTACCAGGGATTACACTTCCCTTAATATCTCAAGTTTTCGCATACTCAGTGCTCAATTCTTTAAGATATCTGATAAACTTTCCGACTGCCATTCCACTTGCAATCAACTGATAGTTCCAGGTTCCCACTCTGTTCTTTTCGTTCTCTAGATCCTTTCCAAGATTTAAAATACTATAGGGTCTCAATTCTGTATCATTGATGTTCTACCCTGAAACCAGTCCACTTGACCCGACAACATGAACTCTCTCAACTGAGTTAAAACTTTTCGTGTCCAAACAATTTACTCAAGGTCTAAAGTGTTCTATTCCCACGACACACCGCCACATCACCTAACCCCTCAGGGTCCAAAGGAAAACACTAGATTCTGTCACCCGCTCGACCCTCCTGGTACGACGTACCCAAGGAGGTGGAATGATATCCATTCAGAATTCTCATTCATAAACCGAATCTAATTGGATCCTTCATCCATTCCTAGTATCCTAACTTGTACCACCTTAGCAGGGTTCTTTCCTGTTTCAACCAAAGTCGACGCTTCGGATTCCACAGTGACACTCACCAGCTAATCATACCTACTAGCGTTACGCCAATCTCAGTCGTTGCCTTGTCCACTCTATTACAGTCTATGGCGTCATCCCCTGACTGACACGCCTCACAATTAGGAGTTCCGCCTCCAATTATATCTCCCCTCGCTCAATCAAGGATTTCAGACACCGATCATCCGTCTGTTACTTTTCCCCACATCTGGGTCTCAACGTTAACCTTCTTACTAATACCCAACTCTCAAGTACCTTGTGATACGCATAACTGTTAACTTAACGCTCCAAGTATATCAACCACGTTCATTCTTTCACCTCCCGCAAGGTTCGATCCATCCTCGCGTCAATTTATTCCTGGGCGTGCCCAAATCGTGGTACACTCCCCCACTTCCATGTCCTTACCATAGATCAGGTCCTTTATGCAATCACTCTTTACTTAACCTTAACACACACACATATTCCAGCATCACCAGATATCAATCAATTCTTACCTTGTCTTCTGAATTTCTTTCTGATTTGACGCCACTCAGTCCGTCTAACCTCAAATTTTACTGTTCTCCTCATCTCTGCTGTAGTTGTCTCCGGAGGTGCTTGTGCAATAGATGACGCGCTTACCAGTCTTGTTATGCTTTCTGTTCTTCAAACGTTCTTCATTAGCTTCTTTGTGACTTCAGATCAAACCTTCTCATACCTGTCCTTTCTTCTTGTAGCTCTATTCTGAGTACTCCTGACGACACCCAAACTAACACTCCGTAGAACCTTACCTGTGACTCTGCCTTCTGGGTATAACATCTTCAGCATAATCCTTTGCTCACCATTTCCGTCTGGGAGTAATCCACATGTACTGCTCGTGAGCTTGAAGGGGACTTGTCCATACCGTTCATGCATTCTCTGCCTAAAGAACTTACCTGTGCTGCTATAGCTTGAACCATTCTAGAGTCTTTGTTACCAGCTCCTCACACCCTACCCGGTGCAAACTAAACAATTCACGAAATGTCTTTATCCTTGGTTTCCAACTGGTAATAACCAGGTCCTAGATCAACTCTTGGAGACATCGTCCTATCTTGTATCCAACATTGTACTTTTCGTTCTAATCCGACGATGCTAACAATCCCCGCAGTATAACACACTGGCTACACCAGGGTCAAATTCCTTCGATCGCTTCAATAGACTTTCTGACAGCCAAAACCATCCTTTACTACATTCCTTATACCAATCCTATCTGTAGTTCGACCTTGAAGTATTCCCTAAATCTTTCTTTGCATACCCACATAACTCTCCCACTGGTCAGCTCTGTCTCCTTTACGTACTCCAGATGATAGCCTCAACAATCCATCTGCTAGAGTTTCAAATTTCTTCTCAATAGGTATTACTGTCCTCAGCCTCTCAAGTGGCACCTTTGAGGCAACCTCTCTATGTCCATCACCCTCTCGGAGCATTCTCAACACCGAGTCCTTCCAGTTCGTTACATGCCCAAAGCATAAGCTCGTCAGTTAATTACTCAACCTCGAGGAATCAGCCTCGAACTTTGAACGTATCAACGCATTCCAGTTCCCCGTTCCCTCACCATGGGAAATTCATCCTAACATATCGAGTCATTTCATGTAGAAGTCATGCCCTCACCTGACCTCTTCTCAAGTGGCATCCTTTCCCTCGTGCATACCGAATAACCTCCCTGGTTCCTGTCGCCATCTCGATAACTACCTTTTCGATCAGGCTTCTTTCCAATCTCAATCTAGGTGCCCAAGCACTGTCTGGATTCCTTTTCCTCAAAATTGAGACTCCGACCTCCCTGCGTTCTATCAACAAAAGTACCGCCTTATCAGTTAGACTTTTCCCCTTTCTTGGCAATCCAGAAGCCACAACACTATCCGGGGTTCTTTCAACTTGATTATCACAAATCTATCTTTACTAACTCCATCCAAGGAAGCACCGCCCTTGCGGCTCTAGCACTCATGCTCTATACATCAATCATCAGTTCCTCGAACAACATGGCCCTCTCCGCCATCCACATGCAGACGATAAAATCTTATCTCAGAGCAGCCCAAATACCTTAGACCATTCCAGATCTCAAATCCTTAAATAGGTCGCCATCAATTCCGGATACATCCGCCAGTAAAAATTCCCGAAATGAATTATCCAATTCACCAAACCCATTGATTTACACTGTTGTTATCCCCAACAGTCCAAACCGAACTCATAAGCCCACCAGTCTCCACGGTTCAAATCATGTCTTTAAAATCTCTTCTAACCATTCATCATCTAGGTCCTTCCCAACCCATTAAGCCAGTACCTCGGCCCGAGTACCAATTCCAGGCATCTCTCTGCCTCAACATTTAACACAACCCTCTAATCAGGATCTCTCATCCTCTTAACCAAGGGTGGAATTAACTCTGCCCCTCTATTGATAAATTCCTTGTCAGTCCGAACTCTCCTCAAAACCCGAGGATAACACCCTTTAAGCCTTTCATCTAATACCCTTTTCTGTCCATACCCTCACAGTAAGCCAACACTGGTAACCTTACTGTTGAAACATCTAAATCAGCTATTTCCTCAGAGAAAATCCGCTGTTCATCTATCCCATCTCAACTAACAAACTCCACAGCTTACTCACACACTAGTGACCCTTTGCTGCTGCTTTCGGGATAACTGGAGATCTCAACTCCAACTTATGTCTAGAATCCCCCTCTCAACACAATATCAGGTCCACAAAACCCTTCTAGGAACCAACAACTCGAGTTCACCTGTCAAAACCGACCCTACTCCTGAACTCTGAGGTTCATACCCTGAACCAACCCACAACTAGATCCAAATATCCACAGGTATAATGCACACACAAGCATATACTAGGTCAAATCCACAATGTCATACATCTAGCTACCAGATTTAATCGTCACTAAGTATATCCAGGTCTCAACATGCTTCATACAAGCCAAAAAAAACAGATATAACATGTGAATTTAATTCAGAAAATTATCCACATACACTCAATATGCGAACCATTATGTCAATATTCATCCATATGCATAATAGTATTATTCAGCATGCATCAATCTCAACATGCAATAATCAAGGGCCCAGCCCAACAGCATCTCATGCATATGTCATTTCATTCCTCATGCTCCATATAAATAAGCAGGCAAACAGGGCATTCAAACATATATTAAGACATGTCAATCAATCATACCAACCAACCCTGAGTCGAGCTTGTCACTGACAGCGAGCGTACATGTTTGGTCGATCTCCAGAACCAATAAACCTTGGCTCGCTCTGATACCAAGTTGTAACACCCTACTTCCTTAGAGCCGTTACTAAGTGAGTTTTAAGACAAAATAGTGCAATGAACTCGCTAACCGAGGTTTTTGAAACAAAAGTGTGTCTAATAAAAGTTAAGGCTGTAATCTTTGAAAGTGCGTTGACTTAATAAAAACTTCTAGTATTAAACAATTGGGATCCCGAAATAAGGTTTGAAAACTATTTACATCTTGAAATAAGTTTACAGTTGATCAGTTCTAAAAATCATAGATTATTACAGCCATTTTCAAACAAACCCCCAACCAAAGCAGTCGGGCAGGCCAAACATGTACGCGTCGCTTCACGCTCTCCGTACTCATGGTTGGTTGACTCAGTCTTTGCCCTTACCTGCATCACGGAGCACCCGTGAGCCGAAGTCCAGCAAGAAAACTCATGCAGAACATAACATACGCAAATATACAGTTAATCATATCAGATAGTCCACAGATAAACAAGTCAACCGTTAGACTAAGCAAACACGGCCATGCCGCCCCAGAAGCCTTATCGAAGCCTGGGGTATCGGTTCTAACCGTAAGGATAACACATGTATCCACCGGGCCCTGCCCTGACTATAGCATCCCATGTGCTAAATGTTACTTCCGGCTCCGCTGCTGTACCCGGCCTACACCGCTCTCGGCCCTTGCCGTTAATTTTATTATAATCACACATATAGTATAACACAACAACATCCAAACGAATATTAATTCATTTAAGTCTGCATCCTAACATGTATTGCAATATAGGGCCATGCCCGGCAATCATCTCATCATGCAACATGCAATATAGGGCCGTGCCCCGCAATCACACTATGGGCCCATGCCCCATCCTACGGGTGTTATAGTTTTCTTACCTGTCCATTCAGTAGCTTAGATCACCTGACTCCTTGAGCATGATCCCACCCGAGCCTTAGCGCACACCTAGGCACAAACATAGGTCAAAGTCAACACCGAACCCCAAGTCCGAATACCTAGCCTCGGGACCAATCCCGAGCCCCCGGGAAGTCCTAAATCCCCAAAACAAACTGGCGGAATCAAGCCCCGAACCCTAGGTCAAAATCCCTCATCAAAACCCAAAAATTCACCTCTGTGAACAGTGCAGCGCTACAACGCTCAAAAGAGGGCGCTGTAGCGCTACAAGCAGAATGCACCCCCCCAGAACAGGGGCTAGCGCTACAGTGCCCACTGACTAGCGCTGTAGCGCTAGTTGCAGCCCAGAAAACCCAAAATCGCATTTCTGCGATTTCTTTCAACCAATCTCAAACCAAACTCCCCCAAATCTTTACCAAACTCAAAATCAAGCTTATGAACACTCTCCATTAATCCCAAGCATCCCAAATCCTCAAATCCCAAGAACATTTATCCCAAATCTCAAAATCTACCATGATCAACCCTAAACTCAAAAATTCAGTCAACAACAAAGTTAAAGGCTTAGAATTCTTACCATTGATGCAAATTTCGACCTTGATTCAACCCTAGACCTCCTTAGCTTGTTCATCATCAAAGCTTGCTCAGAAATTCCCTAAAATTCCCATTAACTCAGCTCAAACCATCAAAAACCCTTAAAACTGAAATCTCTAAAACTTACCTCAAAAGTTGATGTGTTCTTGCCAAATCTTCAAGTCTAACCCAAGATCCTTGATGCTCAGCCTACCATTGCTCTCCACTAAGCTTTGCTCCAAGAAAAATGGAGCGGAATGGTGCAAAAATGCACAAACCGACCCTTGTGAAAACCCCTCTGTTTTCCCTCTTTTCTTTCTTTCCTTTTTCTTTCTTTTCTTTCTTTCTCTCCACAGCCAACACTCTCTAAAAATCCCCCTAAGTGTAAAGCCTCATAAATAAATCTCTAAAAGCCAAATGACCAAAATGCCCTTCCTATTAATTCTAAATCCTTTTGTCCAAGTAGGGCCATTTTAGTCATTTTATCCAAATCTCGCTAATCCTCAAGTGTCTCTAATATTTTCCCGTTGCTTTCCAACACCCGATAAACCACCAAATAAATATCCCCCATCATCAAAATAAATCTCAATCTATTCTCTGAATTCCTGCTTATACCCCCAGGCTCGCCCCGAGCCGGGTATAAATTCCCGTCATGAATTTCCGCTAGCCTGCTCACTGGGATCGTCTCGAGTCACAAATCACAGATACTCCCACATACCACTGTGATCTCAACAATCATCACATATCAATACAGTTATGCCCTACTAACACGATCCGGGCCTACATGCATACTAATATACATAGTCATGCATCTCAGATAAACAAATAGTCATATAACATGCTTTAAATCATAACCATGCATTTAACTCATAAAATCACACATAAATCCTATCATGCCCTCCTGGCACGCTAATCAAGGCCCTTAAGCCTTATTAGCTATTTTGGGTCGTTACACAACCCAACCACCCACCATATTCCAACTTCTGACCACGACCCCCGACCCCAATCCCTGATCCCAGACCCACAACCCGCGACCCAGAACCCCGACCCATGACCCCCCAATGTTTTTGTATTATTTTTTAAAATATTTTTTTTACCTATTACTATAATAATGATTTATCCTAAGTCTACCAAAATTGGGACAACATAACGATTGTATTCTAGCATATCCCAAAATATTAAACCCTGCAAATAACACTCAGAAATTCCTAGAACAATTCACAATATACATATTAATAAGACTAAACTTTTCACCATACATAATAAACACATATCATTAACCACATTAAAAATGCATATTACTAACCAAAGTCATACTTATATTTCAAGTTCACATATATATTAAATCTACTTACAAGTAATATTTCAAAATTCCCCAATATCAAATACAAATACTACACCCAAATTAATACATAACTAATAATTTCTAATAAAAACTAATACATATACATAGAAAAACACAAACATATATATATATATCATACTAAAATGTACCACAAAGATAAAAAAATTGACATAAAAACAAACCTTGGTATATATTAGAGCTAAAGACTTGAAAACCTTGTCAATTGAAAGCTTTTATTTTCTCCTTTCACAAACAAAATAAAAATAAATAAAGTTAGTAAATAAAAAAATTCTAAAAATTATACACATATAAATCTGATATAAATTTTTTTTAAAAAGTTAAAAAAAAAAAAACATGAGTATGGTGGTGTCGTGGTTGCTGTGGTGGTAGAGGTGGTGGTGGATAGGAGAGGGGGCATTGGATTGAGATTTTTGTAGGGATTTAGGTGGTGATGGGGTACAGTGGAGGTGGTGATGGTGGCAGAGGTGGTGGTGGATAGAGGAAATGGAGAGCGGGGCGACGATCGAGGATTTTTTTAGGGATTTAGGTTGTGGTGGGGTACGGTGGTGGTGGGGGTACAATGGCGTCGGGGAGGGGAGGAGGTGATGGGGGTATAGTGGTGGTCGAGGAGAGGAGCCGACGTCTAAGTATGGTGGTGGAGGGGGTAGGGTGCAATGGTCCGAGGGTCTAGGTCGTTTGGGGGTTTGGTTTTGTGGGGGGGGTCATCTGATATATCGAGGTCACTATTAGTGGCAATACATAGAAAACGACACAGTTTTCACCAAGAAAATTAATACTCAGAGGACTATTAGCGGCGACTAGGGTCACCGCTAATGGTAGTATCGAAAAAGTTAACCACTCATTTTTCCCTCAGAAATTTCGAATGGGATTAGCAGCAACAGATCGTCACTAATAGAAGAATGTTATTTGCCACAACTATCAACGGCGCACATATACTCAATCAGCAGCGACACTATTGCCGCTGATAAATTCCCAAAACTAGATTTTAATAGTGATAATTATCAGTGGCAACTAAACTTCATCACTGCTAATAACCCCATTATTAGCGGCGAATGGTTGTCACTGCTGAAAGACTTTTTTCTTGTAGTGCCCACTCATGCCATATAATGGAATGCAATGTGTTTTCTTCAAGAGCAGGACAAAATCAATCGCATATATATATATATATACTACATTAATATAAATACATTAATGAATGCTTTTTTATCATGGAGTGTATGATTAAGACCAAATTTTGGAAATAGTTACTTATTCTCTTACTAAGGTATATACATGCTGAAGGATGCCTTTTTGAAATGGGGAATTTTATAATATAGACAACGTTTCTGCCATGCTAATTACAGTGGAGTTTAGTCTCTTTCCTTTGTTGATATGTTACTGTGCATTTGACTTTTGTCTCCATTTTACTATGTTCAACAACTACTTATATAATACTCTATAATATAAATATATAGGGTATTTGGATGGTGCATCTCGTAAAAAGAGGTGTGCTAGTGCACTTCCTTTTATTTGTACTCCGTGAATAATTTTTGGCATTAATTTTTTTAATGACAGTGTATATTATAGTATTTTATAAATTTTAAAAAAATTCTGAATAATTTACAGTACTGAAAATAAAATTCAAACAGGTTGTTGCACTCGTGACTATTTTTTTATGCCCGTCAAAAACAATATGTTTAAACATTGTTTTCGGTATTCTAAATTACTCGAAATTTTATGAAAATTTACAAAATATTCTAAATAACTATAATATATATGATCATAAAAAAATCACATCAACTCACCTCTTTTTGTGAGTTACACCAAAGAAATTCCATATATATATATATTCCTTGTAAGTGTTTGTGAAAATGATGAATCAAGGGAAGGGAAGGTCCACCTTAGTCCATATATATATATAATGGTGAAGTGAATAGATTAATCTTGAAATTTATTCTGTTTATTCCATAGTTATTAGTTCATAGTGTTTGTGATATGAATGTAATATATAAAGCATGTGCCCAAACTTCTATTTATCTCTTGTTGCGTTGCATGAGACTCTCAAGTAATTGATTAAATTAATCAATGACCTCACTGTGCGCTATAAATCTAAAATATCTCATTTACTGAGGTCTTGTAGCAAAACATCTAATTTTGGGCATATATACCCTTTCCAAATTTTACATTATTTATGTCCAAGTAGTTCTCATATATGTTTTGAATTTATACTTACTAGTTAAAATTTACTTTTGTGAGAGTAGTTCACATCTGACAAATTATAGCCTATCCAAGAAATCGATGAAGTTCAGAAAGAAACGGCAAAGTTATTACAATTTAATAGAAGCAGCGCTACATCTTCATAGAGCACAATGAACATCTTATTTGTTACATTTTCGTAAAATTGTAGAGATATTTGAGAATTATTAGGTATCAATCAATTAAAATTAAATTATGATATTTTAAAAAAATATAAATAAAATTATATAGGATTTAAGAACGGTGTGTCCTCTAAAAATGACTATAAAAATAAGAGCTAATTTTGAAGACAGGTAGTGAAAGTCCTTAAAAAAAATGTACGAACTCTTGTTGTTTGTTCTTAAAGAATATTGTAAGAACTCATTTTGAGTGTCTTAAAGTTTAGTTTTCAAGACTCGCGAAAAGTGTCTTAAAAACTAGTTTTTAGTACTTGTGAAAAGTGTTCTTAGAACTTGGGTTTTTAGTCACTCGTAGAAAAAAGTCATTAAAACCCTTTTTTTGAAGTAGCGAGAGAAAAGTTGAAACTCAAAAAAAGAAAGCCAAACTTTGTATTATGAAATCTGTTGTCTTTCAATATAATTCAGTAGCTATTTATAAACACGGATAAAATATTATTAAAATATGCTAAAACAATATGAAAACAAATACTATAGCATAGACAAATCTAGTTTTAGTCACTAACTAATTACATATCCTATATTTCAGCTTAGACAAAATCTAGCTTACTAACTGAGTACATATCCTATATTTCCAATCACACCAACATATCCTACATGTCCCGCTACACCATTCATCCACTCTTGAAAGAAAAGAACTTGTCTCAAGTTCAGTATAATATAGAGAACCTGATTTGACGAACATAAGAATGACACTATTAATCTTGTGAGAATGAAACACTTCAACCAGTAGCATCACCGAAACTTATTCCAAACCCAAAGAGGTATAAAATGAATGGTCCAAGAAAATGGTGAACATTCCCAAACTATCCACCATAATTGTCTCGCTTCTTTTATCTCGGAACCGACAAAATTTGAATGTTGGGAGAATTGGTTTTGAACCTATTGAACAATGCGTTGGGCCATATTTTCTGAAATGCGCAGCCCATATATAGTGAGGAAACCATCTTCAAATAACGTTAGGATAGTATCTTCTTAGGCGTGAAGTATGGTGAAACAATTTCGACCCAAACACTTCTCGTTTGTGGATATATCAGGTTGCAATAACTTTGGAGGGAATAATGGAACAACTATGGAAGTTTTCTCCACTCAATACCCATAAAAGCTCCATCTTCTTTGAATTTTGTTGGTTGCTGGAAGGGTAAGGAGTTGGGTTGGTCAAAATTCTTGGAGAGAAACCCATTGTTTGCTGAAACTTCACACCCATCCTTCTTGTCGATGGAATCGATTGAAGTTTGTTGTTTTTGCAATTCTAGTCCAAACAAGTAAAGATTACGAATTAATTTTAAATTTGAATCTCTTTGGTTGTTTACCATGGTGGCGAAGTACAAGGATGAACTATTGTTGTCTTCAACAAGTATGGTATGGGTAAGAGTCTTTTCTTGAACACTTTGCAAAATTTTGTGTGGCTTTTCGATGCTCATGATGGTGGTTTGTATAGTAATTTAGGTTTCTTTAACATATTCAAAAGATTGGGATAATAGAATTTTGGGTATGGGTTTTATGATGTTGATGAAAGCTTGTTGATTATTATAAGGTGGATTTGGTGGGTAGGTATGATCTAGGTTTGGGTGAATTTATATGATAGAAGATATTTGTTTGTAATAGGTAAAAGAAAATTCTTGACATATCATTTTTCTCATTCTAGGCTTAAGTTAAGATAGCTTACCCAACATTAGTATGTTCTCCTTCACTTCATTTCACCATTGCTTTGCTTGATTTCTCAACCTAAGAGAAACAATTTCTGCCTTCATTTGTTCTGGAACACGATATTCGACCAAGATCTCATCAACTTAGGCAAGCCAATCTACAACTTCTTCTTCTTCAACCTATCCAGTGAATCTTGGAATATATTTATGAAAATCTTGGAAGGAATGGTGGTTTAGGACGTATGAGTACTCTGTTGGAGAAAAAAGTAACTTGGTTGGTGGTTTCTTGGATGATATAGAGATTGCGGTGGTGAAAAATAAGGAGTTTTGATGGATTCCTGATCAACTAGTTGTCTAAATTCAAGTTTGTAGCTTAATTGGGTTCTATATCAAGGCCCAAAAGGTTTGAACTTTGATATAGAGTTGGAGCAGAACATACTACTACAAAAATATACTTTAATTTTATTTTTTCGCTTGAAGTTAAAATTTTTTAAAAACCGAAGTTCAATAGTATTACATAATAACCAAAGTTAAGATATTTTTTCTTAAAAAAACATATTTATTTTATTTGTATTATTATTTTAATATTTATAAAAATATTTTAATAATTATTTTTTTAATTTTAATTTGTAATTATTTTAATATTAATAAATATATTTCAACATTCCAATAAACTTAAAATTAAATAAAAATCACAAACTATATAGACTTAATATGCATATATATATACACATTCGTAGATAAATAAAAATTAAGTATTACATAAACATCTAAAGTGTTCATACAACTAAATATGTGAATTTTACTTTAGTAATTATTTAAAATATTGAAATTTCTCACGTATTAAATATTTTTAAAAAATTTAGCGGAATTTCTATATATATAGGGCTACCCAAACCTGTTGACATTCAATTTACAACTAAAATTTGTAACAGTTTACAGAGCAGATAAACATAATCATTTCATGTTTATTAGAAATTGAAGGGATACCTCATACCAAAAAGCAAAGCTTAGTCTCCAATTATAGTAGAACTCATGTTAATCCATTTTCCATCTTGAATGCTTACCTTGAATTTTGACTGTGTCCATAAGCCCGGTAGTTCAAAGTAACTTTATCCAGTCAAGAGACATGATAAGGTTAATTACTTCAAACTAGGGGCTTATGGTTATTGCCTCAATACACAAATTCTCGATATCCTGTTCAAAACCTACTGCCAAACCTATAAAGTTTAAATTATAACTCTATAAATAAATATTACATATTAAAAAATATGTTCAATCAATAAATATTAAAAAAAATGGGGAGAGTTTCCTATGTTTTTATAACATATCCCAATTTCAGAAGACATATTAGTTCAATACAAAGAAACACAACGATCAATATGCATAAGTTCATCCTTATACTACCGCAAGACACAAATTTTCCAAAACCTACTTCACTAATTTAAAAACTTAATTTCCACTAAATTCAATATGATTTAACTATAATTCTATAAATATGTGCAATAGTAATAAATAAAACTAAAATACTTACTCATCTTCAAATTAATCTTCAAGTTAGTAACAGTCAATTCAAAACCAAAATACCGCCAAAACAATAATCGTCCAAAAAAATTTAAACAAAAATAAAGTAATAAAATTATTGAGCTTATATATAACTAGTACCAAACATATTTAATATTTAATACAAACTAAACATTAAAACATATTTATACAAATGAATTATTGAACAAAATATATTAACTTGATTTTTTTTTACAACAACGTATTAATTTTTTTTTCAACAACAAAATATTAACTTGATTAATACACCAAATAATTATTATAAATAATAATATTTTATAAAATAACAAAAAATTAAAAATTTATTAATACAATAATATTAAATTCAAGTTGATAAAGAAAATTATCATAAACACATATTTGGAAGATTCATACCCTCTTAAATAGTCAAATGCAACTCCAAATCAAGATTAACCTTAAAATCCTATATATTATCAAAAATATAAAAATCCAAAATAATAAGAAAAAATTAAAAAAAATCATACGAACAAATATTTAATTATCCATACCTCTTTCAAAGCTCAAAAACGTGTTTGGAAGTTGAAAATCCATTCAAAAACTCAAAACAGTGTGTATTTTCGACCAACACCCATACCCTTTCAAATGAACAACTTTTTCATCTCAAAACTAAATATAACCATTTTTTTATGATCTAGATGAGTTTTTTTTAGCAAAAATGATAGAAGAAAACAAGAAAAATGATGGAAATGAAAACAAAGGAGAGAAGAGGAAAAACAAAGAGAAAAGCTGAAACTAGATAAAAGAAAGCCAAACTTTGTATTATTGAATTTGCCCTTTGTTACAGCTCAATAGCTATTTATAAGCACTGGTACAATATTGTTAAGACATGCTGAAACAATATTAAAACAAATGCTACAACTTAGAAAAATCTAGCTTTAACCACTAACTGAGTACGTATCATATATTTCAGCGTAGAAACATAAAAATATATTTACTCTATATGATATGAATCATAAAGTGCATTATTTTTATTTTATAAAAAGAGTATCCATGATTAGGAAAATAAAAGATTTAACTAAACTTGTCTCCTTGGTACCGTCGTAGTCATTGAAAAACATAATTCTGAGGAGTGGCTTAACGGTTGCACTATTTCAACTTATAGTCGGATCACTAACCAAGGTATAGATTGATACACCTCATTGTATGATTTGGTGTAATGGGGACTGTGCCTAGCTATCACTTTTGATTTATTATTTGGGCACAGGGTAATGACTATTTGACGAGTTTCATGCTTGGCTCTTTCTGTGATAAAGATTAATACGCTTTTATGAGAAATACTAGTTTTGATAAAGATGCTTACCATGCAGGTTTTAAAGTTCATTTGAGAAGAAAAGATAAGACTCCTACTGAGTTTTTTAGCTCACTCTTTTATGTTTTCCCCTTTTCGTAAGATTACCAGAGTGAGTTAAGACACCTTCCAGCTAATTAGGAGGCTAACTTGAAATTTGAAGAGAACTTTAGTATTGACTTTGGCCTAAGATTTTAGATATCGTTTTCTCCTAATTTGAAGGAAGTTGAAATTTGAATTTGGAATTGTAAGGCACATTTGGTCTGTATTAATTTATGCCAACTTTTGAGAATATTGACAATGATGCATGACACTCTTTAAGAATTTATTTTATACTTATATCTAAATCAATGCTTAATATGTGGTCACATAACTGTGGGGATTTAGTGTGAACCGAGTATGTATTTGATTAAGTTTAAGTACTTGTATTATAACGACCCAAATTCCCTAATGTGGCTTAATGCCTGGATTAGGGGGCCAGGAAGGCCATAATTGATTTAATATGCAATTATGTGATTATATGGATGATTATGTGAATTATATTATTATATGATGATAATTGCATGCATGTGGGCCCACTTCTTATTAGAAGGGCATTTTCATAATTTTGACCTATTAAGAGCATAATTGTATATGTCTGTGTATGTTTGTGATTTATGGGTGAGACCATATTATTATGTGGATATGTTCAAGCTATTCGGCATGAGACGATCCTAGATTGCAAGTTAGCGGTTTTGTCATAACGGGGTCAATTACCAAGATATTGGATAATGAGAATAATTATTTGATGATATATTTGGAGTTAGTGAGATTAGGAAGAAATTCTAAAAAATTTGACTATTTTACCCTCGGGGGCGTTTTTGGGACCCCGAGCAATAGGATTTTACTTGAGGTTACTTAAGCTTGAAGGAAACACTTTTTCTCTTTCTCCTGTTATCCATTTTTACTGTTCGTCACATTTTCGAAGGAAACTTGAGTTTTAGGACTCGGATTAAAGCGAGGAATGAGTTATAGCGATTCTAGGGTGGATTAAAAGCTTATTAACCGGAGGATTTAGTGAGAAATGACTCAATCAGAGGTAATCCAAGCTTTAAGTTTTGAGCTTTCGAGTTTCTAAGCTTTGAATTGGATTTTATGTGTTGATGAGTTTTTGACTTGTTTAAGCCTCGGGTTTTGATGATTTTAGATCATTCGGATGTTTGGGAACTATAATTTTGGGATTTGGATATATTTGAGTAGGTTTTTGGAGGATTTTAAAAGGGGGAAACATAAGGTTTTTGGCTAAGTTCCAGGTGGGGCCACGTCCCTGTTCTTGGGCGCCGCAGCCCAAGCTTAGTGAAGATGAGAGAGGACGCTGAAGGGCGTTGGGGCTGCGATGCCTAGGAGGCAGGCCACGACACATGGTGCAGGCAATTTGTAGCTAGCTCCTCTAATTGGAGGCGGGTCACGGCTCAGAGGTGTGGGGCCACGACGCCTAAGGGTAGATTGGGCCAAAAGTGTGTTTTAATCGTGGGAACTCAAACCTTAGGCCTCGGGATCATTCCTATTACCCGATTTAGTGGGATTCCACATCCCGGAGGCTAGGTCTAGGTCCAGGAACCTTTTATTACTTATTTTATTGATGGTATTTCATATTTGGTTATGACTATGTGACTGCTAAGGGGCCAAAGGACTTATCGTTCTCAAAGGTCAATCTTTTATTATTTCACGCTCGAACTAGAGGTAAGAGAACTGCACCCAGTATGTGACATGCATGGTTATTGATGAGGCATGTTGAGTACTTTATTTATGGACATTGATTGCATTGTAAATGCATAGCACCTTTGCTTATTTGTGAATGGTACTAACTTATTAGTCAGAAACGACATTGGTGTTAGTACTGGTCGTGAATTCTTGACTTATTAGTCATGATCGGCAATAGTATTGAGCACTAGTCGTATGTTATTGGCTTAAGAGTCAAGAACAGCATTAATGTGTTTAACACAGGCCGAAATGATTAGATCTAATTGTGAATGCCAAAAATTGACCAAAGACATAGTCAATTCTCAAGAGAAAAAGTGAGGGTTACCCTCATTAGCCTCAGGAAAACCAAACAACCCGAAGTCTTGCCCCACACGAGACCCATGTCTCATAGGAGGCCTTAACAAAGGTTCCCAAAAAGACCCAAGTGCCTCGCTATGCGAGGCTTCCCACCATGTGCGCGCGTCTGCCAAGGACCCAAGTGCCTCGCTATGCGAGGCTGCCCACCATGCGCGCGCGTCTGCCAAGGACCTAAGTGCCTCGCTATGCGAGGCTTCCCATCGTGTGCGCGCGCCTGCCGAGACCCCTAGGGCCTCGCTATGCGAGGCTGCCCATCGTGTGCGCGCGCCTGTCGAGACTCCTGGGGCCTCGCTATGCGAGGTTGCCCACCGTGCACATGCAGCCGTCCCATGCCATCACCTGCCTAGGCTCCGGGGGCCTCGCCTTGTGAGACCCATCCCCGAGCCTCGTGAGTGCCCAATACATGCATGGGTAATTGCCTAGGGACCAAGGGTCTCGCCTAGGGACCAAGGGTCTCGCCTTGGGAGACCCATCCCCTAGCCTCGTACATGCCAATTTCAAGGTCTCATACATGGAAATAGGGTCGGGATGAAAGAAGTATGGTTCGACACTTACTAAAATATGAAGAAACCTAGAGAAGGTATTTAAGTAAGCGGGACCACTAGACATGAGATGAATGTACATGCACGGGATGTACAACCCTGAAAAGGGCAAAGGAATGACTCTGACATCTGTGTCCTACAAGTAGTGGAGGTACAGATTTGTACAGAGAGTGGAAGCACTACTTGCATACCTCTGACTATGTACTAGGCCAACACCATAACCTTCTGCTCCACCACGACCTGTGCCACGACCCTGACACTGTACCTATGTACAATCTTGTCCCCTGGGACCACAATGTATGGGGAGCCATTAGAGCTCCAGTATAAATAGATCATAACCCCTCTAGAAAAGGGGGTTGGAAAACTGATTGTATTCTAAGGCTTTTGAATAAGATACAATTTCGACTCCATGGCAGTTTTACATATTTACTCTCTCAAGTTTTCTCCATCTTCTTCTGAGATACCTTTGGCAATATAGTCTTAGTTTTCTAACCTTATATCGTTGACGAGATTTCACCGTCAACACTAATCAACATGAGCATTAAATGCTTGACCGACCCTAATGTCGAAGAAAACTAAAGCGCTGGTCTAGTCTAAAGGCTAGTTACATAGAGTCAGGACTACAAGGCTCAGGTGACTGACACGTCACATGGCTTAGGGTGCAAAGCCCCAGAGTGTGACTCATTAGTCACCTATACAGAGCGTGACTCATTAGTCACCTATCCAGAGTGTACTCCTTAGTCACCTATCTGATTAGGGTTGCAAGCCCCAGGATGATTACATGATTATTTATTGATATTGTATACATGCAGTAATAAGTTTTCTTGCTGAGCCTTGGCTCATGGGTGCTATGTGGTGCAAGTAAAGGGAAAGAAAAGCTCACCCAACCTTGAGTGGAGAGCTTAGATGGTGATGTATACATATGCGGCCGCTTGACCACCACGGCCAAGGTGTTTCTCAGAGGAACTAGGGTTTAACCTTATTTTTGCCGCTTAGGTTGGCGGGTTGTAACTTTTATACTGTACTGACCATTTTGGATTGTAAATAACTTTTTAAACACTTTTATGGGCCCATGTATAGTTTAATGTTTTAAATAAAATATATCCATTCCTTTTGACCAAAAATTTTTTCACCCTGGCCTATTAATGACACCTAGATGCACGTTTATAACCAAATAACTCGTTCAGCAAGTTAAGCATTGTTCAAAGTCCACAATAACGATCCTGGAGTAACCGAGGCGTTACAAGTTGGTATTAGAGCATGCCAAGGTTTAGGGTTCCTATAGACTGACTGGGCATGTACACTCGCCACTGAAGTCAAGCTCGATTCATGGTTTTGTAACTATTTATGTGGTTATGTGTGTAACTGGTTAAATAGAATATAAATGCTTTACCTGCCTACATGAGATACATTAATAAGGCTGGGCCTTGACTACTGCATTATAAGCAAGAACGTGCTTATTAGAACTGATATTGCTAGAACATGCTTATTAGTATTGTTAATTGTTGAATTATTAACTGATAAATGCTAAATGCTATGATTATGAATCAATATGTTTATATGTATGATTGTGGAATATAGATGAATATATGCTTGATCTTGGACCGTGAGACAACAAAAGGTTTAGTTATCACTACCTAACTGGCCGAATTGATTGTTTCAGCACAGTATAAGTTGATAAGTATTATTCCAAGGCACACAGATTCATCAACTAGCCAGGATGATCAAGGCCAGAATGACAGACAGGATCAAGAGAATGACCAGAGCCATATTCCACAGATAGCTCCTGAACACTGGCATCAGTTGCTTGTTGATTTACAAGCTAGAGTAATGAGGCCGGAAGAAGAAATCCGCCTCCTGAGACAACTACAGGTTCCTGCATGGAAAATTTTTCCTGAGGCACCACTTGCAATGGTGCCAAGAGTTGAGCAGCTACCAGAGGCTGGAAGTAAATGGGAACCTCTTTATGAAAGGTTCAGGAAACAACACCCTCCAGTTTTTTAGGGCAGTGCAGATCCAGCTAAGGCAGAGCAATGGATGAACATGATTACCACCATCCTTGACTTTATGAGGGTGTCTGGTAATGAGAGGGTGGCTTGTGCCACATACATGTTTCGGGAGGATGCTCGAATTTGGTGGGAAGTGATATCCCAGACCAGAAATTTCAATGCCTTGAGTTGGGAAGAGTTTCAGACTCTGTTTAATGAAAAGTATTACAATGATTCCATCAGGGCTGCAAAAGCTGAAGAGTTCAGCAGATTACTTCAGGGAAGTCTATCAGTGACTGAATATGCTCTGAAATTTGATAGATTGGCAAACTTTTCCATGGAGTTGGTGCCCACTGATGGGGCCAGGAGGGAGATGTTTCTCCAGGGGCTACAGCCTAGAATAGCCCGTGATGTTCGTATCACCACTGTGTCTGGAGTTACTACTTATGCACAGGTGGTTGAGAAGGCACTCACAGCTGAGAGCGCAGAGAACAAGATCTGGCGTAACAATGCAGCCAGAAGAGAGTTGAGGAGGACAGGACCTCCATTTGTGGGTTCAGGTAGTGGCGGAGGCCCCAATGATCAGAAGAGGAAGGCTCCTAATGCCTTCCCAGCTCCAGGTCCTGATAGGCGACCACATGGTATTTCAATGGGCTGCCAGGGTGGCGGTGAGACCTGGAGGACTTATCCTGAGTGCCATAGGTGCAAGAGGCGCCATATAGGGGAGTGTAGGGCAAAGGCTTGCTTCTTATGTGGAATTGTAGGACATTTCAAGAAGGATTGACCAAAAGCATGAAAGGAATAACCCAGAAAGGCGGATAGCTCAGCTCAAGCTCGAGTGTTTGCATTGACTCGAGCAGAAGCTGAGGCTTCACCCTCACTCATTACAGGTCAGATTTTTAGTGCTGGAACCCTTTATACTGTTTTGATTGATTCAGGTGCTACACATTCTTTTGTTGCTAGTAGAATTATTAATAGACTATGTAGACCATGTGATTATTATGCTGTGGGGTTCGGGACCTTCTTACCCACAGGGGAGTTAGTAGTATCCAGAAGATGGGTCAGATCACTGCCAGTGACAGTAGAGGATAGAGAGTTGTCAGTTGATTTGATAGAGTTGGTGATGACTAACTTTGACATGATTATGGGTTGGTGAAGAATGGGGCAACCATAGATTGCAGAAGGAAAATGGTAACCTTTGAGCCTGAAGGTGAGGATCCTATTGTGTTTGTTGGCACTATGCATGGACCCCGTATACCTATGATATCTGTTCCGAGGGCTAGAGATCTATTGCAAGGAGGTTTCATAGGATTCTTAGCCAGTGTGGTTAATACCACTCAGGTCATGCCAGTGGGACCAGAGGAGACCAGATTAGTCTGTGAGTTCCTGGATGTGTTTCCAGAGGATTTACCAGGGTTACCACAACACAGAAAGATTGAGTTTGTGATTGAACTGGCACCAGGGACGAAGCCAGTGTCTAGAGCACCTTACTGAATGGCCCCAACAGAATTAAAAGAACTGAAATACAGCTGCATGAGCTATTGGACTTAGGTTTTATCAGACCTAGTTTCTCACCATGGGGTGCACCAGTTCTGTTTGTGAAGAAGAATGATGGTTCTCTGAGGATGTGTATTGATCATAGAGAACTGAATAAGTTAAGAATCAAGAACAAGTATCCTCTGCCAAGGACAGACGATTTGTTTGATCAGTTGCAAGGTAAAAGGGTATTGTAATGCCCCAAATTTCCTAATAAGGTATAGGACCTTGATTAGGAGGCCGGGAGGGCCATAATTGATTTATTATGATATTTAATGATTATATGCATGTTTATGTGAATTATATTATTATATGATGGTAAATGCATGCATATGGGTTCATTTTTAATTATAAGGGCATTTTGGTAATTTGGCCGTTGAGGGTGTGATTGTGTATTTTCATGCATGTGGGTGAATTATAAATAATACTGCATTATAAGTGGATTGGTTCGAGCCATTCGACATGAGACAATCATGGAATGCAAGTTTTTGGTCTGGTCATAACGGGATTAAGTTCGGGGCTCGGAGTGAGTCTCGGGTTAATTTGGTGATTAGAACGTTGTCATGAATTAGAGGGTAACAGGATATGAATTATTGGAGTTTGAGAATATTGAGAATAACGGGAATTGGAGGGTGTTAATTATAATTAACGAGATAGGCGGGAAAGGACGGTTTTACCCTTGGGAGTCTTTAGAAGCCTTTATTTGACCTAGGGGTATTTTAGTCTTTTCACCCCTAGGATTGATATAAGCCATTAGAAGGCTGTGGAATTGTAAAAACAGAGCATCATCATCCTCATCTCTTTCTCTCTCGTGCATGTTCTTCTCTCCTTCTTCCTTTTGCTTTTTGAGAGCCAATTTGAGGATCCAAGCTAGGAGAGCAAGGCTTGAGGGCTTAGGACTTTGGTTCAACCATTGAAGGGGATCTAAATCAAGCTTGAGGTAAGGAATTCAGCCATGAAAATCTTTGGTTTATACCCTGTTGTTCTAATAAGTTTTCAGTTGAGGATTTTGATGTGTTAGTTGGGAATTAATGGAAGTTCTTGAGTTTGGTTACTTGGGTTTTGATGAGGGTGTGTTATAGATGAAGTTTATGGGTTGAATTAGATGTTTGGATGATGTTTGGGATTGGTTTTGAGGCTTGGTTTCAGGGGGAAATCGCAAGGAGGGAAACCAGAAAAGTTTCTGGTCTGCTGATGGCGCCCCAGTGCCATTCCTGGCGCTCCAGCGCTAGGCAGGGCAAGTTTTGGGCTTCTCTGACTTTGGGGTAGCGCCCCAGCGCTAGTGAATTTTTTAGCAACCTATTTTTAGGGCTCGGGATGACTTTTAAGGCTCAGGGGATGGTTCTACTACCCTGTTTGGGTGATTAAGAGTCCCGAGAGTGCGAGATGGATCCCGGGAGCGAGGTTTTAGATTATAAACCTTTTTATGATTTATTTTATTGATGGGATTCCATATTTGGCTATGACTAGGTGACCGCTAAAGGATCAAAGCATTGATCGTTCTCAAGGGTTGTTCTTTTACTAATTCTTGCTCGAACCTGAGGTAAGAAAACTGCACCTTGTGTATATGACATGCATGATTGTTGTTGAGGTATGTTGGTTGATAAATGTGGACATTAATTGCATATTAAATACTAGCGAATATTGTTTACTTGTATATGGTACTGACTAGTCAGGGACACTGACCTAAGAGTCAAAAATGGCATATGCGTCCTGAACGCAGGGCCGAATGAAGACTACATCTAATCGATACCAGCAATGAATGACTCTAAGGCATTAACGCTGGACCGACCCTAAGGTCGATGAATCTTATAAGCGCTTGGCTAGTCTAAGACTAGTTACTTAGAGCCAGGGCCTAAGGCCTAGGTGACTGCTTGTCACATGGCTAGGGAACAGTGTTCCATAGTTATGACTCTAGAGTCATGAGGAAGGTTATGTTGGTGACTAGTCATCATGCACCTATCCTGTTTAAGCTAGTGAAAGGTTCACTTATCTGTTAAGCCGGAAAGGCTAAGGTGACCTACACGTCACATGGCTAGGAGGGTATGGGATCTCCGAGAATGACTTATTAGTCATCTACCTTAGAGAGACTTATTAGTCATCTACCTCAGAGCGAGAGACTTATTAGTCATCTACTCAGAGCGCAGGACCTCACAAACATGTATTTGTATCTACTTGCATGCATGAGTAGGGTTGTTACTACTAGGCATGCCTATAATGATTTAGCAACATGTTATTACTTGTTCATGAGCATATTGAGTTTTCTTGCTGGGCTTCAGCTCACGAGTGCTATGTGGTGCAAGTAAAGGCAAAAGAAAGCTGGACCATCCTTGAGTTGGAGAGCTTAGGTGGCGATGTATACATATGCGGCTGCTCGACCGCCACGACCGAGGTTTGAAGGGGAACTAGGGTTAAACCTTGTTTTGCTGCTTAAATCGGCTGGTTGTAAATATTTTCTTGTAATAGACCTTTAAATTATATTTTTGGGATTCCAATGTATATAATAAACGTTCTAATGAAACCTTACATCTTAACCAAAAAATGTAATCCCTAAACCGCTAATCATACTTAGATACACAATTTTTCCCAAATGACTCGATTAGCGAGATTAGCACTGTTTATAAGGCACGCTGTAACGGTCCCTGGAGTTTAAGGCGTTATAGGTATTCTCTAAGATAGACCTTCGATCTGGTTATCATCAGCTGAGGGTCAAGGAGGGAGATATACCGAAGACTGCTTTTCGCACTAGATATGGGTATTATGAATTCTAAGTTATGTCCTTTGGATTGACTAATGCCCCGACTGCTTTTTATGGATTTGATGAACAGAGTGTTCAAGGATTATTTGGGCTAGTTTGTGATCGTCTTCATCGATGATATTTTGGTTTATTCTCAGTCAGAGTCAAAACATGAGCAACATATGAGGTTGGTTCTACAGAGACTGAGGGAACACAGATTGTTTGCAAAATTTAAGAAGTATGAATTCTGGTTATCTCAGGTAACTTTCCTTGGGCACATTTTTAGTAAGGAGGGGATTAAAGTGGACCCAGCCAAGATTAAGGAAGTTAGAGATTGGAGAATGTTTCATAAGTTAGAAGTTTCCTGGATTAGAAGGTTATTATAGACATTTTGTGGAAGGGTTCTCAAAGATTGCCACTTCATTGACTGGGCTGACACGCAAGAATCAGAAGTTTGTGTGGTCAGACAAGTGTGAGAACAACTTCTAGGAACTAAAGCAGAGGTTTATTACAGCTCCAGTTCTGAGTCTTCCAACAGATCAGGAGAAATTTGTGATATACTGTGATGCCTCACATCAGGGTATGGGTTGTGTTTTGATGCAGTTAGGGAAGGTGATTGTGTTGGAAAAAGCTTATACAGGATCTTTATTTATTTTCATGTATATCTAATATTAAACAAATTAATACGAGATAGCCTAAAACATGTTTCTAAAATTGAATACAAAGAGAAACAAAAATAGAATACTTACAGTATACGCAGCGGAATTAAAGAGTCATTCCTTCAGTTTCTCTAACTCTTGTATCCTTTCTGTCGCAGAGTATTATCAAGAAACTGAACCGATCTTCTATTTTCTTCACGATCTTCCAATGTATCCTTAGAACCACCTAGACTAGTGTGGGCAATTCTCAACACATGAGATAGATATAGAGAGAATAAGAGAAAATAACAAAGTGGCTTAGAAAAGGACTTGTGTTTAGAGAGAATATAAAACTATCAGAAAATCTGACTTGTGACTTATCTGCCGTCTCTTAAATCTTCTCTCTAAGCACTCCTTTTATAGACTCAATTAGGCCATTTAATTTAATTAACAAATCAATAAAATAACAGCCATTTTGAAGCCCTAGGTCGAAATTATCATGGGCTATAGGCCCATGAAATTTCCCATTTGATTACAAGCCCATTGGACTTAAAATCAAGGCATATACTATTTTCTATTGATTTAATTAATTAAATAATTATTTAAATCCTTTATCAAATTAATTATTTATAATTTTAACCTTGATTTAAATTTATTTATTAATTTAGATACCAATTTATCTTAATTAATAAATTTGCTATAATTTCTCTTTTCTTCTCAAAATTACACAACTCTGTAAAACTATCCAAAATTGACCTGGTCAACTTTGATAATTAAATCAATTAATTGAGACTATCTAGATGATTTTATCCAAGGTACAATGGGGACCATGGGCCTATGAAATCAAGCTCCAATAAGTTATCATAAATCTAACAAATAAATTTACTAACTTATTAATTCATCGTGACTCCACTATAGACTCGGAATTGCACTCTTGAATTCATTGAACGCTCTATAACAAATATAGATACGCTATTAATTATCCATTGTTACAACCATAATTGTCACTCAATCCTCTATAGACGGTCTACAATGAGATAGGACTAAAATACCGTTTTACCCCTCATTGTATTTTATCCTTAAAACACTTAGTTCCTTGTAAATGATATTTCAGTAAACTAATTTAATTACTGAAATGAGATCTCTATCATTTATCACCTTGAACCAAACTAAAAGGAAACCATCGTTTCACTTCTTTATCAGAAACTATAGATGTTCATATCTATGATTAACACTCCCACTCAATTATACTACCGAGTTCCCAAGATGTAAGTATGGGCTAGTCTGTAGGGTAAGCTGGTAACGAACAAGTCAAAGAACTCAAATAATACAATCAGTTAGAATACTAACCACTCAGAATTGAGATTGAATTGACCTGTGGTCAACTATATGATATGACTAGAATAGATAATAACGGTATGTTTTCTTATCTTATCAACTGTCAATATCGGTCCTGTCCGATGTAACAAATACATCCGATCTTATCTACTTTGCTAATGTTCTGGAAAGAACATAACACTGTAATGTGTAAGTAGATCATATCGTAGATTGGCAAGTCAGTGTAAATCCGGTGCACTGGCTAATCTTAGGACTAACTTATTTTGAACATATAATCATATTTATATTCCACTGTGATTACGTCACTATAAATAAGATTAGCTATATGCTCGGGATTTAATAGAAGTTTATATTAAACAAATAATCATGAAAATAAAACATGTGAGCAAAGTGATTGACCAAGTCAAAAAATGATTTCTATTCTTTTATTGATAATAAAATGAGATTACAAAGAATTTGGATTTTAATTAGGGCATAAAACCCCAACAGATTGCTTATGCTTTACATCAGCTAAAAGAGTATGAACAGATATATCCCACTCATAATTTAGAGTTGGCGGTTGTGGTATTTGCATTAAAGGTATGGAGGCATTACCTTTATGGGGAGAAGTGTGAGATTTACACTGGCCATAAGAGTCTGAAGTACTTCTTCACACAGAAAGACATGAACATGAGACAAAGGCGTTGGCTGGAGTTAGTAAAAGATTATGATTGTGAGATCTTGTATCATCTAGGGAAGGCCAACGTGGTAGTAGATGCTTTAAGTCGAAAGGGTCCGGGACAGATTTTCAGTTCGAGGTTAGTATCCAGAGAGTTAGCAGAGGATATGACCAGAGCTAGCGTAGAGTTGTTAGTGGGCTAGTTTGCCAACATTACGTTACAGTCTACGTTGTTGGATCGAATCAAGGAAGGTTAGTTGGGTGATCCACAACTGATCAAGATCAGAGAGGATGTTTTAGCTGGAGTGTCTAGAGATTATTCAGTGTTAGACATGGGCTTGTTGAGATACAAGGGTCGGATATGTGTTCCACTAGACACTGCTTTAAGGCGGGAGATTCTGGATGAATCTCATACTACTCCTTAATCTTTGCATTCAGGCACCAGGAAGATGTATCAAGATGTGAGATCATTGTATTGGTGGCCTGTGATGAAGATGGATGTAGTAAAGTATGTGGCTAAGTGCTTGACATGTCAACAGGTCAAGTCTGAGCATCAGAGGCCAACAGGGCTATTGCAACCTTTGGATATTCCAGAGTGGAAATGGGGGACATCACGATGGATTTTGTAGTGGGATTACCCAAGACTGTAGGTCAACATGATTCAGTATGGGTTATCGTGGATCGATATACCAAGTCAACTCACTTTTTACTAGTGAGGACTACTTATACAGTTGACCAGTACGCAGATTTCTATGTGAGAGAGATTGTGTGCCTCCATGGAGCACCGAGGTTGATCGTGTCAGATCAGGACCCCACTTTTACTTCCAAGTTCTGGGGAAGTTTATAGAAGGCCATGGGTACACAATTGAAGTTCAATGCTGCTTATCATCCTCATACAGATGGGAAATCTGAGAGGACGATCCAAATATTAGAAGACATGGTGTGAGCATGTGTGCTGGACTTTGGTGGGTCCTGGAATAAGTATCTACCTTTGATAGAGTTTTCCTACAACAACAGCTATCAGTCGACCATTGGCGTGGCTCCTTATGAGATGTTGTATGGTAGGAAATGCATATCTCTCATTCATTGGGATGATACAAGAGAAAGGAGATACTTGGGTCCTGAGGCAGTTCAGAGGACCAATGAAAACATTGAGAAGATTAAAGCTCGAATGGTTGCTTCTCAAAGTAGACAGAAAAGTTATGCAGATCCCAAACGTAGGAACGTAGAGTTCCAAGTGGGAGACTATGTCTTCCTTAGAATCTCGCCATGGAAATGGGTGAGAAGATTTGGGAAGAAGGGCAAGCTGAGCCCTAAATTTGTAGGTCCATTTGAGATCCTGGAGAGGATTGGTTAGGTGGCCTATAGGTTGGCCTTAACACCGGCATTGTGGGCCGTGCATAACGTGTTTCAGATCACAGCTCTTCGAAGGTATGTATCAGATGTAACTCATGTATTGAGTTACGGGGATTTGGAGCTTGAGGCAGATCTCTCCTATGAGGAACAGCTGAAAGGACAAGGTCTTGAGGAATAAAACTATACCTTTGGTTAAGGTATTATTGAGGAACACCAAGGTCGAGGAAGCGACCTGGGAGCTGGAGTCAAATATGCAAAGTCAGAAGTAAATTTTGAGGGCGAAATTTCTGTAAGGAGGGTATAGTTGTAACGACCCAAATTCCCTAATGTGGCTTAATGCCTGGATTAGGGGGCCAGGAGGACCATGATTGATTTAATATGCAATTATGTGATTATATGCATGATTATGTGAATTATATTATTATATGATGATAATTGCATGCATGTGAGCCCACTTCTTATTAGAAGGGCATTTTCGCAATTTTGACCTATTAAGAGCATAATTGTATATGTATGTGCATGTTTGTGATTTATGGGTGAGACCACAATATTATGTGGATATGTTCAAGCTATTCAGCATGAGACGATCCTAGATTGCAAGTTAGCAGTTTTGTCATAACGGGGTCAATTACCGGGATATTGGATAATGAGAATGATTATTTGATGATATATTAGGAGTTAGTGAGATCAGGAGGAAATTTTAAGAATTTTGACTATTTTACCCTTGTGGGCGTTTTTGGGACCCAGAGAATTAGGATTTTACTTGAGGTTACTTAAGCTTGAAGCAACCTGTCAGAAGGAAAATACGTTCAAACACTTTTTCTCTTTCTCCCGTTATCCCTTTTTACTGTTCGTCGTATTTTCGAAGGAAACTTGAGTTTTAGGACTCGGATTCAAGCGAGGATCGAGTTATAGAGCTTCTAGGGTGGATTAGAAACTTATTAACTAGAGGATTTAGTGACAAACGACTCAAGCAGAGGTAATCCAAGCTTTAGGTTTTGAGTTTTCGAGTTTCTAAGCTTTGAATTGGATTTTATGTGTTGATGAGTTTTTGAGTTGTTTGAGCCTCGGGTTTTGATGATTTTGGATATTGGGATGTTTGGGAACTATAATTTTGGGGTTTGGATATGTTTGAGTAGGTTTTTGGAGGATTTTAAAAGGGGAAAACAAAGGTTTTTGGCTGAGTTCCAGATGGGGACGCGACCCTGTTCTTTGGCGTCGCGTCCCAAGCTTAGTGAAGATGAGAGAGGAGGCTGAAGGGCATTGGGGTCGCGAAGCCTGGGAGGCGGATCGCGGCTCAGAGGTCTGGGGTCGCAGCGCTTAAGGGAAGATTGGGCCAAAAGTGTGTTTTAATCATGGGAACTCAAACCTTAAGCCTCGGGATCGTTCCTACTACCCGGTTTAGTAGGATTCGGCATCTCGGAGGATAGGTCTTGGTCCGAGAACCTTTTATTACTTATTTTATTAATGGAATTTCATATTTTGGTTATGACTAGGTGACCGCTAAGGGCCTAAGGACCGATTGTTCTCAAGGGTCGTTCTTTTTTTATTTCACGCTCGAACTAGAGGTAAGAGAACTGCACCCAGTAGGTGACATGCATGGTTATTGATGAGGCATGTTGAGTGCTCTATTTATGGACATTGATTGCATTGTAAATACTTAGCAACTTTGATTATTTGTGAATGGTACTGACTTATTAGTCAGAAACAGTGTTGGTGTCAGTACTGGTCATGAAGTCTTAACTTATTAGTCATGATCAGCACTAGTACTGAGCACTGGTCGTATGTTATTGGCTTAAGAGTCAAGAGCGGCATTAATGTGTTTAACACATGCTGAAATTATTAGATCTAATCAACATGAGCATTAAATGCTTGACCGACCCTAAGGTCGAAGAAAACTAAAGCGCTGGTCTAGTCTAAAGGCTAGTTACGTAGAGCCAGGGCCACAAGGCTCAGGTGACTGACACGTCACATGGCTTAGGGTGCGGAGCCCCATAATGTGACTCATTAGTCACCTATACAGAGCGTGACTCATTAGTCACCTATCCAGAGTGTGACTCATTAGCCACCTATACAGAGTGTGACTCATTAGTCACCTATCTGATTAGGGCTACAAGTCCCTGAATGATTACATGATCATTTATTTATATTGTATACATGCAGTAATAAGTTTTCTTATTGAGCCTTGGCTCACGGGTGCTATGTGGAGCAGGTAAAGGGAAAGAAAAGCTCACCCAGCCTTAAGTGGAGAGCATAGGTGGCGATGTGTACGTATGCAACTGCTTGACCACCACGACCAAGGTGTTTCTCAGAGAAACTAGGGTTTAACCCTATTTTTGCCGCTTAGGTCGGCTGGTTGTAACTTTTATACTGTAATTACCATTTTGGCTTGTAAATTATTTTGTAAACGATTTTATGGGCCCATGTACAGTTTAATATTTTAAATAAAATATATCTATTCCTTTTGACCGAGATTTTTTTCATCTTGGCCTATTAATGATACCTAGATGCACGTTTATAACCAAATCATTCGTTTAGCGAGTTAAGCACTGTTCAAAGTCCACAGTACCGGTCCTGGAGTAACGGGGGTGTTACATGTACTCTCCTTGTTTTCATTTTTGGTTAGTTATTAGAAGTTAGTGTAAGATTATATATAAGTATATATGTGTATGATTGGTCTTAATATTTAAAGAAAGATATAAAATTTTAAACAATCAATAATAATAATATCATTATTTCTAAATATTTTCCTTATTTTGGTTCTTGGGTTAGGAAGTTTAGGAGAACTTCCCACTAACCCATTTAAAACGGATGAAATTGCCTAGGAGTGAATATTTGACCTACAAACCCGCCCAACCCGCAACTCGAAAACCCATTTTTTGACAAAATCTGTCGGATTCAGGTTAAATCTAGCCCAAGCCGACAGGTTTTGGGTCGGGTTCGAGTGTTGCATTTTGGTTTTCACGGGTTCGGGTTTAGACCCCAAAATCGAAATACATTTAAAAAAATGATTATTTTTTTTAAAATTTGGGTCATCTTCCTTCAAAAAGAACCCGAAGTAAACTGAATGCATCTCTAAGATAAGAGCCCCCCGAGTCCCCGACCCTTTTTCTCTCTCAGCTCGGTTTCCCATGCCTGCCTGACCCACCCAAGGCCAAGCCCAGCCCTCCGCACCTCAAGCCCACCGGCCACCACACAACCCTCCGCCACCCAAGTCCAACCCTTCGCTTCGCAGCTCCACCTTTTGTGTCACCTGGCTCTCCCTCGGCATCAATCTACACCACACGATCATAGGCCCTCTGCCCGTCAGCGAGCTAGTCAGCTCTGCCAACCTCTCCAACAGCCACCGACCCCGACCGACAACCCCTCTTAGTTAGTTAGTGATTTAGTTTTTTTTATTAATATATATTATATAATATATAAGTTATTACTATATAATATATATAACAAAAATGAGAAATATATATACTAGATAATTATGTTAATTTAGGGTATAATATATAACAGAAATATATATGTTAGGTAATTTTGTTAAAAAAAATCAATTAAAAATCAATTTGTAATAACAAACTTTAAAAATTAAAAAAGTGTAAAAAAAATTGTATTTTTGAAAAATTTGGTCCAAGGCCCATTTCCGACCCAAAGCCCATATTGGTCCAGCCCAACCTGAAACCCGACTTGACCAAACCTGCACAAACTCGAAACCGAACAATAACCCGAAAAATTCAGACCGGATTCGGTAATACTTTTTTCCACCTGAAACCCGCAAAATCCGAACCCGATGCACTCGAAACCCAAAAATCTAACCCGCGTGTGCCCCTAAAATTGTCTTTTAGTCACTACCTAGGGCCCGGTTGTGACACAACAGCTTAGACAAATCTAGCTTTAGTCACTAACTGAGTACATATCCTATATTAGCTTAGACAAATTTAGCTTTAGTTGTACATATCTTATATTTCTCATTAAACGAATATATTCTATATTTCCGGTTACACCAGAGTGTGATTATAAAATAGTAATATTTTAATATAAGATGAGGTACATTTAATACAAGGTGTAGAAATAAATTTTGGATGTAAATATTTTTCTCCTTCCAAATTTAAAACTTACATCTCGTGTGTGATGTATATTATACATAAATTAAAACTCTGCAATCAACTGGCCATCAACTGTGTAATGCATATTATGCTCGTGAATACTGGTATATATATCCATGTGTCAATTTATATTAATCGTCTTCATCAAAAAAAAAAAAAAATAATATTAATCGAAATTATTAGTAAAAGTTTTCCTTGTATATAAATATATATTTTATATTAATTAAGAAAGAAAAGTCTGTAATTGGTCAGATTTTAAGGGGAGATCATAAATCTGAAACTTGACAGTCTTCAACGAGAGTTACGAATGAGATGACGAAATGGTGTGTATATTCATATATATATATATATATGTAACGAAAACATGTGTATATAAAACTAATTTGCATGCATGTATAAATGCGATGTCCGTGATTCTTTAACTTTAGAAATTTCGTGCATATTTATCACAATAAGAGAAAAATTAAAGTTTGTATTACCTTACATATCTTAGCATATAAATATAGATCATACAGGCCATTAATTTCCTTGCATATACATACCAAGTTATAACTGAGAAGATTTCTTCACTGAAGAAGTACTTGTTCAAAGTAGCTAATTATTGTACTGTAAGGTGAGAGCATATATTAATATTTACTTAATTGGCTACTATGTCTATTGAAGCTTTGGCAATGGCGGGAGTAGACTACAAAGAGTATAATATGGATCACGAAATAAGGGACTACAGCCACCGCCTCCAAAGGCGCCCGCCGCCCCCATATCAGCGGCGGTGGCAAGTTGAGCAGAGGTTAAGTATTCATGTTGATAGCTTGCAAAGAAAGAGTAGTGCTACTACTGCTACTACTGATGCGGCTGATGATGGAGAGCATATGAAAGCAAAGATTCGTGAATGGGCTAAATCTGTTGTACTTTTGTCCATGTAGAGATCCAGATCATGAACCAATATCCCATGCATAAATATATTTATTTATATATTTGTAGGCATCAAAATTGTTGTCGTTACAAAATTATGTTGTATTATATACATAAATGCGTATGTATTATCAATCAACCTAAAGACAGAGGCGAACCCAGTTAAGGACCAGCTGGGCCAAGGCATCTGCTGAACAAAAATTATTTATACAAGTGTTATATATATATTAGAAAAACAAATATATAAAGAAGTGTTACCCAGCTAACTTGAACCTTGGTCTAGAATAAAAGTCAGAGATACCTTTACAACCAAACAAATTGCTTTACTTTTAATAAATGATTATAGTTAATATTTAATTAAATGTGAACTTGTTACGAGCACTAAAATAAAAATAATTATAAAATCTCATGTTATATTTGGAGTTAAATTTTCTCTAATTCTCATCTATATATTTACTCAAATTTTAACTAATAAAAAACACTTCTTTAAATTATTATAATAATCTAAAAAAAGGTAATCTCCATAATTTTAATTAATTTTTATCATATTATATATATATTTTTTTTTTTAAATTTGTGCCCCTTTAACAAATTATTGGGCCCGCCTATGCCTGCAGATTATATACTAGTTATCTTATGGTTATGAAAACCAAATGGAATTTTGCTCCAAATAAATTATCGTCCGTTCTAAATATGATTACGATAAATTTAATGATTCCATTTTCTTTCTCCGATTGATTAGTCATTTTTACCCTACCAATACGACACACCCTTATATGAACATGAGGGGCACCTTTACCCTATCTTTTTTATAACGGTATTCATTATAGTTATAACAAACATACTGTAGTTATAACAAATCTGCTGCAAGTTTGTGAGAAATTTTGAATAATTTATATATAGTGCCAAAAATAGAGTTTCAACAACTGCTTTTACATATATTCAAAAAAAGAAGCACACGTGCAATACACTATTTGAACTCTGTTCCGGTATTGTAAATTATTTAGAATTTCTTGAAATTTTGCTGAAGGTTCGCTATAACTATAACGAACACTGTTATGAAAAAATAAATTAGGGTGAAATCGCTCCCGTGCACATATAGACCGATAGGGAAAAAAAGAATACCGTACCACAAAACTTCCTTAATGTTATATGCATAAGTGTTGACCATTGATTTGGTCAACGACACGGTGTAAAATAAACGACAAAGAACAAAAAAGAAATCAGGAAGAGAATCAAATAGGAAGAAAGTGACACAAGCAATTTATAGTGGTTCGACTCCAACTAGATGGTAATGACCTACGTCCACTTAGTGCTCTTATTGATATTGAATCCCCAAATTGTCATCAAAGAACTAGGGTTCTTGAGTTTCACAAGCCTTGGGAGAATTACAATTTCCAATGGATAATCACACTATGCATTTCTATCTGAATACTCAAGTTCAAGGTTCAAAAGTCCCTTCCTTGAGCCCTTTCATTCTTATTTATAGGCTCAAGGGGGTTACATGGGCCAATGGGTCTTAATTATAATTAAGATCAGCGTATCAAGGTAATAAAAGAAAATATAATGAATATAATTATTACAAGATTGCGTATCTCAAAGGAAGTAAATGGAAACATGCGATCAGACTGGTCGCACTTAACCTCGAGACTTGACAAACCAACAATTACCTAGTCGATGACCGAACAGGATCCCCTCACTCAGAACTGCCACGTGCAAGAAATCCTTGCCACATCATCAGGAGTCATTTTTGGGTAAACAATAAGTAAATTTTTAAAAATGAAAATACGAATTTTATATTTGAGTTAGTACACTAGTTTTTGCCCTTAACTCTTTGCATTGCAAAAAATATATAATCTTTCAATAAGTTTAATTATTTTTTCTAATTTTAAAATCAATTTACTATAATTATAAGTTGAACCAATTATAATAATATGACATATGTCATAGCATTGTTTTTAAATAACTTATTACACTACAAGAAAAGCCAATTTTGCCAACGCTTTTCGCAAAGGTGCCTCTTTTCACTGGCGCAATTTAGAGTTGGCATAAGTAGTTTTTTCCGACGTAGTTCAATAACGCGCCGAAAAAGTCTACTTTTGCCGGTGCAACTACGAAATGTGTCGGCAAAATTTTTTGTACTCTTAATGGTTGAATTTTTGCCGACACGTTAGGTGTAATTGCGCCAGAAAAAGTATTTTTTTTTTCCCGAACTAAATTTTAATGGTGATACTTTTGTCGGCGCATTACGAAATTACACCAACAAAATTCATTCAAACATGCCGGCAAAGGTTACATTGCGCCGATAAAAGTATTGAAATAATAGAAAAACACATTTTTTTATAGATTTTTGGAAGTAATTTAAGTTTTATATAGTATTATTGCAAAATTAATGAGTATTTAACATCTAATCAATGATACAATGTCATAGATTGTTCTAAGATTAACAACAATACTAATCAACTTTGTAATTATCAACTATTAGGGTTGTAACCATTGTCAATTATATTTATCTAACCATACGATTATCATTTTTTAAACTATTTGTTATCATAGGTCTAATAAACACTTTGATTACACACAAAGTTTATGAATATCTACAATCCTGCTCTCAATGAGCATTATAAATGTTACTCATTTGTATTGTTATTATAATATATATATATATGTACATTTCAATGTTGATATATAAAATTGTATTAACAGTTTGTTGGAACATTAAATAATTATTTTCTTTTGGACCAATAAAAGACTAGTCGATCATAACACTTTTGTTTTATAATAATTAACAAGAATTAATAAGGATCATATTGATTGTGTGAGTAGATAAACTCTTGTGATTTATAATTCTTGTTGTATGTCATCAAAATTCATAAAATAATAGAAATATTTAGTATTTATAAGTAATTATGGACATTATAAATAATTCGATTAAACAGCAAGTGTTAAAATATTCGAAATGTTAAAGAGTACTCAAAATTAAGTATTAGTAAGTTAAGCATTATAACTATTATTTTGTGTTTAGAAACAATAAATGTTTCAATTATTGTCCTCGATGCCTGATTATTAGCTTTTTTAAAAATAAAATAAAATAAAATAATCAAATATTAGAAATTTTATGCCTTTTGTCGACCCTAACAAAGATTTACCTGTGCATATTTACGCCAGTGTAAGAACTTTTACTGGCGCAATTCCCAATTGCGCTGGCAAAAGTAGAAGCATGGAAACACTCACCATTATTATTTTTGAAAGGCACATGTTAGGAACTTTTGCCAGCGCCTTTCACCTAACATGCCATCAAAAGTCCACATGTTTAATATTGTTGGGACTTTTGCCAGTGTGTTAGGTGAAAAGTGTCAGCAACGTTTTAATTAAGTTTGGTAGAAAGACTTTCACCTGCGCATTTTGTTGCGCCGACAAAAGTCTCATTTAAATAAACGACATCGTTTTGATTTAGGGTTTCTGACGGGGTTTTGCCGGAGAAATTTTAATCTGCGTCGGCATAACAAAATACTTCATCAAAAGTCTAACAATATTACCACCAGTCGCCCCCGTCTTCCCATTTCTTTTTTCCTCTCTCTCTCTCTCTCTCCCCTGAAACCCCACTACACCACCCCACCACGACCCCATCGCCACCGCCCCATCGTCATCTCCCCCCTTCTCTCCCTCTCTCTCTTTCTCCACCACCCCATCGTCGAACGCCTCCTCCTCCTCCACGGCGACAGTCCTCCTCCACGCTGAGCCTGTTTTGTATGCTATCTCTCTCTCTCTCTCTCCCTTGTTGTTTATTTTAGTTTTTTTTATATATTTTATTTATTCTATATTTTTAATTTCTGTGGACCACCTGCCAACGCCGAGACCACATGGCGGAGCGGAAGACCTGCCGGTGCCGAGCACTGTAATATTTTTTTTATTCTCTAATTTTTAGTTATTTTAATATTTATTTAATTTTTTTTTGTAATACTAATAAAAGACAGATTTGAATATGTATATTTTTTATTTTAATGTTTTATATGTATATTAAAAAAAGATTGCATTATTATATTATATTTTATTTTTGTATTATAATTTATTTTTTAATATTAAATGTTATTTGTTTGTAAATATTAATTAAATAATTTTTTTTGGTGATTTAAATAAAAACAGATTTGGTGTAGGTTTTTTCTTTATCTAAATATGCATATATATATATATATGTATTGGTGTTTAAGATAAAGTATAATTTATTTAAATAAAAATAAGTAACTTAAGTATTGTTTTTGTTTAGGGATATGGTTAATTGATACAAATTTAAACTTTGATGTGTGAAAATGTAGAAAACTTGTTTTATTGTTGTGCATGTTCTCGAAATATTTTGGTTATTTTTGTGTGTAATTTGCAGGTTTTAAAATTTTGGGATATTTCTATGGGAATATTATGGATTTCTGTGTGTAATCCAATTTTACGAGTGTGTACGTGAAGGAAGAATGTTATAGGGATGACCTTTTCGTTCTCGCATCACAAGCAAAGTTGGTGTATTATCATTGGGACGTTAAAAATGAGGATGATTCGAGGCTCATTAAAGAATACATACCGAGGAATGTGTGGGATTTCTCATATAGAGATGTCGATGATACGGGGACCACAAATAATATACCCATATTACAAGAAGCTAATTCTCAAGCATTTCAATTGTGGGTAGAGCTTCCTACTTTTGATAGTCTTCAGTATGATCGGGTTGATGTCAATCCTACTGAAGTGTACAACGTCGATGATTTAGTTGGCAAAAATTTAGATGAATTTGTTTTTGATGAAGAAGTTGACTTCGAAGACAATGAGTTCGCCAAGTATGAAGATGATGAGAATGATGACAATGTGCTAGTCGATAGTGATAGTGATAGTAGTGTCTGTAAGAGGATGGTGATATGTAATTTGAATGAATATTTATAATTTTTATTAAATTCAATAAATTGCTCTATTTATTCTCATTTCATTGCATCATTTTAGTTAATATATATATATATATATTCATTAAAAGATTTATTAAAATATTATAATAGTCAAATTACTTAATTACTGAACATTTTAGTTTGGCATGCCTGAAACAAGTAATGACACCGATGGTGGCTCCAAGAGAGCTTATTATGGTGCCAATATTGAGAAGGAGCTCACCTCCAAAAAGGTGAGCCGCCTCAAAGTAGAGTTTGATGAACAAACTAGTAAAGTCGTTCAAACGTACGACAAGTGGTTCAACAATGACATGGCTCGTTATTTGTGTGACACCGTACCCTCAACTACACTAGCTTGGGAACAAGTAACGACAGCTGATCGAGAAGTTATCTGTAAGTATCTTTCTAAATTTTGAAGAAAATATAATTTTTTCTTTTTTCCATCTTCATAATATTTTAACAAATTCTAGGAAAAATTCATTTATCCACAAGACAATCCTGTAATCAATAATGTAATGGTAAGGCAGATGAAAAAGCATCTGAGTGATTGGCGCCATACGATGAAGAAGCACTGGGTGCAGGTTGGGAGAGAGGAGGATAATGAGGGAGCGAAGGCGAATCCTTGTAATGGTGTTAGTTTTTCTGATTGGGAAATTCTATGCGATTATTGGGCTTCTGATGCTCACCAGTTACAGTTTAGTTTTTAAATTAATGTTTCATTATAATTTTACAATCTAAATTAATGAGTAATATTTTCTGTTTGAAGCGTATATCGAAGAAAAATAAAGAGGCTCGAGCAAAAATGACCATACCAGGATGACATGGTTCCCAATCCATTGTTGCACATGTTCATGATCACGTAAGTTATAATAATTGACATATTTATGGTAACAAAAATATTATAGAGATTACATTGTTCTAATAATTTGTTTTTCTTAGATCGACCCGTCTACTGGACAGTTTCTGAGCATGATCGACACATTCGAGAAGTCCCACAGGAAGAAGGATAAGTGGATTAGAGAAGAAGCGGGGACAAAATATGTAAGTTGCTATTGTACCCTAAAAAATTAGCATGGATTCAACCACTCAGCTAGGAGTACAACTGGCAGATAAATACATAAAAATCAGGCGAGTAGAACATCTAGCTAATGATGATCCTTGCCAGCTCGAGTTAGGACTTGGTAGTATGACATGCAGATAATTATGAGATCGCCTCACAAAATGATAATCAAGTTCGAGACATGTAGTGGCTAGATCTCCTTTATGGTGCTCTGAACTCAATCCGAGCTAAGGTTCGAATAATCTTTGATCACCAGCTCGATGAAGGTGTTCAGCTCATGGAAACATGTCGTGACACATAGTGAAGGTTCCTGAAAGTCTTGGAGGCTCTTTATACGCTCATTAATGTCCAGGTTGTATTATACATTTATTGCCTGAGATAACGGGAGTAATTTACATAGGCAATCGTATCCCTATGTAAATGGCAATTATCTTGATTGATTGTATACCATACTTATAGATAAATAAAAAATTTAAGTATTTATATATATTATAGGGTTTATACATTTTTGAACTCTGTGTTTTTCCCCATTGCACATTTGGACACTGTGTTTTGCCTAATTATTTTTTGAACCCTGTATTTTCTATAATAGTAAAAATAAGCCCCTGAAATCAATTTTGGTCAACAAAATTTTAAATATCCATAAAATACCCTCTATTTTTTTAGGTTTTAAAATAATATTAATGTCTTTTCTTTTTTAGAAAATAAAAACAATTTAATCTACACCAATTATATTTGTTGACCCACGATTTGGCCAACTGACACGGAGTCAGAATATGCTTGATATGAATGAATGCGTAGAGAAAAACGTAATGACAAAAGTAAATAAGACACAGTATTTTATAGTGGTTCGGCCCCAAGATCTGGTAATGACCTACGTCCACTTAGACTGATATTGATCTAAGAATCAAAGGAGTGATCAAAGAATAAGGGTTCAATGAGTTTCACTTACCTCTGAAGAACAATACAATATTGCTAGGAGAATTACTATAGTCTCTAATGATTCAAAAGCCAAATGTCCTTTCCTTGAGCTATCTTTTGCTATTTATAGGCTCAAGGGGGATTACAAAAGATTGTTACAGATATTCTCTCCTGAATAATCGGGTATCCAGGAGATTGTGTGAGATAAATTCGGGATTCACAAAGATCTTCCCATAAATGTTGCTTCGTATGCGGAACTATCGACCAGACTGGTCGCAGGTAAGACTGGGCCGCACTGCTTCTAATGTGTCTTCTGGTCGATACTCTAGCATAACGTTTCCAGATGTCAGCCACGTGTCCTGGGATCACATGCCATGTCATCAATGCTAATTTTTTGGATAACAATATTAAATAGAGAAAATGAAACCAAATTATATATTCAAAACTTCTTCTTCTACACGTTCTCACTGATTGGAAGGCTAAAAAAAATTTAGGGCAAAAGGTAATGTCCATCATCTTCCTTTTACGATGTGTTTCCCTCCCTTTAATTTCATTCTTCCTCCTTTTACCAAGTGTTACATTTTATTTTTTCTTCTCATTCCATTTTTTCTTCCCCTTTGTTTGTTGTACCTGTAATGGCTATTAAAACATTTTGGGTATTGCAAGTTTCAATTTTTTTGGTGGCTATTATTTTTTTTGGTGTATATGGGTTTTGCAAGTTTCAATTTTTGGGGGTGGATATTACGTTGTGGGTGTTTATGGGATTCGTATGCTCATCTTATTTTTTTTATTCAAACAGGACAATGACATCCTACAACAACATTTCTATAAGCAAAAATCGTGTGAAGTTTAGAAATGAGAAATGCGAATGTGGAAAGAAGTGTTTGGTGAAAATTATTGACTTAATAAATAAACCAAACAAACTTTATTTTTGCTACCAATTTGGGGAGAGAGATGTGATTATTTCTCATGGTGGGGAAATAAAGACTTTGGATATGAAGGTATCCAGAAGGAATAAATAGAACAAGAAGAAAGTTCATTGCAATATGCTTCAAATATGATACATTGCAAAGCTTGGAAGTAAATCTCCATGCTGGGAAATTATTCAAAATTTTCGCAACAAAATTCTTGTTCTTGATGTTTTTACTTTTGTGTGTGATAATAAAGATCTAATAATAATGTATATCGTAAAGGTGCCTTTTTGGAAGATCTTATTGTACTTGAGTTCAATTTTATAAGAAATTAATCTAATGTTGGTTTGCAAAGTATTATTTGTCAATTGCACTAGTATATATAGACCAATGTCCATCAACCATACTTCCATAAAATAGATAAAATACTACATTCCTTAATCAGTAAGTAAACCTGATAATAACCAAAATACATTTGTGTTGCTTACAAGCTTCAAAATGCAGTAACCAAAATACATTTTTTGTATTAGATTAGAGTGTTCAGTTAATTTAAGCCAAAATACAGTCACTGTGTGGGAATTCAAAAATACCATTTTTTTTCAAAAGAGAAACCCTCCTCAGACCTAAACTAACAAATCAGTGCATTCACTATGTTGGTTGAGTTTGGAACAAATCTAGTGGTAGTTCAATTATGGTCAACTCCTTAGCCTCAGTTTCTTAAGCATGCTCTTCAACTTCAATCTCAGATTGTTCCATATCCTACATTAAGCAAGCAGTTAAAAATACACACAAAAGAGATCATGCTGAGTGATTTATAAGCAATCAAAAAATTTAACATAAATTGTTGCACGGCGAATGCCACCACGACCTCTGCCACGAGGTCTTCCTCTGCCTCTCCCTCGGTTTCCTTGAGTAGAATTTTTGTTTGGTGTAGTAGACGTGGTTGCCTTATCATTGCTTTGGTCTCTACCTATTCCTCTACCTCGTCCCCTGCCTCTTCTTTGTGTTGGAGTTGTAGGTGCTGATTGTTCTACAACTGGAGGTGCCTTGCATGTACGTCTGGTATGACCAATTTCCTTACATTTTTTGCAAGTTTTTGAGTTGGATATAGGTTTCAAGGTTCACCCCTCCCCTGCAACCTTCCTTCTACATTGTTTTTTTGGTCTCCCTGGTTGTCTTCTAACTGGTGGGGCAAAAGGAGTTCATCCTCGAAAGGAGGCCACATGGACTCATCTGGTAATGGGTGTATGACTTTTTCATAAGTCTTTCTCTATTGCTATGTTGTGAAGTAATTAGAATAGTAGTCATAGATGTTTGCCCTTATAATGTTGATGCATGCAGCTACATGAACACAAGAGTACCATCAAATCTACCACTGACCACATATACAATAACCTTCATCTAATCTCACAATGCAGTTGATGTTCTTGTAGTCCACTTGAAACTCACAATCCCATATTCTAGTGACTTAAGCAAATCTTGATTTCTTCAAAATTTCAGTAACTTTCAGTTTTATTTTTGGAGTTAATTTTTCTTACCACCTATCAGTCGTGACCTTCCTTGCATACATCATATTTGAATTTTGGATTTGAAGGCCTTCTAACAAATCTATTGGAGGCTTGAAGAAAACCTCTTCTATCCAGTCCATCATAGTTGTAAAGTCCCAAATTTACTAAAAAAGCTTAGTACCTTGATTAGTGTGCCAGGAGGGCATAATTGGATTTATATGTGAGATTAATTGAATATATGGGTGATTATGTGGTATATAAGAATTATATGGTAATATGAATATATATATATATGCATGTTTATGTGTATTAAATATGCATGTGGGCCCGTTCTTGTTAATAAGGGCATATTTGTAATTTTGACTCGTTGAGGGTATAAATGTAATTATATGTGTTATGTGATTGAGACAACATTATTATGTAGATATATTTGCGATATTCGACTCGAGATGATCCTAGTGAGCAAGTTAGCGGGAAAGTCACAATGGGGTAAAATACCTGGCTCGGGGAAAGCCTAAGGATATTTTGGAAAACTTAGTGCGTATTCGGGATTTATCAGGTAATGGAAATTTATTTGGTGATTAATTGGGTGTGTCAGGATAAATTGGGAATTTATAGTGTTATTTGAGGATTAGCGAGAAATATGGCTATTGACCATTTTGCCCTTGAGGGCATTGAAGGGAAAATCTTGGATGAGGGGCATTATGGTAATTTTCTAGCCTTGGTTGGACTTAGTTAGACTAGAAGACCTCAAAAACTAAGGGAAACAGAGATCTTGTTCATCACTCTCTCTTGGGGCTCTTGAGAGGTTTGTGGAATCCTTGAGGAATTGACCAATAAATCTAGGAAGCTAAAGTTAGGATTGGGATTAAGAGATAGTTTGGGGTTGAAATCACTATTGAGGTAAGATTTATAGCCTGATTTTTGCTATCAATTCTCTGATTAGTTCAAGTTTTGACTGGTTTTTTAATTCTAGCTTTAGTTGTTGAGTTGGGGGTAAGGTTGTGGTTGGTTTTGGGGGTATAAATGATGTCTATGTTGTGTTGTTGAGAGTTCTAGGCTCAATTTTGGCTTTGGTTCATGTTTAGGGTGAATTTTTTTTATTTTGGCTTGGGAAAAATGTAGGAAAACATTGGAATTTTTGAGTTCGTGGGGTCGCGCTGTGTGGCATGCTGCCCCTTTGGCACACCCACATGGGGCCATTTTGTAAGTGAGCATGCCTTGGTGCTTGATCATTAGTCAACTCTTGCACCAAGCAACCTCATGGGATAGGGTAGTGGCAGTTTTGTAATTATGCATATGTCTCCCAGACAAAAATCATATATGTTACTGGGAAGACCTTATTTCCCTAAAAGGCTCCTTAGGGGGAAGTGGCTTGGTGACTTAGGGAAGCACCATGGCCATCAGCAGATAGGGGCCAAAGCTGTGTACTCCCTTGCCCTATCAAGGCTATATATTAATAAAATGATATTTATCCATACTTGCCCCTGTGTGCTTCCTTGTTGCCTATGTGTTACTTGTTTGTTATCTTCGTTGGGCCATTGCGTGCCACTTGCCTTATTGTGTGCTTTGTGTTGTGTGGACGCTCCTAGGAATGACTTGCTTTGTGCTTGCTCATACTTCGTTATTGCCCATTGCATGTCCGAGATGTGTATGGGGCTAACCACAGAGTTTGTTTGTCTGCAGGTGTGTGTTGTAGGCTGAGTTGCTAGCATGAAGAGTCTGCAAGTGCCACACGTTCCGTCTACTTGGACTATCCAAATAGTCGGCCCGTGACAGTTGGTATCAGAGCCAAGTTAGAAAGAGCTTGGCAAAACACACTAATGGTGAGCAACACTCAGAGGATCGAAGCACTTGAGAAGCGTGTGGGGGAATTAGATGGCTTGGACGATAGGGTCAGGGATCTTGTTGGAAATGTGCCCCGAAAGCATATGTAGTATACATTGTTTTATGAAATAAATAAATAAATTGAATTTGTTATGAATATATTTTATGGACTATATTATTCTTCGAAAATATTATGTAAATATCAAGAAAATTCCTAAGTTCATACATGTGATCTCAAACACGTATTGGTATGAGAGGATTGTGTTTGAGATAAATGAACTTGAATAGTTCGCAGTAAAATAAAGTTATGGAATCTTTAGATTAATTACTGCAAGTACGGTCCACTAGTATTATGAATACATGCGATCTAGATCCTGATCACTAGTGTGGTAAGACACTTTAGTGGAGGTGCTTTATAAATTAGAGAATATATAGAAGTGGACTAGATATGTTTATTAATACTTAGTTAAATACCGTTTCAAAGTATTAATTAAATATATCAACTGATGATCATATACAAATAGATCTTAATCCTGAAGTTACTATGAACTCCTGTTTATGTTATATGAGTTCTTTGATTCACTTGTTAGGGTCTGTCAGAATGATCAGGCTAGAAACTTTTGTTTTGGGAACTCATTAAGGTAGATGGTTGGGGACATAGTATACAGATATGGAATCTATGCCTTCTCGCAAGAGATTGAATGATGGTTCTCTTAAGGGTTGACTTTTGGGACTGAAAGGTTATTAAGCTCAAATTCATAATTTAGTTATGAATTAACCTTCACTAGTAGAGTCAATGGTACTTAAGGAAACAAGAGATAATTAAAAGGGTAAAACGGTAATTTTATTCCCGATTAATTATGAACCATTATTAGAGGGTCAAGTTGTATGCAGTGATTATATCAATGGACGCTTTATGATTATAAAGTATTCAGTAAAATAAATGTCTATAATTACAAGAGTGCAGTCTCATATTTATAGTAGAATAATCATGAGATTAATAAATTAAGATTATTTAATTAAAGAGTTTAATTAATAATCTCAAATTGATTGGAGTTTGGAATTATAGGTCCATAGGTCCCCATAGCGGCTCTATCAACACTGTTCAAGGTAAGAGTTGGTATGAAAGGGAAAAATAGTTTAAAAACATATTTAAGAAGAAATTTGTTCTTCAAGCCAAATATGCAATTATATGATAATATCGATTCATTAATTAATTACAAATTAGTTGTAGTTAACAAAATTAATTAATATTTCATTATTGTATAATTTTCGAAATTATATTAAATAATTAAATTAATTTTGAAATTTAATTAAAAAATTAATTAATTATAATTTTCGAAATTATAATAAATTAAATATTTATTTTCAAAAATATTGGATTTGATTAATTGGTAGAATTAATTAAATATCTTTATTTGAGTGGGAGATAATAATCTGATAAGTTCAAATTGGATTTGAATTTACAAGATTAATATTTATTCAAATAATTAATTATATTTGATAATTAATTAAAAAGATAATTAATTTAAATTTGAATTCAAATTTGAATTAGTTATCAGGTTGTTAGATCTTATCTGACAAAGCAGTTTGAATAAACAATTAAATAAAAATTGAAAAACCAACATCCCTAAAATTAGGGAGGCTACACGTGCACACACAGTCAATGGACTGTGTGTGGCGTGTAGGGCAAATTTCAGGGATAGGATTTTCAATTTTATTTAATTAATTAATGGATAATTCAAAAATTGGTTTTTGGAATTTTTCATTAATAGAATAATTAATTAATTAGAAAGTAAATTGTAAAATGGTTACAGATTTATTTTTAAATTTGAATATTTTCTTTTAAGTATGACTAAACAGAAAAATATTTAAATATGTGAGACAACTCAGAACATTCGCTCTGTGAAAAATAGAATGATAGTTTTCTCTCCCTGAAAAATAAAGAACCAATTCTCAGGCCTATTATCTTGATCTCATGTGTTGAGTACATCAAGTAGAATCACAAATAAACTATCCTTCATTCTCTAAGTGCCCACACACTTCTTGAGGTGTAGAGAACGCTTTGGAAGATCTTGGTGTGAGTACGTGGGAGCGGCTTGGATAGGAAGATCGTTCTAAATATGAAAAGATAGCAAGGACACTTGATAGGCTTCAAGAGGTATGATTTCTATTATTATCTTGCTTATGATTAATGTATGTATATTAATGGATCCGCATATTTAAAGGTAGTTTAAATATGTTACAAAATTTTTGTTGTACACTGGGCCAACCCCACCACCATTCTGCTGCGTTTTAGGAAACTCGTTCCTAATAGATCTTTCCTCTGCAAGTCATAATTCTGGATCGTCTGATGCAAACAATCGCATAGTTGTGCTAGAAAAGGAGAATGATGTTCTCCTGTCCAGAATAATCGCGTTGGAGCAAAGAAACACTCCAACAAGTACTTCTGTTTCCCCTTGGTGGGAAGAGCGCATGCTGAAGGAACAAGAAGTTTCCATAAATGACACTACGGAAGACTGCAGGGAGGTAGTTGGCGTGCTCAGAGAAGAAATGGCTGAGTTAATTGCCAAGGTAAACCTAACCATGCGGGCGGTTGGGAATGCCCCTGCAACAGGGCCAATAGGTATGGAATATGGCCGAGTTAAAGTACCCGAGCCGAGGCCCTATAACGGGGCCAGAGATGCAAAGGACTTGGAGAATTTCCTCTTCGACATGGAACAATATTTTAGAGTCGTGCGGGCCGATTCGGAAGAAGGAAAGGTCGCCATGGCTACCATGTACTTGTCTGGGGATGCCAAGGTGTGGTGGAGGACCAAGTATGATGACATAGAAAATGGTAAGTGCACCATCACATCTTGGGTAGACCTGAAGAGAGAATTAAAGACGCAATTTCTGCCAGAAAATGTCGCTTACATGGCTCGACGCCAGTTGAGAGAGCTTAAGCAAGTTGGGACAGTCCGAGAATATGTGAAGAAGTTTTCGGAACTAATGCTCAACATAAAGGACATGTCCGAAGTAGACAGGCTCTTCTGCTTCCTCGAAGGATTGAAACCGTGGGCCAAGCAAGAACTTCAAAGACAGCGTGTGTCTGACCTAGCCACCGCTCAAGCAGTTGCTGAACGCTTAACAGACTACACTCCGGAGAGCAGCCTGCCAAAAAGGGCTACCCCTCCAACCAACTCAAGTAGCACTAGGAGTAAGAAGTCTGGGAAGTCATGGCAGGGCAAGAGTGGGGGAGAGAAGAGGACAGCTGAGTCCAATTCTTCAAGCGGTACAGATGCTGCTGCAGGGAGGAAGTCGCTAGCTTGTTGGTTCTGCAAAGGCCCACATAAGTCGGCAGTTTTCCCTTACCGGGGCAAGTTGAATGCCCTCATTGGCCAAGAACAACAGGGCAAAGGAGAAGAGGAAGACGAAGAGTATGCTCACATTGGCGTTGTCCGCCTGTTGAATGCTCTCAAGAAACATGGCGAAAAAGGGAAGAAGACCCTGGGAAAGGGGCTAATGTTCGTGGATGCCACCATCAATGGCAAGCCCGCCAAAAGCGTGATGATCGATACTGGCGCCACCCACAACTTCATCTCTGAACTCGAAGCAAAGTGATTGGGACTAAATTTGGAGAAAGATGCAGGCCGCATGAAAGCGGTCAACTCCAAGGCCTTGGCCATAACTGGCATGGCTAAAGGGGTAAAGGTTAGAATCAATACGTGGGAGAGGCAGACTGACTTAGTGGTGGTCCATATGGATGACTTCGATGTAGTCTTGGGAATGGACTTTCTAACCGAGAAAGGTGCCATTCCAATTCCTGCCACTGGGAGCTTTCTCATAATGGGAGAGACTCCTTCAATGGTGCATGCAAAGGTGAAACCACCCCCTGGTGTGAAGCTTCTATCAGCTTTACAGTTCAAGAAGGGTGTGAAGAAGCAGGAGCCCACTTATGTAGCAGTACCCACCATGTTCGAAGAATCAGTGGAAGAGATTGTTCCACTAGAAATTACGAGGGTCTTGAAGATGTATGGGGATGTAATGCCAGATAAACTCCCCAAAGCCTTGCCACCAAAGAGGGGGATTGATCACCAGATAGAGCTTGTGCCGGGGGTGAAACCTCCAACAAAAGCGCCTTACAGAATGGTACCCCTTGAGCTAGAAGAGTTGAGGAAACAACTAAAAGAGTTATTGGAGGCAGGCTTCATCAGACCGTCGAAGGTGCCATTTGGTGCACCGGTACTATTCCAGAAGAAGTACGATGGGAGCTTGAGACTGTGCATTGATTATAGGGCTCTCAACAAGGTGACAGTTCGCAACACCTACCCCATCCCTCTGATCGCTGATTTGTTCGACCAGCTAAGTGGAGCCAAATACTTCACAAAGTTGGACTTGAGATCGAGCTACTATCAGGTGAGGATTGCAGATAGGGATGAACCAAAGACAACGTGCGTTACTCAATATGGAGCATTTGAGTTTCGAGTAATGCTGTTTGGGTTGACAAATGCACCTGCCACTTTCTGCACACTGATGAACCAAGTATTCCATGAGTATCTAGATAAGTTCGTGATGGTGTACTTGGATGATATTGTGGTTTATAGCGCCACGATTGAAGAGCATCAAGAACACTTGGCTCAAGTGTTTCAGAACTTGAGAGTGAACTAGCTATATGTGAAGCGCGAAAAATGCTCGTTTGCACAGGAGAGCATCAAGTTCCTAGGCCACGTGGTGGAACGTTGCTGAATTCGTATGGATCTGGAGAAGGTGAGGGCAATCCAAGAATGGAAAGCCCCCACAAATGTGAAAGAGCTTCGCTCTTTCTTGGGTCTATCCAACTACTATAGACGATTTGTGGACGGTTACTCAAGAAGAGCAACACCCTTCACCGAGCTGCTGAAAAAGGGTGTGACTTGGGCATGGACTGATAAGTGTGCTGAAGCGTTCAGAAGTTTGAAGGAAGCCATGATGAAGGATCCTGTCCTTGCCTTGCCAGATGTTAGCAAGCCCTTCGCAGTACAGACAGATGCCTCAGATTATGCTTTGGGAGGGGTACTAGTACAAGATGACCACCCGGTAGCATATGAGAGTCGCAAGCTGTCTGAAGTTGATAGGCAATATACTGCCCAGGAGAATGAACTCCTCGCAGTTGTCCATTGCTTGCGAGTGTGGAGACATTACTTACTGGGGTCAAAGTTCGTGGTGAAGACGGATAATGCAGCAGTTAGTCATTTCCTTACTCAGCTAAAACTGAGCCCTAAGCAGGCTCGATGGCAGGAGTTCGTGACGAAATTCGACTTCCATTTTGAGCACAGGGCAGGACGCTTGAACCGGGCAGTTGATGCCTTGAGTCGTAAAGCCGAATTAGCGACTCTAAAGATCTTGGCTAGTTTTTCGGCTAGCGTGGTGAACACTCCACTCAAGGAGCGCATCAAAGAAAACCTAGAGAAAGACCCAGTTGTCAAGACCATCCTGAAGCTCGTAAAAGAAGGCAAGACTTGCTAGTTCTGGGTGGAGGATGATCTTCTGTGGGCTAAATGGGGTCACTTGTATGTTCCGAAAGCTGGAGATTTGCGGAGGACATTACTAAGCGAGTGTCATGACACCTTGTGGGTAGGTCATCCAGGGTGGCAGAGAACCCATGCCCTCTTGAAGCAGGGATACTACTGGCCACAAATGCGAGATGATGTAGTGGAGTACACCAAGACCTGTCTCGTCTGCCAGCAAGACAAGGTCGATAGGAGCAAGACACCTGGGTTGTTGGAGCTCTTGCGAGTCCCAAGCCAACCATGGGAGAGTGTGTCGCTTGACTTTATCACCATTCTACTGAAGACAGGGGATTTAAGTGCGATCTTGGTGGTCGTGGATATATTCTCGAAGTACGCAACATTCATCCCAGTGTCGAAGTACTGTTCGGCAGAAGAGACAGCCCGACAATTTTCCAAGCATATTGTCAAATATTGGGGAGTGCCCCAAAACATTGTTAGTGGCCGAGATGGAAGATTCACTGGGACCTTTTGGTCCGAACTATTTAGTCTCTTGGGGTCACAACTGAACATATCCTCGAGTTACCATCCACAGACAGATAGGCAGACAGAAAGATTCAACGGGATGTTGGAGGAGTACTTGCGCCACTTTGTCAATGCAAATCAGAAGAATTGGCCGCGACTACTCGATGTAGCTCAATTTTGCTTCAACTCTCAAAAGAGTTCTTCATCGAATAAGAGCCCTTTTGAAGTTGTTAATGGATAGCAGCCACTGTTGCCCCACATAATGGACAAATAATGCGGTCGGAACCCGCGAGCCTTTCACTTCACAAAAGACTGTAAGAAAACAACAGAGATTGCCCGAGCTTATTTAGAAAAAGCATCAAGAAGAATGAAGAAGTGGGCAGATCAGAAGCGCAGACCATTGGAGTTCAAAGCAGATGACTTAGTGTTAATCAAGTTGAGGCCCGAACAGTTGAGATTCCGAGGAGACAAAGACATCAGACTCGTTCGCAAGTACGAGGGTCCGGTCTCAATCATCTCAAAAGTTGGCCTAACTTCCTACAAAGTCGACCTACCAGCATTGATGAAGATACACCCGGTCCTTCACGTCAGCAACTTGAAGCCGTATCATGAAGACCCAGCAAATCCAGAGCGCAACCAGTCAACCAGAGGAGGAGTCATCATTCAGCCAAGCAGCAAGCGTCAACCTGAAGAAATCCTGGCGAAAAGGACGGTCACCACTAACCGTAAAAAGCATAAGGAGTATCTGGTAAAATGAAAGGGGCTCGCAGATGACGAGATCAGCTGGGAGAAGGCGGAAGACTTGAAGAAGCTCACGTAGAAGATTGAAGATCTACAAGCTACTTCGTCGAGGACGTCGAAGAATTAAGTGGGGGAGAGTGTGGCGTGCTGCCCCTTTGGCACACCCACATGGGGCCATTTTGTAAGTGAGCATGCCTTGGTGCTTGATCATTAGTCAACTCTTGCACCAAGAAACCTCATGGGATAGGCTAGTGGCAGTTTTGTAATTATGCATATGTCTCCCAGACAAAAATCATATATGTTACTAGGAAGACCTTATTTCCCTAGAAGGCTCCTTAGGGGGAGGTGACCTGGTGACTTAGGGAAGCACCATGGCCATCAGCAGATAGGGGCCAAAGTTGTGTACTCCCTTGCCCTATCAAGGCTATATATTAATAAAATGATATTTATCCATACTTGCCCCTGTGTGCTTCCTTGTTGCCTATGTGTTACTTGTTTGTTATCTTTGTTGGGCCATTGTATGCCACTTGCCTTGTTGTGTGCTTTGTGTTGTGTGGACGTTCCTAGGAATGACTTTCTTTGTGCTTTCTCACACTTCGTTATTTTCCGTTGCATGTCCGAGATGTGTATGTGGCTAACCACTGAGTTTATTTGCCTGCAGGAGTGTATTGTAGGTTGACTTGCTAGCTTGAAGAGTCTAGAAGTGTCGCACGTTCCGTCTACTTGGAGTACCCAAATAGTCGGCTCGTGACACGCTGTAGCGCTGTTCTTGGAGCGACACGGCCCACATGAACTCAGAGGCCCAGGGGGGTTCACTGAACCGCCTTAGTGTCGCGGCGCTGTGTGGGTTGCACTATGGCGCATGTCTAGGAAATATAGGGTTTTTGCTCTTTGACTTGTTGAGGGCCACAAAGCGTGTGGGGAGATTGACGACTCAAATAGGGAATTTTGGCCAAATAGGGTTTTTAAGCTCGGGCTCTCAAATCTAAAGGCTCAAGAAGGATTGTACTACCGGGTTTAGTAGAATTCGAGATCCCGAAGGCTAGAAATTTACCTTGAAGCTCTTAAATAGTCTAAGCTATTGATGTTTGTCCATTATTACGTTGTGACTAAGTTATACCACTAGGGCTGGGGAATGGGGATCATGCTCGAGATCGCCATAAACTATTTGATTGGGACTCGAGGTAAGAAAATTGCACACCTGGTTGTAATCAAGGCTTGGACCCCTATAAATGGATATGATTATGGTTATAAATGTGATTGTTTGTTTAGGCATGCTTGTATATGTTGCATCTGATTGTGTATTATGAAATCTATATGTTTGATTATATCTAATCAGAAAGCTCAACCTAAGAGATCTGGGGGCGAAAGCAAGTGTGCGAAACATAGCTCGACCTAAGGGAATCAGGGTTGGAAATTAGATCTAAGCGCTTGTCTGAAGAGAGCTGGGCCTAAACGTCACCTAAATATTCAGTAGTGTCAGTTGCACTTGTCTAACTCATTGATTGCTAAATTGGATTATGTGTTTGTTAACAAGGCTATTACTACTAAGTTTATTGTTTATATGCTATTTCTTATTTGAATATGTTGATCTAATTTTTCTTGCTAAGCCTTGTTTCACGGGTGCTATGTTGCCTAGGTAAGGGAAATGGGAAGCTGGACCAGCCGTGAGTTGGAGAGCTTTAGGGGCGGCATGTACATTTGCAACTGCTCGACCGCAATGACCGATGGATCAACAGGGACTAAAGCCAAAACTTTGATTTTGCCACTTAGGCCGGCTTACGTTGTAATTAGTTTTGGGAGTTGTAAAAGCCTTATAAACACTTATTTTTGGGATCCCATGTACAGAATCAAACTTTTTAATGAAAAAAACTACTCCTATGATCAAAATCTTTAAACCCCAATCCATTAATTATCCTTAGTTACACGTTTGTATCCAAATGACTTGATTAGTAAGTCCAGCACTATTTAAAATATACAGTGTAATTGTCTTTGCTATCCAGTGCGTTACAACTTGGTATTAAAGTATTCTAGGTTTAAGGGTTCCTGAAGATTGGCTGGGCATGTACACTTGCAGCTAAAGACAAGCTCGACATAGGGTTTGGTAACTATATATGTGATTATATGTTTAATTGCTCAAATGACATATAAATTCCTAATCTGCCTATTCAATAGGAAGCATGAGATATACTGATAGGTCCTAACCCTTGACTGTTATGTGTACATGATAAAGCATGCTTATTAGCATCGCTACCATATGTTATTGGGATGCTTGTTAGCATTATGATTGCATATTTTTGCTTGATTGTTGGCATTGGACCGTGGGGGTGACTTCTAAAAAACTATTATCATTCTCTGATTAGCTGAGCCGTTGATTGTAGATATACTTGGAGAGTTATGCCTCCAAGGGGATCAGTTCGACTAGCTGACATTAAGATTGAGGCTAGAGATGATAACCAGGGTCAGAACCCTCCACCAGTCCCTGAGAACTGGCAGCAAATGCTTCTTGATATGCAATCCAGACTTCAGACTCAAGAGGAAGAGATTCGCCTACTGTGACAGCAAGTTCTGCTAGAGAACACTCCACCAGACTTGCCACCTGTTGTGGCACCAGCCATACAACAATCTGAGATTGAAAATAGGTGGGAGCCACTGTACGAGAGCTTCAAGAAACAACATCCTCCAATCTTTAAGGGAGGACCAGATCCACTTAAGGCTGAACAATGGATGAGCCTGACTACCTCCATCCTGGATTTTATGAGGGTGGTAGGTAATGATAGAGTGGCTTGTGCCACCTTTATGTTCCGAGATGATGCCCATATATGGTGGGAGGTGGCATCCCAAACTTGAGATGTTTCTACCATGAGTTGGGAAGAATTCAAAGATCTGTTCAACCAAAAGTATTATAGTAATGTCGTTAGGGCAGTGAAGGTGAATGAGTTTACCAGCTTGGTGCATAGCAATATGATAGTCATTGAGTATGCCCTGAAATTTGATAGGCTGACAAAGTTTGCATCTGACCTAGTGCCTACAGATGCAGCCAGGAAAGACAGATTTTTTCAGGGGTTGAATGCTATGATCGCTCGAGATGTGCGAATTACATCAGTACTTGGGGAGACTACTTAAGCCCAGGGGGTTGAGAAGGCCCTCACAGATGAGGATGTATTGAACAAGATATGGAGGGAGAGTGCTGCATGACGTGATGTTCAGAGAGCAGTGCTTCCATTTGTACGATCTGGTAGGGGCGGAGGCCCTAGTGATTAGAAAAGGAAGACCCCTAACACCTCGACCACTACTAGTCCTGATAGGAGAGGCTAAGGTGTTTAGGGTGGCAATGAGACTTGGAGGAGAGTGTGCCAGGTGTAGGAAGCGCCATCTGGGTGAATGTCAGGCGAAAGCATGTTATTTGTGCGAGGTGGTTGGACATCTCAAGAAAGACTGCCCAAATTTTAAGAAAGAAGAACCAAGAAAGGTGGACAGCTTGACTCCAACTCGAGTGTTTTCCCTAACTCAGGCAAAGGCTGAGGCTAGTCCCTCAGTGGTGATAGGTCAGCTTTCTAGTGTTGGCATTCCATATACTATATTGATTTATTCTGGTGCTACACATTCATTTGTTTCTAGCAGAGTGATTGATAGATTGTGTAGGCTTTGTGATTATTATACAGCAAGTTTGGGACTTTATTGCCTACAGGGGAGCTGGTAGTGTTAGGTCATTGTTAGTGATCGTGGACAATAGTGAACTATCAATGGGCTTTATTGAGTTGGGTATGGATGACTTCGACATGATTCTATGAATGGATTGGTTAACCAGGTATGGGGTGACTATAGACTACAAGAAGAAGATGGTAACTTTTGAGCCTGAGGGGGAGGACCCCTTTGATTTTGTTGGCACTATGCATGGACCCTGCATTCCCATGATATCAGCGTTGAGGGCTAGAGACCTATTACAAGGAGGTTGTATAGGGTTCCTAGCTAGTGTGGTGGATACCACTAGGGTCATGCCAGTGGGACCCGAGGAGACTAGGTTGGTATGTGAGTTCTTGGATGTGTTCCTTGAGGACTTACCAGGACTGCCACAGCATCGAGAGATTGAGTTTATCATTGAGTTGGCACCAAGTACAGAACCTGTGTCGAGGGCACCATACAGAATGGCTTCGGTAGAGCTGGAGGAGTTGAAGGTAAAGTTACAGGAAGTACTGGATCTCGGGTTTATCAGACCTAGCTTTTCACCATGGGGTGCTCCGATTTTGTTTGTGAAGAAGAAGGATGGGACCCTGAGGATGTGTATAGATTACAGGGAGTTGAACAAGTTGACTATCAAGAACAAGTATCCACTACCGAGGATAAACGACCTATTTGATCAGTTGCAGGGTAAGACAGTATTCTCGAAGATTTATCTTTGATCTGGTTATCACCAGCTGAGGATCAAGGATGAGGATATTTTGAAGATGACCTTTCGCACGAGGTACGGGCATTACGAGTTTCTTTGTCATGTCATTTGGGTTGACCAATGCCCCAGCAGCATTTGTGGATCTGATGAATAGGGTGTTCAAGGATTACTTGGATCAGTTCATGATTGTATTCATCGATGACATCCTAGTTTACTCTTGTTCAGAGGCAGACCATGAGCATCATCTCCGATTAGTATTACAGAGATTGAGGGAGCACAAGTTGTATGCCAAGCTCAAGAAGTGTGAGTTTTGGTTACCGCGTGTGACATTCCTTGGTCATATTGTCAATGGAGACATGATTAAGGTAGATCCGACCAAGGTAGAAGAAGTTAGGGATTGGCCGAGGCCAAGGAACTCCTTAGAGGTTAGGAGTTTCCTTCAGGTGGTGGGGTATTATCAATGATTCGTGGAAGGAATCTCACAGATTGCTACACCATTGACAGAATTGACACGGAAGAACTTCAAGTTTGTGTGGTCAGATTAATGTAAGAATAACTTCCAGGAGTTTAAGCGATGGTTGATTACCGCTCCGATGCTGAGTCTTCCTTCAAATGGGGATAATTTTGTGATATACTGTGATGCATCAAGACTGGGGTTAGGATGTGTGTTGATGTAGACTGGGAAGGTCATTGCCTATGCATCGCGACAGCTGATGGATTATGAGCAGCGGTACCCTACTCATGATTTGGAGTTAGCACTGGTGGTATTTGCACTGAAAGTAGGGCGACACTATTTCTATGGAGATAAGTATGAGATATACACCGATCATAAGAGCTTGAAGTATTTCTTCACCCAAAAGGACTTAAACATGAGATAAAGACATTAGCTAGAGTTGGTAAAGGATTATGACTATGAGATTCTTTATCATCCAGGGAAAGCAAATGTAGTGGCAGCCGCTTTGAGTCGAAGGGCCCCAAGATAGTTGTTTAGATTGAAGCAGATATCGAAGGAATTGGCTAAAGACATGACCAGAGCAAAGATAGAGTTGGTAGTGGGCCGGTTGGCCAATATTAATTTGTAGTTCACTATCTTAGAGAGAATAGAGGAAGGTCAGTTGGGTGATTCTCGGTTGATGAAGTTTACAGAAGATGTCCTAGCTGGAGTAGCTAAGGATTATTCCATTACAGAGATGGGTTTACTGAGATACAAGGATCAGATTTGTGTTCTGATGGACATGGGTATCAGACTAGAGATTCTTGATGAATCTCATACGACACCGTATTCATTACATCCAGGTACCATGAAGATGTATCAAGATCTAAGGTCATTGTATTGGTGGCCTGGGATGAAGAAGGACGTGGTCGACTATGTGGCATAGTGTCTAACCTATCAGCAGTTGAAGGCTGAACACCAGCAGCCAACGGGGTTGTTACAACATTTAGGTATTCTCGAGTGGAAATGAGAATATATTACTATGGACTTTGTAGGAGGCTTGCCCAGGATAGTGGGGAAACATGACAAGGTATGGGTGATAGTAGATAGATATACCAAGTTAACTCATTTTCTGCCGGTAAGGACGAACTACACTGTGGACTAGTACGCACAACTATATGTGAGGGAGATTGTACGTCTCCACTAGGTTCCAAAATCTATAGTATCGAACTGGGATCCCATTTTTACCTCCAAGTTTTGGGGAAGCTTGTAGAAGGCTATGGGGACTCGGTTGAAGTTCAATACAACCTATCATCCTCAGATAGATGGAGAGTTTGAAGGGATGATACAGATATTGGAGGACATGCTTAGAGCATGCGTACTAGATTTCGAGGGGTCTTGGAGTAAGTATCTTCTGTTGATTGATTTTTCATACAATAATATCTATCAATCAACGATTGGAGTAGCTCCATATGAGATGTTGTATGGAAGGAAGTGTAGGTCACCCATTCATTGGGATGAGATGGGAGAAAGGAAATATTTGGGTCTAGAGATGGTTCAGAGGACTAAAGAAGCTATTGAGAAGATCCGAGCTCGAATGCTCGCCTCACAGAGAAGATAGAAAAGCTACACAGACCCTATGCATAGGGACGTTGAGTTCCAGGTAAAGGACCATATATTTCTGCAAGTTTCACCACTACGGGGAGTAAAAAGTTTCAGAAAGAAGATCGGGTAGGTAGCCTATAGATTGGCTCTGCCCCTGTCATTATCAAGAGTTCGTGATGTGTTTCACATCTCAATGCTTCGGAATTATGTGTCAAATACGACCAATGTATTGGGATATGAGGATTTGGAGCTACAGACGGATTTGTCTTATGAGGAGCGACCAGTTCAAATCCTAGATAGAAAAGACAAGGTTCTGAGGAACAAGACGATTCCTCTAGTTAACGTTTTGTGGATGCTCAAAATTCAACAGTTATAAAAAGGCCAAAACCGCGTGATAAGCTCCCATAAATGCCTAATTACATGCCCGTGCCGCGAGGCCCTTGGGCAACCATCTTCTCGCAAGGAGGCACATGAGGATATTCTCGGCGTGTCTAGCACCCATACACCCCGTGGGACCTCTCACGTCTAGCCCTGCACTTTGTGAGATCTGTCTCATGCACCTATCACCCACGCCTCGTGGGTAAGTCTGGTGTGCTTCAGGCATATCGCGCCAACTGCATAAGGGCCCCGTCTCACGCCCGCGCGCCCATGGCCTCGCGCCCCGCACGCTCCTGGCCTTGCGAGATGCATGCCCTTAGGAGCCTTGCATGAGACACCCTCACCACAGCCACATCCTAAGGGGCCTTACGAGAGGCGTGTCCTTAGGGGGCCTTGCCACAGCCACATCCTAAGGGGCCTCACGATAGGCATGTCCTTTGGGGGCCTCGCCACAGCCGCGTCCTAAGGGGCCTCGCGAGAGGCGTGTCCTTAGGGGGCCTCGCCACAGCCACATCCTAAGGGGCCTCGCAAGAGGCGTGTCCTTAGGGGGCCTCGCCACTGCCACATCCTAAGGGGCCTCGTGAGAGGCGTGCCCTTAGGGGGCCTTGCTACAGCCACGTCCTAAGGGGCCTCGCGAGACGCATATCCTTAAGGGCCACACGAGCGTCACGTGAGCTGCACCACCAAGGGCCTCGCAAGGGAGGCATCTCGCCTCGCACACCCAGGCATCTGGCGAGGCCACGTCGTCTCGAGCCCCCAGGACCGTCTCGCACACCTATCACCTATGTCTGGGGGTGGCCTTGAGGTGCTTCGGGTGTCTCGCGCCAAGGACCCGAGAGCCCCACCTCGCGCCACGACCCTTACATACATCAAGTGCCTCACTCCCTACACCTCGATGTGGTATCTCTTACGAAGTCCTATCGAGACTCCAGCATTTAGAGGTAAAAGCCCAAGTATGATTCAAAAGGATCATGCTAGTACAGTCTTGTATGGGGAACAGCCTTTAAGACCCCGTATGTCAGGTACGGACACTCATGCCAGTCAAGTAGTGGGAGTGCTGGGAGAAGGGACATGGCCTGTGTGTCTATGGCCAGATGTCAGAGTCGACACCACCACCACCTGCACCACTATGCATGTCACCACTCCTCTAACATTCGTACGAATCAAGTAGTGGAGACATCCTCATGGTACCTGGCCATGTACTGGAACCAACACCACTACCCCTGAGACCACTCTCCTGACAGTGTACTTGTGTACCACCTGGTCCTCTGGACCACCATGTATCCAGGGCCATTAGAGCCTACTATAAAATGAACCCCACTTCCACATGGAAGGGGGTTGGGAAAAACATTGTAGCATTACACCATAAGAAATACAAATTCAGTTCACCATTTTTCTTCTACAAGTGTTCTTTGAGTTTCCAATTAGATCTTTAAAGTTTAATTTTGATAATCTCTATATTTCTATTTTTCTAACTTAACTTGGTTGACGAGTTCTCACCGTCAACACGTTTTATGGAGGAATAGCAAGGATGAGGAAGCGAGCTGGGAGCCAGAGTCAGTTATGCGGGATCAACATCACAAGTTATTCAGGTAAATTTCGAAGATGAAATGTTAGTAGGATGGGATAGTTGTAACGTCCCAAATTTGTTATAAGGCTTATAGTGCCTTGATTAGTGTGTTGGGAGGGTATAATTGGATTTATATGTTAGATTTATTGAATATATGTGTGATTATGTGGTATATAGGAATTATATGGTAATATGAATATATATGCATGTTTATGTGTATTAAATAAACATGTGGGTCCGTTCACGTTAATAAGGGCATATTTGTAATTTTGACTCATTGAGGGTATAAATGTAATTATAAATGTTATGTGATTGAGACCACATTATTATGTGGATATATATATGATATTCGACTCGAGGCGATCCTAGTGATTGAGTTAGCGGGAAAGTTACAATGGGATCAAATACCCAACTTGGGGTGAGCCTAGGGGTATTTTGAGAAACTTTGTGCCTATTTGGGATTTATCAGGTAATGAGAATTTATTTGGTGATTAATTGGGTATGTCGGGATTAATTGGGAATTTATAGTGTTATTTGAGGATTAGCGAGAAATGTGGCTAATGACTGTTCTGCCCTTGAAGGGAAACTCTTGGATGAGGGGCAATATGGTCATTTTCTAGCATTGGGTGGACTTAGTTAGACTAGAAGACCTCATAAACTAAGGGAAATAGAACCAAAACTCTCAGTCATGATATCTCTCGTTCACCACTCTCTCTTGGGGCTCTTGGCAGGTTTGTGGAATCTTTGAGGAATTGGCCAGGAAATCTTGGAAGTTGAAGCTGGGATTACGATTAAGAGATAGTTTGGGGTCAAAATCACTATTGAGGTAAGATTTATAACCTGATTTTTGCTATGAATTCTCTTATTAGTTCAAGTTTTGACTGAGTTTTTAATTCTAGCTTTGGTTGTTGAGTTGGGGTAAGATTGTGGTTGGTTTTGGTAATATAAATGATGTTTATGTTGTGCTGTTGAGAGTTCTATACTCAATTTTGGCTTTGGTTCATGTTTAGGGTTAATTTTGGTGATTTTGGTGCGGGGAAAATGCAGGAAGACGTTTGAATTTATGAGTTTGCGGGGTCGCTCTGCGATACTGTTCTTGAAGCCTCGTGACCCACATGAACTCAGAGGCCTAGGAGGGTTTGCTGAACCACCTTAGCGCTAGGTGGGTTGCACCGCGACATGTGTCTTGGAAATATAGGGTTTTTGCTCTCTGACTTGTTGAGGGTTGCGACGCGTGTGGCGAGCGTCGCGAATCAAATAGGGAATTTTGGCCAAATAGAGTTTTTAAGCCTGGGCATTCAAATCAAAAGGCTTAGGAAGGATTCTACTACCCGGTTTAGTAGAATTCGATATCCCAAAGGCTAGAAATTTACCTTGAAGCTCTTAAATAGTTTAAGTGATTGATGGTTGTCCGTTATTGCGTTGTGACTAGGTTATACCGCTAAGGCTCGAGAATAGGGATCGTGCTCGGGACTCGAGGTAAGAAAACTACACCCGAGTTGTAATCGGGGCTTGGACCTCTATAAATGGATATGACTATGGTTATAAATTTTATTATTTGATTAGGCATGCTTGTATATGCTGCATCAGATTGTGTATTATGCAATCTATATGTTTGATTATATCTAATCTGAAAGCTTGACCTAAGGGAGTTAGGGCCGACAACAAGCGTGTGGAATGTAGTTCGACCTAAGGGACTCAGGGTCGACAATAAGATCTGAGAGCTCAGCCTAAGAAAGTTGGGCCTAAACATCGCCTAAATATTCAGAAGTGTCGATTTGCACTTGTCTAATTCATTGATTGCTAAATTGGATTATGTATTTCTTAAGTTTATTGTTTATATGTTGTTGCTTATTTGAATCTATTGATCTAAGTTTTCTTGTTGAGCTTTGGCTCATGGGTGCTATGTGTTACTTGTAAGGGAAAGGGGAAGCTGGACCAATCGTGAGTTGGATAGCTTTAGGGGAGGCGTATACATTTGCAGCTGCTCGACTGCCAAGCCCGAGGGATTTGATTTTGCCGCTTAGGCTGGCTTACATTTTAATTATTTTTGGGAGTTGTAAATGCCTTGTAAACACTTATTTTTGGGATCCCATTTACACACTCAATTTTTTTAATGAAAACAACTATTCCTATGATCAAAATCTTTGAACCCTAATTCATTAATTATCCTTAGTTACACGTGTATATCCAAATGACTTGATTAGCAAGTCCATCACTATTTAAAATACATAGTTTAATGGTCTTGGCTATCCAGGGCATTACACAACTCATCATCCAATGTTTAGGATCTATGTTTGACAACCATGTGTGCACCTCCTTGTTAAATGACTTGATTTGGTTCATAATATTCTGAAATTTCTATAAGTTTGTCATTTCAACTGCTGCCCAAAAGTAGTTTTTCAAGTGAGAAGTTCCAAAATATTTCACCATATTATTTTCAATATGGAAACACCAGTTGCGATGGCTAACATTTGGTATAGTGCTTACGGGTTCTATTAACCCCTGCATCATATAAAATTTGTGTATTATCATTCTATCATTGGCCAATTAAAATAGCCAAAATCTCTTTAATTTTTTTAATATTAAAAAAATAAAAATAATTAATTAATCAAATGCAATAGATTAGAAAATGGGTTATACCATTTTTCTATCACTCATTATGCACTAAGGTTGTCCATTGATGGATTTTTCTCCAATTGCCTTTGTTAAAAGCTGTAGAAACCACTTCCAGCTTTCATTGTTCTCAGCTTCCACTATGGCATAAGCAATGGGATAAAAGTGCATGTTAGCATCGAGTCCAACAGTAGATAATAATATACCCTTATAAGGGCTTTTTAGATGACAACCATCTAGGCAAAAACAGTCTGCATCCAGTTAAAAATCCAGCTTTCACACCTTCACAACAAACAAAGCACCTCTTAAATTGGGGCTTCATTACTGGGGGAATAGATTCTGAAGCTTCATTGCCATCTTCTTCAGTTTTTGTTTCCATAGCTACTAGCTCAGATTGCACAATAGTTGTATTACCAGGGTTGGTTGCTATAATCATTGAAGCATATATTCTTATCTTGCCATAAGACTGCACATGGTCACCCTCAATTTCACCTCTGGCCTTCCAGATTGCCTTCCATAACCTCCTATTGTCAACCTCAATGCCATACTCATTCTTCAAGTGTTCTTTCATACCCTTCAAATTCATTTCTGGATTGGATTGGAACAACCTTCTCAATTTCATCGCTATCCAAGTACTATTTGTTGTCCTATTTCTTCACACACATTGACATGTGGCTTGGGTTGAGTGTTTTTATCACAAGATTTCTCTGATCATGGGTGATTGAGGCGTGTACCCTCCATGGACAGCATATTCCTCTGCAGCCATATGCTAGCCTAATTCTTTCATGCTTGATTTTTTTAAGTTCAAAACCTTCCTACACTACAAAATCTTTCAGGATGTCACCAAAATGTCGGTAGTCACAAAATCTCAACCATTGTCGAAGCACTATTCTTCCATCAACATAAATCTGCTCATTTTCAGGTACATGGATATTTGAGTTAAGATCAATTCCATCTCTTCTAATTCTTTTCTAGTTTATGTGGTCCTCTTCTTCGCTATCATAACATTGTCTAGTTGCATGTTCTGCATTACTACTTGTCAATGCGGTCATCTCATCATTTGTACCATTACCATCCTCTTCACTGTAGTGCTTTCCTTCTTTCTATTCCAGGTCACTGTCATCTGTAGGTGATGATAGTGATTGTTATTGTTCACCTTAAGAGACAATATAACTACCTTTTTGAGTTTCATACATATGCCTTTCACTTGGACCAATTGGACCAACCACGTTTGATGAGCTAGGATAAGGCTTGGTGGGGAATGTAGAAGAATGGTAGGTCAAAAACATTGGACCTAGCTAGAGTGAATATCTTGTTGTGACTGAAATTGAAACAACATTGCCAAAATAAATTAGATACCATAATTTTAAAATACAACAGAAATAACAACAATCTCACCCATTACCTATAATACATGGAGTTGCATTTTCCATTTCAACTTCAGTGGTTGCATTCTCTGTTCCAGCAACCTTTGTTTCCTCAGTAATTGATGTTCTCAACCTGGAAAGGGAAGGATATGCCATTTTCCTTGCAACTTGTTTCATCCTCTTTGGTCGTGGCATGTTTGGATCAGGATTCACAATTTCAGTTGGGTCAGCTGCATTTTCAATTGGGTCAACTTCATATATAGAGTCTATTGCAACTGCAAAAATACCTTCTGCATTGCCACTTGGTTAGGGACTTCAGTCACCTCATCATTCTCTACAACTACATCAGATGTCAACACTTGCAATGCAGTGGTTCCAACCATGGTTTTGTGGTACATTATTGATCACCAATGAGGTGTTGTCATTAGAAATGTCAATTGGTCAATGAGGTATTCATACCACAAATATAAAGTGTTAGGAAATAATGTATTGCCTCAATGGAAATGGTAAGATAATACAACTCTATGCAATAATATTACAAGTAAATATTGATTGATTAAATAAAGTTACAACTCTATAACTGAAAATTAAAAATAAACAAAGAAAAGGAAGAAGATGATGATGATGAAGAAGAGAATAGTGAAAAATACAACTCAAAGCAAAATATTACAAGTAAAGTAAAAGTGTTTGAAATAAAGAAAAGAAAATTACAACTTGTTGACGCGGTTCTTCGCCAACAGGTAATTAAGAAAATAAGAGAAAGAGATTAGTGCTTAATAATGAACCGAAATAGATGAATGATCTTTTTATGGACTGATGACACAACTACGCTTTTAGGTGGTTCAAAGGTTAAAATTCTTCTACTCCACCAGCCAATATTATTGCTATATTTCCGGTATTCTTTACAGGATATTTTTTTACATATATGATCCAACCCCTTGCAACTCCCAGGGTCTCCATATTTATAGGAGAGGACACCTGGAAGTTGGTAAGGGGGGTCATCCCGTGACCTTTTTACCCATCATGCCACTTATGTGTCATTCATGATTAATTCCTAAACCCTAACAAATGAAGTGTGGTCTAATCAACGGGTAAGGGGGATAATGGGCCGCACGGCCCAACCCAGTCGTGGGTGTCTGAATACGCACGTTCATTCTGCATGTCTGAGAATTCAGGGATATATCAGACACGTGATGTCTGATATATGCACGTTTACATTGCGTGGTTGACTTTATAAAAGGTCATAGCTTCCAACTCCAGTTCGTACCCCGAGTTGGATGCCTTCTCGACCTGCGGCCTTCATAGTCCTGACTCGGCCCTTGAGTAATCTTGACGAACCTTTTGATTACCTCGAGCTAAAGAGGTAGGACCTGACGACGGAAGCTCTGATCATGGGGTATCCATGTGGCTGATATAATTAGGCCATATCTCAGCTCGCTAATAGCCCGCTGGAAAATCAGGCCGTACATCTGTCCAAATTCAACGGAGACGGAGATCCGTCGGATCATCTGGAGATGTTCAATACCCTGATGATGGCCCACAACATCGGCCCTGAGCTGAGGTGTCTGATATTTCCCTCCACACTGACTGGACCTGCCAGACAGTGGTTCAAACAAAGCAAGAAACAATCAATCAGCTCCTGGAAAACTTTCTCTGCTGACTTCAAAAGGGCATTCCGAGCCTCCCAGGCTGCCCGCGTCAAGGCTGACTCCCTGGCTAACGTGAGGCAACAACCCGACGAGCCTTTGAAGGCTTACCTGAGCAGGTTCGAGAACGTCGCTGCTCGGGCCAGAGACGCAGATGATAGCTCCAAGCTCATGGCTTTGAGAATCGGAATCCTCGTCGGAGGGGGACTCTGGAATGAAATACAAAGGAAGGGAGTCAGCTCAGTAAACGAATTCCTGAATAGGGCCCAAGGATGGATCAACTTGGAGGAAGCACAAGCCTCAGCTGCAGGAACCAGCCAGGTCCCTGATCAGACCGCTGGAGTGGGAACGGAGGTCATGATAGCGACCCAGAATGTTACATAGAATAACCAGTTCGGTGGAGGCAAAAGAAAGGGGAACGGCGAGGGCAACCAGCACAGCCCAAAGAAGAATAAGTCCGTAGAAAAATTTAAGCCAATCTATGTGACTTATACAGAGCTCACTCACTCTAGGGAGAACATCTTCCTAGCGAACTCTGCTCGCCTCCCCTGGAAGAAGCCGGAGCCGTTAAAGCACCAGAAGGGGAAGAGAGACACCTCCAAGTTTTGTCGTTTCCACAACGATGTTGGCCACAATACTGATGATTGTAGGCATTTGAAAGATGAGATCAAAACTCTTATCAGGGCCGGCCCCTTGGCTCAGTATGCGCGGAACAGGGTTCCCACAAGCCGGCCTGCTCCGGAAGTCTCGGTCAGTCAGCCCGGGTCTCGGGTCGATCAAGACGTCCCTCCTCCAGTGATAGAAGGAGAGATATCCACAATCTCGGGAGGTCCACATTTGTCCGGTATGAGCAGGGGTGCCCAAAAGAGGTACGTAAACGAACTCAAGGCGCATAATGGGGTAGAGTTCGTCCCGGAACAGCATCTGCCAAAGCAACAGCGATTGGAAAGGCAACCAATCATTTTTACGAAAGAAGATGCTGGCCATGTTCAGTTCACTCATAACGACCCTCTGGTCGTAGCAGTGCAGCTTGCTAATCGGAGGGTTAGGAGAGTGCTGATCAATAATGGGAGCTCGGTAAATCTTCTATTCCGGTCCACACTGGAGAAGATGGGTTTGACTGTCGCCGAGCTGAAGGCGACCTCCATGATGCTGTATGGTTTTTCGGGAGAAGGATCAGCGGCTATAGGGACGATCGAGCTGGTGATCACTTTAGGAGAGGGACCTCGGACAGTCTCAAAACTCCTCGAGTTCGTGGTCATCAACTACCCCGCTGCATACAATGTTATTTTGGGCCGACCCACACTTATAGCTTTTGAAGCCATCACCTCCGTTCGCCATCTCGCGCTGAAATTCCCTTCCTCCACGGGGATATGCACGGTCTGTGGCGATCAGCTGGCTGCCAGGGAATGCTACAACGTTTCGATGAAGGGAAAATCGAAACCTGGGCTGCTAACGATGGCCATCCAAGGTGGAGGAGAGGAATCTCAGGAACCTTTAACTAATCCTGAGATTGAAAAACCTCAGAGCGCCGAGGAGGAAAGTATCATCCTAAGTGAGGATATCGACCCCCGAATAGGCAAGGACAAGTCCGAGCTCCAAGCTATAGAAGAGCTCGAGGAAGTAAACATCGATCCACAAAATCCTTCATGGATGGTCAAGCTCGGGAAAAACCTCTGTAGCAAGAGGAAAGCGGAGCTGATCAAGTTTCTGCAAGATAACCTGGATGTGTTTGCATGGTCACATGAGAACATGGTGGGAATCAGTCCAAATATCATCATGCACACCCTTCATTTGGATAAGAGCATTCCTGCAAAGTCCCAGAAGCAGAGGCGCCTGGGAACAACTCGGGCTGAGGCCTTAGAAGAAGAAGTAGCCCGGCTCAAGAAATGCGGCTTTATCCGTGAAGCCAAGTTTCCAGTTTGGGTCGCCAACCCCGTGCTGGTCCCGAAGCCCAACTGGAAATGGCGGACCTGCATCGACTTCTCCAACCTGAATAAAGCCTGCCCCAAAGATTGTTTTCCCTTGCCAAGGATTGATCAGTTGGTAGATGCCACGGCGGGGCACGAGCTCATGTCCTTTATGGATGCGTACTCGGGCTATAATCAGATCGCCATGAATCTAGCGGACCAGGAGCACACCAGCTTCATGACCCCGACTAACATCTATTGTTACAAGGTCATGCCATTCGGACTGAAGAACGCCGACGCTACATACCAGAGATTACCTAGCTGTCACAGAGGATGCAGCTAGTGCCGTATTGGTCCGAGAAGAAGACCGGGTTCAGAAACCGATCTATTACATCAGCAAGAGACTTCTTGGGGCTGAATCCTAATATCCGTTGATGGAGAAATTGGCGTTCTGTCTTATCACGGCCTCCTAAAAGCTCAGGCCGTATTTCCAATCCCACTCAATACACGTCATGACCGATCAGCCTTTAAGGCAGGTTTTACAAAAACCTGAAGCATCGGGACGTCTGTTAAAGTGGGCTATCGAACTCAGTCAGTTCGAGATTTTGTACACCCCATGAACTGCTATAGAAAGTCAGGCCCTGGCCGATTTCGTGGCAGAGTGCACAGGATTCAGGGAGGAACCTGTGGAAGACTCACCCCAGGCCACCCCGGCCCAGATGTCTTGGAAGATCTTCGTGGATGGCTCATCCAATGAGAACGGCTCAGGGGCTGGGATCATTTTGATATCCCCAGAGGACCATAGATTCCACTCGGCGCTGAGATTCGGATTCAAGGCCTCCAACAACGAGGCTAAATACGAAGCTTTGCTGGCCGGACTAAGAGTAGCCCATGAGTTGAAGGCGAGCTTCGTCCAGTGCTTCAGCGACTCCCAGCTCATGGTAAACCAGGTGCTAGGTGAATATCAAGCACGAGGAGCCAAGATGGCTGCTTACCTAGCTAAGGTAAAAGTCAAACTATCCGCGTTTGGGCGGGGCTCAATCGAGCAGATACCTCAGGAGCAAAACGCCAACGCTGACGCCCTTGCCAAGCTCGCTACCTCCGGGGAGACGGAGACGCTGGGGTTAGTACCGGTGGAATTCCTGGAAAAACCAAGTATAGAAGAAGTTGGGGCGGAGGTCGAGATGATTGACGCCAGATCGACCTGGATGACTCCCATCCTCGAGTACCTCACCAAAGGAAAGTTACCCGAAGGACGTAATGGCGCACGGCGGGTACTGTACCAGGCTCCAAGGTATACGATGGTAGATGGGGTGCTATACCGACATGGGCATTCCCTACCCCTCCTACGATGTGTTCTGCCAGGCGAAGCAAAGGCCATCCTGCAGGAAGTGCACGAAGGTTTTTGCAGGGATCACACTAGGGGCAAAGCCTGGCCCTAAAAGTCTTAAGACAAGGGTATTACTGGCCCACTCTGTCGAAGGACTCGATCTCCTACATAAAGAAATGTGACAAGTGCCAGCGATTCGCCACAGTTTCCCGTGCTCCCGTAGTCGAGCTGAGGATGATCTCGTCCCCATGGCCATTTACGGTATGGGGAATCGACTTAGTTGGCGCCCTCCCTACTGGGAAGGGCGGGGTCCACTACGCCGTGGTGGCTATTGACTACTTCACGAAGTGGGCTGAGGCTGAACCTTTAGCAACAATAACTTCCAAGGAAGTTCTCGACTTCGTGGTCAAGAGCATTATCTGCCGATTCGGGCTACCGAAGAAGATCGTATCCGACAATGGGACTCAGTTTGACAGCGACCTCTTCACCGAATTTTGTGAAAGGTACAGAATCATGAAAATTTTCTCCTCCGTGGCCTATCCTCAGGTGAACGACCAAGTCGAAACTGTCAATAAGACGCTAGAGGCGAGCCTTAAGAAAAGACTAGACGAAGCCAAGGGGGTCTAGCCAGAACAGCTCCCCCGTTCTGTGGGCATACCGGACCTCGCATCGGACTCCTACGGGTCATACACCTTTCTCTCTGACTTTTGGGAGTGAGGCAGTCCTCCCTGTCGAGATTAAGGTATCGTCACATCGAGTCCAGGCATACGACCAGGACCGCAACCACGAACTACTTGGTGCCTCCCTCGACCTGATTGATGAAAGACGAGAAGATTCGCAACTCCAGCTCGCACATTACCAGCAAAAAATCACTCGTTATTTCAACTCAAAGGTCAAAAAACGCGCCTTTAGCATTGGCGACCTGGTCCTCAGGAGATTCTTCTTGACCGGTAAGGATCCCAAAGATGGAGTGTTGGGACCAAACTGGGAAGGGCCATATCAAATATCCGAGGTCATTAAGGAAGGAACTTACAAATTAGCTCGGCTCAATGGAGGGGCAATCCCACGAACTTGGAACGCCATTCATTTGAAGAAATATTATCAGTAGCTCCCTTGTAAGGCTTAAAGGCCACTTTTTGTTAAGCAATGAGAATTAAATCTTTGTTTATTATTGTGTATATTTGTGGGTGTAATTTCAAGTAACCACAAAAGACCCTTTCCTAGTTACTTGGGGGGCATATGGTACCTGGATATAACCAGGTCGCCTTAAAGACTTAGAAGTTAATTCAAATTGATTGATCGTTGTTTTTCTTAAAAAACACGCGATATTGATAAAGGATTAACGCGAACTAAGTCCTATCTTGGATATAACCAGGTCGTCTAAACACTTAGAAGTTAATTCAAATTGATTGATCGATGCATTTTTTAAAAAGCACGAGATATTGATAAAAATTAACGCGAACTAAGTTTTTAAATTAACGTCCTGGACATAACCAGGTCGCCTTAAAGACTTAGAAGTTAATTCAAATTGATTGATCGTTGTTTTTCTTAAAAAAACACGAGATATTGATAAAGGATTAACGCGAACTAAGTCCTATCCTGGATATAACCAGGTCGGCTAAAAACTTAGAAGTTAATTCAAATTGATTGATCGTTGCCTTTCTTAAAAAGCACGAGATATTGATAAAAATTAACGCAAACTAAGTTTTTAAATTAACGTCCTGGACATGACCAGGTCATAAAACTTAGAAGTTAATTCAAATTGATTAATCGGTGTTTTTCTTAAAAAGCACAAGATATTAATCAAGAATTAACGCGAACTAAGTTTTCAAACTAGCATCCTGGACATAACCAGGTCATAGAACTTAGAAGTTAATTCAAATTGATTAATCGGTGTTCTTCCTAAAAAGCACAAAATATTAGTCAAGAATTAACACGAACTAAGTTTTTCAAAGCAATGACCAAAATGCGTAGAGGCAAAAGGAAATAAACCAATTAAAAGTAAAAATTGATAAAACCAATTGTCTCGAGGTGAAAAAACCTCATACAAAAGTTACAAAAAAAAATGATGATGATAATAATAATGTGGGCGCGAAAAAGAAAGGCCCTAAGCTCCACCGAGCTGCTCTGTTGAGGTCTTCGTCTCGTCCTCCTGCTCGGCCGCTGTGGAGGTCTCCCCGGTCTCAGAGGGCGCCTCTCGCTGAAGACGATCTTTGAACCCCTCCAGGGTTGAAGACCCAGCAATGGTATAGCATGTCCTCCATGGCGGAGCTAGAGGCCGCCTTCTCTTTTTCAAGGGCGGCCTTAGCCTCCTTGGCCTCGGCTTTTACGGTATCCAGCGCGGCCCGGGCAGTCCTGGCCTCCTCGAGTTTGGCCGTTGCAGCGGCTAGGGCGGCCTTGTTAGCCTCGGCCTCTTCCAGCTTGGGGCGAGACGCTTCCAGCTCGGCCCGCGCGGCCGCCAAGGCATCCCTGGCCTCCTGTTCCTGCTTTTGAGCAGTCTTCAGGGCGGCCAAAGTAGTTTGCTCGGCGGCCAAAAACAGCCTGATGCTCGCCCCTCATGTCCTCGAGGCGAGCCTTGGACCTGGATATGCTCCGGTGAAGAGCCAAGGCACCCTGCAAAGCAAAGAGGCAACTGCCTTAGAAAAGAAAAAAGAAGGAACGTACGATGCATGGAAACAAAAGGGTACAAAGTGTAAAACTGGCTTACCGTTAGAGCCATTCCCAATGAAGACTCCATCACGCTCTCCGGGCTCTTTGTTTTGATCGCCCACAGGTCCCTTTCGGTGGCGCCATAGTAGTGCTCGACGGTGTAGGTCGCTGTCTCGTATACCGTCCCCCGAAAGACGTCAGGAATTTTCTCCAGGGCCTGGGGGTCCACCAGAATGCGCACCTCGGGGGCTGCGATTGCCGAAATCCTGGGCTCCGCCCCTGTATCCCGAACAAAGGCCGAAGCTCGTGGAGAGGGCGGGGGAATCTTCTCCACTGCGGCAGGAGGTGGAGGTACCTTGGCCTGGACAGCTGGGGTCTGGTCTCTCCCCTCTGCAGGGGACTTGGTTAGGGTCCCAGCGGCCTCCTTCGCCACCCGGAGCTTCTTCATTCTGGGCCCAGAGGCCCCAGCAGAGGAGTTCCCTCCGGCGAACATAGCTCGCAGGTCTCTATTCCCGGACTGAGACATTTCGTCTGGCAAAACAAAGACAACATTAATGTACAAGTAAGCATTCATGCAAGAACAAAAATAAGGGGGAAAAAGCGGAACTCAAGTATATATATTGAAAGGGATCCTATCCTCTGAGCTAGAAGATGAATCTATGGTCACAACCATCGGCCCCGGAGCTTCTGCGGGGGAATCTAAGACAATGACTTCGCGGGCTGGTACGGGTTCTGGGTCCGAAACTGGCTCGGGAGTAGACTCTTCTACGTACTGCCTAAGACCCGGAGCTACGATACCCTCCCGGAGCGAGGGCCATGACCGAAGATTGGTCCCATACTCCTCAAATAAGGCCGACCTAAAGGCTAAAGTGTTGTCTACGACTACAGTACCCCTAGGACGACTACTCTCGTAATCCAGCACGAGCTGGTTGACACACTGGAGTAGGGTTACGTCGAGGTCGGGGTTGTTTCGATGGCATTGGACGGGCTGATTGGGATTAAACCTAGCTAGCCGAGGATCGGCGGTGGCCCTATCTAAGCCCCTGAACATGTAAGGATTACCTTGTCCAAAGGGACCTGCGGCTGCTCTAGACCGGATCCTCTCCTCGTCCGTTCTTTGGGCGACCTCCAGCGCCTGCTTCCTCCCCCTCCTTACAAGGGGCACCTCTTCCTCCTCATCCTCATCCTCTCCTTCCCCCACGGTCTCCTCCTCGGGGATGGGCCTCATCTCGCGAGCTGGGGGAAGCCCCCGGGGCCTCCTAAGGGCCAAAGTCTGGCCTGGAGAGATCAGCTTGCATGCCAGCATCGTCTCGTCTATCACGAGCTGGCGATAGTCCTTTTCACTGGGGGGCAAGCCCGCCAGTGTCTCGTACTGACTCCCGAGGATCACAGACTTATCTGTCCTCGCGAAAATGGCTGCAGAATTGTTCCAAGTCAGAAGCTAATAAAAGAGAGCTAATCGATACTTAACTTACGAGCTAAGAGTAAGAGGTACTTACGAGGACGGTTGAAGTAGTGCAGTTCGCAGTTGCGAAACCCCTTGGACATAAAGAACTGGTCTTTGAAGTCGTTGGGGTGGCTGGGCAGCTCAATGACCGCAGCCGTATTTGGAAATCGGGTCAAGTAATAGAACCCATCGCCTCGCCCCCGCTGCTTCGGGCTAGCCTTGAGGCAAAAAAAATATAGGATATATGCCGGAGTGGGGACCTCCCACTCTTGTTTCAAGAACAGATATCTCAACCCTGCCAAAAAACGGTAGGAGTTGGGGGGGAGCTGGAAAGGAGCCAACCTCACGTAGTTGAGGAAGTCGGCGAAGTATTGGTCCAGCGGGAGGAAGGCCCCAGCCTTGAAGTGCTCGTCACTCCAGGCCGTGAACTCCTCGTCAAGCGGCGCACAGCTCCGCTCACCTTCCACGGGAGGTCGGGCGACCAGGGCGCCCCTCCCCAGCTCGATGTTGTGGGAAAGGAATATTCTATTCACTTTCCCCTGGTCAGTAATCTTCGAGACGATCCTCTCGGCCTCGAAGAAAGCATCGGGCGCCACCTCGAGCTCCTACTCCACGGCCGGCCCAAAGACGGGGATTGGGGAGTCTGTCATCACCTCCTTTCCTTTGGATTGTTGGGAGGATGAGATGCCTGCAATCCTCTTATTAGCGTTCTTCTTGGGTCCCATCTGGTCGCCTAGCGAACAAAAGGAGAAATTTCAGAAAAGGCGACCTAAGCATAAGGAAGAATATAAAGAGGTGTTTCCTTTGCACGGGCTGAGGTAATCTCAGCCCGTGGAGAGTGAGACCATGCAGTTCTGTGAACACGCGCCTGTGCTCCCAACATATCCCCGATTACTCGGAATTCCTGTGTCAGGAGGGTCAGGATAGAAATTTTCCTTGGGGGGGAAGTTTCATTAGGCAAAAGGTGCAAAACCAGCTGTGAAGCGTGTCCCCTAAGCTACCCTGTTTTGCACCCAAAGTACTGGATATTTACCAAAAATCCTACCCAGAATATTTCCCCAGAAAATGCACCCTATAAACCATGCTCCTAAATGGTTTTCTTCTACAAGCGATACCCTAACCTAAAAGCTTTCTCCCTTCATACCCACAAAAAACCAACAAAACCTTGCATGCAGCTACAGGAATTATTTACCTAGGCTACATTGAAAAAGAAATTCAAAACATGCACAGTCAGGAGACTTACGGAGTATTCTGGTTGAGAAGGGGACGAAGGGGTCGTCTGGGTTGGGGCCTCGTCGGAGTAGCTGATTCCAAAGCCTCAAGGGAGCCCTTGCACCTTAACTTCTGGAACACTGGGAATGGTAACCGGAAGAAAAAGAGGGTTTCTTAAGGGTGAGAAAAGAGAAGAAGATGGGAGATTTGGAAAATTTTCAAATAAACGGGTGGCCCATGCGTAAGGTGGCCACCCCTTTTATATACGTGAAAGGCCACGTGAGGAGGGCCCTTGGATTGCCTTGATGTGGGATCCGAGGCTCTCACCCCGGAAGGCAAAACGACGGCTGAGTATAGGCTAAGCCATTTAATGCGGTTCTCAGAAGACGTACCGTCACCAACCACGATGTTCCACGTATTCGGCGCCTGCGTAAAAGGTGTAATATGGAGAGTCCATGGAAAAGCCTAAAAGCCCCTACTGTGGCCCTACACGACGTCATGTACCACGAGTAGGGGCTTGGGGGGCAGATGTACGCCCTGATTTTCCAGTGGGCTATTAGCGAGCTGAGATATGGCCTAATTATATCAGCCACGTGGATACCCCATGACCGGAGCTTCCGTCGTCAGGTCCTACCTCTTTAGCTCGAGGTAATCAAAAGGTTCGTCAAGATTACTCAAGGGCCGAGTCAGGACTATGAAGGCTGCAGGTCGAGAAGGCATCCAGCTCGGGGTACGAACTGGAGTTGGAAGCTATGACCTTTTATAAATTCAACCACGCAATGTAAACGTGCATATATCAAACATCACGTGTCTGATATATCCCTAAATTCTCGGACACGCAACATGAACGTGCATATTCAGACACCCACGACTGGGTTGGGCCGTGCGGCCCATTATCCCCCTTACCCGTTGATTAGACAACACTTCATTTGTCAGGGCTTAGGAATTAATCATGAATGTCACAGAAGTGACATGATGGGTAAGAAGGTCACGGGATGACCCCCCTTACCAACTTCCAGGTGCCTTCTCCTATAAATATGGAGACCCTAGGAGTTGCAAGGGGTTGGATCATATATGTAAAAAAGTATCCTGTAAAGAATACCAGAAATATAGCAATAATATTGGCTGGTGGAGTAGAAGGATTTTAACCTTTGAACCACCTAAAAGCGTAGTTGTGTCATCAGTCCATAAAAAGATCATTCATCTATTTCGGTTCATTATTAAGCACTAATCTCTTTCTCTTATTTTCTTAATTACCTGTTGGTGAAGAACCACGTCGACACAACTCAAAACAAGAAATACAAATAAACAAAAGAGAAGAATATGAAGATGAGGAGAAATAGAATAGAAAGAAAGAACAAGCAAACTAAATAGAAACAACTATCACTCACACTACCAAAGTGAAGAGTGTTGGGGATCACCAACTTGAACAAGGTTTGAAACCTTTGTCCAACAGCTTATTTCCCCCTAACTCAAGCACTAAGGGATCTCTCTCAGATTATAGGAAATGCTTTCGAGAATTATCAAGCCTCAAGGTGTTTCTAGCCAAGTGCTCTAATGGATAGAAATGTTGTGTCTTTCAAGTGAGGTATAGGCTCCTATTTATAGAGTTTAGAGACACCCTTTGAATTTCAAATTCCACCAACCCCCATGGCTGTTACCAATGTTTAATTGAATTAATATGGAATTAAATATGAGATTTGGGAGTTATTTGGGTTTTTTGAGTCGTTCAACAAAGATTGAAAAAACTGAAGAAAAAAAATGGTCAGTTTTGGCCTGTGGCCGCGGCCACTACTCTCTGTCCCACTGGTCGCAGCCACTGACCATTTTCAGCACTTAAAAATGTGTTGTTTTTCCAAACGGTTCCAAACCCTCCCAAATGATTTTGTAATTCCCAAAACACATTATTGGGGTTAAAATCATATCTCTAACAGCCATTTCATATATGACTTTATGAAATTCATCTCAATATTGTGTAACACCAAATTTACACAATAAAGGGTAATATTTGGAAGTTACAAATTTTTAACACCAAATATGTTACATTATTTGGATATATCACATATATCTAAATATTATAACTCTCTATTATATGTTATAATATGTGACACTCTTTGTCACATTTATTTAATCTAAAACATTATATTATAATATTATATAATACTACATTATATTATAAAATAATATAACATTCCCCCACTAGATTAAATAGTTATCTATTGTAACACTTATTTAATCAATCATTATATTTTAAAATATAACATATTCCCCACTTGATTAAATAAGAACTCTCTCTTATAGGAGTCATTGCATTAGTGCATAAAGCAAAGTGTTTTTCAACTTGAACTTTACCATAGTGTAATTATCACAAAGTTTGTCGAAAATTTGGTTGCACTAGGCATTGAACCATCTTTTAATGATAACAAATCGGTGATAACACACACACCTTTGCGATGTTCACTTGAGACCTCTATGTCTCGCTTTGCACCGTTAATGGCCATGTGCACTTTCCATTCATGGACGTTCTTGAGAATACTCCCAATTCTCATGAGAGGAGGCACCACCCCTAGGTCCATATAGGTAGAATTCTTAAAGTAATTTGTTACAAAAAATACTTGTCTTCACAAGACTGAATTCTATTAAAAAATCTTTCGGTTTTAACCCTCAACTTTGGTAACACACAAGTACTCAATATCTCAGATGGGACATGTTTTGAGTACAACTAATATTCACTTGATTGACTTGTTGTTACCTATTGAACCTAACACTAGTTGAATAACTAGTGTTAAGATAGGTTACCATCAATCGTGAATCTCTTTAGGGAGTTTAAGTCCCATCCCTCGAGATGATGCAGCCACTAAATCTCTCGTTAGTGGCTTAGTGAAAGGATCCGCCAGATTTTCACTTGTTCTCACATAGGATATTGAGATGACTCATCTTTGAATCAATTCTCTTGCATATCCATGTCTTAGACTAATATGTCTAGACTTCCCATTATACACTCCATTGTATGCTCTTGCCAATGTCGCTTGGCTATCACAATGTATCGATATAGTAGATACATTTTCTTTGATTAGGGGAATCTCTATCAACAGATCCCTTAACCATTCGGCCTCTTTGCCGGTAGCAGCTTGAGCTATGAACTCTGCTTCCATAGTGGAATGAGATATACAGGTTTGTTTCTAGGAACCCCAAGAAATTGCACCTCCACCAAGTGTAAATACCCAACCAGTTGTGGACAAGTTGTCCCCAAGATTGGATATCCAACTTGCATCTGTATATCCTTCTAAAATTGAAGGAAATTTGGAGTAGTGAAGGCTTAGTCCTTTGGTTTTCTTGAGATAACCTAGGACTCTTCCAATTGCCTTCCAGTGATCCACACTTGGATTACTTGTAAACCTACTGAGTTTACTTACCGCAAATGCTATATCAGGTCTAGTACATTGGGCAGCGTACATTAGACTCCCTATAGCACTAGCGTACTCCAATTGAGCCACCGCTCTTCCTTCATTCTTCTCTAGTTTTACACTATGCTCGAATGGAGTATTGGCATCTTTAACCTTGAGATGGTTAAATTTGTTCAATACTTTCTCAACATAGTAGGCTTGCCCTAACGCAAAACCCCCACTATGTTTCTTTACTTTGATAACAAGTATGGTGTCAACTTCTCCAAGATCTTTCATCTTGAAGGTTGATGATAGAAACCTCTTCATTTCTTCTATCCCTTTCATGCTATTACTTAGAATAAGCATGTCATCCACATATAAGCAAACAATGATCACATATCCGTTACAAGTTTTGGAATACAAACACTTGTCTCCATTGTTATGTCTAAACCCATTAGACATGATGGCTTGATCAAATTTCTCATGCCATTGCTTAGGATCTTGTTTCAATCCATACAAGGATTTTACAAGTCTACATGCTTTATGTTCATATTTTGGTAGGACAAACCCTTCGGGTTGTTCCATATAAACCTCCTCATTGAGGTCACCATTAAGGAATGTCGTTTTGACATCCATTTGATGAACATACAAGTTGTGTATAGAAGCTAAAGCGAACAACATTCTTATAGAAGTTGTTCTTGCAACAGGCACATAGGTATCGAAATAATCGATACCCTCTTTTTGCCTAAATCCTTTAGCTACTAATCTAGCTTTAAAGGTTTGGATAGTGCCGTCAGTGTGGTATTTTCTCCTAAATACCCTCTTACACCCAATTGGCTTAGACCCCGATGGCAGATCTACCAATTCCCAAGTGTTGTTGGAAAGAATGGAATTCATCTCATCATTGATGGCTTCTTTCCAAAATGCACTATCTCTCGATTGCATAGCTTCTCTATAAGTCTTAGGATCATCCTCAACGAGAAGTACAATAGGAATTTTCCTAATGACTTCCTCTCTATTTCCTTCTACCATGTAGAATGAAATTCGTTGAGAATCTATCTCATCCACTACTAGACTTTTATGATTTTTAAGCCTTTGACTTCTTCTAGGTTCAAAGGGTTGCTTTACATCCTTTTGAGAATTCTCCTCTTGAGAATCAACTTTGGATGTAGAAGCTTGAGAATTGTTCTCATATAACAAATTCTCCTTTAGAGATGTTGAAGCTTGAGAATTGTTGTCACATAACATAATCTCAAAAAATTCAACTTCTCTAGATTCAATCACAATATTAGACTCTAAGTCTAATAGCCTATAAGCTTTACTATTATTGGCATAACCAACAAAAACACACTTTATGGCCCTTGAACCTAACTTTGTTCTATTAGGTTCGTTTTTCTTGCAATATGCAAGACACCCCCGCACTTTGAAGTACCATATGTTGGGTTTTCTTCCTTTCCATAACTCATATGGAGATATCTTATTTTTCTTCATCGGTATTCGATTAAGAATGTGACAAGTGGTTAAAAGCGCTTCACCCCATAAGTTGAAGTTCAACTTAGAAAACACCAACATAGAATTTATCATCTCTAGATAAGTCCTATTTTTCCTTTCAGCATCACCATTGTGTTGTGGTGTATAAGATGCAATGCACTCATGAATTATATCATTTTCTTCACAAAATGTATTGAATTCATTAGAGAATGACTCTCCTCCTCTATCACTTCTTAGCACCTTAATCTTTTTATTTAGTTGATTTTCAACTTCTAATTTATACAATTTAAAAGCATCAAAAGTTTCATCTTTATGCTTTAAAAGAAACACACAGGTATATCTACTAAAATCATCTATAAAAGTAAGAAAATACATTTTACCACCTCTAGTTAAAACACCATTTAATTCACAAAGATCACTATGGATTAAATCTAGTAAATTAGATGATCTTTTTACACTAGGAAATGGTTTCTTAATCATTTTTGCACTAACACATGTTTCATATTTACCATAGTTTTTAATGTTGCATGCAATCATACCACATTTAACTACTCTTTTCATGGTAGAAAAACCTATATGCGATAGTCTAAGATGCCATAAAAATAAAGAATCATACTCAACAATATAGGCGGAATTAGCATTTTTATTGATAACATTGAAAGTTACATCATTGGTGAACAATTTAACCATACCCTCACAAGAGTACCCATTTCCCAAAAATACATTTGATTTGGTAAGTATAAGTTTACCAGACTCAAAAACGGCTTTAATGCCGGGCTTGCCAAGCAAATCACCACTTACCAAGTTTCTACTCATTTTGGGAACATAGAGTACATTCACTAATGTAACTTTCTTGCCGGAGGTGAAAGAGACTTCAATGGTCCCTTTGCCAAGTACCTTGGATTTTCCCTCATTGCCCATTTGAATCTCATGGTTGCCCTTTGACTCTTCAAAGGTCTTGAACAATGATTTGTCATAGGTGACATGGACGGTGGCACATGTATCATACCACCACCCTTTCACCTTGCCTTAGACCGCATTCACCTCACTAAGGGTAGCAACTATGTTTTCCTCTTGAGTTGCGTTCACCTTAGGTCCTTGTTGGTCTTTTCTATGCCTACACTCTCTAGCATAGTGACCCTTTTTCCCACACGCAAAGCAAGGACCTTTCTTGCCCTTAAACTTGTTTGGGTTGGTTTTTAAACCCAAAGGTTTCTCGTTGCCCTTTTTCCCTTTGTTTTTGGGATGTTTTGGTTGTGACACCACATTTTCTTTGGAAGTCTCTCCATTAGACCCCTCCACAAGTTTATCTCTACATATCGATTCATCTTCGATTCAAATATGCTTTTGGATTTCCTCCAAAGAATAATCCTCATTTTTATGAAGGATTTTTTTCCTATAGCTCTTCCAAGTTGGTGGTAATTTAGCCACTATAGCACCAACTTGAAAGGCCTCGGGAAGCTCAATCTTTAAAACTTTCTGTTTGTTAACAATTATTTGCAATTCACGAATTTGAGGAAGAATAGGTTTATCACCAAAAAAATTGAAATCGAAGTATTGAGATATCAATAACATTTCGGTACCTTCCTCTTCCGCCTTTAACTTTTTCTCAAGTGCATCCCATATCTCCTTGGCCGATTGGTCTTGGTGTAGAGGTCATAGAGCCTATCGGATAGGGCGTTGAGGATATGACCCCTACAAAGGAGATTGTCCTCCTCCCTCTTCCTTCTTTTCTCCACCTCTTCGGGAGTGTCCTTGTCGGATGGTGTTGGGAGAGGCTCTAGAGTGGATTCTAGAATGTAGGCGATTTTGAGAGTGGTCAAAAGGAATCTCACCATGTCTTGCCACCTAGTGAAATTGGACTCATCAAACCTATCCAACCTCACTAGGTCTTGATTCATGATTTTGATGGTCTCACCTTCCATTGAAACAAACAAAGGGATAAGCTTTTGAATGTTAGGAAAATATGTATTGCCTCAATGGAAATGGTAAGATAATACAACTCTATGCAATAATATTACAACTAAATATTGATTGATTAAATAAAGTTACAACTCTATAACTGACAATTACAAATAAACAAAGAAAATGAAGAAGATGATGAAGAAGAAGAAGAGAATAGTGAAAAATACAACTCAAAGCAAAATATTACAAGTAAAGTAAAAGTGTTTGAAATAAAGAAAAGAAAATTACAACTAAAAACAAGAAATACAAATAAAAAAAAGAGAATAATATGAAGATGAGGAGAAATAGAATAGAAAGAAAGAACAAGCAAACTAAATAGAAACAACTATCACTCACACTACCAAAGTGAAGAGTATTGGGGATCACCAACTTGAACAAGATTTGAAACCTTTGTCCAAAAGCTTATTTCCCCCTAACTCAAGCACTAAGGGATCTCTCTCAGATTATAGGAAATGCTTACGAGAATTATCAAGCCTCAAGGTGTTTCTAGCCAAGTGCTCTAATGGATAGAAATGTTGTGTCTTTCAAGTGAGGTATAGGCTCCTATTTATAGAGTTTAGAGACACCCTTTGAATTTCAAATTCCACCAACCCCCATGGCTGTTACCAATGTTTAATTGGATTAATATGGAATTAAAAATGAGATTTGGGAGTTATTTGGGTTTTTTGAGCCGTTCAACAAAGATTGAAAAAACTGAAAAAATGGTCAGTTTTGGCCTGTGGTCGCGGCTAGAGACATTAGTGGCCGCGGCCACTACTCTCTGTCCCACTGGCCGCGGCCACTAACCATTTTCAGCACTTAAAAATGTGTTGTTTTTCCAAACAGTTCCAAACCCCCCCAAATGATTTTGTAACTCCCAAAACACATTATTGGGGTTAAAATCATATCTCTAACAGGCATTTCACATATGACTTTATGAAATTCATCTCAATATTGTATAACCCCAAATTTACACAATAAAGGGTAATATTTGGAAGTTACAAATTTGTAACACCAAATATGTTACATTATTCGGATATATCTCATATATCTAAATATTGTAAGTCTCTATTATATGTTACAATTTGTGACACTCTTTGTCACACTTATTTAATCTAAAATATTATATTATAAAATAATATAACATAAAGAAAACAAAGCAATAACAAAGCCAAACCCATTACATGTGTATTTCTACCTTTAATAATGACAATCTTTTGTATTTTTTAACATAGCAATTAGGAAACATGGAGGTGCTCATTTTATACAGATGCTTTGGGGAGAATATACACTCATTTCCTATTCAAATTTTTGGAGATCGTCTCATTATTAATACATATGTATATATATTCCTTGCTTGATAGTTTCTTATTAATTCATGTTTATATATATGTGCTTTTGTTTATACAGGGAAGACAAGGGCATAGTTGCATATGTATTCATAATGTTACACATTGTAACACCCCAAGTCATTATGGCTGCTTCCTGGAATGACGATTGGCCCTGCAAACCAACACGAGTCTTTCCACAATGCTTTGTCCTCACTCACACAATTCCTGGGAAAACTTCCCAGGAGGTCACCCATCATGAGACTACTCCAGGTCAAGCACGCTTAACTTTGGAGTTCTCAAGTGATGGGCTACCGAAAAGAAGATGCATCTTGTTGGCATAGGTAGTATCCATCAATCTATTTAAGCCCTTTTCAATTATGTAGTCCCATACCTACACAGTCTTAGAATCATCACACTTGACCTTCCCCTGGCAATGTGGGATTGTACAACTTTTACCCGGTCTCTCCCCTTACAGATCACAGGATTCTGACTGTCACAATCACCCACCCTTTGGGGTCCAATGTCCCCGTCGTGCACATTTCCGGCTAGGTCAAGGCTCTGATACCAAGTTGTAACATCCTCCTAATCCAGGACCGTTACATTGTGTACTTTAAATTGTGTCAGACTTGCTCACCAAGTAGTTTAGTTTAAAAATGTGTAACTATAGTTAATGTCAAGGGTTAAAGTAAAAAAATTTGGTCAAAATAACCATTGACTTTTATTTAAAAAGATTCATACAGACATGGGATCCCAAAATATTACAACTAAACTTTTAAAAAGGTGTATATACATCAAAAGTTACATTCAGCCGACCTAAGCGGCAAAAACAGGGCTACAACCCTAGTTCCTCTGAGACATCCCCGGCCATGGTGGTCGAGCAGCCGCATATGTATATGCCACCACCAAAGTTCTCCAACTCCTGGCTGGTCAAGCTTTCTCTTCCCCTTACCTACATCATAAATCACCCGTGAGCCAAGGCTCAGCAAGAAAACTCAACATGTGCATAAATAGAACAATACAGAATCCTAGATACTGATCTAGCATGTCCAGCTATAATAACCTACCGATACAATTACTCAGTACAAACAAATGGTCATTGGACCAATATTGTGGCCGCTGCCCTGAATAGTTGACCATAGAGCCATCCCCAGGGCCTATGCCCTAGCCGTGTGACCAAAGAGTCACCTGGGGCCCTGGCCCTTAGCTCTGAATAACTAGCCATAGAGCTAGCCCAACACCTTTGGTTTTCCAACGACCATAGAATCACCAACGTAATAGTACATTTCTGGTTTAGGCCTAAGCCTTTTGACCAGCGCACAACGCGCTTTTTCCATCCTTGATTAAAAAGTCAAGCCATGATTCAAGTATTTAAGCTTTCATACAGAAGCAGATATGAATAGGCATATCCCAATAAAACAAGCATTCATGTATGTTAATGACATAGTACTATTGAATAATCATACCCACGATACTAATCATATTTATTTAACAGGCCTCACGCCCTAACCACAAAATTCATACAACAGGCACGAAACACTTAAGCAGGTATAAAACATTCAAGTAGGATAACCCAACATGTGGAACAATAACTTTAACATAAACATTCTCAGGGGCCCAAGCCCTAATAATGATAATTGATAATAGTCGGGCCAAGCCCTAATCACATATAACACATATTGGGTGCAATTTTCTTACCTCAGGTCCGAATATAGCGTAAAATGAGAACATCCTGGTTATGAGCCCCTAGCGATAACCTCGACTGGAAGTTAATCTCTCAAGTTGCAACAAAACTAATCCCCCAAGTTTAGACCTTCAATCTTCAAGCTTCATCTTGAATTCTCCTTTAATTCACAAGGAATTCCCTAAGAAGTTGAGAGAAAAACAACAAGAGGGAAAGAGAAAGGAGAGAGTCGGTTTCTAAGAAGTGAGCTCCTTGAGGTGTTTACGTGTTCTGTTTTTGTTTCCTAAGGCTTAAGTGACTTAAGCTAATCTCGACGCTCGAGGTACCAAAAACGTCCCCGAGGGAAAAATGGTCAAATTCCCCAGTATTTCCTCCTGAACTCTCTAACTCCAAATATATCTCCAATTATTCATTTCCATTACCCGATAACCCAATTAAATGTCGAATGCCCAAAATAGCCCTTGACTCACCCCGAGTCGGGTATTGGGTCCCGTTGTGACTTTCCCACTAACTTGCTCCCTGGGATCATCTCGTGCTGAGTAACTCAAATAAACCCACATAATAATGTGGTCTCACACATATATCACATATATGCACATAAATATAAAATTATGCCTGCAACGGGCCAAATTATCAAGATTTCCCTTCTAATAAGAAATGGGCCCACATGCATATTTAATATCCATAAACATGCACAACTAGTCATATTATCACATAATCCACATAATTACAATTAAATATAACAAATACACATATAACTCAACATATTTCCATCCTGGCCCCCTAATCAAGGCCTTAAGCCTTATTAGGTAATTTTGGGACGTTACAACTATCCCCTCCTTACAAAAATTTCATCCTAGAAATTTTACCTGAACAGTTCAGGGTATTGAGCCCGCATATCTGCTTCCAGCTCTCAAGTCGCTTCCTCGACCTTGTTCTTCCTCCATAATACCTTAACTAAAGGTATAGTCTTGTTCTTCAGGACCTTATCCTTCCTGTCTAAAATCTGAACTACCTGTTCTTCATAGGACAAGTATGCCTCCAGTTCCAGATCCTCATTATTCAGTACATGAGTTCTATCTGACACATACTTCCATCTGACACATACTTCCATCTGACATATACTTTGAGAATATCAGAAGATCTAGTCTTGATGCTCTAGGTTTTAGATTCTCTCTACAGCATAAGTCCTTTTCTAAGCCTCAATTTTTCTCTTCTATTCTTCTTCTCTTTGTATCTATCTCATGTGTTGAGAATTTCCCACTCTAGTCTAGGTGATTTTAAGGATACTAGCTGTGTAATCCCACATCGCTTGGGGAAAGGTCAAGTGTGATGATTCTAAGACTGTGTAGGTATGGGACTACGCTGTTGAAAAGGGCTTAAATGGATTGATGGATACTACCTATGCCAACAAGATGCATCTTCTTTTTGGTAGTCAATCACTTGAGAACTCCAAAGTTAAGCGTGCTTGACCTGGAGTAGTCTCATGATGGATGACCTCCTGGGCAGTTTTCCACAGAATCGTGCGAGTGAGGACAAAGCATGCTGGAAAGACTCATGTTGGTTTGCAGGGCCAGTCGTCATTCCAGGAAGCAGCCATAGTGACGTGGGGCGTTACACACATACTATACTCATGGATTAGAAATTTCAAATAAATTAATAATAGCAAGTAGCAGATAGTTCATCATAGCATAATAACATGGTGATTCTTTAAAGAAGTCAACAAGAGTATTGTAATGCCCTACTACCCAGGGACCGTTACGGTGTGCATTTTAAACAGTGCTAAACTCGCTAACCGAGTCATTTGGCCATAATCGTGTAACTAAATGTGATTAACGGTTTAGGGTTAAAATTTTTTGTTAAAGATACAACGTTTCACTAAAACATTTATGGTATACATTGGGATCCAAAAAATATAATTTTAAAGAATAATTACAATAAAATATTTACAATCAGCTAGCCTAAATGGCAAAATAGGGTTTAACCCTAGTTCACATTTAAACCCTCGACCGTGGTAGTCGAGCAGCCGCATATGTACACATCGTCACCTAAGCTTTCCAACTCAAGGATGGTCCAGCTTTCTTTTGCCTTTACCTGCACCACATAGCACCCGTGAGCCGAAGCTCAGCAAGAAAACTCAATATGCTCTTGAAAAGGTAATAACATGTTACTAAATCATAACAGGCATGCCTAGCAGTAATAACCCAACTCATGCATGCAAGCAGGTACAAATAAATGTTTGTGGAGTCCTGTGCTCTGAGTAGATGACTAATAAGTCTCTCGCTTTATGGTAGATGACTAATAAGTCTCTCTAAGGTAGACGACTAATAAGTCTTTCTCTGAATAGATGACTAATAAGTCATACTCTGTATAGATGACTAATAAGTCATAACCAAATATGGAATTCCATCAATAATAAAAGGTTCATGATCTAAACCTCGCTCCCGGGACCTCGAATCTTACTAACACGGTTAATAAATTCGATCCCGAGCCTTAAGAATTGAAACCCCGAGCCAAAATCCCTCAAAAGTACCCAAAAGAATGCCTTGGAAAAACAGGGTAGCACTACAGCGCTACCCCCCAGGCGCTATGGCGCTACAAGCAAAGCTGCCAAGCCTTGGACAGCACTATAGCGCCCAACCTTGGGCGCTGTAGCGCCAAAACCAAGGTGTTCCAGCTCTGGTTTTTCCTCCTTCGATTTCTCCAAATTCCAAACCTAAAAAGCTGATTCCAAGCCTCAACCAAACCCACAAATGAACCCAAAAACTAATTCTACAAGTCTTAGGCATCAAAACCCAATCAAACTTTCCCAAAAACCTCATTGAATTCCCAACTATCCAATCCAAGATTTCAACTGAAAAACATAGCATAAACCAGAGATTTCATGGCTAAAACCTTGCCTCAAACTCAGGATTAAACCCTTTTCAATGGTTGAACATAATCCTAAACCCTCATGCTTTGATTCCCTAGCTTGAATCCTCAATTGGAGCTTCAAAATTTCAAAGGAAAGAGGAGAAAAAGATGTTCGAGAGGAAGAGGAAGAAACATGCTCTATTTTTTCTGCCTAAGCTTCCTTCTTCAGCTTTCTAGTTGAATATATCCCTTGTTCAAATGACCAAAATGCCCTAGGTTAAATAATTTCCTTTCAAGGCTAGCAAGGGAAAAATCATCATTTCCTGTCTATCTCGTTAATTACAATTAACGTCCTCAAATTCCTGTTATTCCCAATATTCTCAAATAGTAATAAATCATATCCCATTACCCTATAATTCCCAGTAATGTACTAATCATCAAATTACCCCGAGACTCACCCCGAGACCGGAAAATAACCATGTTATAACCAAACCGCAACTTGCATTCAAAGATCGTCTCATGCTGAATAGTTCAAACAAATATACATTATAATGAGGCCTCATCCATAAATCACAAACATGCATGAAAATATACAAATATACCATCAACGGGCTAAATTACAAAAATGCCCTTACAATGAAAAGTGGACCCACATGCATGCATTTATCATCATATAATAATATAATTCACATAATCATGCATATAATCATTTAATGGCATAATAAATCAATTATGGCCCTCCCGGCCTCCTAATCAAGGCCCTAAGCCTTATTAGGAAATTTGGGTCGTGACAAGTATTAATTCTTATTAAATTTTTTTTGAATGCTTTCGTGACAAGATTATTACATATAGGTGGAGAAAATATGTTTGACTCTCTCTTTCAATGTTCAAATGCACACTCTATTTTTCAAAACTTGATTTCTAGTGCACCATTGTCTATTAAAAAAAATATTCTAACTTGAAGTTTGCACTTTCTTCAACTTTCCAAAATGATCATCAACTAACAACTAAAAAAAAAAAAACCTCCTTCGAACATCCATTTTACCAACAAAAGACTAATGCAAAAAAAAAATATAACAATATACTTCCAGTTATTTGAAGAAAAAAATAAGCAAAACAAACCACGTGCACCAACCAGTAGTTTAAACCCCCCGCCGCCCCAAAAAAAAAAACAAGAAGAAGGAAGAACTGTTCAAAACACAAAATATAGGACTCACCTTGTGGGTATGAGTTTCCACTCCACACTCGACTCCTTCAACACGAAATCATAGTTTTCTTGATGTCGTTGTCTTCTTCCTCTAGTTTTCTCCAGTTGGTTGAGGAAGACGAAAAGATAAAACGGTATTTCCTTCTCTTTTACCTTTTCTATTTCATTTATTTAAATCTTTTTATTTTTAGTTTTTCTTTATAATATATGAAATTCATTAAATATACTTTCTAATATTTTAAAACCCAAAAAAAGACAAAGTGTATTTTGGGATATTTAAAATCTTGTTGACCAAAATTGATTGTAGGGGCTTATTTTTATACTATTTTTAAAAAACATAGTGTCCCAAATTTAATTAGATAAAACACGGGATCCAAACGTATAATGGAGAAAAACACATAGTTCAAGAAAGTATAAATCAAATTTTATATGATGATTTTGGACTTATATGTAACTTATAAACCAACTTAGATACTTTCACTATGATTATTTGAATTTTAGACTAAGTTTATTGACAAAGTATAGCAATTACAACTATAAACTATGACGACGATATTTATGTCATAAAAAAAGTATTAATTAGGTACAACTTTATTCATTGAAAATATTCTTATTTTTATATTAACTTTTTTTAGTATATATATAGAGTATTGATATTTGGCACTTAAGGTGCTCAACACCATGTAAGGTGACTTTTTATGATTAGTTAGCGATGTCTTATAATACTTATTAAATTCAAATAAGTGAGACTTAATATTGGATTGCACCAATAACGGTATGTCACCTTCTTGTGGTATTGGGCATCAGTGGTGCCTCTTAGCAATTCTCATATATATATATATATATATATAAAAGACTATTTTTTTCGTTAACTTAATTAGTAATGACACATTTATCTTAATATTGGATCAAATATTTAAATTATGCAACTATATATTAATCTTATGTCATGACAACAATCAGCACATGCACTGTGTACATTACCTATGAATCACACAGTATATGTTGGTTCCTATGTTGTTTCCCAAGTAAACACTCATCTTCATGTGTGTTGTAATTCGTATATTTGAACGAGGAAAAATAAACAAATTTCTTATGTAGTCATGGCTATAATCAGCACACTCTATCTGTTAGGTAATCGTATGTACAGCATCACAAATCATTAACTTACATTTGGCGAGTATATATATATATACTACGTACGTTATCCATTTCAAGATAGGCTTCATAACAAGACCAATAATCTACAGTATGTTCAAGTAACCCGTGATCAGTTAAAGAGCATATAAACACGTGCGTAAGGTTCACCATCTGCATCAGCACCGTATACTTTCCTATATAAACGATCATCAAGCAAGACCATCGATGTGATTATATAATATAACGATCAAGAAAATATTAGATTAATTATCAGAAGAATTAACATCCACAAGCTGCATTTTTTTCGATTTTCACTAAAATTCGCAACTATAGTAATTCGGAACGAAGTAAAAAGTAGTTAAAAACCGAAGTAAAAAATAAGATTTCTACTTCGGTTATTATGTAAAAACCGAAGTAGAAAGTGAGGATTCTACTTCGGTTTTTACATAATAATCGAAGTAGAAAGTGAGGTACGCTTCTTTGCTGGACACTTTCTACTATTCTTTGCTGGATACTTTCTACTTTGGTTATTATGTAAAAACCGAAGTAAAATCTCCATTTTCTACTTCGGTTTTTACATAATAACCGAAATAGAAAGCCCTTTTTTTAATAATTATTTCTAATTATTTTTAAATGGTCCAATTCTATTTATATATTTTTTTCCCCTAATTTTTTTTTAAATAGTCTAATTATATGAATTTATAATTATATATATTTTTACAATTGGAATTGATTTATTTTTCATTTAATTTATAACAGAAATAAAAATCACAAAATTTATACACTTAGAATTAAAATTCTTATAAAATTAAATATCTATACATTCACATAATTTTTAAGTAGAATAACCTAATCATTCATATATACATTCACATAATTGTAGTTAAGTAAAATATATAGTCTAAACATTTATATATACATTCACATAAAAATAAATGTATGTATAAATAAAATAGTCTTACTAATAAATTTAAGTAATCAATCGACTTAATTATTATTGTTGGATTGGCAAGATGTCCTCTCGACCCTTGGCGACAATTTGGCTACTAGTATTTTTGTCATTTAGTTCATTGTACGAAACAAACCAATGATAGATTAAATTAGTAACTTGTAACAACACTTAAAAAATTTCCTAATTTGCTAACACTTACAACTCTTTCTTCAATTCTTTGTCCAAATTATCTTCGACAAGAGTCTTCTTCGTTTCTCGCGCTCTTATCCAAATTTCATATCCCTCTACATCTTCCACTCCTAGTTTTTTTTTCTAGGACATCCAATATAATTGAAGTTTAATTATTAAATTTTGCTAAGTCTAACAAAATTTCGACAACATAACAACTGCATTTTAACATCTCCAAAAATTTAAAAACCTGTAAATAACTCACAAAATATCTCGACATAATGTGCGAATTGAAAAATGAAAACAATTAATAAAATCTATAAAAAAAATTGACAGAGTTTCCTTTGTTTTTGTAGCATATCCCAATTTTATAATTATACATAAATTCTACACAAACAAACACAAAATCAACACACATAATTTCATCTTTATATTACCGCCAACAGCAAATTTCCCAGAACCTACATCACTAAAGTAAAACATGCATGATTTAACTCTAATTTTATAAATAAATATTGCAATAGTAATAAATAAAATTTAAAGATTACTCACCTCCAATATTACTCTTGAAGTCACCCAAAATCAATACCAAATTGGCAACTAAATCAACAACCCTACTAAAAAGCTTAAACAAAAACAAATAAAAATTAATTACATAATTAATTAAACTAGTTACATAATCATCAAACAATATATCAAGCTAGCAAGTTATAGAAAATAAAAAACAAATGTCACTAATAATCCAAACATTTCAAGTTCTAACATTGTCAACAACATTACCTATTGAAGTTATGTCTAGAAATTTAAAAAGCAAGTCACAACAATTTTTAAATTTTACTAATACATATATAATTAATAACATTATATAAAATAATAAAATAAATAAAAAAATATAACACAAATATACTAAAAAATAGCTATTAAATTCGGAATAATATAAAAAAAATTAACACAAACAAAGTTTTAAGATAACAAACATTCTTTGGTGCTCAAAATAACCTATAAATCAATATTAGCAACTCTAAAACTTATATATAATAAAACACATTATATCTATAAGAAAAAAAATCTGAAAATAATATAGAAAATAAAAAAAATCATACAAACAAAGATTTAGTGATTCATACCTTTTTTGAAGCTCAAGAACACATTTTATATAAGAAAACCAGTCAAAGTCCAATAACAATACCCATTTTCGAACCCTAAAATTACTTACACCCAAAGTCTTTATTTCTTCCTCAAAAATTAAAATTGAACTAATATTTCTGTTTTTAAGTAGGAAAAATAGTTTCAAATGGTAAAAAAAAACATAAAAAATTGTATATTTAGTGAAACTCTTGTGAGAGTACGACAACAATAGAAGTTTTCTGGGTGTGGCGTTTGAGATTTTTGCTTCAGAGAGACGAATAAGGCATGAGAGCTATATATTAAGGGTATTAAAACTCTTTTACTTCGGTTCTTATATAAAAACCGAAGTAGAAAGTACCATTTCTACTTCGGTTTTTATATAAGAACCAAAGTAAAAGCCTTCAAGGCCGCGTTTGGTTCATAAAAACTGAAGTGAAAAGTCTTAATATAGTGTGCAAACCAAACATGACCCTTGTCTATTTATTTTAACTTCGTTTTTTTAAGAAACCGAAGTAATAGTCTATTTTTATGTACTACCATTCACAAAAGCGAAGTAAATACTCATTGAAAGATTTTTACTTCAATTTTTTTATATTAAAAAACGAAGTAAAAACCTATATTTTTAGTAGTGATCATGGCAATTGTTTCGTTAGAAGCTCAAGCAATGGCTGATATAAGCTTTCATGATTATTCTTTGGTTATGGATTTTGAAGAATGGGAGCGAATGAAAGAGTTAGAATCACCTCCACCACATTTACTAGCCGAAGATGAAGAAGACAAAGTCGATGATCATTATCGAGTTGTGACCAAGAAGATTGTCCTTGACTCTAGTCAAAGTACTAGTACAGTAATTTCATTTGATTTGGAGAGGTTCTTAAACTCTTGGTTTAATAAAATGTTGTCTTATGTGATAAAATTATAATGCTATTATTGATGGTCATCAAAGAGAAGATAATACTTACTCAAGGTTAGATGCGAAAAAGGGTTTCGAGCAGTTACGACATCATCAACACTTCCAATTTCAAGAAAAATCTGATCCCAGTTTAGAATTTAGAGGATATATATCAATATTATGATTCCATTTGATTGGTCGAAGTTTGCATGTATGATTAAAGTTTCGATATTTGTAATGTTGTGACCAAATTAAGACCTGTATTATTATAAAGCAGATATTATTTTGACTTATTAGTTATTCTTACTACATGCGTGGCCGTATAAAAGGTATATATAAATATAAATCTAAAAATTACACTATAAATTTAAAAAAAAAATTGAAAGATATGAAATTTTACAAAAAATTACAAAAATACAAATAACAATTTGTAATAGTTTTTTAATAGTCTGTTATAATTTTCTATTTAGCCGGTAAATGTTGTTTACAAAATTGTAACATATAGTTACAAACTTGTAAATTTTAGTTACAATATTGTAAATTTTAGTTACAAAAAATTTGTAACTTTTTTCATATTTCGTATTTTTAGTATTTATTTTAAATCTTAAGTATTTTTGTAAATTTCTCATTATAACATTAATTAAAGAGTGATAAAAAAAATACTAGCAAACACCACAAGAAAAATATTTTAATTATTACAACTATATATATTGTGACATTCTACTAAATAAATTTAGTTAAATTTTTTATTTAATATTTAATATTTAATATCATTTAATAAACTTATTAAACACATTTGTTAAGAAAATTTTCATTTGATATTGTTTCTGTGGTTTTTTTTTTTAATTTTCAAATATATAGATTTTAAATTCCCATATAAATAGTTAAATTAAGAAATAAGCCATAATTTTTTACATAATTAAAAAATTTTATTATATATTTATTTTTTCTTCTTTTAGTCAAATTTAATTTATTCTTTATTTTTTTGAGCATTTTAATTTCAAACGTTTACTTGTACTATCTAATATTAATATATATATATATATGGAAGACTTCTCAATGGTTACCACCCATAGATGGGTACTAACAATTATGATGATTTGATAACATAGTGACTTGGTATAGCAAGTCACCAACAGGTAAATATTTTTTTCTACATTAATTTCGAATTTAGTTATTTTTCTTTGGTCGTAATTAATGTTGTGTCCAACTAATGAGAGATACTGTTGGGGTTTTATGCCCTAATTAAAACTCAAATTCTTTGTAATCTCATTTTATTATCAATAAAATAATATAAATCATTTTTTGACTTAGTCAATCACTTTGCTGACATGTTTTATTTTCATGATTATTTATTTAATATAAATTTCTATTAAATCCCGAGCATATAGCTAATCTTATTTATAGTGACGTAATCACAGTGGAATATAAATATGATTATATGTTCAAAATAAGTTAGTCCTAAGATTAGTAAGTGCACAGGATTTACACTGACTTGCCAATCTATGATATAATCTACTTACACATTACAGTGTTATGTTCTTTCCAGAACATTAGCAAAGTAGATAAGATCAGATGTATTTGTTACATCGGACAGGACAAATATTGACAGCTAATAAGATAAGTAAACATACCGTTATTATATATTATAGTCATATCATATAGTTGACCATAGGTCAATTCAATATCAATTATGAGTGGTTAGTATTCTAACTGATTGTATTATTTGAGTTCTTTGACTTGTTCGTTACCAGCTTACCTTACGGACTAGCCCATACTTACATCTTGGGAACTCTGTAGTATAATTGAGTGGGAGTGTTAATCATAGATATGAACCTATAGCTTCTAATGAAGAAGTGAAACGATGGTTTCCTTTTAGTTTGGTTCAAGGTGTTAAATGATAGAGATCTCATTTCAGTAATTAAATTAGTTTATTGAAATATCATTTATAAGGAACTAAGTGTTTTAAGGATAAAATACAATGGGGGGGGTAAATCGGAATTTTAGCCCTATCTCATTGTAGACCGTCTATGGAGGATTGAGTAACAATTATGGTTGTAACAATGGATAATTAATAGCGTATCTATATTTGTTATAGAGCGTTCTATGAATTCAAGAGTGCAATTCCAAGTCTATAGTGGAGTCACGATGAATTAATAAGTTAGTAAATTTATTTGTTAGATTTATGATAACTTATTGGAGCTTGATTTCATAGGCCCATGGTCCCTATTGTACCTTGGATAAAATCATCTAGATAGTCTCAATTAATTGATTTAATTATCAATTAGAATTATCAAAGTTGACCAGGTCAATTTTGGATAGTTTTACAGAGTTATGTAATTTTGAGAAGAAAAGAGAAATTATGGCAGATTTATTAATTAAGATAAATTGGTATCTAAATTAATAAATAAGTTTAAATCAAGGTTCAAATTATAAATAATTAATTTGATAAATGATTTAAATAATTATTTAATTAATTAAATCAAAAGAAAATAATACAGGCCTTGATTTGAAGTACAATGGGTTTATAATCAAGTGGGAAATTTCACGGGCCTAAAGCCCATGATAATTTCGACCTAGGACTTTAAAATGACTATTATTTTATTGATTTTTTAATTAAATTAAATGGTCTAATTGAGTCTATAAAAGGAGTGCTTAGAGAGAAGTCAAAACATAAGTTTAATCATTGGTTTTCTGATAGTTTTAGATTCTCTCTAAACACAAGTCCTTTTCTAAGCCTCTTTGTTATTTTCTCTTCTTCTCTCTATATCTATCTCATGTGTTGAGAATTGCCCACACTGGTCTAGGTGATTCTAAGGATACATTGGAAGATTGTGAAGAAAATAGAAGATCGGTTCAGTTTCTTGATAATACTCTGCGACAGAAAGGATACAAGAGTTAGAGAAACTGAAGGAATGACTCTTTCATTCCGCTGCGTATACTATAAGTATTCTATTCTTTGTTTCTCTTTGAATTCAATTTTAGAAACATGTTTTAGGCTATCTTGTATTAATTTGTTTAATATTAGATTTACATGAAAATAAATAAAAATCATGTATAAGTTTTCCCAACAACTGGCCTCAGAGCCTTTGGTAATCTTTATTTTCATGCATGAACATGTTTAAAATTAGATTATTTGATATGTTTGAATAATTTGATGGTTTTCATGTTTTTATGAAACATATTGATTTTATGTGAATTTTAACAATTTTTTAGGTTATTTTGTTGTATTTTCTATGATATTAATTTTATATATGCTTTATTTTGTGTAAAACATATTAAAAATTAATTAAAAAAAAATTTTGGTTTGAAAAATTGCACACAAAAAAAAAAATCGAAAATTTTTGCCTGGCTGCCATGCGCGCGCGCACGCACCCGCGTGTGCCCAGGCCAAATTTTTTTTTTTTTTTTTAAATTCAAGACAATTAAAATTGTGGAAATACATTATTTATAATCAAAACAAAAAATTTATCATAAAATAATATATTTTTGTTAGTTGAGATTTAAATAATTAGATATTTTCTACAAAGATTCAAATTCAAATTTAAAAATAGACTAACAACTTAATTTTAAATCTTTTAATATATTAAAATATTAGAATTATGATATCAGATATTTAAAATATTTTCATTTAAATTGTTCATTTTTTTATCAAATCTTTATTTGAAAATATAAATATCTTTTTATTTTATAATTTTTAATATTTAAATAATTTGAAATTTGAATACTGTTAGTTAGATATTTTTATGGATATTTGAATTTGTTTAACTATTTTGAGATATTTTAGGATTGTTATAATTATTTATATTTTATTTTATTTTATTTTATTTTTTAATGGTTAAAATATTAGCTAATAGTTATAACAACACAAGATATTTTGGAAAATAGTTAAGATATTGATTTTAAAATTTAAAATTGATTAAATTTTGAAAAATATCATTTTTTTCCAGCCAATTAATAAAATATTTTTTTTTATAAATGAGATTTAAATTAACTTTGGTTAATTGTTGATAAATCCTGTTTAAATTAAATTAATTTTTTTTTCAAATTAACCTAAACCAAGTTGATTGTTGATAAATGAAATTTAAATTAACTATTGTTAATTGTTGATAAATTTCATTTAAATTGACTTATTTTTTGTAAAAATTTAATTAATTTGAATTTTTTGATAAATTCTAGATAATTAATTGTGGTATTTTTGCAAATGAAATAAATTGTGGTATTTTTGCATAAATTCATAGAATTGCTCATATAGTAACATGATTAGGCCCATCCAATTATAGCATGACTGTTTACACTATATGTGGTATTTTTGCAATTGGGCTTAGATGCATATAGTGGCCCATATGTTTGTTAGATATATGGTATTTTGCCAAATAAAATATTCATAAAATGATAGGTTTTATTTGGGCCCATTAGAAAATGTAAAGTTTAAAATTCCTCTCTTGTAGATGATTCCACTTGTGAAGGCCCATTTACTTTGCATGACTATAGTGGGCCTAATCAATTAATAACAATTAATAAAACGAAGATTTAAATTCCTGTCTTTTGGACTTTGTTTAGAAGATAGGGGGCCTTTGTAGTAGGAACGACATACTGGACACAGCCCTCCTTCATACAATAAGGCACATTTACCTGAGTTGGACTTAATTGTATAAGTTCATTATATTAGTTAAACCTAAATATTGATTAGCAACAAATTAATCCTAAATTAATTGAATTTGTTTCAATGTGACACTTTAGAATTAATAGGAAATTATAGGACTTTGGTTTTGAAAATTTTAATCAGTTTAATTTTTTTGTGGAAAACCATAGTCATTAATTTTCTAAAAATAAATAATAAAAACATTTTTTTAAATTTTATAATGAGCTTATTTTAAGATTTTATTCGATCTCCACCGTTGGTTTAACATAGTCAATAGCTTAATAGGGCATCGAGGCGCTTTGATTCGTCCCCCTACGGAGGTGTTCATTAGTTATTTTGACAATGTTAGATTTCGAAAGATAGATAATTATAGGTTAAATTCTACTTGACTCACCCCTACGATGACTACTAGGACTAAATCTATGATTATTGAAACTGTGGGTCTAGCTCATAAAATAAGAGATTTTGTTTTCTTATTTTAATCGAATAGTAGGTTGTTAATAGTGGTGTCCATTATTAAATGAGTTTACACTACACTCTATTTAACTAGTGGTATTTTTTGACTCTCGCCAACCGGGACAGAATATCATAGATTAGTTAAAAACCTAAAGAAATATAGATATGATTGTTTTTGGTATTTTTTTCTCATATCTTACATATTTTTGGTATATGTTGTGCTATTTCTTGAAATGTGTGTGAATAGAAGTTTTATTGAGAAAATGTGATTGATTTCTATTTTATTGGTAATTTGTAGTTTTAAGTTATGACTATGTCTACTCCCATCCTTTCTCAACTTTCAATGGAGAAACTCACTAGAGAAAACTTCCATAAATGGAAGCAAAACATCAACATTGTGTTGATTGGTGACAACTCCAAGTTCGTCATGACTGAGGATTCCCCAGAAGTTCCAACTGAAGGAGCTACCAAGTCTGTGAGGGACAAGTATGAGCGTTGGCAGGCGGCTAACAACAAGGCGCGATACTACATGTTGACTAGTATGGTCGACACTCTTAAAACAAAGATGGAGAATGTCGAGACAGCCTATGAAATCATGGATCAACTCCAAGACATGTTTGGTACCAAGTCAGCGCAGACTCATTTTGAGGCCACCAAGAAATATGCCAATGCTCGAATGGCACATTCTCAACATGTTTGTGATCACCTGATCAAGATGACAAACTACTTTTAGGAAGTTGAAATGCACGGAGCTATAATAGATGAGGAAACTCAAGTTGGCTTAATCCTCAACAGTCTTTCTCTAGCTTTCCTTCCATTCACCACCAACTATGTGTTGAATAAACTCAACTATGGTCTGACGCAGCTCATGAATGAGCTTCAGACTTTTGAGTCTATCATGGGTGGAGCAAGTAAGGGAGGAGAAAAGAAGACAACTACTACTACTGCTTCTGATCCAACTAAGGCTGAAGCTAACCAAGCTTCATCTTTAAAAGCTGGAAACAAGAGGAAAGGTGGACAAAACAACAACCCCAAGCCTGCAAAGGCTGCAAAGACGAGTGCACAACCAAGTGCACAAGCGCCTAAGGGGAAGAACAAGAAAAACAAGAAAGGTAAAGGTAAGTGTTTTCACTGAAAATTGAAAGGGCATTGGAAACAGGATTGCCCCAAGTTTCTAGTAGCTAAAAACAAAGGTAATGATTATAGTTCATTTATCTTAGAAACATGTGTTTTAGAGAATGATAAATCTGTTTGGATTATTGATTATGGATCTACCAACCATGTTTGCAACTCTTTATAGCTTCTTGAATAGTGGGAGGAAGTGAACGAAGGCGGCTTAAAGCTTAGAGTTGGGAATAGAGCGTTCGTTGCGGTCCAAGCTAGAGGAAGAACTCGTCTGAAGTTCGGAAATAAATTTTTAATTTTAAATGATGTATTTTTATTTCGGATTTTAGTAGAAATTTAATTTCAGTTTCCATGTTGCAATTAGAATGATTTGTTATGACTTTCACAAGTTTTAATATATCTATTTCTTTCAATGGATCACAATTGTGTATTGCATGTTTGGAAAACGGGCTTTATATTCTGCGACCTAATGAACCCCTCGCTAATAATGATTTATTCAAAATAGCTAAACCTAGGACCAATAAACGTCAAAAGACCAATAACGATAATATGACGTATTTATGGCACTTGAAACTAGGTCACATTGGCTATGATAGGATTTAAAGACTTACAAAGGACGGACCTTGAGGGAATTCACCTTAGGTGAATTACCTGTCTGTGAATCTTGTCTAGAAGGCAAACTGACCAAGCATCCATTCTCTGCAAAGAGTGATAGGGCCAAAGAACTACTTGGTCTTGTGCATTCAGATGTTTGTGGACCTTTGAATGTACAAGCCATGGGTGGTTTTGAGTATTTCGTCACTTTCATTGACGATTACTCTAGATACTCATGTCTTTACCTAATGCATAGTAAATCAATATCATTTTCAAAGTTTCAGGAATTCCTAGTAATGGCTCAGAACCAATTAGGTAAAACGTTAAAGATCTTGCGATCTGATAGGGGTGGAGAATATTTGGATATGCAGCTCCAAGATCATTTAACTGAACTTGGGATTTTATCATAACTTACTGCCCCAGGTACTCCGCAACAAAATGGTGTAGCGGAACGCCGGAACAGAACTTTATTGGAAATGGTTAGATGCATGCTTAGTTACTTAATGTTAGAGAATATATATTATTGCTGAATGGAATTATGGAAAAACCAAACACAACTCTATGCAAAAATACAATGGACAAGATAATATTGCTTAAATGAATATTACAACTCAATTGCTCAAAATACAAGTAAATAGAAAGATGTAGAAGAAGAAGATTACAAACTCAATACTATAACAATACAAGTAAATAAGATCAACAAGATCAAAAGAATGAAAACACAATCAAACTCTCACACAACCAAAGTGTAGAGTAGTGGGGATCACCAACTTGAACAAGGTTCAAGACCTTTGTCCAAAAGCTTATTTCCCCCTATTCTCTAAGCACTAAGGGATCTCTCAAGGAAATATCTCTCTTGAATAATCAAGCCTCAAGGTGTATTTTTCAGCAAAAGTGCTTTGTGGATGAAAAATGGTGTGTCATACAAGTGAGCATTAGGCTCCTATTTATAGAGTTTGAGATACCCTTTGGATTTCAAATTCCACCAACCCCATGGCTGTTACCAATGTTTAATTGGATTAATATGGAATTAAAATTGAGATTTGGGAGTTATTTGGGTTTTTAGAACCGTTCAACACATTTGGAAAAAACTGAAAATTTGGCCTGAAATGCACCTGTGGCTGCGGCCACCATCATTTAGTGGCCGTGGCCACAGCCCATTTTCAGCACTTGAAAATGTGTTGTTTTTCCAAATGGTTCCAAACCCTCCCAAATGATTTTGTAACTCCCAAAACACATTATTGAGGTTAAAATCATATCTCCAACAGCCATATTTCATAATGGCTTTATGAAATCCAATCTCAAATGTGTAACATATAATATACACATTATTGGGTAATATTTGGGAGTTACAAATTTGTAACTGATTTTGTAACTCCAAAATATGTCACATTTGAGCACAGACATGTGTCCAATTTTGTGACTCTCAATAATATGTTACAAGGTGTGACAAATCACATTTTGTCACATTATTTAATCTAATATTATATTATATGAAATAATATAACATTCCCCTACTAGATTAAATAATCACTTTTTGTAACACTTATTTAATCAATCAAACATTATATTAAAATATAATATTCCCCCACTTGATTAAATAATCACTCTCTATAGAAACCTTTGCATTGGTGCATAAATTAAAATGTCTTTCGACTTGAATTTTACTTTAGTGTAATTATCACAAAGTTTGTTGAAATTTTGGTTGCCGAAGCATTGAACCACTATCCCTTGATAACAAACTGGTGATAACACACACACCTTTGCTATGTTCACTTGAGACCTCAATGTCTCGCTTTTGCACCGTTAATGGCCATGTGCACATTCCATTCATAGACTTTTCTTGAGAATGACTCCCAATTCTCATGAGGGGTGGCACCACCCCTAGGTCTATATAGGAAGAACTCTTACAGTATTTTGTTACCCTAAAATACTTGTCTTTTCAAGACTGAGTTCTATTAAAAAACCTTTCGGTTTTAACCCTCATTTTGGTAACACACTAGTACTCATATCTCAGATGGGACAAAATTTGAGTACTACTATCTATTCACTTGATTGACTTGTTATTACCTATTGAACCTAATACTAGTTTGGTTACTAGTATTAAGATAGGTTACCATCAACCGTGAATCTCTTTAGGGAGTCTAAGTCCCACCCCTTGAAATGTAGAAATGATTCCATTCGAATTATTTCTTTTCTCATGTATGCATACTTAGACACTCTCATTATTTTATTCAAACTTTGTTTCTAGCCATAGTTTGATTAAAATAGTTACCCCTTTAAATTAGTGATTTTGACCATAGTCAACACCCCCACTATTTTATAGTTTAATATCCAAGATAAACATTTGAATATTAATTCTAGAAACCTCTTTGTTTCTAAAATTCTCCTTTATGTTTTAAATTGATTCCTTCTTGAATCAAAATATTACAAACAGTAACTTTAGACACCAAGCATGTCTAGATCTATCCATTCTATACACATATAACAAATGTGATTTAAAATGTGGAATTCCAAATCACCTATTTGATAGGATGACCAAATTAATCAATTGATTAACAACAAAATAAATTGATTAATATTGGAGCATCACCCCCACATTTCTGTAATGCCCCAAATTTCCTAATAAGGTTTAGGACCTTGATTAGGAGGCCGGGAGGGCCATAATTGATTTAATATGTTATAAAATGAATATATGCATGTAAATGTGAATTATGTTATTATATGATGATAAATGCATGCATATGGGTGTACTTATAATGATAAGGGCATTTTGATAATTTGGCCTATTGGGTGCATATTGAAATCTGTGAATGAGATTTTATTATTATGGGGATATATTCAAGCTATTTGGCATGAGACGATCATAGATTATGAGTTAGCGGTTTTATCATAATGGGGTCAACTTTGGGGTAATAGGAATGTTTATTTGGTGATAGATTGGGAATATTTGAGATCAGGGTGAAATTCTGGAAGTTTTGACTATAATGTCCCCGGGGGTGATTTCGGGACCCCGAGCACTAGGTTTTATTTGAGGTTACTTAAGCTTGAAGTAGCTTGACAGATAAGAACGTACGTTAGAAACTTCTCGTTCTCTCTCAGAACAGACCATTTTACCGTTTGAGCCTTTTTGAGGAAATCTTGAGTTCTAGGAGTCGGAATCAAGCGAGGGTCGAGGCATAGCGATCCTAGGAAATATTAGAAGCTTCTTAACCAAAGGATTTGATGAGAAACAACCCAATCGAAGGTAATCTAAGTTTGAAGTTTTAAGTTTTTAAAGTTTTTAAGCTTAGAATTGGACTTTGTTAATTGTTGAGTTTTTGGTTGGTTTGAACTTTGGGGTTTGAGGGTTTTGGAGTATTGGGAAGCTTGGGAACTTTGATTTGATGATTGGGGAATGTTTGGGTATGTTTTTGGAAGATTTGGAGTGTTTAAAACGCATTTGGGAATGGCCCAGGGTTGGGGGCTGCGGCCCTGTTCTTGTGCGCCGCGGCCCTAGTTCGAAGAAGCAGGTGTCAGGAAGTTACCCTTGTTGGGCGCTGCGGCCCTTGATGGAGGGCGCCGCGGCCCTTGCCTCAGATAACCCTGGGGGCCGCGGCCCAAGGTGCTAGGGCCGCAGCCCTTGCCCTGTTTTCACCCCGTTTGCTCGTTTTGACCCCGGGAACTTAGCAATGGGCCCCGGGAGTGTCCCTACTATTTGGATTAGTTTGGATTGATCTCTTGGGGTCTAGATATTGGTGTGTAACCTTTGATTATCATGTTATTAATGGTATTCCATATATGGTTATGATTAGGTGACCGCTAAGGACTTAAAGGTTGATCGTTCTCAAGGATCGTTCTTATATTGGTACTAGCTCGAATCTGAGGTAAGAAAACTGCACCCTGTGTACATGTGACATGCATGGCTATCATTGAAGCATGTTGGTTGATTATTGAGTATGACATGCATGGTTATTATTGATGCATGTTGGATGTTTAAATGTAAATGTTGATAGCATAATGAATGCTTGCCAATCTTGCCCATTTGCATATGACTGTTGTTGAGGCATGCTTGAGGATTAAGTGAGATGCATGTGATGCACGAGAAACATGTGATTAGGGCATGCCATGAATGATGGATATGAGATTGGCCAGAGCTTGAGTCTCTGAATTTGTGCATGATTATGATTATGCCAGAAACTGTTTAGTAAGCATGCTGAATGCCCTATTCTTGGATAACTGGCATATGATATATGTTGATAGCATTGCTTACTTGTGTATGGTACTAACTAATTAGTCAGAATCGACAAAAGTGTTAGTATCAGCTGTGAGGCTGTGACTTATTTGTCAGGCTCGGCAGTGTTACTAGACACAGGTCAGGAAGCGCTGACTTATTTGTCAGAACGGCCTTAGCGTGTATCACGCAGGCCAACAGAGATTAGATCTAATCGACTACTAGCATTGAATGAGTCAAGGAGCATTAATGCCTGACCGACCCTGAGGGTCAATGAACAAAAAGAGCCTGGAGGCTAGTGGCTTAACTAGCAGCCACTCTCCCGCTACAAAACAGAGCCTGGAGGCTAGTGGCTTACCTAACAGCCACTTTCCTGCTAGACAAGAGAGCTTGGAGGCTAGTGGCTTACCTAACAGCCACTCTCCCGCTAGAAAACAGAGCTTGGAGGCTAGTGGCTTACTTAGCAGCCACTCTCCCGCTAGAATCATGTGATGATCACCCATTGGTTTGAAAGCTTTATGTTCAGTGTGATTATAATGATAATCATTTGATAATGTTTATGAAAAGTGTTATGTTTTCTTGCTGGGCTTCGGCTCACGGGTGCTATGTGGTGCAGGTAAAGGCAAGAGGAAGCTGGACCATCCTTGAGTTGGAGAGCTTAGGTGATGACGTGTACATATGCAGCTGATCGACCGCCACGGCCGAGGTTTAAAGTGGAACTAGGGTTGAACCCTGTTTTGCCGCTTAGAACGGCTTGTAGTAAATATTTTCTGTACTAAACTCTGAGTTGTATTTTTGGGATCCCAATGTATATATTAAACGTTCTAATGAAACTTTACAACATAACCAAAGTGTTTAAACCCTAAACCGCTAATCATACTTAGATCACGTTTTGGCCAAATGACTCGGTTAGCGAGTTTAGCACTATTTACAAGGCACACCGTAACGGTCCCAGGAGTTGGGGCGTTACAATTTCTCACATAATGATAATAAAATATCACTTTAAAATAGAAATCTCTTCATTTCTATTAAGTCATTTATCCTCCAAGATAAATCTATGTTTCTCAATGTTCACCATGAGTCCTCTATGCCACATGATAAACTCTCAAGATAAAACCTCAATGTTTATCTTGATTTATTTACTTGCTAAAGTAAGAAACACTTATTTGAAAGTAACTTTCACTTGGTTGCTTTCTTTTATATATTTCACAAAATAAAATGTGAACACAAATGTAATGTGAGAATTTCTTAAACAAATAATCACACAATTTCATTTTTTTAGTTGTCTAAATAATCTCAAAATCGCTTAAACAACTTTTGTGTATTTCTTAAGAGTCTCTTTGAGATTCTTTTGAAGACATCCATTGATTTTCTCATCAAAATCAAAATGAAGATGTCAATTTTTAAACACTTTAAATTAAAGAAAATAAACTCTCATTGATTTATTTAAACACTTTGATTTCTTATGTTTTTGTTTAAAATTATTTCCTCATTGAGATTAATTTAAAAATATCACCATCTTTAACCAAAATGAATAAAGTTCTCTTTTATTCACCATTGGTGTAAAGATTCAAAATTGCTTCTCCAATTTTGAAATGTCTCCTCATTGAATATTTAAGAATTATTGTCACTAAATAATTCTCAAATATATTTCATTTGACCACACTCTAGACTATAAGTCTATTGGGTCAACATGTCATCCCATAATTTTTTAATCCACCTTGATCCATTTTTCTTGCAATGGCAAGACACAACCATTAAAAGATGTAACCCCCTTACGTTCATCTTTTCTTATCTCATAAAATGAGATGGTCAACACTTAAATGAGAAATTTAATTTCTCAAATAATTCTCTTTATTTACCAAATAAATGGTAACTCATCACATTTCAATAATATATGATAAACATATTTACATTATTATCACCTTAATAATCATATTATATGACATATCATAATAATCATGATAATTCTCATGTATAAATCAATATACATTTATATATTAACATAATTATGTCTCTAAGAAATTTCACACAATTTGTCAATATATATATCCATCATATTAGCATGGATTGTTAATCTCATAATAATATTGTATATCACAAATATCATACAATAATTCACATATCCACATATTGATATATTCTATTGATTCACAAAATCAATAAATAGGCATGTCATATAAAACTCATAAAATTGTCATCTTAATAATTTATCATTATCTCATAATAAGACAATTCTATAACATACTAGCATATTACCCAATAATCTACTAGATTGTTTACACATTAATCACATATAACAAAAACTCAAGGTATTATATTATCTTCTAATCTAACCACTAAAAAACAAAGAAGATTAGAAAACAATGAACCTCATTTATAAAATGTTCTTCTTCTCATTTCTATCACTATATGAAAACCATTAGATCTTCTAAGAAAACAAAAGAAGAACATTACCTTATCTTACCATCATTTCAAAGTTGGATCCTCACAAGATCTCTATGGTTTCTTCTTCCATTGAAAAGGAAATTAAGCTTTTGATTGTTAGAGAATATATATTATTGGTCAATGGAATTATGGAAAAACCAAACACAACTCTATGCAAAAATACAATGGACAAGATAATATTGCTTAAATGAATATTACAACTCAATTGCTCAAAATACAAGTAAATAGAAAGATGTAGAAGAAGAGGATTACAAACTCAATACTATAACAATACAAGTAAATAAGATCAACAAGATCAAAAGAATGAAAACACAAACAAATTCTCACACAACCAAAGTGTAGAGTAGTGGGGATCACCAACTTGAACAAGGTTCAAGACCTTTGTCCAAAAGCTTATTTCCCCCTATTCTCTAAGCACTAAGGGATCTCTCAAGGAAATAGCTCTCTGGAATAATCAAGCCTCAAGGTGTATTTTTCAGCAAAAGTGCTTTGTGGATGAAAAATGGTGTGTCATACAAGTGAGCATTAGGCTCCTATTTATAGAGTTTGAGATACCCTTTGGATTTCAAATTCCACCAACCCCCATGGCTGTTACCAATGTTTAATTTGATTAATATGGAATTAAAATTGAGATTTGGGAGATATTTGGGTTTTTAGAACCGTTCAACACATTTGGAAAAAACTGAAAATTTGGCCTGAAATGCACCTGTGGCTGCGGCCACCATCATTTAGTGGCCGTGGCCACAGCCCATTTTCAGCACTTGAAAATGTGTTGTTTTTCCAAATGGTTCCAAACCCTCCCAAATGATTTTGTAACTCCCAAAACACATTATTGGGGTTAAAATCATATCTCCAACAGCCATATTTCATAATGGCTTTATGAAATCCAATCTCAAATGTGTAACATATAATATACACATTATTGGGTAATATTTGGGAGTTACAAATTTGTAACTAATTTTGTAACTCCAAAACATGTCACATTTGGGCACACACATGTGTCCAATTTTGTGACTCTCAATAATATGTTACAAGGTGTGACAAATCACATTTTGTCACATTATTTAATATAATATTATATTATATGAAATAATATAACACTTAACTCTAACAACTTCGTTCTGGGGACATGCAATTGAAACCGCGAATGACATTCTCAATGTCGTGCTGTCTAAATCAATCCCCCAAACACCTTTAGAACGCTGGAATGGTCGTGAACCTAGTTTACGCCATTATAGAATCTGGGGGTGTCCCGCCCACGTCCTGAGGAAAAAGGGGGGAAAGCTAGAACCGCGAACTGAAGTTTGCATGTTTGTTGGCTATCCTAAAGGTACTCAGGGTGGACTTTTCTATAGTCATTCAGAAAAGAAAGTGTTTACTTCTACAAATGCTACTTTTCTGGAAAATGACTATGTCCAGAACTTTAAACCTCGTAGCAAAGTAGTTTTAGAGGAGATGGTTAAAGAATTGATTACAACCAATGTTCCATCGTCATCAACGCGAGTTGTTGATGAAATTCCCACTCTTCATGTCCAACCGACACAAGTCGATTTAAATGAAGAAAGTACCACTGTTCCTGAGCAAACAGTCACGGAGCCTCGTCGTAGTGGGAGGGTTTCTAGGAACCAGTTCGCTATAGTTTGGATGGTGAAACCAATATGGTTGTTGGTGACACTAGTGATGATGATGATTCATTGTCTTTCAAACAGACAATGGCTAGCCCTGAAAAGGAACTATGGCTCGAAGCCATGAAACAGGAAATGGAGTCCATGCACTCAAATTCTATCTGGGATCTTGTGGAAGCACCTAGTGACTTTAGGGCCATTGGGTGCAAGTGGATCTATAAGAAGAAACGAGGTGTTGATGGAAATATCGATACTTATAAAGCTCGATTAGTGGCAAAGGGTTATACCCAAAGAGAAGGTGTAGACTATGAGGAAACTTTTATTCTGGTAGCCATGCTAAAATCTATTCGCATCCTCCTATCCATAGCAGCCACTCTCAACTATGAGATCTGGCAAATGGACGTCAAGACAGCTTTTCTTAATGGAAAGCTTGACGAAGTCATTTATATGGATCAGCTAGAAGATTTAAAGTAGCTGGACAAGAAGGAAAAGTTTGCAAGTTGAATAGGTCCATTTATGGACTTAAGCAAGCTTCTCGTTCTTGGAATCTTAGGTTTGATGAAATAATCAAAACCTATGGCTTTGAACAAAATATTGATGAGCCCTGTGTTTACCAACTGAAGGCAAATCAAATAGTGGTATTCCTGGTTCTTTATGTAGATGATATCTTACTCATTGGAAACAATGTTAAGAAATTATCAGATGTGAAGAATTGGCTGAGCACTCAATTCCAGATGAAGGATTTGGGTGAAGCAAGTTATGTTCTAGGTATCCAAATCATCAGGGATAGAAAGAACAGACTCTTAGCTCTATCTCAAGCAACTTACATAGATAAAGTGCTTTAACGTTTCTCAATGACAAATTCCAAGAAAGGGCATCTACCGTCCCGCCATGGAATTCATCTTTCAAAGAAGCAGTTTCCCTAGACTCCTGAAGAGGAAGATGCAATGAGAAAAGTTCCTTATGCATCTACAGTTGGAAGTCTGATGTATACCATGTTGTGTACTAGACCAGACATCTGCTATATAGTGGGAGTAGTTAGCAGGTATCAGTCAAACCCAGGACCGGAACATTGCTAGCAATTAAGCATATCCTGAAGTATTTGAGACGAACTAGGGATTATATGTTAGTCTACAAGGGTGGTGTTCTGAACCCTGTAGGCTACACTGATTTAGATTTTTAGACTGAGGTCGATGACAAGAAGTCTACTTCTGGAATGGTGTTTACTCTTGGGGGTGGAGCTATGTTATGGAGAAGAGTAAAGCAGTTTGCAATCTCAGATTCCACCATGGAGGCTGAGTACATAGCTACGTCAGAAGCAGCTAAGGAAATAGTCTGGCTTAAGAAGTTTTATTCAGATCTTGGTGTTATTCTAGAAATGGATAAACCGCTTGTGTTGTTTTGTGACAATACAGGAGCGATAGCTGTTGACGCGGTTCTTCGGCAACAGATAATTATATAAATAAGGAGAGGGATTAGTGCTAAGTGATGAACCGTAATAGATGAATGATCTCAAAGGAACATTATAACTCGAATACTTTTTTAGGTGGTTCAAAGGTTAAAATCATTCTAGTCCACCAGCCAATATTATTGATATATCTCGGATATTCCTTACAGGGTATTCCTTTACAAATTCAAAGCCAACCCTTTGCAACTCCCAGGGTCTCCATATTTATAGGGAGATGACACCTGGGTGTCGGCAAAGGAGGTCATCCCGTGACCTTCTTACCCATCATGTCACTTCTGCGACATTCATGATTAATTCCTAAAACCTGACAATGAAGTGTGGTCTAATCAATAGATAAGGGGGATAATGGGCCGCATGGCCCAAACCAGTCGTGGAGTGTCTGAACACGCACATTTATGCTGCGTGTCCGAGAATTCAGGAATGGAGTAGGCACGTGATGTCTGATATATGCACGTTTACATTGTGTGGTTGACTTTATAAAGAGTCGAAGGTGTCAGCTCAAGCTCGTTCCCCGAGCTTGATGTAGTCTCAACTCGTGGTGTCCACACTGCTGACCCGATGCCTTAGCACTCACTAAACCTTTGGCTATCTCGAGCTAGAGAGGTAGAGACCCGTAACAGCAGCTCCAGGTAGGTGGCATCCACGTGGCTGATAGAATTAAGCCCTTTCCCAGCTCGCTAATAACCCGTGGAGATTTAGGGCGTACATTTGCCCCCCAAGCCCCTGCTCGTGGCATATGACGTCACCTGGGGCCACAGTGGGGGATTTTAGGCTTCTTTGTGGACTCTCCATATCCTACCCATTACGCTGGTATCGGATACGTGGAGCATTGTGGTTGGTGACGGTCCGTCTTCCGAGAACCGCATTAAATGGCCTAGCCTATCTTCAGCCGTCGTTTCATCTTTCGAGTAGTGATCCTCGTATCCCCCATCAAGAAAATCAAACGGCCCTCATCCTTTGGCCTTTTACTTATATATAAGGCTGGCCACCTTTCGTATGAGCCACACTTTTATTTGAAAATTTTCTCTTCTTCTTCTTTCTTCTCAGACTCAAAACCCTTTCCTTCTTCCGGTCACTATTCCCAGCGTTCCAGAGGTTCATGCACGAGGGCTCTTCCGTGACTCCGGTATTAGCGATTCCAACAGGGCTTCAACCCAGATGCTCCTTTCACCCTTCATACAGCAAAAAATTTCTGTAAGTCCTACGTTTGTTGCATGCTTTAAATGTTTTCTCTCTCTTGCTTAGGTAAACTTTCTTCTTAGATGCATGCAGTAGGGTGCTTGTCTTTTGTTTTTCTTTGCTGGTATTTTGTGCGTAGGCTTTTATCCTAGGGGTATCGACTGTAGGAAAGAGGATGCTTAGGAACATGACTCATAGGACAAAGTTCTGGGGTGCTTTTCTGGCTAAAATTTTTTATGCCTGTTTGGAACAACAAGCTTCTAGGGTGCAAAAACCGGGTAGCTTAGGGGACACGCTTCACAGGCGGTTTTGCCTTTCGAAACTTTCCTTCCAAGGCAAAAATTATCCTGACCCTCCTGACACACGGATCCCGAGCAATTGGGGACCCGTTGGGAGCACAGGCGCATGTTCATAGAACCGCGTGGTCTCACTCGCCGCGGGCTGGGATTACCTCAGCCCATGTAAAGGAAACCCTTCGTGCTAGATTCTTTCTTATGCTTAGGTCGCCTTTTCTAAACTTTCTTCTTTGTTCGTTAGGCAACCAGATGGCACCCAAGAAGAGCGCATCCAAGAAGAGTGCTAGCAGTTCGTCTTCCCAGCAAGCCAGCAAAGGGAAAGAGGTGGCCACAGATTCCCCGATCCCCAACTTTGGTCCCACCGTGGAGAAGGAGGTCGAGGTGGGGCCCGACGCCTTTTTCGAGGCCGAGAGGATTGCCTCGAAGGTCACCACCCAAGGGAAAGTTAACAAAATTATGCTTTCCCATAATATTGAGATAGGGAGGGGCGCTCTAGATGCCCGACTTCCCCTTGAGGGTGAGCGGAGCTGCGCACCGCTCGACGAGGAGTACGCCGCCTGGAGCGATGAGCATCTCAAGGCTGGGGCCTTCCTTCCACTGGACCAGTACTTCGTGGATTTTTTAAATTACGTGAAGCTGGCCCCCTTCCAGCTCCCCCCTAACTCCTACCGTTTGTTAGCGGGGTTGAAGTATTTGTTCCTGAAGAAGGAATGGGAGGTCCCCACGCCGGCAGACATCCTTTACTTCTTTTGTCTCAAGGCCAGCCCGGACCAACGAGGGCGAGGTGACGGGTTCTACTACCTGACCCATTTTCCCAATTCAGCTACAATCTGTAATGACCCACTAATCTAGACTAATTGGACCATTATCGAAACTATACATAAAACTTACATTTTTACGAAAATACCATAATTTATTGAGTAACTTGCAAAATAAGAGTTATTTACAAATAAACAGAATACTAAGAAGGATTTTGGGATCCCATTGTCTTTAAAACAAAACAAGATTTAAAATAAAAGACATTTCATAATAATGCGGAAAATACACATAAAAACCATAAAAACATAAAAGGAGACTATATCCTCGAATCGAATAACGCTCGGCCCCTTGACTCCATTCATCATCGATACACATTCTCCAAGCGTCACGAATCTTTCCGCCTCTAAACTTATTTTCCTGCACATAAACAGAAAGGAGTGAGCCTAATGCCCAGTAAGGAAAATCTAACACAAAGTCACATACATAATTTCATAAGAAAACATAAAGACTTAACATAATACATATAACATACACTTATTATAATGGCCATTATTACTTGGGGTCCCATAGACTAAACAAGCATATGCCCATGGGGTTAATGGGGTCCTACTAGCTAAGTAGGTCATATGCCCATAACCCATTTGGGGTCTTGTTAGTCATATGGGTCATATGCCCAAGCCTACAAACATACACATATACATATCATAACACTTTTAATAACATAAACATATATATAACATAAGCACATAACATATTAATTCTAGCCTATTTTCCTTACCAAAGTTACCGAGATTATGGACTGAGTTGGGATTGTTGGAACACTCCTAAAACCATAAGAAAGAGTAAGTCTAAAGAAAGGAGATGAAATGAAAGAGATGGAAAGACTAAACCATAGAAAACATACTTACCGACTTATATGCTTAAAAGCTTGGATTCCCTAACCAAAATAAGAATAAGGTTAGGGGACTGAGTAGAAGGTTTTGAGAAAGGAAATAACATAAAAATACAGAAAAGAACTAAAGTTTTGGGTTTACCTCAAAGATTGCAAGATCAATCTAACCTTCACCGAAATACTATAGAACTCACTTCCCAAAGTGTTTGATAAGCTTATGATGTTTAAGCTTATAGTTTTTCCCCAAACCAAGTGTTTACACTCTCACACTCACTTAACACTAGCAGCTTCTGAACTTAGAGCAAATGGTGAATAATGGCTGGGTACTAGGTCCTATTTATAGAGTTTGGGAATGAAAATATCTTGATTTTACTTGAATAAAAATAATGGCTTTTTAAGTGAAAATCATTTGAATAATCGTTCAGCAGAGGCTGAAGACTCGTTCAGAAGATGCTGGACTGTTGAAGGAGTTTGAATGGCTGAAGGGAAAAGAATTCAAATGTATTTGAATTCATGCTGGTGGAGGCGATATATCGCCCCCTATAGGCGATATATCGCCTGGACCTTTGTTCCCGAGGCGACCGTGCATCGATTCGTGTTTTCCGTATCTACGTGCTGCGACATATCGCCCCCTATAGCTGCGATATATCGGCATACGCTGAATATTTAAACACGAATTTACACATTTTTAGCTGAGTTTGAATGGAGTAAACAGCCTTGACTAAGCCCTCAACGTGCTCAAAGCTGCTGACTGACCCTATACATTCAAACTTTTACCCTTATTTAATTTAATCCTCAAAAATACTTAATCCTTAATTACCATTCAAAACATGTGCTTAAAATCCTATTGGTTGATGTCTAAACCTTATAATATACTAATATAATCCTTAATATCAGTCACATTAATCAAACCTTAGGTTATACTTAATATTCTTAAACTATAGGTTAAACTTAGAAAATCTATAAGTACTACTATGAGTGTCCAAATAACTCCCGGTCTGAACCAAAAATCCAAAGTAACAATGATAACAGTAAACATACTATAATACTACTAAACAATTAGCTAAGTAAAGTTCTTGGACTCTACACAATCATCAAGCTGCCCAGCCACCCCAATGACTTCAAGGATCAATTCTTCATGTCAAAGGGGTTTCGCAACTGCGAATACCACTATTTCAACCGTCCTTGTAAGTCCCTTCTAACTTTAGCTCGCTAGCTTTCCACTGATTAGCCTCATTCCATTCGTTGCTGACTTAAAACTGTCATGCAGCTATTTTCGCAAGGACGGCTAAGTTAGTGACCCTTGGGGGTCAGTACAAAACCTTGGCGAGGCTCCCCCCAAGTGAAAAAGATTACCGCCAGCTATTGTCTGATGAGACGATGCTGGCGTGTAAGTTAATTTCCCCAGGCCAGACTCTGGCCTTGAGGAGGCCGCGGACCATACCCGCTGCTCGCGAGATGGTGCCCATCCCTGAGGAGGGGGCCGCAGACGAGGACGAGGAGGACGAGGTGCCCCTCGTGCACCGGAAGCGGGCTCTGGAGGTCGCCCAGGAGATCAATGTATAGAGGACCCAGTCCGGGGCAGCAGCTGGCCCATCCGGCCAAGGTAACCCTTACTTATTTAGGGACTTAGACAGGGCCGCCGCAGACCTACGACTTGCTAGGTTTAACCCCAGCCAACTCGTTCACCGCCACCAAAATGACCCAGACCTCAACATCACTCTACACCAGTGTGTTGACCAGCTCATGTTGCGTTATGATATGGGCCGCCCTAGGGGTACTGTAGTAGTAGATAATACCATGGCCTTTAGGTCGGCCTTTTTTGAGGAGTACGGGACCAATCTTAGGTCGTGGCCCTCCCTTTGGGAGGGTGTAGTAGCTCCGGGTCATAGGCAGTTAGTAGAGGAGTCTAGTCCTAAGGCGGATCCGGACCCAGAGCCTCTTCTCACTCGTGAAGTCATCATCTTAGACTCCCCCGTAGAAGCCCCGGGGCCGGATGTAATGCCCCAACTCCTGGGACCGTTACGGTGTGCCTTGTAAACAGTGCTAAACTCGCTAATCGAGTAATTTGGCCAAAATCGTGAACTAAGTATGATTAGCGATTTAGTGATTAAACATTTTGGTTAAGATGTAATGTTTCACTAGAACGTTTAATATATACATTGGGATCCCGAAAATATAAATTTCAGAGTTTATTACATAAAATATTTACAACAGGCCGTTCTAAGCGGCAAAACAGGGTTCAACCCTAGTTCCACTTTAAACCTCGGCCGTGACGGACGAGCAGCTGCATATGTACACGTCACCACCTAAGCTCTCCAACTCAAGGATGGTCCAGCTTCCTCTTGCCTTTACCTGCACCACACAGCACCCGTGAGCCGAAGCCCAGCAAGAAAACATAATACTTTTCATAAACATTATCAAATGATTATCATTATAATCACATGGAGCATAAAGCTTCCAAACCATTGAGCGAACATCATATGATTCAAGAGGGAGAGTGGATGCTAGGTAAGCCACCAGCCTCCATGTGCTTATTTCATTCATCGACCCTCGAGGTCGGTCTTGCATTAATGCTCTTTGAGCCATTCAATGCTGATGGTCGATTAGATCTAATCTCTGTTGGCTTGCGTGATCCACGCTAAGGCCGTTCTGACTAATCAGCCAGCGCTACGTGACCAGTGTCCAGTATCACTGCCGAACTTGACTAGTAAGTCACAGCTTCACAGCTGATACTAACACTTTTGCCAATTCTGACTGATAAGTTAGTGCAACGTGACCAGTGCCCAGTATCACCGCCGAACCTGACTCATAAGTCACAGCTTCACAGCTGATACCAACACCTTTGCCAATTCTGACTGAAGAGTCAGTGCATCGTGACCAGTGCCTAGTATCACTGCCAAACCTGACTCATAAGTCACAGCTTCACAGTTGATACTAGCCCATTTGCCAAATCTGACTAATTAGTCAGTACCATGCACAAGTAAGCAATGCTATCAACATGTATCATATGCCAGTTATCCAAGAATAGGGCATTCAGCATGCTTACTAAACAGTTGCTAGCATAATCATGGTCATGCACAAACTCAGAGACTCAAGCTCTGGCCAATCTCATATTCATCACTCATGGCATGCCCTAATCACATGTTTCTCGTGCATCACATGCATCACACTTAATCATCCAGCATGCCTCAATAATAATCATATGCAAATGGGAAAACTTGCCAAGCATTCATTATGCTATCAATGTTTACATTTAAACATCCAACATGCATCAATCATAGCCATGCATGTCATACTCAATAGCCAACCAACATGCATCATAATAACCATGCATGTCATGCTCAATAATCAACCAACATGCATCCATAATAGCCATGCATGTCACATATACACAGGGTGCAGTTTTCTTACCTCTGGTTCGAGCGAGAATTAATAAAATAAACGACCTTTGAGAACGATCAGCTTTTAGTCCTTTAGCGGTCACCTAGTCATAACCAAACATATAGGATACCATTAATAAAAATGACCAACATAAGTTTCCAAACCAATATCTAGCCTCCGGGACATCAATCCCCACTTAACCGGGTACTAGGATCAACCCCGAGGCCTTAAGCTAGCATCCCCAAGTCAAAAACCCTATTCTGGCCAAATCTGCCCTGATGGGCCGCGGCTCACCATAGCCATGCCGCGGCTCACCCTCAGACAGAGGCAAAATCTTGCCCAGAAGCACACTCAGGCCGCGGCACATTACGCAAACCAGCAACAGTCAGATTTTTCTCCCCTGCGTTTTCCTCGAAACCAACCATTCAAACCAATCCCAAACCTTAACCTAACATCCAATTTAACCACTAAACATTATCCACAACTCACCCTCATCAAAACCCAAGCTAGACACCAACCAAACTTCCATTAATTCCCAACTAACACATCAAAATCACAAGCTGAAACTTAAAAGAAAACATAGTATAACCAGACTTCCATGGCTGAGTTTCCTTACCTCAAGCTCGGTTTTCAAACCCCTTCAATGGCTGAATCAAGTCCCTAAGCCCAAACCTTGATTTTCCTAGCTTGTTCCTTCAAATTGGCTTCAAAATTCCAAAAGGAGAAAGAAGAGAAATGGTTTACGGGTGAGGAGAGAGAGAAGGTTGATGTCTCTGTTTTGGCTCTGTTTCTACAGCCTTCTAAACTTCATGGGCTGATATAAATCCATAAGGTCAAAAGACCATAATGCCCCTAGGCCAATTTAAAAGCTTCTAAACACTCCCAAGGGTAAATCCGTCATTTCCAACCTATACCGTTAATTATAATTAACGCTCTCCAATTCCCACTAATCTCAACATTCTAAAATACCAATAAATCATATCCCATTACCCTTTAATTCCCGGTAATACTCTAATCATCAAAATGACCCCGAGACTCACCCCGAGCCCCGAACTAAATCCCGTTATGACTAGACCGAAAACTTGCATCTCATGTCGAAAAGCTCGAACCAATCCACATATAATGTGGTAAAATTATAATTCACTCATATGCATAAAATTACACAATCACGCCCCCAGCGGCCAAATTACCAAAATGCCCTTGCATTTAAAATATGAGCCCATATGCATGCATTCACCATCATATAATAATATAATTCACATAAACATACATATACTCATTAAATATCATAATAAATCAATTATGGCCCTCCCGGCCTCCTAATCAAGGTCCCAAAACCTTATTAGGAAATTTGGGGCATTACACCGGAGGTCGTGACAATAGAATCCTTCTCTAGCTCGGATTGTAGGACCCTTTTTAAATACATGCTTTAGCTTCTGCAATCATATTTTTACATGTGTATTGATGACTTACTATCCTTGTTTCAGGTGAGGAAATGTCGCATCCCGGGGGTAACGATCTACGATCTATGTTCCAGGGGGGAAACCCTTCCTCCCAGCCATCCGTGCCCTTGGTGAAGAGGCTCCGGTTGGCGAAGAAAACTGTCGGGACTACCTCTAAGTCCCCGGCCAAGGGGAAAAAACAGGGTCCCTCTGCCACGGAGAAAGTGCCTCCACCCCCTCCTGCAGTAGAGAAGATGGCTCCACCTCCCCCGCGACCTCCTGTACCTGGTCGGGAAAAGGAGGTTTCAACCGGGACCTTGGCAGCTCCGGCTCCCACTGTGCGTATCCTGGTCAACACTCAGTCCTTGGAGAAAATCCCTGAGGCCTTTCGAGGGACGGTTTACGAAACCACGAGTTATACAGTGGATCATTATTACAATGCCACCCTAAGGGACTTGCAGGAGATCGAGACGAGGAGCCCCGAGAATGTGATGGAGTCTTCACTAGGGATGACCCTCACGGTAAGTTCGCTTTACCACTAGTTCTTTCTGCTTAATTTCTAAGGCACTTGCCTCACATCTTTTCGACTTGCAGGAGGTTTTGGCCCTCCACCAGAGCATATCTCGGTCTAGGGCCAGGCTTGCAGAAATCAAGGGCGAGCATCAGGCTGTCCAGGCCACAACGGGAGCAGGATGCGAAAGCCGCCCTTGCGACTGTGCAGGCCGAGCTGGAGGCATCTCGGACCAAACTGCTGGAGGCCGAGGCTATCAAGGTCGCCCTGGACGTCGTGAAGGTGGGGCTTGAAGAAGCCAAGGCTGCCCTTGAGGCGGAGAGGGCATCCTCCAGCTCCTCCATGGAGGCCATGCTGTACCATTGTTGGGTCTTCAACCCGGATGGTGACTTCTCCTTTCTGGGGCCGGACGTGTGGCAGTCCTTCCTGGAGAAGTTCAAAGCTCGCCTTCAACAAGAGGCGCCCTCCGAGACCAGGGAGACTTCCACCGCAACCGAGCAGGAAGCTGAGGGGGTGACTTCCTCGGAGCAGCCTGCGGGGCTTAGGATTTTTCCTCCTTCCTCTTTTATTTTTTACTCTTTTTTTTTTTGTAATTTTTCATCACAAGGTTTTTATCCTCGAAAAAATTTGGTATCCTCAACTTTATTTCAATTTATTTACATATTTTTGCCCCGACCTTATGGTTACTTCTTTTCAATGCATTTGGTGACAACTTAGTTTCTGTTGGTGTTGTGATTGATATCTTATGCTTTTTAGGAAACAACATCTGTTTATCAATTTGAACCAACTTCTAAGATTTAGGACCTGGTTGTATCCATGACATTAATTTGAAAACTTAGTTTGTGTTAATCCTTTATCGATATCTCGTGCTTTTTAAGAAAAACATCAATCAATCAATTTGAACTAACTTCTAAGTTTTAGGACCTGGTTGTATCCAGGACATTAATTTGAAAACTTAGTTCGTGTTAATCCTTTATCGATATCTCATGCTTTTTAAGAAAAACATCGATCAATCAATTTGAACTAACTTCTAAGTTTTTAGAACGACCTGGTTATATCCAGGATACAACTTAGTTCGCGTTAATCCTTTATCGATATCTTGTGCTTTTTAAGAAAAACATCGATCAATCAATTTGAACTAACTTCTAAGTTTTAGGACCTGATCTGCTGGATTCATGGCGATCTGATTATAACCCGAGTATGCATCCATAAAGGACATGAGCTCGTGCCCCGATGTGGCGTCTACCAATTGGTCGATTCTTGGCAAGGGGAAGCAATTTTTAGGGTAGGCTTTGTTCAGATCGGAGAAGTCGATGCAGGTCTGCCATTTCCCATTGGGCTTCGGGACCAATACAGGATTGGCGACCCAGATCGAGAATTTTTCCTCATGGATAAAGCCGCACTTTAGGAGCCGGGCTACTTCCTCTTCTAGGGCCTCAGCTCGAGTTGTTCCTAGGCGCCTATGTTTCTGGAATTTCGCAGGCACGCTTTTATCCAAGTGGAGGGTGTGCATGATGACGCTCAGACTGATCCCTACCATGTCTTCATGAGACCAGGTGAACACGTCTAGATTCTCCTGCAAAAACTTAATCAGCTTCGCCTTCCTTTCGCTACATAGATTTTTCCCGAGCTTTACCACTCTCGAGGGATCTTGTGGATCGATGTTTACCTCCTCGAGCTCTTCGATGGCCTGGAGCTCAGATCTATCCTCGCCTATTCTGGGGTCGATGTCATTATTTAAGATGATATTCTCCCCTTTTGCACTCTGAGGTTTTTCAATCTCAGGACTGGGCACAAGCTCCTGAGATTCCTCATTCCCGCCCTGGATGGTCATTGTTAACTGCCTGGGTTTTAATTTTCCCTTCATAGAAATGTTGTAGCATTCCCTGGTAGCAAGCTGATCACCTCGGACCGTGCATATCCCCAAGGAAGAGAGGAATTTTAGCGCGAGGCGGCGGATGGAGGTTACGGCTTCAAATGCTATCAATGTAGGTCGGCCCAAAATAGCATTGTACGCAGCGGGACAATCGATGACCACAAACTCGAGGAGTTTCGAGACTGTCCGAGGTCCCTCTCCCAAGGTGATCACCAGCTCGATCGTTCCTATTGCCGCCGATCCTTCTCCAGAGAATCCGTATAGAATCATGGAGGTGGCTTTCAGCTCGGTGACAAACAAACCCATCTTCTCCAACGTGGACCGGAATAGTAAGTTCACCGAGCTCCCATTATCGACCAGTACTCTCCTAACCCTCCGATTAGCGAGCTGAATGGCTACGACCAGAGGGTCATTATGAGGGAACTGGACGTGGCTGGCATCTTCTTCAGTGAATATGATTGGTTACCTCTCTAATCGTTGCTGTTTGGGTAGATACTGCTCAGGGACGAACTCCACTCCATTATGAGCCTTAAGTTCGTTGACGTATCTCTTTTGGGCACCTCTGCTCGTGCCCGCCAGATGGGGGCCACTGGAGATCATGGAGATCTCTCCTCCTATCACAGGAGGAGGGACGTCCTGATCTATCCGAGACCGGGGTTGACTTATCGGAACTTCCGGAGCTGGATGGCCGGTGGGAACTCTATTCCGCGCATACTGAGCCAAGGGTCCGACTCTGATGAGAGTCTCGATCTCATCCTTCAGGGGCCTACAATCATCGGTGTTGTGGCCAATGTCTTTGTGGAAATGACAAAACTTGGAAGGGTCTCGTTTACCCTTCTGGTGCTTCAACGATTCTGGCTTCTTCCAGGGGAGGCGAGTAGAGTTTGCTAGGAAAATGTTCTCCCTAGTGTGTGTGAGCTCGGTATAAGTCACGTAGACCGGCTTAAATTTTTCTACAAACTTGTTCTTCTTTGGGCCGTGCTGGCCGCCCTCGCTGCTCCCTTTTCTCTTGCCTCCACCAAACTGGTTATTCTGTGTAACGGTTTGTGTCGCTGTCACGATATCCATTCCCACTCTAGCGGGCTGTTCAGGGGCCTGGCTGGTTCCCGCGGCCGATGCTCGCGCCTCCTCCAGGTTTATCCATCCCTGGGCCCTATTTAGGAATTTTTTTATGGTGCTAACTCCCTTTCTCTGTATCTCTTCCCAGAGTCCACCTCCGACGAGGATCCCAGTCCTCAAGGCCATGAGCTTGGAACTGTCGTCTGCGTCCCTGGCTTGAGCAGCGACGTTCACGAATTTGCTCAGGTAAGCTTTCAGAGGCTCGTCGGGCTGCTGTCTTATGTTCGCTAGGGTGTCGGCCTTGACGCGGGCAACCTGAGAAGCTCGGAATGCCCTCTTAAAGTCGGCAGAAAAGGTTTTCCACGAACTGATGGACTGCTTTTTACTCTGTTTGAACCATTGCCTGGCCGGCCCAGTCAAGGTGGAAGGAAATATTAAACATCTCAGCTCGGGACCAATGTTGTGGGCCATCATCAAGGTGTTGAACATACCCAGATGATCTGATGGGTCCCCGTCTCCGTTGAACTTGGACAAGTGAGGCATACGGAAACCAGGTGGATACGCCGTAGCTACTATGCTGGGGGTGAAGAGCTCAAGTTCATCCCCCAAGTCGTACTCATCTTTTTCTTTTTCTGATAAGAGCTTCCTCATCAGCTCCTCCATCTGAGCCAAACGCTCAAGGGTTTAACCCTGACTTCCTTGGTTGTTCCGGGGCTGTTCAACAGCTCCAGTTCCATGGTACGCGTTAGGCGGGTTATTGTCCCTCCTATCTAGAGATAGGTTATATGGGGCGTTCCCGCCGTCATGTACTTCAGATAGGCCATCCTCTTGGCGAGCACGATTGCTATTTACAATTGGGTCTCCTCTCTGAGAGTTTAGGCGATCTCGGAGGTTGCCCCTCGGGGCGGCCTGATGACTTTGCGCCGAGCTTAAGCGTTGCGCAGGTCTCCGCCGGAGATGTCACTCCGACGACTCCCAGTCCAGTAACTTCCATTTGAAAAGCTCGGAGCCCCCCGCTGGGGGTGAGGATCCGGGACTTCCCTGGGCGCCCGTCTACGATGGGAAGGTTCGGCGGAAGGAGGATTTCTCCTGCTGCTCCCGTGAGCCAGAATGTCTCGGACTGGCCGGGGAGGAGATGGGTATCTTATTGGTGAAGAAGGATACTTGACCGGGGATGCGATTCTAGTCCCGTCAGGGCAGATCAAGTTAGGTCGCGACCGCTCCGCTCTACCATCCTTCGGGTCCTGTGGTCGACGGTCTGAGCGGGGTGCAGGACGGCTGGCCGGGGCGGTCTGTCATCGCGAGCCCTCCCCGAATCTCCTTTGCGAGCTTCCTTGAGCCCTTCTGGGCGCACTCGAGGGCGGAAGTGAGCTAGGAGTTGAGGTCCGGACCGATCGGTTGAATTGCTGCTCGGCCCTAGGAAGTTCCTCAAATGTGGTTTCCCGGTGGTGCGACGTGGGAGTAGAATTTGATGTCGGGGGTCTGACCGACCGACTGGGCCTGGACCGGTTACCCCGGCGGGACTTATGAGTCTCACCATGCCTCTTTCCAACGTTAGCGTTGGTTGTAAGAGGGGGTAATCGGACCAAAACCTCTTGAATCTGCTGGTTTGCTTTCGCCAGCTGACTCCTCAACTGTGCATTTTCCATTTCTACCGCCGTGTAGAAATTCAGGTTTGGATTGGGCGGCCGGGGAGCCGAACTTCCAGTGTCGTCTTGGCCCATTGGCTGTTTTCCCGGCCGCTGCTGAACCTCAGGGTTCTGATCATCGGACATGGCGGCATGGTGGGCCTCCTGCCCATCACGTTGGTCCGCCTTGTTACCATGTCTTGAGCGAGTGACTACCATGGTTAGGTATTTGCGACAACAGATAATTATATATATAAGGAGAGGGATTAGTGCTAAGTGATGAACCGTAATAGATAAATGATCTCAAAGGAAGATTATAACTCGAATACTTTTTTAGGTGGTTCAAAGGTTAAAATCCTTCTAGTCCACCAGCCAATATTATTGATATATCTTTGATATTCCTTATAGGGTATTCCTTTACAAATTCGAAGCCAACCCTTTGCAACTCCCAAAGTCTCCATATTTATAGGGAGAGGACACCTGGGTGTCGGCAAAGGAGGTCATCCCATGACCTTCTTACCCATCATGTCACTTCTGCGACATTCATGATTAATTCCTAAAACCTGACAATGAAGTGTGGTCTAATCAATAGGTAAGGGGGATAATGGGTCGTATTGCCCAAACCAGTCGTGGGGTGTCTGAACACGCACGTTTATGCTGCGTGTCCGAGAATTCAGGAATGGAGTAGACACGTGATGTCTGATATATGCACGTTTACATTGCATGATTGACTTTATAAAGAGTCAGAGGTGTCAGCTCAAGCTCGTTCCCCGAGCTTGATGTAGTCTCAGCTTGTGGTGTCCACACTGCTGACCCAATGCCTTAGTACTCACTAAACCTTTGACTTTCTCAAGCTAAAGAGGTAGAGACCTGTAACAGCAGCTCCGGGTAGGTGGCTTCCACGTGGCTGATAGAATTAAGCCCTTTCCCAGCTCGCTAATAACCCGTGGAGATTTAGGGCGTACAATAGCCAACTCGAAAGAACCTCGAACTCACAAGAGGAGTAAGCATATAGAAAGGAAGTATCACATTATTCGAGAATATGTGGCCAGGGGAGATGTGAAGGTTATGAGATTGCAACTGAAGACAATCTTGCGGATTCGTTTACAAAGACACTACCAGAAGCTACATTTGATAAGCATATCAAGGAGATGGGATTAGTAGAATTAAGGCATTAGTTTCAATTAGTGCAAGTGGGAGTTTGTTGGAGTTTTATGCCCTAATTAAAACCCAAATTCATTGTAATCTCATTTTATTATCAATAAAAGAATAGAAATCAATTTTTGACTTGGTCAATCACTTTGCTCACATGTTTTATTTTCATGATTATTTGTTTAATATAAACTTCTATTAAATCCCGAGCATATAGCTAATCTTATTTATAGTGACGTAATCACAATGGAATATAAATATGATTATATGTTCAAAATAAGTTAGTCATAAGATTAGTCAGTGTACAGGATTTACACTGACTTGCCAATCTACGATATGATCTACTTACACATTACAATGTTATGTTCTTTCCAGAACATTAGCAAAGTAGATAAGATCGGATGTATTTGTTACATCGGACAGGACCGATATTGACAGTTGATAAGATAAGTAAACATGTCGTTATTATCTATTATAGTCATTTCATATAGTTGACCATAGGTCAATTCAATCTCAATTCTGAGTGGTTAGTATTCTACCTGATTGTATTATTTGAGTTCTTTGACTTGTTCATTACCAGCTTACCCTACGGACTAGCCCATACTTACATCTTGGGAACTCTGTAGTATAATTGAGTAGGAGTGTTAATCATAGATATGAACATCTATAGCTTCTGATGAAGAAGTGAAACGATGGTTTGCTTTTAGTTTGGTTCAAGGTGTTATATGATAGAAATCTCATTTCAGTAATTAAATTAGTTTACTGAAATATCATTTTCAAGGAACTAAGTGTTTTAAGGATAAAATACAATGAGGAGTAAATCGGTATTTTAGTCCTATCTCATTGTAGACCGTCTATAGAGGATTGAGTGACAATTATGGTTGTAACAATGGATAATTAATAGCGTATCTATATTTGTTATAGAGCGTTCTATGAATTCAAGAGTGCAATTCCAAGTCTATAGTGGAGTCATGAGGAATTAATAAGTTAGTAAATTTATTTTTAGATTTATGATAACTTATTTGAGCTTGATTTCATAGGCTCATAGTCCCCATTGTACCTTGGATAAAATCACCTAGATAGTCTCAATTAATTGATTTAATCATCAATTAGAATTATCAAAGTTGACCAGGTCAATTTTGGATAGTTTCAGAGAGTTGTGTAATTTTGAGAAGAAAAGAAGAATTATGGAAAATTTATTAATTAAGATAAATTGGTATCTAAATTAATAAATAAGTTTAAATCAAGGTTCAAATTATAAATAATTAATTTGATAAAGGATTTAAACAATTATTTAATTAATTAAATCAATAGAAAATAATACAGACCTTGATTTTAAGTCCAATGAGCTTATAATCAAGTGGGAAATTTCACGGGCCTAAAGCCCATGATAATTTCAACCTACGGCTTTAAAATGACTATTATTTTATTGATTTTTTAATTAAATTAAATGGCTTAATTGAGTCTATAAAAAGAGTACTTACAGAGAAGTCAAAACATAAGTTTAATCACTGGTTTTCTGATAGTTTTAGATTCTCTCTAAACACAAGTCATTTTCTAAGCCTCTTTGTTATTTTCTCTTCTTCTCTCTATATCTATCTCATGTGTTTAGAATTGCCCACACCAATCTAGGTGATTCTAAGGATACATTGGAAGATTATGAAGAAAATAAAAGATCGGTTCAGTTTCTTGATAATACTCTGCGACAGAGAGGATACAAGAGTTAGAGAAACTGAAGGAAGGACTCTTTCATTCCGCTACGTATACTGTAAGTATTCTATTATTTGTTTCTCTTTGAATTCAATTTTAGAAACATGTTTTAGGCTATCTCGTATTAATTTGTTTAATATTAGATATACATGAAAATAAATAAAGATCATGTATAAGTTTTCCCAACAGATACTAGCTATATTTAAAAATTGACATGTATTTGAAAAATGAAAAGTTTACAATATTATATTTTTATAATAAATACACTTTTTTCATCAGGTAAATCTTCCAAAAATTTGAAAAATCAAAATTTATTTTTAGAAATATTAAATAACAACTATAAATATGGATCATTGATCTTAATCCAATGGTTAATATTAAAGTAACTATCCATGGGTAGTAACCATTAAGAGTGCACCCTCTTTGAGATATTTTACAATGATAATTATTTAAAAATAATAATAATTAAACAAATTAAAATATGATATTTTTAAGATATTTTACAATGATAATTATTTAAAAATAATAAATAATTAAACAAATAAAAATATGATAGTTTTTAGATATTTTACAATGATAATTATTTAAAAATAATAAAATCATATGTTTTACAACTTAAATAAAATTTAATTAAACTTAAACTTACTTATTAGAATAATATCATATCAAACATATAATATAATCTACTGTCAATTAGCAACAAATTATTTTTTTGAAAAAACTAGCAAGAAACTTAAATTTAAATTTTACGTATAATATTTAATATTACATTAAACATATAATATATAATCTCTTGTTGTCACTCCCAAATTCAAAAACTAGAACAAATATAAATTAAAAAATATATATTTAATTAAAATATGATATTTATTTGAAATTTATATGACATCATTATAAATTTTATAAAAAAGAAATAATAAATTCTATAAGTAAAACTACAAAAATGTGTATTGCATGTTACTTGTATCTAGTATATATATAAGTCTTTCCTATTTTCGTAAGAAGTCAACCTTGATACTAATATGGCTAGAAATTTCTTTAGTTAGGAGGATGGAAATAAAGCTTCCTCAAGGCCCTAATCATATTTCACGGTGTTGTACTAATAATAGAGATCACAGGTCGCGTTGAGATGTCAACTTTTTAACTCGCTCACTATTTTATAATATATATGTTTATTAAACTAATCAATTAATTCTAAATTAATTACTAGTTAATTATATTCCTATGAATGTAAGTAATTATAAATCTAAAAAACACACTTATAGAAGAGTCTGTTTCTTTAATTTGAGCGATCTATGAATAATTACCCATTACATTCATCAAATTTTACTAAAATATTTTTTAAATAAAGTTGGTTATCTTAAAAGGCCTAACAGAATGATTGTCTTTTTATGGTGTGAATTACCAAGTTTTAACTAAATTAAGACTTAGTAGTTTACATGCAATTGGTTTCGATAATCATGTTTCTACAAAGGAGATGCATGATTATTTAAAATTATGTGTGGTTCCACAAATAGCATGTAATTGACTAATGCATGATCGTGTTATCAATCAACATTAATGAACATTTATTTAAATAAATAGAACAAATAAATAAACAATAAATGATGAACCAAGAAGCTATTGGGCATTTCTAAATTCACAACTGAGTTTCTTTTGATTACAATATCCACCAATTAATTAAAAATATTTTTTTAATTAAAACTAATTTTTAATTAAATAACCCTTTATTATCTTTTTAATTTAGTTAAGTTTAATAATTAAAAGAATCAAATTCAAATAATTATTTAAACTTGAGATACTTTAAATATCTCAACCAACTAAAAGATATTTGAATTTTATAACAAAATTAAAATTAATTAAATAAAAGATAAATCAGAACAATATGGATTGTGTTCAACATCAATTTCGATGTCGTAGCTAGAAATGGTGACTCTTGAATGAGCCATGGGGTCAGCAGGTGCGCATGGGGCGGGAGCCAGCAGAGGCTCAGCAAGTGAGCATGGGGCGGGAGCCAGGAGGCTCTATTAGGGCGCATGGGGTGGAAGCGAGGAGGCTGGGCTGGGCGACACCTGATGGGCACTAGTACCACGCCTGTTGGACGATGGTGGCTAGTGTGGCACACACATGAGGTTGGGGAAGAGCTCGGGTGTGTGCCCTTGGTGGTGCATGGCTCAGGTCCCTTTTTCTTTTCTTATTCTTATTAGAATTTTTACAATAGAATTTCCAAAAGAAAATTACGAAATCTCCTATGCCCCAAAATTGGCTTACACAAGATCTAAGAAAAAATAAAATTCAACTTCTAACCCAATAGTACGATATAATAAATAATGACTCATCATTCAACCATGCACTCATAAAACAAAACCATTCGTTCATCATACATATAAAAATACAAGAAACCCACACAACATTTAGTGTATACATATATGTAGACTGCTCTGGTACCAATTGTCGGCAATATAATAACAAATCAGAGTGACGACGGAAGAGGGGTGGGGTGTTTTAAAAATAAAAATACCGAGCCAAGATCAATACATTAAATCAATACAAATGGAAGATAGAAAATACCTCTTGTTGTATATCAAGAGTCATCTTTATCTTTTCATTTATTCAAACGATCATTCAATCCACGAATCACGAACCGATTCAGACTCACACTATAGTCTTCCAAATCAATCATCAAACACACATAGACATGTGTAGGCAAGTGTGATGCACAAAGGTTTGATTTAGGATCTCTAGAATTTATCAACACATGAGGTCTAGAGAGTTTTGAAAAGGGAGAAGGCTTAGAGAGTTTTTCACAAATTTGAGGCTTAGAAATTTCTTTATTAAAAGACATGTGTTTATTTTGAAAATAACCCAATTTATCATTTGTTTATTAAATTAAAATAAGACAATATATTTATATTGACTTAAAATAATATAAATATTATTTCAAAATAAATATCAGTTAATTCATAATTAACCTTATCTTATATATTATCATAGTTTAATAATTATCTTATACTAAGATAATATTAAAAATTCTCACTTTGTATATTAATCCAAATATTATCAATATTAATTTCAATTAATATAAAGTTTTTCAAATAAAAACTAACTAATCATATAATTAATTAATTACACATAATTAACTCATAATTATCACTTAGCCTTGGAAAATTAATTCATTTGCTATTTAGTCATTTTCTCTATTAATCTTGTCTATGACACCTTTATCCTTGATAGTGTAGTACAGAGGTCACTTGAGGATGATGGACCTATAATACTAAGCCTCAATAAATCAAACTATTAATTAAACTCTTTAACTAAATAATCTTATTTAATTTATCAATTCCATTATTACTCCACTATATATAAATATGGAATCGCACTCTTAGTAATTATAGAATTATATTTACAGAGTTATTTCTTATAGTCCATTGATATAATGACCAATACTTGTAGTTATATTCTCCAATTATTGGTTTGTTAATAAGAGCTGGTCAAAGTTTACCATTTTACATTTCTAATTACCTCTTGTTCCTTTAGTACCATCAATTCACTAGTGAATAATTAATCAATAATCATACTATAGATTTGAGCTCAATAACTATTCAGTTCCATAATTAACCTTAAGGGAACCAATATTCAATCCGTTAGGAAAACTTGGATTCCATTAATTTAAAATAATGTTCCTAGCCATTCAAGTTATTGAATCTCAAAAACAAAAGTCACTAGCCTCATTATGTTAAGAGACTTTAATGAATGAATCAAAAGACTCAATAAACATGAACAAGAGTTCATGACTTCTCAAGATTTAGACTTATCTACAAATGATCGTCATGTTAGATATGAATTAAATCTTTATGGAAAACGATATGTTTATATAAAAAAAATTAATTCATATCAGTCTTATCATATATAATCTTAATTATAAAAAGTACATGTACTAAGATGTTTATCCACGTTAGTTTTCAGAATCTAGATTACTTGCATCCATCTATATGGTTAGTAAACCGTACTAACAACCATTTATAAAAGATTTCATAGTTTAATATGTTGCTGACCATATTTTATTCATTATATATGATGTTAATTCTCTCGTATGCGTACAATATCATCTTCTCATAAATGAATATGGAATTCTCTGATATTTATGTATAAATTATTCAAACAATAATTACGATAGTAAAATATAATAAATTGTACTTTTATTTAATTCAATAAAATTGTCTTTACACATGTTTTTAGGGCACCAACCCAAACACTTCTTCACCTGAAAAACATATTGATGTGTATATGAGACCTTCACTTGACGACTTGAAAGAGTTATGGGTAAACGGTGTTGAAACACGAGATGCATACAATAGTTCCTTATTCACTAAGTGTTCAACAATCTTGTGGACTATTAATGATCACCCAGCTTATGTTATGATGTCTCATTTGAGCACAAAGGGGGTTTAAAATATGTCTTACTTATAATCTAGAAACTCCTTCTGTAGGAATTTGAAGTAAAATTTCTTACATTTGGCATAGACGGTTTCTTAATATGAATAACAAATGGAGGAATAAACATGCATTATTCGATGGTAATAAGGAACTCAGGGGACTACCGAAAGAGTATTCAGGGGACGATATCTTGAAGTAATTACAAAATCTACAGATTCGACAACTAGGGAAACACAAAGAATTTGGAGGTGTGTGTTAGGTTCATTTTAGGTTTTTTTTAGAGATCATTTTAGGATGTGTAATAGGTATTTAGGAATGTTTTGTGCAAATTTATGCTTTTTTTCTTCTTGTTTCAGGTTTTAATGGTCGAGTACATAATATGGAGTAAAATGAGAAGAAACATGTTAAATATGATAAATAATATGGATTTAGTGTTGTGTGTGGAGTTTGATCAAGACATTATGGGTGGAAAATACTACTTTGAAGACGTTCAACATGCGTTGTTTATGCTCTGTAACGCAAGTCTGAAACTTAATGTTGGGGGAGAGTGAGATAACACCACCACAGAAAATAGAATCTACAAAAATTTGGATTGACAGAGACTTAAAAAAGATTGAGAAAGAACTTGCGAACCCAAGTAGATCAATGGAGTTCTTCAATGTTTGATGAAGCTTCAAAACCCTAGGAAAATCACTACTTTGAAACAATCATTTGAGCAAACCAAAACACAAAACAAGGCTTATACACGTTGTAGAACGTTGTCCTAATACTCTATTTCTCAGCCACCATTGATTCTTGAGGCCTTCTCTTTGAGGAAATGAGAATTGAGATTGCACAAGTCTTCAAATCTCTAAGTCAAGCACTATCTTGGAAAAAACTAGAGATTCTTGGAGCTAGAGAGAGAACAATAGTAGAGAGAGATTAGGGAAAGTGATCAATTCTCCCAAATCACTTTTTTTTATCCATATATATAGTAGGCACCGTCATTAGGTCTAACCAATAGTATTAGTGTAACGACCCAAAATTGCTAATAAGGCTCAAGGGCCTTGATTAGCGTGCCAGGAGGGCATAATTGATATATGTGTGATTTAAATGTTTAGATTCATGATTATATGGCATGCATGATTAATATGATTGTATGATTATGTGACATGCATGTTTATGGGTATTATATATGCATGTGGGCTCTTTATAGCTTATAAGGGCATATTTGTAATTGTGGCCCTTATGGGCATAAATGTGATTATATTTGATAAATTGTTAAGACCACATCATTATGTTGATATATTTGCAGCATAAGGCTCGAGACGGTCCTAGTAAGCAGATTAGCAAAATAGTCACAGCGGGGATTAATACCCAGCTTGGGTGAAGCCTAGGGGTATTTTTGGAATTTAGAGGATATTTTAGGATTTATTAGATATTGGGTGAATAATTGGTAATTAATTGGATGATGGGATTAATTGGTAAATATTAGGAACATTTGAGGAATTAGCGGGAGCAAAGGGTAATGACTATTTTACCCTTCAATACCCTTAGATAATTCGAATACTTGAGGGGCATAATGGTCATTTGGTTAGGCAGGGGACAAGTAAAGTAATCCTTAGGATTAACTCAGAAAGTGGTAGAAACATCTCAATTTCCTTCATCTCTCTCACAGTTTGCTCTCTCTCACTCTTTCTCAATTTGAACATTGAAGCTAAGGAAACAAAGGGGCATAAGCTTAGGCTTGGGCTGGAATTCTTTGAAGTAAAACAGAAGAAAATCTAGGGGGATTCAAGCTGGGAATTTGAGCTGGAAAACATAGAACAATTCAACCATAATTGAGGTAAGAACTCTAGTTTTCATCTATGAATTTAGTTGGGTTTGTTTAGGTAGAATTCTGGGTTCTTGAGTATGAATTGGATGATGAATTAGACTGGGTATTTTGATGGTAATAGCTGATGAACTGGGAAAGTGATTTTGGCATTGATACTAAGGTTTTGGTGATTAGAAATATGTGAGTTAAGGTCATAAATTTATGGTGTAATTGGGTTTGATTGGGAAGTTTTGTTAAGGTGAAGTTTTGGAAAATTGGTTGGGAGAAGCATGTGAAAAACCCAGATTTTCTGGGTTCGAAAGGGGTGCGCCGCGGCGCATGTGGCCATTTTAGCATGGGATGCTCTTTGACTTGGGGGCGCACCGCGACTCACTAAGCCAAGTCGCGACCCGCCTCCGCCTTTGTCTTGGGTCTTTGCTCTCTGACTTGGGGCAAGTCGCGACCCATTAGGCCAATTCGCGATCCGCCTAGGGATTTTAGCCTTAGAATTGTTTCTAGAATTGGTAAGATTCGGGGGTTCAAACCTAGGCGCTCGGGACAATTTCTACTACCCAGTTTAGTAGGAATTGAGATCCCAAAGGCTAGTTTTTATCTCCTAAGTATTTATTTGAGTTGGAAGTTAACAATTACCCTTTAGACACTACGACTAGGTTTATTGCCAAGGCTCGAAGCTATGGATTGTTCTCAGAACCATTTCACTTTCTCAGTTCAGAATTAAAGGTAAGAAAACTGCACCCTTATGTGGTTGTGTTTGGACTGAGATTCCCTGTGTTTGACTATATATGTTGTATGACTGTGGTAATGCCATGTGAGCATAAAATAAACGACCTAAGAGAGTCGGGGCTGATAAATTGCGCACAGGACGCGGCTTGGCTACTGTGAGTCGGGGTCACCTAGATGAACACTAGACTCAGCCTAAGCGAGCCGGAGCCAGTGGGTTAAACAGAGGGTGCGGCCTAAGGGCGTCAACCCTGAATATTGTTTGATGATTGTAATAAACTTTTGAATATAAATATATTTTCTGTTGTTAATCTGATTCTTATGGCTTGTTGAATACCTGGGTGATTTTCTTGTGAATTATTTGACTATTATCATTGATTATGTTATGTTGATATAGTTTTCTTGATGGGCCTTGGCTCACGGGTGCTACGTGGTGCAAGTAAAGGCAACGGTAAGATAGATCAACCATGAGTTAGAGAGCTCTGGGGGGGAGGTGTACACTGTCAGCTGCTCATCCGCCACGATCGAGGGATTGTACAAGGATGGATAACCTAAAATGCATATCTTGCCATTATAGTGGCTTTTGCTTGTACATAACTTTTGGAAGATTGTAAATTTATCCTTTAGACCCTGTTTTTGGGATCCCATGTACTAAACATTTATTTTAATGAATTTTTTTTTCGTTTATGACCAAAATCTTTTAACCCTAACTTGATTATGACTTTAGGATCACATATTTTTCAAATGACTTGATTATCCAATCCTGCACTATTTTTAAGCACATAGCATAACGATCTTGGTTATCCAAGGCATTACAACTTGGTATCAGAGTCGTCTAGGTTTAAAGGTTCCTGAAGACTGGCTGAACATGTACACTCACCGCTAAAGACAAGCTCGACTCGGGGTTTGGTAATTGTATACATGTGATTATATGCTTAAGTGCTTGAATGAAATATAAGTGTTTTACTATATGATTAATTGGGAGCATGAGATACTGATAGGGCATGGCCCTTGACTGCTGTATGATGATATTGAGGCGTGCTTATTAGCATTGCTTTGCATGAGGATGAATATTTGAATAATTGTTTGTATCTTGATTGCTTGTGGTTGGTTGAGTTCCAAAGGAGGATCATGGAAAGATTGTTACCCTATCATCATAGTCTGACCGCCGAGTCGTTGATTGCAGATAAACTTGGATAGCTATGCGTCCTAGTCGATCAATACGACTAGCCGGCACAGAGTCTGAGGTTATAGATGATGACCAGGGCCAGAACCCTCCACCAGTCCCTGAGAACTGGCAGCAGATACTTGCAGACATGCAAGCTTGGTTACAAAGTTAGGAAGAGTAGATCCGTCTTTTGAGACAACAGGCTTTGTTAGGGAGTGCTGCACTTATTAGGGATTTTAAACCACTTTGAGTGAGTAATACGAGATCCAAGCATTTGAGGGAAGGTTCTAGACTTCCTAGGCTTATCCTTGATTATTTTTATTCATCTAAAATCCTTAAATCTTTAATAAATCCATAACTATCTCTACGAGTTTCTAAAATAATTCTCGGCTTAGACCAATATTCACGAAAAGTAAAATATTACAGCATAAGATAATACTATCTAACTAAGTAAAATGCTAAGGCATTACAACACTCCCTTACTTCAAAGAATTTCTTCCTCAAAATTTACTTACCATACAATTCCGGATACCGTGCTAGGATGTCTTCCTCCAATTCCCTCGTTGCCTCCCGTTCTGTGCTATTACTCCATAAGACTTTGACTTTAGACGATATATCGCCCCCTATAATTACGATATATCGGCTTACGCTGATGTACTAAACCACATTTTTGCACATTTTAAGTACACTTAAAGATGTTTAAACCACTTTGACTGAGTAATACGAGATCCAAGCATCTGAGGGAAGTTTTTAGACTTCCTAGGCTTATCCTTCAATATTTTTATTCATCTAAAATACTTAAATCTTTAATAAATATACATGTGACAAATGTCACATTCTTAATTATTCTAATTAAATCTTAGGCTATAATAAATAATATTTCTAGGACCAACTACAATAATTAAACCTAATGATAAAATTAATATTTCTAAACTATAGGCTAAACTTATAAAATCCATAACTATCTCTACGAGTTTCCAAACTTGTTGTGGCACCAGTTGTTCAGGCACTTGAGATTTGAAATAGGTGGGAGCCCTTGTATGAATGGTTCAGGAGGCAGCATCCTCCAACCTTTGAGGGGGGATCAGATCCACTGAAGGGCGAACAGTGGATGAGTATGATTACTTCTATCCTAGATTTCATGAGGGTGGAAGGTAATGACAGGGTGGCTTGTGCCACCTATATGCTGAGAGAGGATGGCCGCATTTGGTGGGAGGTGGCATCACAGACCAGGGATGTGTCTACTCTGAGTTGGGATGGGTTCAAGGATTTGTTCAGCCAGAAGTACTATAATGTTGCCGTTAGGGTAGCGAAAGTAAATGAATTTGTGGGGTTAGTGCAGGGAAATATGACAGTTACAAAATACGCCCTGAAGTTTGATAGGCTTGCGCGAAGTTCACACCAGATCTAGTGCCTACTAATGTAGCCAAACAGGATGGATTCATTAGAGGGCTTAATGCTATGATAGCCCGAGATGTGAGAATTACAGTAGTTCCTGGGGGGACAATTTATGCCCAGGCTGTTGAGAAGGCTCTTACCGCTGAGGAGGTAGAGAATAAGATTTGCAAGGGAGGTTCGTAGGACGGTGCCTCCACATTCAGGGCCTGGTAGGGGCGGAGGCCCCAGTGATCTGAAGAAGAAGACCCCTGACACTTCGACCACTGCTGGCCCTGATAGGAGTGGTCGGGGTGCTCAGGGTGGCCGTCAGGGAGGCGGTGAGACGTGGAGAAGCTATCTAGAGTGCACGAGGTGTAGAAGACACCATCTGGGTGAATGTCGGGCAAAGACCTTCTATGTGTGCAGGGTGGTAGGACACCTCAAGAAGGACTGCCCGACAGTGAAGAAAGAAGAATCAAGGAAGGTGGATAGCTTGAATCCAGCTCGAGTGTTCACCCTGATGTAGGTAGAGGCCGAGGCTAGTCCTTCAGTAGTGACAGCTCAGCTTTCTAGCGCTGGCTCTCCTTTTACTCTATTGATTGACTCTGGTGCTACACATTCGTTTGTTTCTAGTAAGGTGATTGATAGATTGTGTAGACCTAGTGAATATTATACTGTGGGGTTCGGGACTATATTGCCTACAGAGGAACTGGTGGTGTTTGGAGATTGATTAGAGCACTGCCAATGATGGTTGATGGTAGGGAACAATCAGTAGACTTGATTGAGTTAGGTATGGAGGATTTTGACATGATTCTTGGGATGGATTGGTTAGTCAGATATTGGGCTACTGTTAATTGCAGAAAGAAGATGGTGACTTTTTAGCCTGAGGGAGAGGATCCCTTTGTTTTTTGGGTGCGGTACATGGACCCCGCATACCCATGATATCAACGTTGAGATCTAGAGACCTATTACAGGGAAATTGTATAGGTTTTCTAGCTAGTGCGGTGGATACTACTAGGGTTTTGCCAGTAGGGCCGGGAGAGACCAGATTAGTTTGTAAGTTCTTGGATGTGTTCCCTGAGGATTTACTAGGGCTGCCACCACACAGGGAGATTCAGTTCATCATTGAGTTAGCACCGGGGATGGAGCTAGTGTTAAGGGCACCATATAGGATGGCTCCGACGGAACTGAAAGAATTAAAGATATAGTTACAAGAGCTTCTTGATTTGGGGTTTATCAGACCTAGCTATTCTCCATGGGGTGCTTCGGTTTTGTTTGTGAAGAAGAAGGACGAGACTCTGAGGATGTGTATAGACTACAGGGAATTGAACAAGTTTACCATCAAGAATAAATACCCTTTACCAAGGATCAATGATCTGTTTGATCAGCTACAGGGAAAGACAGTGTTCTCAAAGATTAATCTTCGATCTGGTTATCACTAGCTGAGGATCAAGGATGAGGATATACCGAAGACGGCCTTCCGAACGAGGTATGGGCATTATGAGTTTCTGGTCATGTCGTTTGGTTTGACCAATGCCCTAGCAACATTTATGGACCTAATTAATAGGGTGTTCAAGGACTTCTAGGATCAGTTTGTGATTGTCTTCATCAACGAAATTTTTGTGTATTCCAGTTCAGAGGTTATGCATGAACAACATCTCCGACAGGTCTTGTAGAGGTTGAGAGAGCACCGGTTATATGCCAAGTTTAAGAAGTGTGAATTTTGGCTACCTGAAGTGACATTCCTTGGGCATATTGTTAGTAAGGATGGGATTAAGGTGGATCCATCTATGGTGGAGGTAGTGAGAGATTGGCTGAGGCCAAGGAACACCTCAGAGGTTAGGAGCTTCCTCGGATTAGCGAGTTACTACAGACGGTTTGTAGAAGGGTTCTCGAAGATTGCTGCACTGATGACAAAATTGACACGAAAGAATCTGAGGTTCGTTTGATCAGATAAGTGTGAGAATAGCTTCCAGGAATTGAAGCGACGACTTATTACAGCACCTGTGTTGAGTCTTCCTTCGGAGGGAAGAAAGTTTGTGGTATATTGTGACGCATCGAGGTTGGGTTTGGGATGCGTGTTGATGCAAAATGAGAAGTTTATAGCTTATGCATCACGACAGCTGAAGGATTATGAGCAGCAATACCCTACCCATGATCTGGAGTTGGCAGCAGTGGTATTTGCACTGAAGGTGTGGCGACATTATCTATATGGAGAGATGTTCGAGATATACACCGATCATAAGAGTTTGAAGTACTTCTTCACCTAAAAGGATTTAAAAATGAGGCAGAGGCGTTGGCTGGAGTTGGTGAAGGATTATGATTGTGATATCCTTTACCACCCTAGGAAAGCCAATGTAGTGGCAGATGCATTGAGCCGAAGGGGCCCGGGATAGTTGTTTAGCTCTACACAAATATCGAGAGAATTGGCTGAGGAGATGTCCATAGCAAGGAAAGAGTTGGTTGTGGGGTGGTTAGCCAACATTACCTTACAGTCGACTCTACTAGAGTGGATTAAGGAGGGTCAGTTGGTAGATGCTCAGTTACAGAAGGTGAGAGGGAAGGTCTTAGCTGGAGTAGCTAATGACTATTATATTTCAGAGACTGGATTATTACGATATAAGGGTCAGATCTATGTTCCAACTGGTATGGGGATTAGTCGTGAGATATTGAATGAATCTCATACTATGCCATACTCAATCCATCCAAGTACAACAAAGATGTATCAGGATCTACGGATGTTATATTGGCGGCCTGAGATGAAGAAGGATGTGGTGGAGTACGTGGCTAAGTGTTTAACTTGTCAATAGGTGAAGGCTGAGCTTAAGCGGCCAGCGGGGTTGCTATAGCCTTTAGGTATACCTGGGTGGAAATGGGAGGATATTACGATGGATTTTGTGGGAGGTTTACCCAGGATAGTGGGGCTGCAGGACTCGGTGTGGGTGATAGTAGATAGATACACCAAGTCAGCTCACTTTCTGCCAGTGAAGTCGACTTATACTATGGATCACTATGCAGAGCTATATGTGAGGGAGATTGTACGTCCATGGGATTCCCAAGTCTATAGTATCAAACCGAGATCCTATCTTTACCTCCAAGTTTTCGGGTGGATTACAAAAGGCTATGGGGACTCAGTTGAAGTTTAGTACAACCTTCCATCCTCAGACTGAAGGAGAGTCTAAGAGGATGATTCATGTATTGGAGGACATGCTCAGAGTGTGTGTGATTGACTTTGAGGGGTCTTGGAGTAAGTATCTCACGTTGATTGAGTATTCATACAACAACAGTTATCAATCAACGATTGGAGTAGCTCCATACGATATGTTATATGGGAGGAGGTGTAGATCGCACATCCATTGGAATGAGATGGGTGAGAGAAAGTATTTGGGACCGGATATGGTTCAGAAGACTAATGAGGCTATCGAGAAGATCCGAGCTCGAATGCTCGCTTCGCAGAGCAAACAGAAAAGCTACGCTGATCCTAAGCGTAGGAACGCGGAGTTCTAGGTGGGGGATCACGTATTTCTGTGAGTCTTGCCACTACGAGGGGTGAGAAGGTTTGGGAAGAAGGGCAAGCTGAGCCCTAGATTCATTGGACTTTTCGAGATCCTAGAGAGGATCGGGAAGGTGGCCTACAAATTGGCACTGTCGCCATTGTTGTCAGGAGTTCATGACGTATTCCACATTTCTATGCTTCGGAAGTATGTCTCAGATACAACTCATGTGTTGAAGTATGAAGATTTGGAATTTCAGAAAGATTTGTCTTATGAGGAGCGACCGGTTTAGGTCTTAGACAAAAAAGACAAGGTTCTACAGAACAAGATGATTCCTCTAGTCAAAATGTTATGGAGGAATAGCAGGGTCGAGGAAGCGACCTAGGAGCTTGAATCAGCGATGCAGGATCAGTATCCTGAATTATTTAGGTAAATTTCGAGGACGAAATTCTCAGTAGGAGAGGATAGTTGTAACGACCCAAAATTGCTAATAAGGCTTAACAGCCTTGATTAGCGTGCTAGGAGGGCATAATTGGTATATATGTGATTTAAATGTTTAGATGCATGATTGTGTGGCATGCATGATTAATATGATTATGTGACATGCATGTTTATGGGTATTATATATGCATGTGGGCTCTTTATAGCTTATAAGGGCATATTTGTAATTTTGGCCGTTGTGGGCATAAATGTGATTATATGTGATAAATTGTTGAGACCACATTATTATGTGGATATATTTTCAGCATATGGCTCGAGATGGTCCTAGTGAGCGGATTAGCGAAATAGTCACAGCAGGGATTAATACCCGACTCGGGTGAAGCTTAGGGGTATTTTTGGAATTTAGAGGATATTTTGGGATTTATTAGATATTGGGTGAATAATTGGTAATTAATTGGATGACAGGATTAATTGGTAAATATTAGGAACATTTGTGGAATTAGCGGGAGTCAGGGGTAATGACTATATTACCCTTCAATACCCTTAGATAATTAGAAAACTTGAGGGGCATAGTGGTCATTTGGTTAGGCAGGGGGCAAGTATAGTAATCCTTAGGATTAGCTCAGAAAGTGGTAGAAACATCTCAATTTCCCTCATCTCTCTCACGGTTTGCTCTCTCTCACTCTCTCTAAATTTGAACATTGAAGCTAAGGAAACAAAAGGGCATAAGCTTAGGCTTGGGCTGGAGTTCTTTGAAGGAAAATAGAAGAAAAGTTAGGGGGATTCAAGCTGGGAATTTGAGCTAGAAAACAAAGAAGAATTCAGTCATAATTGAGGTAAGAACTCTAGTTTTCATCTCTGAATTTAGTTGGGTTTGTTTAGGTAGAATTCTGGGTTCTTGAGTATGAATTGGATGATGAATTATACTGGGTATTTTGATGGTAATAGTTGATGAATTGGGAAAGTGATTTTGGCATTGTTACTAAGGTTTTGGTGATTAGAAATATGTGAATTAAGGTCTTAAATTTATGGTTAATTGGGTTTGATTGGGAAGTTTTGTTAAGGTGAAGTTTTGGAAAATTGGTTGGGAGAAGCATGTGAAAAACCCAGATTTTCTAGGTTCAAAAGGGGCGCACCGCAGCGCGTGTGGCCATTTTGGCATGGGATGCTCTCTGACTTGGGGACGCACCGCGACTCACTAAGCCAAGTCGTGACCCGCCTCCGCCTTTGGCTTAGGTCTTTGCTCTCTGACTTGGGGCAAGTCGCGACCCATTAGCCCAATTCGCGACCCGCCTAGGGATTTTAGCCTTAGAAGTATTTCTAGAATTTGTAAGTGTAACGACCCAAATTCGCTAATAAGGCTTAGGGGCCTTGATTAGCATGCCGGGAGGGCATAAATGGGATTAGAGTGGATATTTTTGACTTAAATGTGTGAGTATGTGATTAATGTTAATTATATGATAGTTGATGATATTATGTGATGATATGAAATAAATATGAGATATATGTGAGAACCACATTATTATGTGGGCAGGTTCGCAGAGCATGACTCGAGACGATCCTAGGGTCAGATAGCGAGAAAAGTCACAACGGGATTTAAGATATGACTTTGGATAAGTCGGGGGTGTTTTAGGTATCGGGTAGCGGTTTGGACTATCAGGTACGAAAATAAATATATGGAGATATATTTGAGGATAGGATGTTTAGGCGGGAATATTGGGGGATTTTACCGTTTTGGCCTCGGGGACGGTTCCAACACCCCGAGCCTTGGGATTGACTTAGTAATAAGATAGACTTAAGGAAAATTTTTGGAAGAAAGATAAACCGACTAAAACTCCTTACCTCAGTTCTCTCTCACTCTCAAGGAAACACAAAGGGGAAGGAAAACACTGAAAACTTAAGGGAATCAAGCTGAAATTTCTGAGGATTGAGGTGGGGATTTGGAGGCTTAGCTCAGGGATTAATCAAGAATTGAGTAAGGGTTAAGATAAGTAATTTAATATTCTCTTCTGTGGTTGGAAATTCTGGGTTTTGGTTAAGTTTTGAGGCAAACATGGTTTTGATGTTTTAAGGCAGAATTGAGGAGGAAACTTGGGGACTTAGCTCGGCTTTGGCTTGGTGAAGTGGTTCAACAGAAGAGGTAAGTTTCAACTCATGGTTTAGAAGTTTTAAATTGGATTTGAATGGCTGGTTTGAGTGTTTATAGCTCTTGAGTTTCAGAAATTGAAAAGAGAAGATTAGTGTGTGTTAGGCTGTGTTTTCTTAGGAATTATGTTGTTTAAGTCATGCTAAAGGAGTTGGGATTAATTGGTTATGAGTTGGGGAGCTTTGGGATGGTTTAAGGTGAGGTTTCAAACTTAGAAATGATGGGTTTTCTGGGCATGAAGGGGAGGGTCGCGGCTCTGTTCTAGAGCGCTGCAGCCCTAGGATGAAAAAAGGCCAAGGAGGCTCGGCCATGAGAGGGCGCTGCGGCGCGTGTTATGTTTGGAAAGGCATGGGTTCTGTTTTGAGGCTAGGGCCGCGGCTAAGCTTCAAGGGCCGCAACCCTTGGTTACACATATGAGTTTTTGAGGGTTTTAGGCACGGGGAAGTGGTCTAGTATGCTCGGGATTGGTTTCACCACCGTGCTTGGTGGAATTCGGATTCCCGGGGGTTAGTTTTATAAACAGAAACCTATATTTGAGTATTAATGGAACCCTATACTTTGGTTGTGACTAGGTGATAAAGGCTTAGGCTCGGGAGCGAATTGTGCTCGAGGGGCATGGCTCATAATCAATAACCGTACAGACTGAAGGTAAGAAAACTGCACCTGGTTGAATATATGTGACGGGACTAAGGGCTCCCCATTGTAAACGCTTGAAAAGATGGTATTATGCCATCTATTGTAAATGGGACTAAGGGCCATTTAGTGAACCAACAGCCTAAGGGTGCCAAGGGTTTCACTAGCGCACAGGGCGTGGCTCGGCCATTGGTAGCCGAGGACAGCTTATTATGCACTGAGCTCGGTTTAAGCGAGCCGGAGTCAGTGGGTTAAATAGAGGGTGCGGCCTAAGTCGTCGGCCCTGAATATTATGTGATATGAGTGTAATATGTGATTGATTGTATCATGAATTTGAATGATTGTGCTGAATATCTGTTGTGGACTATCTGATGGGAATACATGTTTAATGAATTAACTGTCTAATATCATGGATTGAATTGTTTAAGATGTTTTCTTGCTGGGCCTTGGCTCACGGGTGCTACGTGGTGCATGTAAAGGCAAGGGCAAGTTGGACCAGCCTTGATTGGAGAGCTCAGCAAGCTGAATGTACATAGCCAGTTGCCTAGTCGCCATGGTTGAGGTTTAGGCAGGGACGCGAGACCTGAAGACTGTCTATTTTGCCTTAATATGGCTAGTGATTACTCATGTACTTTTGGGAGTCTGTAAACTTATTTTAACTCTGTTTTCTTATGGGATCCCGTGTTTATAATAGTTTAAATGTATGAAATGAGTCTTTTGAGACCAAAACCTTTTTAACCCTAGCTCTTACATGTTTAGCGACACGTTTCTAAAATAATGACTTGATTAGCAAGTCTTGCACTATAAATACATAGTGTAACGATCCTGGCTATCCAGGGCATTACAGTAAGGCTCGGGGGTTCAAACCTAGGCACTCGGGACAATTTCTACTACTCAGTTTAGTAGGAATTGAGATCCCGAAGGCTAGTTTTTATCTCCTAAGTATTTATTTGAGTTGGAAGTTAACAATTACCCTTTGGACACTGTGACTAGGTTTATCGCCAAGGCTCGAAGCTAAGGATCGTGCTCGAAACCATTTCACTTTCTCAGTTCAGAATTAAAGGTAAGAAAACTGCACCCTTATGTGGCTGTGTAGGGAATGAAATTCACTGTGTTTGACTATATATGTTGTATGACTGTGGTAATGCCATGTGAGCATAAAATAAACGACCTAACAGAGCCGGGGGCTGATAAATTGTGCACAGGACGTGGCTTGGCCACAGTGAGCCGGGGCCAGCTAGATGAATACTAGACTCGGCCTAATCGAGCCAGAGTTGGTGGGTTAAACAGAGGGTGCGGCCTAAGGGCATCGACCTTGAATATTGTTTGATGATTGTGATAAACTTTTTAATATAAATATATTTTTTGTTGTTAATCTGATTCTTATGGCTTGTTGAATACTTGGGTGATTGTCTTGTGAATTATTTGACTATTATCATTGATTATGTTATGTAGTTATAGTTTTCTTGTTGGGCCTTGGATCACGGGTGCTACGTGGTGCAGGTAAAGGCAAGGGTAAGATGGATCAACCATGAGTTAGAGAGCTCTGGGGGCAAGGTGTCCACTGTTAGCTGCTCATCCGCCACAGTCGAGGGATTGTACATGGGCGGATAACCTAAAATGCGTATCTTGCCATTATAGTGGCTTTTGCTTGTACACAATTTTTGGAAGTTTGTAAATTTGTCCTTTAGACCCTGTTTTTGGGATCCCATGTACTAAACATTTATTTTAATGAAATTTTTTCCGTTTACGACCAAAATCTTTTAACCCTAACTTGATTATGACTTTAGGATCACATATTTTTCAAATGACTTGATTAGCAAGTCCTGCATTATTTTTAAACACACAGTGTAACCGTCTTGGTTATTTAGGACGTTACAATTAGACTTGTAAAACATGTTATTTTGAGCATTTATGTAAATCCACGTAATACAGCAGGCGACGCGGTTTTTGGAAACCCTAGCTTTCAGGCGATGTGTCGCCTCCTAGGTGGTAACGTATCGCCACCTCCTCTGACTTTGGATACTTCCAAAGGTCCAAAAAATGCTCCAAATGCCACCAAATTTTTTTGGAACCCTTAGATACTTTTATGTATCACTTTGGACCCAAATTTGCATTTTCTAAGTGCCTACAATTTGAAACTCAAATTCACATCTTCACTATGTGAATTCTGCTAAGTGTTTATATCATGCTTGTATTTTAACACTTTATCATTTCTATTTAACCAATAATAACACTTTAAGTCGCATTTTGATCATGATTTATTAACATTTTCATAAACCTCTTCGAAATTGAATTTGTAGACATTTCTCTTAGCTTTACATAGATATTTGAATCGTCCAATTTGGAGTTAGTTATGGCCAAAATATGATGAGATGGCACTGTAGGTTGTTCGAAGCGAGTTTCAATCTTGTTCTATACAATTAGCACCCCAACGCTAATATATAGTGTTGCTGCGCCATTGAAGTCAGAGAGCAGAGTTCCAAGAAGTGTGAAATAGTGCCCCGCCGCTATAAAGTTGCGCTGCAGCGCTACGATTTGTACGATTTTCATACAAATAAAAAAAAAAAGGGAACTTTTATGGGGGCAAGAAGGTCTTTTCACATAGAATCGTGAGTGTTACTATAAAAGCATAATTTTGAGTGATTCAAATCACTTTTCGTAGATGGAAACCAAGGGGAACATAGAGATCAAGATTAAGGAATTCATCCAGAGTTTTTCTTCTTTTATTTCACTTTCTATGTTATAATGTGAATCAATAGATGTTATGAATCTTGCTATGAACTAATTTTAGGGTTTTCATGTAGTCGATTATTATTCAGTGCACGCTTTATGATTTCTTCTTCATAATTGTGATCTATTCAATTTGTGTTTAATTCTTGTTAATGCTTGATCACCATTTGCATGATTTAAATGATTTTAATTCAAAATTTGAGAAGTGAGAGTTAAATATGCTATAATTATTTAGACACAAATTTTGATATTGGACGAGAGTACCTGTATGGTTTGTGTAGCTTTTAGGTTTCTATGTTTAATGTCTGCTCTAGGTTGAAACTTATCACAGAGATGTAGAAAGTTGGCATATATGTTGAGATTTATATATCCTAGTAAGAATATAGATTGCTTTAGTAAACCTCCTATTACAAAGAGATGAAGAATAATAAAAATTGTATTGATGATATAATAGAGTGGGTAAATGATGAAATCAAATACCCTAGGTTTTTCATCCGTTATTTGTTATTTGTTTCTGTTAATTTTCAATTTTCAATTTAGTTTTTTTGTTCTTTTTCTTTTTATTTTTGAAATCCAATTTTTAGTAATAAAATAGAACTAAGAAATCAATTCATTCGTAATTAATATTCAATCCTGGTGGGAATGATACTTTAATTTCAATTTTATTACTAGTGAATGCTACATATACTTGCGTTATCCAATTTTCACAACAAGTTTTGGGCGCCGTTGTCGGGGATTGAAAATTATTAATATAAAAATAATTAATTTTTATTCTAATTTGGTTCTTTTCCCTTCATAATTCTAACTTGGTTTGTGTCTTAATTTTCTAATTTTAGGTAGTATTGGTTTTTGCGAAGCAAAAGAATGGATAGTTTGAACGATAAGGAGGTTAGCGTCTCATTGATGACGTAAAACAAAGTGCTTTTGGGAGGCAACCCAATTTAGTTTCATGTTTATAATTTGTTTTCTTGTTTTCATGAAAGTTTGTAACTCAAGGAGGACAACAATAAAAGTCACTACAATGGAGCAATGCATTTGATTACATGAAAGTTTTCTTTTCTTTTTCTTTTATTTAAATATTGGAGACAATGTTTAGATTAAGTGTGTGGGAACGGATTTGATTTTTATTACTTATTGTATATGTATTTTAGTTGTCTATGTTTGGTGTTTGTTTAGCTTTTTTGGTTAGGTTTATGTTTTGTTTATGTTTTAGTCTGAATCAAGTTGACAATGAAAATCGATGACAATATGTTGAATGATATGTTTTATAAATTGGATAAAAATGAAAGCTATAAAAATTTGTGTGTTTAGTTGAAAGATTTTTTGTGTTTAATTAGATCAATTTAAATATTTGAGAGCTTGATCATGATTTTAAATAAATTTCTTGTGATTAAAAATATTTATGCTTACTAAATTTGAAGAAAGAAAGAAAATAAAAAGTAAAATAAGTGTTGTTATCCTAGAACTTGTTTGCTTGCTATTTGAGACGAAATACTAAATGATTCATGCTTAGGAATATGATTTAGGAAATTCTTTGGAACGTTTGAGCCTTTCAAGCCAACCTTGATGTATTAAATTCCTAATTGCCCATTTTGAGCTTAATGTGATTCTTTTTATTGCTTGACACCAATGTTGAGCCTACTTGACCCCTTAAATTTTTTCCTTTCCTTTGATTATACCATGAACATATGAAAAAGATTGGGGGTTGGTTTGTAATGTGGATTATTTTTGGAATATGTGTCAATAGACAAACAAAATGATTGAGAGAGAAAAAAATAGAAAAAAATTATTGACACTACTACAAAACAGGGCTTTCTCGACACCCAACCACGACAGCAAGACTCTACACCGACAGTTAAATGTTGTAGGCATAAAGACCAACGTCGACAGCTAATAACTGTTACCGTTGCTTTTGACTGTCACTATTGACCCTAACGCTAATAGTTAATTTGAGACCAATGCCGACAGTTAAAATGTGTCGTTGTTGATCCCAACGTCGACAATTAATTCAAGATTAATGCCGACAGTTAAAATGTGTCGCTATTGACCCCAACATCGATAGTTAATTCGAGACCAATACCGACAGTTAAAATGTATCGCTATTGACCCCAACGCCGACAGTTAATTCAAGACCAATGCCGATAGTTAAACATTGTCGCAATTGACCCCAACACCGACAGTTAATAAAAGTCCAATGCCGATAATAAAAAATGTTGCCAAAATTCAAATAAAAAATTATAATTAATGAATAACAAAATTTTAAAAATAAATTAAATTATGTTAATAAATATTTATTAAAAACTTTTAAAACTAGATTTTTTTTTTTCATATTATTAACTTTTGTATTTGTAATATTTTTATATCAAATTTTAAATTAATTATGATTATTAAGAGTAACAATACTTTAATATATATTTTCGAATTGGGGTTTTAGCTAGGGATTAAAGTTTTTTTTTTTTTCAGGACCAAAAGAAGATGGAAAACGTTTTGAACTTCTTCTCTTCTCACACTTGCCGCTCGTTATCCTCATCTCTCTCTCTCTCTCTCTGATGAAATGACTCTCCTTTCTCCTCTATTATCTCTCCTCCGACCCCTTTTTCCCCAATCTCCTAAAGACGATGCGACTCTGGGGAAGACGACGACGCGCTTGGGAGGTGGCTTCGCAGGAGATGGTTCGTGCATAGCGGCAACGACAACTCACTTGGCAGCGTGGGTACGACGGAGACGAGGCTTGGTGGGGTTGGAGAACGATAATTCTCTATCTCTCTCTTTAGCATTTATTTTTACATGTTTGTGTTTCTTCTCAAAAATTTCTGCCATTTAGTAGTTTCAAAAGCAACTAAATGCTTTTGTAGTTGATTTAGTTAATTATATTTATATATTTGCATAATATGTTTGATAAAAATTGATTGTTTCATGTTTTAATGTAGTTTTGATTTTATATACGCTTGTATGTTAAATGAAAAATATTGAATTTGATAACTTTACTTGCTGTGGTTGTTGGTTATATTCATCAGCTCTTTGAACACCAAGAAATCACAAGCATTTGGGTAAGAAGCATATTGATCATTGATCCCTTGAACATGTTATATATTGTTATTGGTTTATTTGCTATTTATCGTGTTTGAAGAAAGCTTTATTTCTATTTATCCATTGATTAGTTTAGGGTCATGTCTAATCCATTTTAGGATTTGGAATTGAATTCTTCTCGTGTTATTTTTTTGATATGCAGTTAACAAAGAAAAAACATAACAGAGAGAGCTAATAATCACGGGTTAGCATATCCAATTCCAAAAGATTAATGGTGGAAATGAGCGCTACAGTTACAAAAACTCAAACTTTCAGGTGCCAAGTTGATCATATTGGTGCTGGAAATTAAATTTTAGCAATGATTTTCATTTATATATATGACCACTAAAGTTTTCTTGAGAGAATATTAGCATGGTTTTTGTAGGTAAGTGTGTAGCATGAGTATTTACAGTTTTGGGTATTCAGTTTTCTCTTATACTCTTGTTGGCATGTTTTTTGAAAAGTTTTAATCTGAGTGATATTTATTCAGGTCTTGATTTACCGGGAGGCATGGCTTACTGGGATTTTGGTATGGAAGGTTTATGATTAGGAGAATTTCATTGTTTTTACATATATAATATCATTATTATTTGCCTTCGTAAGAGACCATCATTTATATGTTGTGTGTGTTTCTTCCTCAATTAGACTTGTAGTTTCACACACGAGATTATGAGTGTCATATTGGTGGTGATCATATAAGTACTATTATTTGAGTCAGTCATGTACGTTGTGAGCTTGACTTGATATTTGAACTAGTTTTGCTTTTCTGGTTATGTGTTGAAACCTATAATTTAATGTTGTAAGCAGACCCAGATTATTAAATTGCAAAGAAAAAAATGTTCAATAGAAGATACATTTATTATTACGTTGTGGCACATATTATAATTAAGGACACACGTCATTCTGGAGGCTTTCTTTGCAATAATGTCATTGGGATATATCATAATTAACATTGCTGCTCCACGTGGTCTACCCTGAACTGTAGTTTTTAGGATGATGTCTACTGTTGCCCACATATTTATTTATACCTAGTCCAATATCTGCATTACATGAGCTTATAAGCTTATAAGGTGCATCACTTATTCTTTTGGCTACTTTGTTACACAATATGCTATGCTATTGATAAAGGGTTACTTTGCTTGTAAAGTTTATTAAATTGTGTGACCATGTTATGTTAACAAGCTTTAGAATTGATTGCAATTTTGTAAATTGACTGTAGGTAAGATTGATGTCGAGGACTCCCTTTTAAATACAATAGCTGATGAAGTAAAAGAAACTGGGGACATTGATGGAGTGGAGAAACCACATACCAAAGCCACCAACAATATTGTCTTTGGTACTGCTGAAGGAGCTCCTTATTCAAAGACAGGTGGATTATCATGCTGTGATTTCTGGTTTGTATTCTCTTCATCACTGTTTTCATTTTGGCTTTGGATATTCATTGTATTTCTGGATTACAAGCTTGGTTGGATTATATATAGTAATGTTGCTTATTGTTATTTAATCTTAATTTGTCATTTTTATGTCTACAATCTAATTTTTAGTTAGTTAGTTTGGGGATTTATGTCATTTTTTATGTCTACAATCTAATTTTTAGTTAGTTAGTTTAGGGATTTATGTCATTTTTTATGTCTGCAATCTAATTTTTAGTTAGTTAGTTTGGGGATTTATGTCATTTTTTATGTCTACAATCTAATTTTTAGTTAGTTATTTCTGGAAGATTTTTTTTAGATATGGGTAGTTTTATAAATTGTATATTTGTATTTATGTCATGATTATACCTTGTACAAGTTTTATCAATGATTCAGAGTTTGTTGAAATTATTCTGAAAGTGCTGATAAATGATCTACGCGCTTCTCATTGTGTTTTGCCATCTTTGGCTTAGTTTGTACTGTTGGTGATGATTGTGAACTTGTGTCTGGGCTTTTGGGTTTGATATTGAGGGTAGAGACATAAGTTTAAAGAATACATTAAAAAAAAAATAACAAAAAGTGAACTTTGTTGTAGGGTGAATTTTGTTTTTGGAGAGAGAACTAGTTTTTGAATTTAAGAGTTTTATGTGTTTGAATCACAATTGTTGCTGGTATTCACAAGCCTCTTTTGAATTATTTCCCTGAGTTTTCACAAGCCAACGTTCAATGACTGCCTGAATTTTTTTTTTCAAGTCTGATTTTTCTTTAACCATATTTTTTACTCATGCAAATATTGTAAATTTGCATGCAATTTGGAACAATTTTGTGTTGTATCTGTTTAGATGAAGATTGGTGTGATGTTTTGGTATATATTGACTTTTTATTATTTTGTTTTAATATACCCTGAATGAAATAAAGCATTAGAGAGATAAAATTGGTTCATTGAAACTATTGAGTATGGAAAAATATTAAAAGAACAAGAGAGTACACTTATTACTTGGACTGAGAAATTGGTAGCAAGAGAGTTGTGTAACAATTGTGAGTAAACTTATTTATTTATACTACAATAAAAATCTAGTTATAATTTTTCATGTTTGGTGTATTATAATGTGATTTTTCATGTTTTAGAGATGATTTTAGAAAGAAATTCATGGCAGCCAATTCTGACTTTGGAAAGACTATTGGTGACGAGGGTGAGAACAAGGACAAGAAGAAGAAAGCTATGTTGCATGACAATGAATTAGTGTTGTATTTTATTTGTAATTTTTATTATAGTAAATGATTCTTTTTTGAGTAGTTAATTATTTACTTTGTAAATTTAGTTATATTTTTTTTAAGGTCAAGACTATTATGTTTATAGACAAGACTATGATTTTTGAGTCAAGTAGTGTTATATTTGTCCAAAATTTGTTTTATTAGATTTTTAAATACTTTGTATAAGTTTTGTTATTTTAATCTATAATTTTTTAGATTTGTATATAAATGTTTCATTTAAATCATAATTTTTAATTTAAAATAAAAATAAATAGTTTTTTTTGCAAGCAACGACAACACTTAATAACTCTCGATATTGTTAGCAACAGTGACACTTAATAACTATCGGCATAGCCAGCAACGATGACACTTAATAACTGTCGGCATAGCCAGCAATGGCGACACCTTATAACTTTCGGCATAGCCAGCAATAGCGACACCTAATAATTGTCGGCGTAACTACCTTTACGTCAGCATAGGCAAATACGACAGTTAGTCGACTGTCATCATTGCTCCATAACGACAGTTAAAAACTGTCGAAGAATCTTTTTTTTGTAGTAGTGTGAAATTGAACTACACTCATATTGAATATGTAAAGAAATATGTTTGGGGGGAGTGTAGTTTCAAATTTCAATAGAAAAGAAAAAAAAAGATTATTATGAATTTTCTCTCACATCAAGAAAAAGGGAATTTGGGATTGTTTTTGGTTTGTAAAATTGAAATCAAGATTGGTTTGTTTTGTTTGTGTGCTTGTGGTATAAGTAAGCCTAAATGACTATTTATCTACCCTTACCTAAGCCGTTCACTATAATCCATGAAAATCCTATTGATTTTTGAGCATGTATTGTCTACATTAATGAAGATTAGTAAGTATAGCAAGCTTATGGGATAATAATATTAAGTGGTTTTATTGAAGGATTCAATGGGTATAAATTGATTCAAATGCTTGTTATTTATTGATCATGATTAGGAGAGCTTCTATTTTTGTTTGTGTTGTACTTTGAAATTAGCATGAGTTCAATTACTTAGCTCGGATACATGTAACACCCCGATTTCCCAAGACGTTACTTAGGGAGTCTATTTAAAAATAATAAACAATAAATACTTTAAGACACTAAGAGAAAATATTTATTTAAAATTTAAACAGACAATGAGATTTCATTATTTAAAAATAAAAATGTTGGATGCTAGGTTTAATAACAACAACATAAAGAAAATAGCCATTCAAGTTTGAAAATTTAAAAACATAAAATAACTGGAGCCCAGCCTCTAACATGTTCCGTCCATGCCTCGAGCCCGCACCACTCGTTGCTTTGTTTTGCCTTTACCTGCACACAGAGTACCTGTGAGCTAACGCCCAGTAAGAAGAGCTATGTAGGACATAACTCCCCAAACCAGAAAACATAAGCTTTCAACTAAACATAAATAAACATCATAAGCATAATAATCATCGTGCGATATATAAACACCATATCACACTAACATAACGTGTGTTACACTCACACACATAAATACTAACAAGTCATGTTGATCGGACATGAAATGTAATTTGCCTTGCCTGCGCTGTATTCACACTCAGCATTCCCACGGTGGCACCTATTCTAGCTTGCGCTGTACTCACACTCGGCCGTTCCCTCGAGACATCGTTGCCCTGCCTGCGTTGTACTCACACTCGGCAGTTCCGTGGTGGCATCCTATTATCTTGAGTTATACACACCCAAGATAATTCCTGCAAGTACTATACTCACACAAGCAACTAGAATCTAGTAGCACGTCTCCTCTACCATCTAAGCATGTCTACTAACTAAAATCCCTAGCACTATCCTCATGCTAGTCAACCTAATGCAACAATTCAAGACACAATATAATTACATAATTCAACAAATAAAAAAACAAGGTTGTACGCATAACGTACACCTTGTGCACAGATGTCCACTCTTCTTACCTTAAACAGTGCGTTTTCCACTGACGTGTCTCGAATCACTTGCTGCGTCACCTCGACAACCGCTAGCTCTTAGACGCCCAATTACATAGCAAAAATTCAGGAAAAATAAAAATAGGCGTTAAAGTTTTATTTCGAAACCTTAATTATCGAAATAATTTAACTATGCCATTTTAACATGCATGATACGTAAATTAAAATCATTTTCCACAAAAGGTTCAAACCATCATGTCACATGCACAAACAATAATGTTTCTAACGTATCGCATGAGTTCATATAAATACTTTTTATGTGAAAATTACCAAAATGCCCTTTAATATCACAATTACATATTAGAGTCAATAATTTTTATAGATTATCATATGACAACAAAATTTAACAACCAACTCTCCAAAACCCTAATTAATAAGTGAAGATTCATATAAGACCAGAAAAATAATTTTTAACATTTATAAATTATTTTTCCTCAATTTCTCAAATAAAACCCAAATAATAGAAATAAATACACAACCAGCCCAAAAATCAAACTAACATACAGAACTACTTAAAAATCCAAAATAAACTTATAAAAATTATTTTAGAATTTTCTGGGCTAAATAACTATTTTTCTTAATTAATTTTAACGAAAAAATAATTAATTAAAAAAATTCATAACTGATTAAAAATATAATCTAACTATAAAGATCAGTTTCTACACCCTACAGTAACACACAAAAATTACCTAGGGTTCAGAACAGTAGCATTAATATTTTTTTATATTTAAAATATAAAATAAGCCAAATAAATAATTAAAATTACATAAATAATAAAAATTCGAAATAAAATTACAGAGAGCCTTAGAATCTCATTTTAAACATATACAAAAAATCTCAGAATTTTTAGAATAATTTAAATAATTTTCCACATTTATTTTCTTAAATCACATATATAAAAGAAAATAATTGAAGAAAGTTATCAAATACGATCAAAACTGAAATATAAACATACAAATCCATTCTAAATCATACATAGATCATTGAAACATAAAATTATATTTTTCTGAACAAAAAAATATTTTTCATAATTAATCTTTATTTAAACTTCAATAAATCATAATAATTCAAAGAAAAATCAGAAAAATATGAAACCAGTTGAAAAATGCTCTAAAATTAATGTACTAATTTTTAAGATTGAAAAAAAAAACACCTCAGTAAACACCCAGATAGGGTTCGCCGGAGCTCTCGCCGGAGTTGTCGTCTTCTTCGGCGCCGGCGAGGTTGTTTCTTTCATCTCCGGCTACCCCAACGTTCCAAACCACTTGGAAACTTCCCACACGTGTTACAGAAGTCCAAAACAACCCTAAGACACAAAGAATCACGCCACAACCGCCTTGGTCGAAGTCTTCTTCTCCAACGCCAGTGTACTGCCAACAATGGAGTTCAAAATTTGTTTTTCTTGCTCTAGACCATTTCAGCCTGTTTCTTCACATCGAAACCGATTCTTGAAGTCCCCTAAGCTTATTTGTCACCAACCACACACACCATACACTCTTGAACACACTTAAATCCAAAATTATCCAAGAATATGCATTTTCTTGGATAAAAATGGTGAATCACAATCTAAGGCTTTATAAATGTATTTCCCACACTCAAAATGTTTATTTCCCCCCTAGAATGATTCTACAATGTTCATTACTGCCCAGATTTTTCCCAAGTGCAAGAACTCAAAAATTTCTTCTCTTTTTAAAAAAAACGATAATTACACACTCTCTCTTCAATCCTTTGCTTCCCTCACTATTTCCATGATTTCTCCTTCAGATTATCATGGTAAACACATTTTAGAATAGGTTTAGAAAAAAAGTTAGCGTTTGACGTGGTAAGATCCTCTTTTCAAGGAATTCTTTACTTTTTTCTTTTTTTTTTTTTTAAAAAAAAAACTAAGGTTCCACAACTGATATCGATCATCAGTTAAAATTCGAAAATTTGACCAATTTTATGAATATTTAATCGTATTAAATCAAAAGAAATAAGGTCTCTAAAATGTCCCTTGAACCAATCCCAAACTTGAGGGTATTATGGTCTTTTCGCAAATTCAAGTATTTAATATTATGGCAAACCAAAAATTACACATAATATGATAAAATAATTTCAAGCATATTATTATTACTATTATGCTCATAATAATAATAATAATAATAATTTTTAATTAAATAAATAACTTAACCTGAGCCGTTATTTATTCACTTGACATTATTCTCATGTTGTGATTCCACAAAAACTCAAACAGGAGAAACTATGAATTTTATTTCCATTGGAAGTCATACATATCAATATTCCATCAAAGGAAAAAGAAAATGACAATGATGCACACAGTGGGAAAATTACGAAATTGCCTTTCTGGGAAAACGGATATTACAGTATAGCTGGCAGATGAATGTGTGGAAAAATAGCCAAGTAGAATATCTGGTTAACAATGATGTGAACAGCTCGAGTTTGGGGGTTTGACAGCACAATACACATTTTATTATCAGACTGCCTCTTAGGATAACAATTGAGTTCGAGACTTATAATAACTAGGTCCAACTTTGGGCGTTCTAAGCTTACTACAAGCTAGGGTTCAGATAGTCGTTGAACACGAGCTCGGATGAGATATTCAGCTCGTGGAAACTTGGGCAGAACACATACTAAAGAATCCCAAGAGACTCGGAGGCTCTTTATACGCTCATTAATGCCTAGGCTGTATCACATGTTTATCATTTATTATATATGTTATAAAATCATATCCCAATGTAAATGGAAATAATTTGTATTAAATAGATGCCATATTTATTCACGCTGTTGATTCACGCGGTTACCCAAACCTGTCCATGAAACTCCCCTATAAATACTAGGGATAATGGATAGGGAAGGGGACGACTATTTTTGTATTGATAAAACTCTACAGAAATTGACAGAGAAAAGTAATAATATTGACTTGTGGATTAGGTGGATTTTAACAACTGAACCACGTAAAAGTTGTGCGTGTTCGAGAGAGTGTTTATTATTTCATTGTGGTTTATAATTCAACACTAATCTATCTGTTTAATTTCTTAATACATTGTTGGCGAAAAACCGCATCAATAGTATGAAACTAAGTAAGTTGGAAAAATGTTTTAACTGAAATTCTAGATTATTGGTTGATTTTCTTGAATATTATATGAGCATGTCATTCATAATATTTTGAGGCTTAAATTGTTGTTGTCGGCTTGATTCATTTGTGTCTCTTGTTTTAGGTTTTAGTTGTGTTTGTTATCTTTACTCGTGGGAGAGTAAATGTTAAGTTTGGTGGAATTTGTTAGGTTCATTTTAGGTTTATTTTAGAGATCGCTTTAGGTATTTAGGAATGTTTTGTGCAAATTTACGCTTATTTTCTTCTTGTTTCAGGTTTGATTGGTTGAGTACATAATATGAGTAAAATGAGAAGACACGTGTTAAATATGATGAATAAGATGGATTTATTGTTAAGTGTGGAGTTTCAAGACATTATGGGTGGAAAATACTACATTAAAGATGCTCAACACACGTTGTTTATGCTCTGTAACGCAAGTTTGAAACTTTAAGATGCATTTTCATCATGATTTATTCACTTTTTCGAAAACCTTTCCAAAATATAAATTGTAGACATTTCTCTTAGCTTTCCATAGTTTTGAATCGTCCAATTTTAAGTTATATATAGAGAGAGAGTTATGACCAAAATACGATGAGTTGGCGCTGTAGGCTGTTCGAAGCGAGTTTCAGTCTTGTTCTGTACAATTAGCGCCCCAACGTTATAAAGTTACGCTGTCGAAGTCAGAGAGTAGAGTTCAGGAAGTGTGAAATAGTGCCCTAGTGCTATAAAGTTGCATTGCAGCACTATGATCCTTACAATTTTCGTAAAAAGCAAGAAAATGACAGTTTTATGGGGGTAAGAAGTTCTTTTCACATAGAATCTCTAGGGTTACTACAAAATCTTAATTTTGAGCGATTCAAATTACTTTTGGTAGCGGGAAACCAAGGGGAGCTTGGAGATCAAGATTGGGGAATTCTTAAAGAGTTTTTCTTCTTTTCTTCTTTTATTTCACTTTCTATATTATTTTCTGAATCAATGGATGTTATGAATCTAGTTATGAACTAATTTTATTTTATAGGGTTTTAATGTAGTCTTTTGATACTCTATTATTAGTCAATGCAAGCTTTATGATTTGGTCTTCATAATTGTGATCTATTCAATTTGTGTTTAATGCTTGTGAATGCTTGATCACCATCTGCATGATTTATATGATATTAATTCAAAATCTGAGAAGTGAAAGTTAAATATGCTATAATTATTTAGAGACAAATTTTGATATTGAACAAGAGTACCTGTATGGTTTATGTAGTATTTAGGTTTCTATGTTTAATGCTTGCTCTAGGTTGAAGCTTATCACAGAGATGTAAAAATTTTACATATAGGTTGAGATATATATATATGGAAAAGTTCTTAATGGTTATTACCCACACATGGGTACCTAGATAAATGTGAAAATATGCTGACATGGCATATAGGTGACTTGGTACATCAAGTTACCAACAAGTAAAGATTCTTTTTTTTTTGGCATAGATTCTTTTTTTTTTTTGCATTAATTTCGAAATTGGTTTTTTTTTTGGGTCATTAGGAATGGTGATTCCAACCAATAAGAGATAAGCTCTATTTTCAAGTTTTGAATTAATTTAAAATTTTAAAAATTAGGGTTTCATAATAAATGCACACTCATTTCTTAAACTCTCTATTCTTCTTCTTCTTCTTCTTCTTCTTCATTCAAAGTAAAAAAATAAACATAAAAAAATTAGAATTTCACCATGATTTTCGTGAGCAAGTGAAGGAGAGAAAGAAGAAAAAAAAGCGTGTGAGGAAAAAATAGAAAGGGAGAGAGAGAAAACGCATGGGAGTAGAGGGGAAGGGGATGAAGAATAAAAGAAGTAGATCTAAGGATTTAGAAGGAAGGGTTGGAAAGAAGAGACAAATTTTTTATGATAACTCATTGTCTCCTAATCGAATCAGGTCAAAATTGCTTTTAGATTGCGCTCGTCGGTATAGATCTCCTATGAAAAGTTTGGAGTCGTCCTCTTCAATGTTCGAAAGTAGAACTCGGCGTTGTCTTCATAGTGAATCTTATTGTTCTTTTTGTAAGGTAATATCTTCATATCTATATATGTGTCTATGATTGAGATCTCATTTTATGTTTATGTTAGAACACTTCGATTATATTTTTCTAAAATATTTTTTCCATTTAAAAATTAGGAATACGAAAACCATGTATGTGTAGATGAGGTAGACCGTGATGTTCCTATCCCACCATGGAGTTTTGTCATACTTGATGAAGATGGTGATGCAATGACCATTAATATACCATCAGATGTAAACAAAGGGAACCTTCAAATTCCAGACCATGTAAAATGTGTATGTATTATTTTTTTTTATTATTATTATTTTAATTATTTTTGAAATTTTATATTAGTTTATTTTTTACTGGTTGGGGTGGCAAAAGTAAATGCTTTGCTCACAATGGTTGTTGGTTTGCAAAATATTTTGGTTACAAAGATCCTTGAATCTAGAGATAGGTTAAATGGTTCAAATAATATTATCCATTAACTTCGTCGTCGTCTGGTTGGTATATCTTAATTAATTTCCAAATTTTATAGTATGAAACATTATCTGGTTGGTATATGTTTATCTAATTTTATTTATTTATTTATTGTTTTGTACAACAACTATGTGAAGCATCTCAAATATCTGAAGACCATAGTCAAGATATCATTGATAGTAGCAATGTGTTGACGCCGTTTTTCGTCAACAGTGAAAGAAGAGCACATAAATAACAAACAGTAATGACCAATTAAAAAATAACAACACAAAACACGATTTTTACATGGTTCAGCAGTTAAATCTGCCTAGTCCACGAGTCTCTGTTATTAAACTCAAGATTATCTCTGAAAATTCTTAAGCATGAATTCTTCAGAGTTTTCTCTCAAGGTTCAGAATTTCGGTCCTTTACAATGGTGCACAACTTCTCTATTTATAGAGAAAGATGCAGAATACTATCCCACATACTTTGGGTAGTTACTCTTTTTGTGTAAATAAATTAAATGGCTTTAAATGCCTTCAATCCGATATAAAAGGAAACGTCCTCTGAAGACCAGGGGGCATATAACTAATCGAATAATATCCCATGATTTTATGGGATTTACAATAATAAATCCAGAGCACGCCCCTTATAAACAACACTTATAGATATTCAAAGTCATTATCATATATCTCCAAGGCCTTAATCTCCCAGATTTCTCATCAGCTTTCGAGCTAATGACATCTCCCGAGGTCACATGGCTTCGAGATCGTACGTATGTCAGGCTCGGAGTCCCTGATCCGAGGTCATTCCTGAGGATAGAGGCGTCTCGGGAGCTACCTTTCGAGATCGTGAACGTTTCGAGGCCACCACATTCGAGGTCGTCTCGAGTCTTGCAGGCTCGATATTTAATCCTAGAGCATATACTTCGAACTTTACGGGTTCATTCGCTGCAAATCCAGCTTTCGAGGTCACATTTAACATGGCTCGAAATCTGGGTATAACATCTTGCCCCCTCAAAAGTATTTGTTCGAATCCTAAGAGAAGGAAACTTTTGAACTACTTTCTTCGAGAACCGTACCGTCATATTCCTGAAAATGGACACGCGTCAGTTGGGCATTGCTCACTTATGATACTTGAGTACCTTGGAAACATGCCCACGATCATTCGTCTGCCACCTTTTTGGTACCATCTTATCAGTAATCCCCATCCGTTGGATCTTGCAAGGATTTCATTCAACGCCCCAGATTAATCCCCTTTTTCCATCTATATATATAAGACCCCATTCATCATCTTCTTTTTTATTTTCGTTCATCAGGAGCAAGAAATGGACGAAACCAGAGGCCATCTTAGAAAACTTCTATCTCGTGCATGTTCTCTCAGCCTAAAAAGCAAAGAACCTCCGGTTTGTTCGAGTCCGTGAGTTCATATTTGCAGCCTCTCCTTCAGTCAGCAATTTCTCTGCAATCGCCATTATTGTGTAAGTGTGCAATCTTTGTTTTCCCTTTTTCCAGTTTTTGTTCGTACTGTTCTTGCTATGTCTTTGAATGTACTAGTTTATTTTCTTAGCATAATACGTTAGGGGATTTTTATCCGATAGGCTCTTATGTTTTTTTTTTAGATTTCCATACTGAATTTACATCACTGGTTCATACCCAGTTTTGATGTTTGAGCAAGATTCCTGTTTTCTGGGTTTTAAAATTTTAAGAGACGTTTCTTGTACACCAAGATTTCGGGTAAAAAACCTTGGCTTTGAAAAATGCACGAAACCCAAGCCTGCCTTTTCTGGTTATCCGCTACTCTTTTTCCCCTGATTTTCGGGATTTTCAAAAAATTATCCACTCTCCTCCCTTTCTCGTGGAACGCACGTCCTGACTCTTTAATAAGGGTCTTAATATATGGCTTGTCTTGTTCCTAGACTCTGAGCTCGTCTTATCGAACTCGTAATTCTTGTATGCATGGCCCTCACCATTTTTTCTTTCTTGCTAGATGTCACAGAATCTGGAAAGATGGTGGGGGTCGTTGCTGGCAATCCCTTACGAGCCAAAAACCCCGAGCCCAGAATCGCTGTTCGCTCGGAATCAACGTCAGATACGGGAGTACGAGCTTGCGCGCGAGCAGGAGGATATTCGAGCTCATTATCGCCGCCAAATAGACGAGGTCATAGAGAAGAAGAGGAGAATTCTTTGGGAGGCTCTTTATCCAGAGTCCAACTCAGGGCCTAGGCCGATTCCCCTCGACCCTGCACTAAAGGTCACTGTCGCATTCTATCCAGGAGAACTTCAATTTTCACTAATGGGGGAACCTTCTTCCTCACAGCCGAGGAAAGAAATGTTCGAGGCCGAGCACTATTGGAGCTCGGTTACCTCGACTAGTCAGATAACTGACATCTTGGCCCACCATGGCCTCAGCTTGTCTGGTTCTTTGAAGTGTCGAGCTCTGGCCGACCACGAACGAAGCTGTTTCGCCCCTGGGGGCCGCAACGCCAAACTGAAATACGTGGCATGGAGCCAGGAACACATGAGGGCGGGGGCACTGTTGCCTTTGAAGTCTTTTTTCAAGGACTTCACGGATTTCGTTGGGTTGGCTCCGTTCCAGCTCAGCACCAATTCTTACAGGGTGCTGTCTGCCCTGAGGTCGCTATACCACGAGCTCTCGTGGGAAGGGCCTTCGCCTCAAGAGATTTTATATCTCTTTTTTTTTTTCTGAAAAGCAACCCCTCTCGAGCTCGGGGAGGAGATGGATTTTATTATCTTTCGAGCTATCCCAAAGAGAAGAAGGTCTTTGAAGATCTTCCCAATCATCCGCCTGATTTCAAAAAGGCCTTCTTCTGGACAGACGGTCTGTCCCCGTCTCGACACTACTCGTTCAGGTGGATTCGTAAGTATTCCCGTTATCTTTATCTCTATGCTCGAGATTTTAGCTCTTAGATCCGTACTTAGTTGAAAGGTATCTTGCTTTTCAGCCAACTTTCAGCGTCCCACTCCTGACGAGACAATGAAGGGACATAAGGAGACCCTGCTCCAACTCCCTCATGGTAGGAGGTCTCTCCTGTACCTTTTACATGAGGATAAGCTCCAAAAATGCGGACTTTTGGGGGAGGGCCAGTCTACCTCTGACTGGTCCAATAAAAAGTATGAACACTGGGAGCAGGTGCTGCTGCCCACATGCGTCCTCCCTCCGAGGAGAGAGGTGAGGTCCCAACTTCCAGTTCGCATAAGGAGTCCGCCATCGGGGAACGAGGCTAATGACGAAGCCTCGAGCTCAGACTCGGATGAAGGTAAAGCCCTCCATACTTCGAGAATGTGGTCCCCCACCTTACTGAGGCATAAGCACAATAGGTTAGTCTCATGCCCACATGATAGATACCACTTCTACATATGGAGTTGGGTAGACGACTGTGTCCATAGGTTTGATAGTGGGCTCGGGAAGTATGACACCATGTATACTTCGGACGAGGTGTGGAACGGGATAGCTGTCCAATACGGGACCAATGATTATAGGGACCTTTCGAGGTTATCACCCACCTATAGGGAAGGTACTCCCCCTGCTTCTTCTGAAGATGGGGGAATTTCATGGTCCCCGAGCTCTAGTTCGGGGAAGAGTTCTAGTTAGGTCTTTTCTTCACTTGGTTTTTTTTTTTTTTTTTTCATTTTCCAAGCTTATTATCATTTTGTCTAACTCCGATTGGAACTGTGCAGGTGCCATGGACTCCGACCTCGACGCTGTGCTTTTTAGCGATGAGGGATCCGGAGCTCAGAAGAGTAAACGTCCGAGAATCCCGCGGAGGTCTGACCGACCACTCAAGATCCCCAGATGCCACGAGAAGACCCCAACGGCCCAGACTACTACGAGCACAACCGAGGAACTGATTGTCCAGGTTGATGCGTCTGGCTCAACTGCGCCCATCTCGCTTCCTCCAACCGATACTCAAATAACAGTCGGTCGGCCCCCGAAGAAACCTTCTGTCTCCAAGGTTCAGCTGCCGACGGCCCGACCTCATATTGAGGAGTTCGTGCTTGATGGCGCCGCTAGGACCCAAGGGGCTGTGCTCAGCTCGGATGTCCTCTCTCGAGTGGGTCAGAGCTTTTCAGGCTTCGACGCCGACCATTGGGACCTTATGCACAAGGCCTCGGACTGCAATACTCTTTATGATAAGAGTATCGAACTCACTGCCGCGGTAGCCTTCGCAACTCTCCTTTAAGTGTTTGTGCCTCAGCTCACGATTTAATTCGTTCTTTGTATTTCAGGCCCTTGTCGTTTCAGCACAGCTTAACTATAAGCTGATCAACGAGGTGCACACGAGCATGTCTCTGGCCCAAAAGTCAAAGGATCTCCAGCTTAAGATGGCTGACGAACTCAAAGACTCGAAGTCCGAACTTGAAAAAATGAAGACCCGTCTCGTGGAGCTGGAGAAGACGAATGCCGAGCTTGAACAGGCGAAGACTCGTCTTGAGAAGGCTAATGCTAAGCTCAAAGAGGAGAAATCTGCTACCTTCGACATCATGGAGAGCGAGAAGGCCCGCCTCCTGGACGAGTTTAAAGAGCAGAAGGAGAAAGCGGTCGATCAAGCCATGTACAAAATTTGGGTTGATAATGCCGACCTCGACACCAGTTTCCTGGGTCCTCTCGAGGCCAAGTATGTTGAGCGGTGGAATGCTCGTCTTGAGGCAAGTGAAGCTGCTCGAGAGGCTGCTCAGAAGGATAGTCATGCTATTCGTCCTGGGGGGTCCGGTGCTACTGATGCTGAGAAGGCCAAGGAGACTCCTCCTTCTTAAATCTGATCTCGAGGAAATCACTTATTGGGGCTGCGTCCCCTTATTTTTGTAACTATTTTAATTTATGCCCATGGGGCTGATACAATTTCTTTTAACATTGACTTTTATATGCTTTACATTTCTTGGCTCGAAATATTTTGCACATTTTATATGGATGAATCATTTATGTTTATTTATTCATACAAACATATTGTGGATTTAGGCTCGAAACTCGATGCATTCATGCATAGTTTGTTCAAATTATCCGCTCCCGACCTCGTTATTCATCAAAGTCGGATGTTACTTTAACCATGAACTCGAAAGTACTTATATGGTATGTAACGTGAATGGTTTGGTTATATCTTTTTTTTTTGCTTAGTTACTTTTTCTCGTCCTTGGTTTTTATTCCAAGGTTAAGAGTTTGAAACTATTTTTCTTTAAGATATTCCAGCCTCGATCTCGACTTATCCTGAAGTAGGTTTAGGTTCCTACTTATCGTCGATTAGTTTTTGGGCTGGTTTGTTCCAAACCTGTTAAGTTTGCACATCTGGTTAACTCCAAACGTTTTCTGTTTTTGATAATTCGATTATGTCCGAACTATCTAAGCTCACGCATCTGGTTATATCCAAATACTTCATGTTTTTGATAATTCGGTTATGTCCGAACTATCTAAGCTCGCGTATCTGGTTATATCCAAATACTTAATGTTTTTGATAATTCAGTTATGTCCGAACTATCTAAGCTCACGCATCTGGTTATATCCAAATACTTCATGTTTTTGATAATTCGGTTATGTCCGAACTATCTAAGCTCGCGTATCTGGTTATATCCAAATACTTTGTTTTTGATAATTCGGTTATGTCCGAACTATCTAAACTCGCGTATCTGGTTATATCCAAATACTTTATATATTTTTTATTTTTTAAGCTGATGGTATATATACCAATGATGCCCCCTTAATATCCTATGAGTGTGACCATTGGTTATTAAATTAAGAGAGATTGCAAAAATAAAAAATAAAAAGAGATAATATACTGAATGAAATAAATCTTTATTTCATGGAAATCAAAAAGCAAGCAAACTAATACAAATAGAAACTCATGGTTATAGGCAACACTTTTCCTACACTACTGATAGTAAGGTCTAAGGTGTTCGCCATTCCATGCTCGTGGTACCAGGCTCCCGTCCAATCTTGCAAGTTTGTACACACCGGGATGGATGATTGACTCTATCTGGTATGATCCTTCCCAATTCGGCCCGAGCACCCCAGCTGCTGGATCTCGCGTTGCCAAGAATACGCGTCTTAACACCAGATCTCCCATTCCAAACTTTCGATCTCGAACCCTCTTGTTGAAATACCTGGTAGTTCGTTGCTGGTAAGCAGCGTTTCTCAGCTGAGCCTCTTCTCTCTTTTCTTCAATCAGGTCTAAGGTTTCCTCGAGCTGAGTGTGGTTTGAACTTTGATCGTAAATCTGAGTTCGAATCGTTGGAATTTCCACCTCGATGGGCAACATTGCCTCGCAGCCGTATGCTAGGGAGAACGGGGTATGCCCCGTTGATGTTCGAGATGTGGTCCTATATCCCCAAAGGACTTGGGGCAATTCTTCGGGTCACCATCCCTTCGATTCCTCCAACTTTTTCTTCAGAGAACTTTTGAGAGTTTTGTTTACAGCCTTGACCTGGCCATTCGCTTGAGGGTGGGCTACTGATGAAAAACTCTTTATTATGCCGTTCTTTTCACAAAAGTTGGTGAACAAGTCGCAATCGAACTGGGTTCCATTGTCGGATACGATCTTCCTTGGTACCCATATCGGCACACGATGCTTTTTACCACGAAATCAAGGATCTTTTTTGAAGTTATAGTCGCCAATGGTTCAGCCTCTGTCCACTTTGTGAAGTAATCCACGGCGACCACAACATATTTTACTCCGCCCTTACCAGTCGGGATAGATCCTATGAGGTCGATGCCCCATACCGCGAAAGGCCATGGGGAAGTCAACATGGTCAGCTCGGATGGTGGAGCTCGGGGTATCGTGGCGAATCTCTGGCATTTGTCGCATTTATTCACGTACTCGAAAGAATCCGTTTTGATGGTTGGCCGGAAATATCCTTGGCGTATGATCTTCTTGGACAGGCTATGCCCCCCGGTGTGATCTCCGCAAAATCCTTCATGAATTTCTTCAATGATCTTCTTAGCTTCGGGAGGGGTTACACATCTAAGTAACGACATGGAATATCCCCTTCTGTATAGCTTTCCGTCCAAAATGGTGTAACGGGGAAGTTGATACATCAACTTTCGAGCTTGGTTCCGATCTTTTGGAAGGACTCCATTTTTGAGATAATCAACTATTGGGGTCATCCAGGTCGGCTCTGTTTCGATCATACACACATCTTCCTCTTCTGGCTCGTTAATGCTAGGTGCTGATAGGTGTTCTATGGGTACAACATTCAGTTCTTCATTTTCGGTGGATGTGGCGAGTCGAGCTAAGGCATCTGCATTAGAGTTCTGCTCACGGGGAACCTGTTCGATTGTATAGAATTTGAAACACTCTAACGTGGATTTTGCCTTCTCCAAATAAGCTGCCATTCTTGTACCACGAGCCTGGTATTCTCCTAGGATTTGATTAACCACGAGCTAGGAGTCACTGTAGCAATGTATAGCTCTTGCTTTGAGCTCCTTTGCTATACGAAGTCCCGCGAGTAAAGCCTCATATTCGGCCTCATTGTTCGACGCTTTAAAGCCAAATCTTAAGGCATAATGAAATTTGCTTCCTGCGGGAGTAACCAAAATGACCCTTGCCCCTGCTCCATTTTCATTTGATGAGCCGTCGACGTAAAGTTTCCACAGCTCGTGGGCCGTGGTTATTACCTCGTCGTCGGCTATTCCAGTACATTCCACTATAAAGTCCGCCAATGCCTGTGCCTTAATGGTCGTTCTTGGGTGGTAGGTGATCTCGAACTGTCCGAGCTCAACAGCCCATTTAAGAAGTCGACCTGAAGCTTCTGGTTTAGACAAGACTTGTCTAAGCGGTTGATCAGTCATCACATGGATGGGATGCGCCTGAAAGTAGGGGCGGAGTTTATGAGATGAATGAATTAAACTGAGCGCGAGTTTCTCCATCAATGGGTATCTTGACTCTGCGCCCAGTAATCTTTTACTGATGTAGTAAACGGGTCTTTGCACCTTCTCTTCTTCTCGAACGAGCACTGCGCTTATCGCGTGTTCGGTGGTTGAAAGGTATAGGTACAGTATTTCTCCCATTTCAGGTTTCGACAGGATGGGTGGTTCTGCAAGGTGCTTTTTGAGCTCCTGAAAAGCCAGCTCGCATTCCTCCGTCCATTCAAATTTCTTACCTCCCCTTAATAAGTTAAAAAATGGAAGACCACGGTCTGTAGATTTTGAGATGAATCTGCTTAGGGCTGCCATCCTGCCAGTCAAGCTTTGGACATCTTTGTGCCTCCGAGGTGAGGGCATGTCAATCAGGGCCTTGATCTTGTCGGGGTTAGCCTTGATTCCACGAGAGTTTACAATAAAGCCCAGAAATTTTCCTGAAGACATCCCAAAAGTGCACTTCTGAGGATTTAGCTTCATGTTATACTTCCTGAGCACGTCGAAGCACTCTTCGAGGTCATCAACATGGTTCTTGTTGAGTTGAGACTTGACAAGCATGTCATCAACATAAACCTCCATGTTGTTCCCTATTTGTTCTGAAAACATCATGTTTACGAGCCGCTGGTATGTGGCTCCAGCATTCTTGAGCCCGAATGGCATGACATTATAGCAGTATAGTCCTTTATCCGTGATGAAGCTCGTATGTTCTTGGTCGGGGGCATGCATGGGAATCTGGTTATATCCAGAATAAGCATCCATGAACGACATCAGGCCATGCCCCGTAGTGGCATCCACAAGCTGGTCAATCCTTGGTAACAGAAAACAGTCTTTTGGGCAAGCTTTGTTGAGGTCTGAGTAATCAATACAGGTTCGCCACGTCCCATTGGGCTTTGGGACCAACACCGGATTGGCTACCCAGTCGGGGTAGAAGGCATCCCTAATGAATCGGTTTGCCTTTAACCTGTCAACCTCCTCCTTCAGTGCTTTCTTTCTGTCTTCGTCCAGCTGTCTTCGCTTTTGTTGCTTCGGGGGAAAGCTTTTGTCTATGTTCAGTGCATGGCTTGCTACATTCGGGCTTATCCCCACCATGTCTGAGTGTGACCACGCGAAGACATCCTGGTTCTTCTTCAAAAAGCAAATTAATTACTATTTTGCCTCATCTTGGAGGTGTTTTCCGACCTTCACCTTCTTCGAGGGATCAGCTTCCTCGAGCTGAATTTGTTCGAGCTCCTCTAAAGGTTCGAGGTCAACTTTCTCCTCAATCCTTGGATCAATCTCCTCGTCAATCTCTAAGACCGTTCCGTCTTTATTTTGTACGATGACGAGTGCTTGTGCACTTGTCTGTTTCTTTCCTCTCAAGGAGATGCTGTAGCATTCCCTCCCTGCTAATTGGTCTCCTTTCAATGTCCCGACCCCGCTAGGGGTTGGGAACTTAAGGGCCAAATGCCTTACTGATGAAACTGCCCCCAGCCCGACCAGGGCGGGTCTCCCGAGCAGCACATTGTAGGCTAATGGTAAGTCTACTACCACGAACTCCATCATCTTGGTTGCCGAGACTGGGTAGTCTCCCAAGCTCACGGGGAGCTCGATGGATCCCATGCAGGCGGTTCCTTCTCCTGAAAAGCCATACAAAGTAGTTGCACACGCTTTCAGGTCGCGAAGGGAGAGTCCCATCTTCTCGAGGGTTGCTTTGTAAAGAATGTTGACTGAGCTCCCATTATCTATGAGAACTCGGTGGACCCTTTTGTTGGCCAGTTGAAGAGTAATGACCAGCGGATCATGGTGAGGAAACTGGACATGGGATGCGTCTTCCTCGGTGAAGGTTATTGGTTGTGTCTCAATCCTCTGGCTTTTTGGAGCCCTAGGTTCGGGTTCATAAGGAGACCCGTCCCTAGTCTTCAGCTAGTTAACATATCTTTTTTGGGTGTTCCTGCCCACTCCTGCGAGATGAGGCCCTCCCGAGATGGTTATTACATCCTCTCCATCTATCGGCGGGGGCCTGTCTTCTTCCCGAGCTCGGGAACTATTGTTTTGTGTCGTCTAAGGCGCGGCTACTCTCTGGCTCGCGGCCGCCTGATTAGTATTCTGGTTTTTGACATATTGCAGGAAGTAACCTCTCGAGATCAATCCTTCGATCTCGTCCTTCAGTTGTCGACATTCATCGGTTGTGTGGCCGGTGTCTCTGTGAAATCGGCAATACTTACTGGAGTCCCTCTTGGACTTTTGATTTCTCATCGGGTCCGGACGCCTAAAGGGGACCTGGTTTTCATTAGCCAGGTATATGTTCTCCCGAGACTCATTGACCTCGGTGTATACTCTATACACGGAGAAATATCTCTCCCCTTTCTTTTTCTTTCCTCCCTCGGCTTCGGGGTTACTTCCTTCGTTCTTTTTCCTCTTGGAGGGGTTCTCCGTGGCAGGCTTTGGAGCTGCTGGGTCCGCCGAGGCTGAGGCAGAGTTGATGTTTATCATTGTAGTTTTGGGCTGGGAAGTCGCATTGAGCGTCGACCTCGCTTCCTCTACATTGACAAACCTCTGCGCTCGTCTGTTAAACTCGGTTATGGACCTTACCGGTTTCCTTTGCATGTCGTCCCAAAGGGCACTTCCTGGCATTACGCTAGCTCGGACAGCCATTAGGTGCCCACTGTCATCCACGTCCCGAGCTCGGGCGACTTCCAGATTAAATCTTGTTAAGTAACTTTTTAGTGTTTCGCCCGGCTGTTGTCGGACGTTAGTTAAGGTGGATTTCTCTGGTCTGACCCCCATCATTGCTCTGAACTGCTTCTTAAAGTCTTTAGACAACTGCTCCCAAGAAGTTATTGAGTGTCTCTTATATTTTTCGAACCAACTTTTGGCAGGTCCTATCAATGATGCTGGAAACAACATGCACCTGAGCTCGTAACCCACGTTACTGGCTCTCATGATAGTGTTGAACGTGCTCAGGTGACTACACGGGTCGGTCTTTCCTTCAAATGTTGGGACGTGAGGGATCCGGAACCCTTGAGGAAATGGAGTATTGGAAATATGAGGAGCAAATGGTTCGAGCTCCTCGTCAGAGTCTTCATACCGATCATTCCTTTGCTCGTTTTTCAAAAGCTTAAAAGCCTTTTCAAGCTGGTTAATTCTTTCTTGGACTGGGTCCGCAAGAGGCACTGTCTGGAATCGGCTGTCATCGATCACAATCCCAGGCTCGCGTCTCCGCAAGGGATCTCTACGCCTATTCAAGCGATTCCTCAAGTCCGAATTCGTTTGGTCACCATTACCCCGACTCTGATTCAGGTGATCTCGCAGGTGGTGACGATTTTTGCGGCTTCCGGTATTCTTACGACCTCGGTCATGCTTACTGACCGACCTGGTATCTCCGGACTCATCACTGTCAAAACTCATTGCTTGGTTATTTCGTGATGGATTCTTCCCACGTCGCCTCGTCTCCGCCGTGCGAGACCGAGACGTTTGACTTTTCTCAGATGGGGCGCCTCTCCGCTCCTGGAAAGCCTCCCCGTTTCCTTGTCTTCCCCCCGCACGCCCTTCCCCCTGATCTCGAACGGGTTGAGCGTTCCTGTGGGGGGGCGAAGGATATCTTATGGGTGATGGAGGGAACCGTATAGGCGACGGTGGCTGCCACCCATGTCGTGGCCTAGAGGGTTCAGAATTTGCCCGAGATGGGTCGGTCGCATTTGGTGTGCTCCCAGGTATCTGAGTCCGAGCCTCTACAGGGGTTCGGTTATTCTCAGTTCCTGCAGGCACTTCCATAGGCGGGTTAGCCGGGGCCCGAGCCCGAGTACTCCTCTGGGGCCTAGGTGGAGCGGATGGCTCTGCTGGTGCCGGAGGTTGAGTCGGCCTCCTTGTGGTAGCGTCTTTTCGTGGACTCCCACGGGGTCTACGGGGAGGAACATGCACGTCCCTTGGAGGAGGGACTTGGTTTTCGCGCGGAGGCGGGGGCTGAGCCACCTGCGCCTCTGCGGCTATCCTTGTCAACTCCTCATTCCGTTTGTTGGCCTCTACCAACAGCTGCTTCAATTGCCGGTTTTCAAGTTCCACAATAGGAACATACTGCTTAGGATTGTAATACATATCCTCATCCCTTGGTGGAGGAGGTGGTCCCCGGGAATCAGAAGACCCACTTCTCTCTTCAACATCCGTGTTCTCCATTGGCTGTTTTCCAGGACGTCTTGGGTAATTTTCTTCAGGTGTGTTCTGATTGTTAGTGGCCATGAATTTTCAGGGATGAATGCTTAAGGCTCTCAATGAAAGCACCAAACTGTTGACACCGTTTTTCGTCAACAGTGAAAGAAGAGCACGTAAACAACAAACAGTAATGACCAATTAAAAAATAACAACACAAAACACGATTTTTACGTGGTTCAGCAGTTAAATCTGCCTAGTCCACGAGTCTCTGTTATTAAACTCAAGATTATCTCTGAAAATTCTTAAGCATGAATTTTTCAGAGTTTTCTCTCAAGGTTCAGAATTTCGGTCATTTACAATGGTGCACAACTTCTCTATTTATAGAGAAGGATGCAGAATACTATCCCACATACTTTGGGTAGTTACTCTTTTTGTGTAAATAAATTAAATGGCTTTAAATGCCTGCAATCCAATATAAAAGGAAACGTCCCCTGAAGACCAGGGGGCATATAACTAATCGAACAATATCCCATGATTTTATGGGATTTACAATAATAAATGCAGAGCACGCCCCTTATAAACAACACTTATAGATATTCAAAGTCATTATCATATATCTCCAAGGCCTTAATCTCCCAGATTTCTCATCAGCTTTCGAGCTAATGACATCTCCCGAGGTCACATGGCTTCGAGATCGTACGTACGTCAGGCTCAGAGTCCCTGATCCGAGGTCATTCCTGAGGATAGAGGCGTCTCGGGAGCTACCTTTCGAGATCGTGAACGTTTCGAGGCCACCACATTCGAGGTCGTCTCGAGTCTTGCAGGCTCGATATTTAATCCTGGAGCATACTTCGAACTTTACGGGTTCATTCGCTGCGAATCCAGCTTTCGAGGTCACATTTAACATGGCTCGAAATCTGGGTATAACACAATGTAATCAATAAATAGGGAGATGTGGAGTAGTAATTTGATTTACTTTTGTATTTTTATATTGTTGATCGAAATAAGTTTGTTTAATTTCCAATGTAGCATTTTAAATATTATTTGGTGCAAGTATATGTAATTTCCAATGAACTAATTGAAATATATTTTTTTAATTTCTTTAATGTATTAAATTTTAATTTCGAAATTAGTATTTCAAATTTGAGATTTTATTATTTAAATCTTATATTGGAAATCACAACTAATTGATGATTTTTTATGTACCCTAAAATAATGGATGACTATTGGTTTTTCTAATAATAATAGAACATCAAAACAAAAATAAGGAATAAATATTTCCATATTACAATATAAAATACAAATTTAAAAAGAAAAAACAACTTTGATTTATGCCAAACTACTTTGATTATAGGTAAAATGAATCAATACAACTCTTCATTTTTTCCCAAAAAATGTTAACTTAGTTAGTTTTATTTTTTCCATAAACTACAAAACAATACAACTTTTCAAATTTTCTATTATCAATAAATGAGCATTTATTGATAAGATTACATTATAACCAAAAACTATTGATATTCTTTACCTTGAAAATATATTTTTTAATTGAAACTTTTTTTTAAATCATTATTTTCGGCATGCACTAATTAAAAAAAAAAAAATTCAGCTAGCATTAAAAAACTATTTTGATTTTTTAAAAGAAACATCTCTTTGTATTCTTTTGGGAAAATCAAATTATGCTGTTTTGAAATTAGATATTTATTTATTAGTCCTATATTTCCCAATAAGGAATCTTATTTATTTAATATAATTGGTTAGGTAATTTATAATATCCATTAATTTAGAGATTGCTTAATGGTAAATTGTTAATTTTTAATTAAAATTTTACATTGAAAACCGAAAATTAATATACAATTTCGGCATTAATTTAAAAAAAAAATTGGATAATTTCACTCCAACAAAATTATTAACAATTTTAATAAATAAATAATAATAAGATTTTATCTAAAGACCCAAAAAGAAATAAAAGTTTCTTTTCATAACAAATCCTTTTAAGAAAATGTCCATAAAAAAATTAAAACATAATAGAATAAAAATATTATAGTAAGACCTAAGGAAACACATAGAAACAATAAATTTTAAAAAAAAAACACTTGAAGCATTTTAGAAATTGTCATTCTTCTTTGTCATCTTCTTCTCCTTCTCCTTCAAATATTTCTCCAACACCTCGTTCTTTTTCCTCTCTGCATCAAAATAGTTGGCCACTGATTCATGCAGAGTTTGCATCGCAAAAGTGCATCTTGTCATCTTTCGAACAAATTCATCTATGTTGTTCTTCAATTCAAGTAGACGACTGATATTTTCATTAAATTTTTGGAACATAATATCAAAATATATTACATTTGGATTGTACTCTAGTTGAGCATCAAGTGGATTCACATCTTTCTCACCACCGCTAAACTTCTCAGTCTTGATATTCTTCAATTGAGACTTTGCATCATTGTCAAACTTCTCAACCTTGATCTTCTTCAATGGAGAATTTACTTCATCATCTTTAAAATCAAAGGGTGAAGAGTTATCTTCATTCTTTGAATATGTTGAATCTGATATGTTGATGATAGACATGGTAGTTGAATGTTTGTAAAACTTGATTTAAAAAAAAAAAAAATAGGACAATCGGTTTGGGTTGTATGGGAATATATTTATAGTGTGTGTTATGAAGAAACAATGCAACCTTTCACATTCTTAATAAAATATTTTAGATTTCTTTAAAATAAAAAATAAAATATTATTGAAAGAATAAATAATTAATATGTTGTAACTTCCCAATGTAAACACTAATCATGCATTCACATTAATTAAATATTATTTATATTTTATAAAAGAGACCCATTAATTTCAGCCACCTATATTTTAATAAGCAATTTCACAAATTAAATGCATTTAACAAAAAAAAAAAAAAAAACCGAAAAAATAAGAACAATTTTAAAATATGTCATTTAATACAAGAACCACACTTTCTTAATTTAATGAATAAATAATTAATATGTTGTTACTTCCCAAATGTAATTAGTAATCATGTAGCAACATTTAATTTAATATTGTCTTTTTGAATCATTTATCAATGAATTTCGGCTACTACCAATTTTTATAATTTAATATTAAATTTTTAATAAAAATCACCCATTAATTTCAGCCACTATAATTTTAATTACAAATTTGACCAATTAAATGCATTAAAAAAATAAATAGAAAATAGCATTAATAATTTAAGACACTTAATACAACTACCACAATTTTTTGATTTAATGAATTTTAAAAAATAAAATTAAATGAAAATTTGATAAGATGAAACTGTATAATTTTATTATTGGTAGATATTTATAAATTTAATTAATTCTTATCCTAAACTAAAAAAAAAATCGAGAATTTAATAAATCATTAAGTTATAGTATTGATTTGATTTTATTAATAATGAGAATTATTTTAATAATACAAAATGAAATTAGAATTAAAAAAACCTTAAATGAAAATTTTTAAATAAAAAATTGTTTGTTGTTTCAAAATAAAAAATATATATTTGTATATTAGGGACATTATATTTGCACTCCAATAATATATAAAGACACTCCATTAATTAAACAAAAAATTAATTTTATATTCACTTCTAACACTTTTTCTCAAAAAAAATTATTGACATTATTTAATTTTTTTTTGTTAATTTCAAAAAGCTTATTTTATATTATTTTCATCATTATTTTTAAAAAAATAATGTATTTTTTTTAATGAAAAAGCCTCTTATTTTAACAAGTTTTTAATATATATATTTTAATATTATTTATTTAAATATTTTAAAAAATATTATTTATATGTATTGTTTAAAATATGAAAAATTAAAAAAATTAGAAAAATGTAAGCACAAAAGTTGAAAAAAATATAATGCACTGTATATTATTACATATAGTATAGGTTATCTCGGTGACTAGTGTACGTTGGAACGGTTCATTATGTCATAATTAGGTCTGCTTAGTGCAATGTTATCTAGTAATAATTTTTCGGGATCATATCCCCTGCTAAATTCTCTACTATATCTTAGTGCAATGTTATCTAGTAGTATTTTTCGGGATCGGATCCCCTTCTAAATTCACTACTCTATCTTACTCAGCATGACAACTATATGAGACCCTAGCGGTAGTATTGGTTTACTAGTGTACGTTGGAACGGTTCATTATGTCATAATTAGGTCTGCTTAGTGCAATGTTATCTAGTAATAATTTTTCGGGATCGGATCCCCTTCTAAATTCTCTACTATATCTTAGTGCAATGTTATCTAGTAGTATTTTTCGGGATCGGATCCCCTTATAAATTCACTACTCTATCTTACTCAGCATGACAACTATATGAGACCCTAGCGGTAGTATTGGTTTACTAGTGTACGTTGGAACGATTCATTATGTCATAATTAGGTCTGCTTAGTGCAATGTTATCTAGTAATAATTTTTCGGGATCATATCCCCTTCTAAATTCTCTACTATATCTTAGTATAATGTTATCTAGTAGTATTTTTCGGGATCGGATCCCCTTCTAAATTCACTACTCTATCTTACTCAGCATGACAACTATATCAGACCCTAGCGGTAGTATTGGTTTACTAGTGTACGTTGGAACGGTTCATTATGTCATAATTAGGTCTGTTTAGTGCAATGTTATCTAGTAATAATTTTTCGGGATCGGATGCCATTCTAAATTCACTACTATATCTTAGTGCGATGTTATCTAGTAGTATTTTTGGGGATCGGATCCCCTTCTAAATTCACTACTCTATCTTACTCAGCATGACAACTATATCAGACCCTAGCGATAGTATTGGTTAACTAGTGTACGTTGGAACGATGTATTATGTCATAATTAGGTCTCCTCGGTGCAATGTTATCTAGTAATAATTTTTCGGGATCATATCCCCTTCTAAATTCTCTACTATATCTTAGTGCAATGTTATCTAGTAGTATTTTTGGGGATCGGATCCCCTTCTAAATTCACTACTCTATCTTACTCAGCATGACAACTATATGAGACCCTAGCTGTAGTATTGGTTTACTAGTGTACGTTGGAACAGTTCATTGTGTCATAATTAGGTCTGCTTAGTGCAATGTTATCTAGTAATAATTTTTCGGGATCATATCCTCTGCTAAATTCTCTACTATATCTTAGTGCAATGTTATCTAGTAGTATTTTTCGGGATCGGATCCCCTTCTAAATTCACTACTCTATCTTACTCAGCATGACAACTATATCAGACCCTAGCGGTAGTATTGGTTTACTAGTGTACGTTGGAACGGTTCATTATGTCTTAATTAGGTCTGCTTAGTGCAATGTTATCTAGTAATAATTTTTCAGGATCGGATCCCCTTTTAAATTCTCTACTATATCTTAGTGCAATGTTATCTACTAGTATTTTTCGGGATCGGATCCCCTTCTAAATTCACTACTCTATCTTACTCAGCATGACAACTATATGAGACCCTAGCGGTAGTATTGGTTTACTAGTGTACGTTGGAACGATTCATTATGTCATAATTAGGTCTGCTTAGTGCAATGTTATCTAGTAATAATTTTTCGGGATTGGATGCCATTCTAAATTCACTACTATATCTTAATGCAATGTTATCTAGTAGTATTTTTGGGGATCGGATCCCCTTCTAAATTCACTACTCTATCTTACTCAGCATGACAACTATATGAGACCCTAGCGGTAGTATTGGTTTACTAGTGTACGTTGGAACGGTTCATTATGTCATAATTAGGTCTGCTTAGTGCAATGTTATCTAGTAATAATTTTTCGGGATCAAATCCCCTTCTAAATTCTCTACTATATCTTAGTGCAATGTTATCTAGTAGTATTTTTCGGGATCGAATCCCCTTCTAAATTCACTACTCTATCTTACTCAGCATGACAACTATATCAGACCCTAGTGGTAGTATTGGTTTACTAGTGTACGTTGGAACGATTTATTATGTCATAATGAGGTCTGCTTAGTGCAATGTTATCTAGTAATAATTTTTCGGGATCGGATGCCATTCTAAATTCACTACTATATCTTAGTGCAATGTTATCTAGTAATATATTTCCGGGATCGGATCCCCTTCTAAATTCACTACTCTGTCTTACTCAGCATGACAACTATATGAGACCCTAGCGGTAGTATTGGTTTACTAGTGTACGTTGGAACGGTTCATTATGTCATAATTAGGTCTGCTTAGTGCAATGTTATCTAGTAATAATTTTTCGGGATCGGATCCCCTTCTAGATTCACTACTCTATCTTACTCAGCATGACAACTATATGAGACCGTAGCGGTAGTACTGGTTTACTAGTGTACGTTGGAATGGTTCATTATGTCATAATTGAGTCTGCTTAGTGCAATGTTATCTAGTAGTATTTTTCGGGATCGGATCCCCTTCAAAATTCACTACTCTATCTTACTCAGAATGACCACTATATGAGACCCTAGCGGTAGTATTGGTTTACTAGTGTACGTTGGAACGGTTCATTATGTCGTAATTAGGTCTGCTTAGTGCAATGTTATCTATTAATAATTTTTCAAGATCGGATCCCCTTCTAAATTCTCAATTGTATCAATTGAAAATATATTGTACAACTATCCGAGACTCTATGATATTATATGAATATCAAAATTTCAATCCAAGATTCCCTAAAAAATGAAACTAACCATAGATTAATTACCCTCAACGAAAACTAAATTTTTTGTGCATGTACACGTACGGTTAGCCTTTTATTTTTAAAAACAGAAAAAAAATAACAATAATAATTTATGCAATTTAACACAATTACCATAATTTTTTAATTAAATGAATTTAAAAAAATTAAAATTAAGTACAAATTTGATAAGATAAATCTTTCTAATTTTATGATTGGAAGATATTAAAAAATTTAATTAATTTTTCTTAAAATCTAAATAAATTTTGAGAATTCAATGAAACAACCAAAATATAATATTAATTTAAATTTATTAATAAAATAAATAAATTAAAAAAAATTCGGTTACCTTTCTTAAATAAAAAAATAAAAAAAACCATGTTAATGGAAATTAAGATTGGTAGCTTATCCATCTCATCAAGTGACCACTATTTATCTTCCCTATGTTTTTATCATGTAACATATTTCAACAAATGTTATTAATTGTACCTATAATATTTTTTTTAAAACACAACAACTTCATTGATGTCTTTTATTCTCTCTATTTTATGTGAACACACAAGTTGATTCTATATATTTTATAGATTTCCTCCTCTTATCTCATCTTTTGCTTAGAGTTATAACGGAAAAGTAACCATTCTAGTCCCGGATTATGGCTCCTCCCGAAATTATAGGTGATCCATACTACCAAATAGTAACAGGTGATATTGATAACACCATCAGACTAGGTGAAGGTTCTGATTCTTTCTTTGTTATTCACCTCTTCGCCAAATTTTCACGACATCCACTAACTAGTAGCGAACCAAATTTTACAAATTGGATGGTCGATAACGGCATGGAAGACTCTGTTTGTTGCGATACTATTGTATTTCTTTCAAGACAAACGTTGATGGCCAATGAAAATAACCATGCCAAAGTTATCATTGACGAGATGCTAGGTGAGGCTTATCTCCATCCTTCTATATTTTTTCTTTCAGATAAAATTATTGATTACGCTCGAAAGATGTGGAACGAAGAGGATTTTAATTTCTGTGTAAAAGTGGATGTTCATGTTTTTGTTTATGATCTTCCTCCACAACACGATTCTGGCATTGATGGTGACGTTGATAGTGAGGAGTATATGGATAATATGACTATTAATTTCGTGGCGGCAAGCGAGCAATCCATTGAAAGATTGGAGAGAGTTTTGATTAAAGATGATCAAATTGTATGTTCTATTTGCTTTGAGAATGTTCATGTTGGTTTGGAAGCTACAAAGTTACCTTGCACACACACATATCATGAAAAATGTATTGTTCAGTGGCTACAAACTAGTAAATTTTGTCCAATGTGTCGATTTGAGATAGTTTAAAAAAATCATTTTTATATTTGTTACACAAATTTCAGCATGTATTAAATCCTATTATATACTAATAATCCGAATTTTATTTACAATTTTTACATATAATTTCGAAAATGTGGGAACATTTGAATTTCAATATTTATATAACAAAACATTGCATGTTTAATTAGAAAGACTTATTCATTTGAAAGATACATATTCATCTTCCCAATAAAATAATAAAAATAAATATAATAGATATATATTTATAAATGAATTAATCCACATTTATTCTATCAACACAACTTTATCTACAATTATTAAATGACATGTTCACATTAAAAGGCAAAGGTTCATAGAACCTATACATATTTTCGAAATACCCTATTGTAATGCAAAAAAAAAAAAAAAAAAAATTCCAATAATATTTTGGAATTTATAATTTTGTACATCAAAGATAATTATTATGGACGTAAATTGTTCAACTTCCCATATTAATTTAATATATTCTCTATTTTTTAATTGTTATTATCTAAATCCTATTAATTTTTATCATGTTTAAATATAATATAATACTTTCAAATTTTCAACTACCCCACTAATTATATTAAATGCACATCTCATATTTAAATACTCTAACCAACCATCCATAACCTAGCATTAAAATAAAAAAAAAATATTGCACAATTGTGGTTCTCTAAACCCTAATTTCGAAATTTGTAATGAAAATTTTGAAAATTATAACAATTATATTATTACACATTAATTAGGGTTTACACTAATTACTATTTTGAACAATTAATTATTGAATATATGTTATAAATATTAAATGCACATCTTCATATTGAAAGACTCTAACCAACTATCTATATCCTAGCATTAAATAAAAAAACATTAATATTGCACAATTGTGGTTCTCTAAACCTTAATTTCGAAATTTGTAATGAAAATTTTGAAAATTATAACAATTATATTATTATACATTAATTAGGGTTTACACTAATTACTATTTTGAACAATTAATTATTGAATATATGTTAAATATTAAATGCACATCTTCATATTCAAAGACTCTAACCAACTATCTATATCCTAGTATTAAATAAAAAAAATTAATATTGCACAATTGTGGTTATCTGAACCCTAATTTTGAAAATTATAATGAGAATTTTGAAATATTATTAGATTTATACATATTTTTTAAAATTTCAAAATTATATTAAATGCTATTATAATTTTGAAATTTGTAAGTATCAACTTTTCAACCACCTCACTAATTATATTAATTAATGCTATTATAATTTCGAAATTTATAAGCATCAACTTTTCAACCACCCCACTAATTATATTAAATGTTATTATAATTTCTAAAAATTTAGGTGTAGTTCTATTTGTTAAACATTCTGGTGATTCTTAATTACAAAGCAAAGGTTCATAGAACCTACACATATTTTCGAAATTACTTATTATTATGCCAAAAATTATATATAATTATTAAAATTACAACTTTTCAACTTCCCATCAAAACACAATGGTTTCAAAAATGATTTAGTATTCTTAAAAAAAAATTATAACAATTGTATTATTATACATTAAATGTTGAATATATATATTATATATTAAATGCACCTTTTCAAATTCAAACACTCTAACCAACTATCAAAATCTTGGTATTAAATCAAAATTTATTAAATTAATATTTTTATACACCCATTTTTCGGCCACAACAAAATATTAGAGAGAAAAATTATTTTTTTTCTAAAAAATTAAATATAGTTTTGAGAATTGTGAAAATTCAATTAATTTGTATAATTAGGGTTTACACTAATTATTAGTTTGAACAATTAAATGTTGAATATATATATTAAATATTAAATGCACCTTTTCAAATTCAAACACTCTAACCAACTATCAAAATCTTGGTATTAAATTAAAATTTATTAAATTAATATTTTTATACACCCATTTTTCGGCCACAACAAAATATTAGAGAGAAAAATTATTTTTTTTCTAAAAAATTAAATATAGTTTTGAGAATTGTGAAAATTCAATTAATTTGTATAATTAGGGTTTACACTAATTATTAAATGCACCTCTTCATATTCAAAGACAATAACTAACTATCCAAACCCTAATTTCGGCTATGCCAATTATGGTTTACAATTAATATTGAAATTTTTTAAGATTAAAAATAAAAAATAATTACACATCTTAAAATTCAAGAACTCTCCTTTTATATAATAATAGTCATATTCAAGACAATATAGATATTTGAAAGGGTACAATAATAAAAATAAAATCAACAAAATTAAACATAAAATACTTGTGGAAACAGTAAAAAAAATAAAAAAAAAACTACTAATCTTCGGCCTTCCTCTTCTTATTGGCGTGATCTTCTCCGATCATCATCTTCTTTGTTGGGTTTTCACTGATATGACGAAGAAACTTCATAGTTACCTCTTTGTGGTCTTCATGTGGCACCTTCTCAATCTGTTTGCAATCTCTCTTGATCTTTGCTAGTTCAATTTGCCATTTATTTATTTCCTCCTTCAAGTTTTCAACATATAACTTGGTTAGTTCCCTTCTCATTGTCTTTGATATACTGGAAAATGGATAAGGAATTCGACCACCATCTTCAAAATGTGTACCGTCTCCAACCTTGGTAAGGTAGGCAAAGTGTCGGCAATCTTCGTCAAGGATTGAAGATTCTCAATCGTTCCTTCTACTAGAGACAAGTATTCTTGATCTATATCAGACATGGCTAAGAGTAGAAAGAGATGATAAAAACTGTGTTAATTTTTTTACTAAAATAATAAGATGTGTAGAGGTTCAAATTAAGGTGTGTGATATATAAATAAGTAGGGTTTCAAAGACAAGTGCCTGCTCAATTTTTTTAATAAATTTCGACCAAGACCACTAAATAATTACCTAATTTTTGGCCATTTAATAGGGAATTGTATATTATTGGAAAGTAGATAATAACGTTATTTTATTAATAAATATGAAACACTTGAGCACATAAGATTCAACCACCTATGCTATTTTGAAAATAATGGTAATTGGCAATTGTTAATAAATCCAGCAAATTATTAACAAAATTTTGGAATTGATATAATATTATAACATTAAATAACAAAACAACTTCCAATGTAGTACATTTGATTACCTAAAGAAAATAAAGAGGAACATATGGTTATTTTTTATTTGAACCATGCATGTGATTGAAAAGCAAAGACTCATGATAATTAATTTCATATTCAACATCAAACAGTTGTTGCCTCCAAAACAAGTCTTCTTTCTCCGAACCTTCAATAAAAGATAACGCTAAATCTTTTTGAGCTTGTTCAATATCTTTCAAATCCAAAGGATTTGTCGAGTATCGTTGGATTACCAGATCTGCCAAGATCATCCTTATTGTACTTCTTTCATGAAAATTTTGTAAGATGCGCGACTGAATATCATCCCGCAAAGCATGTAAGTCTCCAGTGATGAATCTTTCTTTGCATTTGGAAATGGAATGACGGCGAACAATTTCCACCATAAATTTGTTATGCATTATGTTGTGACTCATCTTGAACTATCACTTTTCAATAATGAATAATGTTGTCACTTATATAGTATGCTTTTATTATTAATCATAATTAACAATGGAATATGAGAGTTCAATGCATTTCTCATTAAAATGGTTACATTGATTATAAAGAGATGTAACATGTTCCAACTATAACAATTAAATATTCAATTGGTAACTTCAAAAATATATTTACATATCTAAACAAAAATATATATTTGTTTTTTTTTAAAAATAAAAGTAATTAAGATAGGCTTTTATTATAGTTTTTATAGCATTTTTCATTACTATTATTACATTGGTTAAATATAAATTGATAATTTCGAGAAGACCTTTTACATATCCAAGAATTATAGTTGTGGCATGTGTGTTTTAGTATTTATTATAGTTGTGGGATGTGTGTTTGGGTATTATGTAACATTTTAGTTTTTAATAATTTGTATAGTTTTCGAGATCTACAAAGATATATTAAATAAATTACTATATTTTATATTTAATATACATTTCGATAATTAATATTAATAAATAATTATAGTTATTTTATGTAATGTTTTATTAATTTTAAAAGTTATCAAATTCTAAAAAAATATTAAATAAATTACTAAATTTTAGATTAATTATAATTTCTGAAAATTATTATTATTAAATAATTATAGTTACTTAAAATATATTATGGTTTAGTGAGAAATTATTATCATAAGTTACTCTTAACATTTTGCCATTTACTTATCGTAACAATTTATAATGTTCATGTGTTGAAGAACATTGCAAACAAATAAATTGAAGAATATTGTAGAGAAACTAAAATTCATAAAATAAAATTCATAGACGACAAATTACAAAGAGAAGAAAACTAATATTGTCAAAATAAAAACTTTAATGAGAAATAACATTTTTCAAAATTTGAGTAGACTATTATCTTTATTTTCATCATGAACAATCTTCAAGAGTTCTTGGAGCCAAAAGTGTTCTTCCTTCTCTACAGCATGGATGAATTTCTGAAGGATGATATGTTGAGAAAGTTGCATCTTGCGTGCCTTAGGACTCCATAGGCGACTTGAGATGCATCGAGATGAAAAGAGAGACCCAAGTTTAGTCTTTCTGGTACAGAGAAGAACCAAGAGTTGATTGATTTCATCCTTCTTCTTTCTTATATCTACCGATGTGGTGAGCTCTTTAAGATTAATAGTTGTATTATCAGATAGTAATTCAACAACTTTATTGAGGAACACATCGTCTAGTTCCATATCCTTCACGTCTACCAATTTTTTTTCCCTTTTTCTTTTTCCTCATCCGTAACATCTGCCCATTTTCGCTTCCCTTTTGCTATATGATCAATGTCTTCAATTTTTGGCTTATCTTTCTGTACATCGTTGCTGTTGTCCATTTTTTGTTTGCCTTCCTCAAAAATAATAATATCAGTCATTTTTTGTTTCTCTTTCTCCATATCGTTGACCATATCTTTGTTTTGATTCTCTTTATCGATAGTCTCGATACCCTCCTTGTTTTCATTCTCTTTGTCCATATCGTTGATGTACTCCATTTTTTTATTATGTTTCTCTATTTTTTAGGTTATCTTTGTAAATTCTTGACCTACATATATAAAGAGTTTTTATAACCTAACTAGATGAAAAAATAATTAAAAATTAAAAAAAAAATTCATTTATTCAATTTAATAAATTTCAAAATTCTCATAAAAATTGTATACCACACACCTTTTTATAAGTGTATTTAATTACTAGTTTAACTTCCAATACAAAGTTTAAGTTTTAAATTATAATAAAATTATTATGACTTTATTGTAAAGGCAATGGTTCAACTACCCATCATTTATTACTATTATTATTTGAATTACACACTTATATAATATTTCAAAAAATTCGGCCAAAATAATAAAGGTTGTTATTTATATATTTATTGCATTTTTCGATTTTGAGAAATTTTTGCTTATCAATTTAATATGTTTTTCTTTCATTAATTTTTTTCCATAAAGGAATCCAAAATTTCGAACATGCTATTATTATTAGTTACAAATTTTGGTCAAATTTCCAATAATTTAAAAAAAATAAATAAATAAATAGGAAAATATAACCAATTCATTTAGTTATTAATTTTAGTTACATATCGTTGATGTACTCCGTTTTTTTATTATGTTTATCTATTTTTTAGGTTATCTTTGTAAATTCTTGACCTACATATATAAAGAGTTTTTATAACCTAACTAGATGAAAAAAATAATTAGAAATTAAAAAAAAATTCATTTATTCAATTTAATAAATTTCAAAATTCTCATAAAAATTGTATACCACACACTTATTTATAAATGTATTTGATTACCAGTTTAACTTCCAATACAAAGTTTAAGTTTTAAATTATAATAAAATTATTATGACTTTATTGTAAAGGCAATTGTTCAACTACCCATCATTTATTACTATTATTATTTGAAATACATACTTATATAATATTTCAAAAAATTCGGCCGAAATAATAAAGGTAATTATTTATATATTTATTGCATTTTTCGATTTTGAGAAACTTTTGCTTATCAATTTAATAGGTTTTTATTTCATTAATTTTTTTTTTCCATAAAGGAATCCAAAATTTCGAACATGCTATTATTATTAGTTACAAATTTTGGTCAAATTTTCAATAATTTTTTTTAAAAAAAAAATAAATAGGAAAATATAACCAATTCTCATGAATGATGCATATAAGTTATTTTTAATCAAATATACATGAAAAATAATAAAAAATTTCGACAAAATAAAAAAAAAAACTTGAAATTCTTAATAATATTAGAGAGATTAATGTAAGAATCAATCACTAGAACTGAAGAACAATGTCATAACAAACTCATAAACTTACAAAATAAAACAAAGAAGAAACTTGATAATAATTTAAGTAAAATAATAAAACCGATAATCTACTCATCCTTGTCGGAGTTCAAATCAATTCCACTGATATCGATTTTTTCATCCTCCAAGAGAACTTTCATATTCTTTTTGAATAGTTCTTCGTTGCCACCCAATAATTGATCGAAGACGTCTTCGTCATCCATCCTCACCTTCTGAAGTTCTTCTCTCCAAAGTTCAATTTCATATTCCAAATTTTCAACCATAAGAGAAGTCAAACATTTTCTTCTTTGTTGTTGCTTCTTGGCAAAAATGACAATTTCAGACTCCGATTCGCTTTCGCTTTGAGAAGTCTCTTCTTTGGCAAATGTTTTGACGATGGATAATTGGCGTTCCAGCAATTCAATCATTGAAAGAATAGGTACATGGAAAGTTATAAAGTCTTCCATAATAATGAAAAATTGTTTAGAAGAGATGTAGGAATTTTCTAGAGAAACTGATGAAGAGATATATATTTTTATGAAAACTATTTAATCTACTTTAGAATATATATAGCCTAAGAAGATGTTGTGTAGGGTTATGAAAAAATATTTTTTAATTGTTTGTTTATGAAAATAATATATTTAATGAGTAATTGCAACTTTTCAAATACATGCATGTTTCCATTTTCGAAAATATAGGGTATTATTTGGCCACATGCAACTTTTCATTTAGTGTGCATTTATGATACGAATAATTGCATCTATTAATTTTGAGGTGGTTATTCCCATTTTCGAAAATATAGGGTATTATTTGGCCACCTATTTTTTTCGAAATTTTTTCCTATTTTATTGAAATGGTGTATGAAAAAAAGACATTAATTGGAAACCGATTAGGTATCTTTTTAATGGTCATATATTAATTGAATATTAAATCATATTCCTTAATTATTTATTGGGTAAAATAAACATTTTTATTATTAATTGACAATAATCATTTTTTTAAAATTTAATTATTTTTTTTAATTTCACTGTATAAAATATAATTTTGTAAGATGTTAAATAACGATAAGAAACACAATAAATTTTAAACTTTTTACTGAAAAACTTAAAATATTTGTTCATATTAAAAATTAAGCATAAAATAAAAACAAAATACAAATAATTAATATTCTCTAACTTAAAATCTACTCTTCATTTCCCTTTATCTTTTTATTTGAAGATTCTCCTTCTTCATCTTCCATAATCCTCTTCTTGATGCTTTCACGAGTCTTCTTCATTTTGACAAGTTCTTTGTTCCAATCTTCAATTTCTTCCTTCAAGTTTTCAACATACATCTTGTTCAATACCCTCCTCATTTTTCGAGATATTGTGGCAAACTTGTAGGGAAAATTTGTTCCATCTTCGAACTCAGTAAATTTTGATGAAGGCAAGATCTCTGCTACTGACAAAATGAATTTCAATTTTTTTATCATGCCTTCAGCAAGAGAGATGAGATCTTGAATCATGTTATCCATGAGGAATGTTGAAAGACAAAGAAATATGTGAAAGGAGAGTAAAGTAGGTTGTGTTTGAAGAAGAAGTGTATAATATATAAAGTGTGTTATTAAATAATTAAAAAAATAATATTAATTTATTAACAATTGCAACTCTTCAACTTCATTGATTTAAATATTATATAATTAGAAAAAAAATATTCAGCCATTAATGTTGTTGGAGAGACAAAAAAATTTCAGCCACATTAATAACTATTATTATATATTTAATTTTTTTTTTCAACTCTAAACCTTCATGCATGTACATAAAACCTAGATTTCACATTTAATTATAATTATTATTATTTTAAACTTTATTTTTAAAATATACATTTATATTTTTTTGGGAACCTATACATATTTTCGAAATACCCTATTTATATTTTCAAAAAATATTATATTATATTTAAACATGATAAAAATTAATAGGATTTAGATAATAACATTTATATTTTTTTGGGAACCTATACATATTTTCGAACCTATACATAAAACCTAGATTTCAATATTTATATAACAAAACATTGCATGTTTAATTAGAAAGACTTATTCATTTGAAAGATACATATTCATCTTCCCAATAAAATAATACATTTATATTTATATTTTTTTGGGAAAGTGGGATAAATATGGGGAGTAGAAAGATTTGATTTTATCATCAATATGTATTGAAATAATAATAAACAACATGATTTTTCGGTTTTTTAAAAAGAAAAATCAATATTAAATGCAAATTTTATTATCACCACTATACTTAAATCATGCATAATAATTAAAATATAAAAAATAAAAATTAATTGGACAATTAAATATATTTTTCGGTATTAATTTTATTTTATTTTTATAGTAAAATAATATCAAATTTTATTATTTTTAAATGAACTTGCAAAGTTTTAATTATAAAAAATAACCATAAAAATTAACTTTCAATTCATAACCGATAAATCATTATAAAATATTTTAAAACAAAGTATGAATATTCCTACATATTCATGAAAGAGTTCAACAAAGTTTCATGATATACTATTTCGCGTTCAATATCATACATTAGACGCCTCCAATACAAGTCCTCCTTCTCAGAAGCATCGATGAACGTTTGTCCTAATTCATTCTGAATTTCTCTAATCTTACATACTTTAGTGCTTTCTCCACTCCATTCTCCAAATGCTTGATCGATGAAGACGGTTCTCACTATACTTCTTTCTTCGAATGATCTCATGAGGTGCAACTTAATTTGTTCCACGAAATTGTACAACTCTCCACTTAAGTATTTTTCTTTGCATTTCGAAAGTGATCTAGTAAGAATTATTTCCTCTATCATCTTGTTGTCCATTTTCTTTCTATTTTTTCGGTACCTAAATGGACAACCTTAGTGATGATGATGAACTAGGGTTGCCTAGTCACACATATATATAAAGAGTTTGTATTCAACATTGTTTTTCTACACAAATAATTAATAAGTAAGAGAAGACATCGGGAATAATAATGAGTGATGAGCAAGACGAGGAGTCAACTACTCCGGAATAATTAATAATATTTATAAAAAATATTTACTTTAAATTTACACTAAGGATTTTTTTAAAATATATCATTTTCGAAATATATCTTAGTAAAAAATATATCATTTTTGAAATACATTTTATAGGATAAATGGCTTTGTTCATTTTTGAAATATATTTCTACAAGAAAAAAAAATTGATATGTAAATTGCTAACAATAATAATAATTAAAAAAAAGATCAAATTTCCATTAACAAGAATAAAATTCTTAATTCAATATAGATGAGCAAACATTCTAATTTTTGTAGACAAAATAGACAATCCCTAAATGTTCTTGAAAGCATCCAACAACATTTCATGATATACAATTTCACGTTCAACATCATACATTTGTGTCGTCCAATATAAGTACTCCTGCTCAGAAGCATCGATGAACTTTTGGAATAATTCATTCTGAATGTGTCGAATTTCACGTACTTTAGGGCTTTCTCCACTCCATTCTCTAAATGCTTGATCCATCATTGCCTTTCTCATTGTAATTCTTTCTGCAAGTGATCTATTGAGGCGTATCTTAATCTCTTCCATGAAACTGTACAACTCTCCACTTAAGAATTTTTCTTTGAATTTCGAAAGTGATCTAGTAAGAATGATCTCCTCTATCTTGTTTATGTCCATTTTCTCTCTATGATGAACAATCTTTATGATGATAAAAAAAAATGTTCTAGCCACATATATATAATTAAGTAGTAATAAAGAAGATAAAATATGAGGAATAATAATGACTGATGGGAAATACAAGGAGTCAATTATGCTAAGTATTCATTTTTGAAATACTACAAATATTATTATTATTATTATTATAATTAATTAATTTACCAAATAAAAATATTAATTGTAATAAATACAAATAAATCCATAAATGTCATTGACTACTCATATTCTTATTTTTTTTTATTCATTAATTCTATTAACATGTATAATTAAGTATTTTTTAACAATATTTTCGAAAAATTGTCATTATTTATATTAAAAAATTATATAAAAAAAGTAATGACTTTTTAAACTTTCAACAAAACCCACTAATTTTTTATTACATTTTTATAACGAAAAATAAAGATAAAAAATAAATATACATATTACAAAATAACAATATTTATAACCATTAAAAAAAATAAAATTTCTATTTCATAATAATATGTTAAATTCAACATACATCTAACAAAAAAAAGAGAGAGTACAATCATTTAAATAAAAATTGTAAAAAGAGACAACAGTCTTCAATCTTTGATCCAATTTTTCAAGCACCACTTTTGAAAAGTAATATCGCGTTCAAGCTTGACGAGTTCAATCCGCATGTAGTAATCTTCCTTTTCTAGAGCATGGATGAGCCTTTGACAGGTTTCAGTTTGGAGTATTTGGAGCTCACGGGCCGGAACACAGTTAAGATTATTAGAGATGCTTCCTGACAACAAGAGTTGTTGAATGGTATTTTTTTTACTACTAATGCAAAGAAGACGAGTGTTTATATCGTACCTCCTATTTTCGAATTGTATTATAAGTTGTTGGACATCTTTTTTTTTTTGGAACAATGGTTTCCAAACACTTTGGTTCCTCCGACGTGTGAGATACATCATCTGTAGTACACCCCTCATTCTTTTGCTTCATTTTCCCATTTTTCTTCAGGTCTTCCATTTTCTGCTTCCCTTTATCCTTTTTGTTCATGTCTTTCATTTTTCCTTCTCTTTCTCAACCTTGTTTTTCATGTAATACTAATACATGTAATAGATTATTTATAAATAATTTTAAAACTTATCATTCAATAGTGTAGTTAATAATGATGGTATCTTATCAAATTAATATGAGTAACACCTATTGAGATTCCCTATTATTTTTTCGAATTTTTCAATATAAATTTTAAAAAAATTGTGTTTTCAAAAAATGAATTTATTCTCACAAATTTCTACACATTTGTTACATCACATGTTTAATTTATCAAGACACCTATTCATCTTCACAACACCAATTAAAAAAGTTAATAATTATATATTTTCAAAATATAATTAAACAACATTTATTATGTTCAAAGAACCTAGACATAGAATCAAAATTAATTCAATATTTGTATACATTTATTACACTCTATGAGTTATTCAAAAGACAAGTTTTCAATTAAAAAATATTAATTTCGAATTTCATAATAAATTTTAAAGAAATTTACATTAATTTTTGCCATATTAATTTAATATTATTTTATATTTCGATTTTTATTTAATTCATTTTTAAAAAAATGTTACACATAATTATTAAAAAGACACTTGTTCAACTTCCTATTGAACAAACACATTTGTTCAAATTTAATTTTCTTTTATTTTGAAACTAATTTAAAAATTTGTACATAATTATTGAAAAGACTCTTGTTCAATTTCCCATTAAAGAAACAATACAATTTACCACTGCATTTTTTTCGAAATTATTTAATAAAAGCTATACATAATTAATAAGAAGATACATATTCAACTTCCAATTTACCAATGTATTTTTTCAAAATTATTTAATAAAAAGTATACATAGTTTTTGAAAAGACACTTGTTCAACTTCCCATTAAACAAAAGCAACTGTTCAATTTACCATTGTATTTTTTAAAATTAATTAATGAAAATTATAAATAATTATTAAAAATATACATATTCACTTCCCATTCTTCCCATTTCGAAAAATACAATGGTTGGAAGTTGAACAAGTGTCTTTTTAATAATTATGTATAACATTTTAAAAGGGAGTTATTCATATTCCTAACCACCTATCATAAATGCTTTTTATTCTTCTCATCAAATTTTAAATATAACACAAAAATTAGTATAATTTCCAAGATGGAGATTACTATGGAGCCTAGAAGGGTTGATGAAGATAGTGGCAATCATGAAACAAAAAGTGAATCCAACTATGAAGTCAAAGATGCAGAGAATGAGGTTGAATATGAAGACATTATCTCGCGTGAACCAGACAAAGACATTGTTGTTGAAGGCGAAAGTAGCAATACAATCGATCAAGTTAAGGAAGAACAACATTTTCATGTACTCGGAAAATGGCCTCAAGCATTACTCGATATGGAGTTTCGGAAGGCTTTTTTAATGTTGAATCAAGCGACACTGACGGGGAAATAGATCTTGTCCAGTTAATTAAAAATATCAACGGTTCACCAACAATATGTACAGATTCGAATGAATATTATAAGGAGCTTGAACGAAACAATGATGGCCAGGTAGATAACATCCCTTCTTCTACCAAAACCTTTCCAAACTCGAAAGGTTTCTATAACATTCTCATGAAAGCAAAAGACTTGCGTAGAAGAACTAAAGATATGCATGATTGTCTCGATAAAGGATTAAAATTTGAAACTCGCATCAAGCTTTTGGATTTGGAAGATGCTATTAATAATCTTATTGGTGCAATTTGTGATGCATGATTGTCTCTATATATATGCATCAAGCTTTTTTTGTACTAAGAATTATATGAAAGCTATTTATATTTTATGTTTACAAGGATCTTATGAGTGTTGTAAATTAAACCATTATATAATAAAAAGTAAAATTTCATTAGTTCAATCAAACATAAAAATATAAATCTACAAAGTACAATAGTAGATAGACAAACAAACAATTTCCTTACGCTCTCTTCAACTTTTCCATCATTCTCAAGAGCACATCCGTATTTTTCAAGTGCTCATCAACTTTTGTTTGTTCCTCTTCGAATAGTTTCTTCATTTTCTCAAATAATGCTTCGCGATTGTCGGATCCAAAACTCACTCCAACATGATCAATCAAATGTGTAGCAAGCAACACAATCTCTTTAACTTCTTCCTCTCCTAAGTCATCATAATATTGAGTAAATGGACACATTCTTAAAAATATAAAATGATTTCAAACTCTACCTAAAAACAAAGTTTATGTTTGCCTACAAATGATATCAGTGTATATAAGATAAAATGATTTATAAATAGTGTTAAAAACCATATAATTTCGAAATTATGACATTTAAAATACCCATTTAAAAAAAAAACTAAATTCCATTTTGAACCAATACCTGAATTGTTTTGGTTAAATTAATAAATAAGATGGGTAATAATTATGAAAAATATAGCAATTGATGGGCTATTCCATATCCCAAAAATCATGCTCAAAATTATGATTAGTTACACTTCTCAAAACATAAAATGAACATATTTCAATTCCCAAAAATAACACAATAATTTTGTTATTGGTTAGGTTGATTATGCATAATTATACCATTAAATTCTAAATGGTTAGGTTGGTATTAACTAGTTTAGTTACTATGCATTGATTTTTAATTTAAATTTAAAACACAATTTCGAAATAAATTTAATTTTTTTATAGATAAAAAGGTTTGGTTGAGTTAGTTTGTGTAAAAAAAAAAATATTTTATTAAAATTTCACTTAAAAAAACGTGAGCAATTAATTTAGAAAATGCCATCTAATTGCATTAAATGCATGTATTCATAAATTCATTCTAATACCCTAATATCATGCTCTATTTATGTTTGGTTGAGTTATTAATCATTTCTCATAAAAAACGTGTACAATTAAGATCACGTCAACTAATTTCATTAAATGCATGTCTCCATAAATCCATTCCAATTCCCTAACATTATGCTCAAAATTCTGATTGGTTGATATATTAATTAATAAATTCAAAATTAACACTTACAAAATAGTTTTTATTTAATAAATATGATATTAATGTCTACAACTACCCTTTGAAACTTCCAATAAACATTAAAGCTGATTGTGAAAATGATTAAATTTAAAGTGTGTTTTAATCTTGTTAATAAATAATTAATTCAGAAATAAACTATTCAAATTCTCCAAAATATTGATCATCTTCTAATTTCTCAAAATTGATAAATAATAATACAAATTTCTTTCTTTTACACAACTTGATTGAGAATAACAAAATTAGGGCAAAGATCATTGTCCCTAGTACTATATTCCTCTGCTTGAAATGAACTCTCGAACATCTTTCAATAATTTTGCTCTATTCTTGTTGAAATTTGAGCATGCAATCCACGAAGCTATGTGACACCTTTCTTCATTAGAGTCGAACTACAATAGTGAAAAAAACTCAAGTATAGTATGATAAGAACAAAATTAAAAAAAAAAAAACTTAGTATGAAATCTACTTACCACAAAAGACCGCGAGTCGAGCTTACAACTATTCATCATAAATAATATGACAAAGACTCCACAATCGTACAAATTTTGTTGTCTAGGGACATTTCTACCACGAACTATACCAAAACTAGCAAAGTTGAAACTACCAGGTTTCCTTTTGATCTGATTCTCCAAGAACAAATCTAGATTGCGTAGCTGCATTTGCACTCTAACATCAGAATTTATAAATTTAAAATTTATAAAAAAGTAATATATTCAACCAATAAAAACTTACAATATCAACAATCTTAGATGACTGTAATATAGGATTCTTTTCATCGGCAAGTGAGTCCCAAACTTCTACTTTTTTTTCTTTAAGTATCACCCGTGCAAGAATGAAGTGTCTTACAAGCAACATAGGAATATAAATCTACAAGTATAATTGTTGTTAGAAATTACATAATAAATAGATGCTTAAAAATATATTCAACGTAAACCATTAGAATTATACTTCATTGCAATGTTCGAGGGAGCCCATAAATCTTTCGTAGTAATGCATTTTCCTCCAAATTTGATGTAGTGGTAAATTGGAGTAGGAGTCGGGTAGTAAGTATTTCTATTGTCATAATTTAAAAAAAAAATTAACTTCACAACCATGAAATATGTTTTGACAAAAAAGAAAACAACAAAAAACTCACCATATTTCGAGCAGGAAGATACCAATTCTTACACTCTTTACCCTTCTTCAACCTCTCATCCTCGATCAAGAATGAAGAAACCATAGTAACAATCTGCATTTACCAAAAAAAAAAAATTATAACGGTCATACTAAAATTATTAATATATACAAATGAATTACCTCAGTCTCCAACTTCGTTTTAGGTCCAAGATACCGGAAGTCGGACCATCGTAGAAAACTAGACTCACTTTCAACTATAATTTCCCTAGGATATATACAATAATATACATTAAAATATATTGAAAAAATGACAAAAAATATATACATTAAGATAGAAAAACTTACAATTGATCAGAGTTTGAGAAAATGTATTCTAACACTTCCCTATCTTTCGGTCTTAAAGTATTACCGAGTTTAAAATGTTCAAAGAACACAACATCATCTTGACTAATAACATGTTTTTTTAAAAATAGTGATTGTGAGGCCTTTTCGTTAATGGATTCATATGTCAATTTTTTCTTCTTCTCATATCTACATGGAATTTTATCTTTGGCTTGTAAATCTAGTTTAATAGAGTGTAGTTCATCTCTCAACTCTTTCAACTCATGCTCAATTACTATCCTCCATTCCATTTCTGATTCCATCACGGAGTTCTATACAAAAAAATTGACGAAGATTATCACTATGTAAGAAATATTTTTGAAAAATAATAATATGTTTGAAAAATTTATATGATGAAATTTTCAAAACTTTAAAATTCCTCACATTTTTAGTTTATTGAAGAAAAATGAACTACAAAATAATTTGTAATAATAATGTTTTAAAATTTCTTTTATAAAATAGGAAAATTTTAAAACCCTATAACCTTCAATGTAAATTTATAAACCTAATAGTTGATATCTAAGAAGTTTGAATAATTTCGAATTTTACAATGGGAGAAAAAAAATGATAATTTATATGTAAAAATAAAGAAATCACATGAATGATTGAAAATCTTGCAAGAAACACTATGAAAAATCTAGAGCTTTTTCATAAAACATTTTAAAAAAAAATTGTTCTTGTGAGATTTTACTAGACAAGTTTTTCAAGAGAAATAAGATTTAATCATTTTTTTGAATTTCAAATCCTACATGACAAATAAAACTAAGTTGGAATTAAAAAAAAAAAAGATCTAGTAGTGAATTTCGAAATATGAAATTGGTGAAATAGATGATAAATTGCTTGTAAAAATAAAGAAAGCACAAAAATGATTGAAAATCTTGCAAGAAACACTATGAAAAATCTAGAGCTTTTTCATCAAACATTTTAAAAAAAAATTGTTCTTGTGAGATTTTAATAAACAAGTTTTCAAGAGAAATAAGATTTAGTCTTTTTTTTTTAATTTCAAATTCTACATGAAAAATAAAACTAAGTTGATATTTTTTTTTAAAAAAACCTCTAGTAGTGAATTTCGAAATATGAAATTGGAGAAATAGATGATAATTTGTTTGTAAAAATAAAGAAAGCACAAAAACGATTGAAAATGTTACAAAGAACACTATGAAAAATCTAGAGTTTTTTCATCAAACACTTTCAAAAAAATAATTCTTGTGGGTTTTTACTAAACAAGTTTTTTAAGAGAAATAAGATTTACTCATCTATGTGAATTTCAAATACTACATAACAAAAAAAAAAGATGGATTTTTTTTGAAAAAAATAGAAAATCTACTAGTGATTTTCGAAAATGACATAGAAAACTTACTTGAAAATACTTTCAAAAATTGGAGCTTCTTCAATAAACAAGTTTTTTAAGATGAGTAAATTTTGTATAAAAATATATATAATATATAGAAAATTCGAAATATGCTTTATTAATTAGCCAACTAATTGTAGTTGGGAAGATATGAGTCATTAATGCATAAGGAATGAATCTGGAAAGAACAAGGAATGAACAAAGAATGAAAGAAATGGAGAAGGAATGAAGAAGGAATGGGGATATGGAATCTTGGAATGAATCTTAAATAATGATTTTTTTAATTATTTAATTAAATTAAAAGGTGACCGCCATGTCAGCAGGTGGCCCATTACCAAGTTTGAAAAAAAATCAAAGATAGCATTAATTAACATCTTTAAATGTGGACCATTGGATCTTAATCCAATGACTATTAATTGACAACACATCCATGGGGAAAAAACTCAATCACCATTAAGAGTGAACCCATATATATATATAATATATATATATATATATATATCCTAGTAAGAATATAAATTGCTTTAAGTACACCTCCTATCACAAGGAGAGGAAGAATAATAAAAATTGTCTTGATGATATGATAGAGTGGATAAATGATGAAATTAAATACCCTAAGTTTTTCATCCATTGAGTTTTTTGTTATTTGTTTATTTAATTTTCAATTGATAATTTAGTTATTTAGTTATTTTTATTTTTATTTTTGAAATCCAATTTTTAGTAACCAAATAGAACTAAGAAATTAATTAATTGGTAATTAATATTCAATCATCGTGGGAACGATACTTTACTTTCTATTTTATTACTTGTAAACGATATGTATACTTGCGTCATCAAATTTTCACAATAGTATGAAACCCATACGAACTCCAGCTAAGCATAACTGGTCTAAGAAAAGCATATTTTTTTAAACTTGATCGTTAGAAAAACTTGTTATTTAGGCATAATCTTGATGTAATGCATATTGAGAATAATGTTTGCCATAGTGTCTTGGGTACTATGTTAAGCATAGATGGAAAATCTAAAGATATAGATAAATCAAGACTTGGTCTAGCAAACATGAAAAAGAAAAAAGCTCCATATTTTCAAGGATGGGAACATGTGGAAGAAACCTCATAATTTCAATTATCTGGTATATCAATTATTCGATAGATTAATTTTCTCTACCAATTTCATTGTTAATTATAATTTTAAAAATATTGTAATATATAAATTAAAAATTTAAAAACTTTTCTCGATGTAATTTTTTGCCAGAATAAGTATTATACATTATTGGCTGGAAATATCTTTATTCGAGCAAACTAGCCCACTTTTGCTTGCACATGTTAAAATTAAACCTGTACCGGTGCTAAATTGTGCGAGAAAAGGTCGTTTTGCTGGCATTGAATTGACACGGGCAATGGTCATGTTTTTTCGGCGTCAAACTTTTCACGGTGTAAAATTGCCGATAATGGTCATTTTCACAACTTCAAGTATTGGTTTTTTGTCAGCGTGTTCCTTTTTTCTTGGAGCACTTAACCATTGATGATGTGTTGAACACCACAACACGTGAAAACATAATTACTTTATTATTACAAAAGTAATTACACAAAGATTTGAATACAATATTTTATTACAACACACTCTAAACACTTACACACTTTGTTTTGGAGCATTCACTTAATAATTTATCTCACACTCTTTTTAGACACACATATATAATACTTACTTAGACTCACACTTTTGGGACACTCACTTTGCTACTTTTTTTCTAAATGATTCTAGAACCCTCTATATATTGTCTAATTAGTTCTAAGTTTCTTCAAGAACTTTCTAGAATATTCTATGTTCTTCCTAGTATATTGTAGAACATTCTAGAACTCTAGAGAATTCTAGATACGGTAATGACTTTTAACACTCCCCCACATTACCGAATCTCTAAGCTTCTTCTCGTTTGACGAGGTTTAGTTGAGTTCTGAATTTCGCAAACTTGATTGTGCTTAGTCCTTTGGTGAATATGTCAGCAACTTGATCATCTGTGTTGATTTGTCGCATCTCTATTTCTTCTTGAAGCACTTTTTCTCTCAGAAAATGATAATGCACTTCCACGTGCTTTGTCCTTGCATGAAATACTAGATTTTCTGCTAAGCGAATAACATAATGATTATCAAAATAAAGCGACATTGCATTGTCTGTAGATTGGTGTAGATCCTTCATTAGTTGCATCAACCACGTACTTTCCTTAGCTGCCATTGCTGCTGCTCTATATTTTGCTTCAATGGTTGACAAGGACACCGTTGGTTGCCTTTTGCTATACCAAGATACAACTCCAGATCCAAGCTTGAATACATACCCAGTAGTTGATCGACGGGTATCATGATCTCCAGCATAATCAACATCACAGTATCCAACTATCTTAACCTCGTCACCTTTCTTATATAGGAGACCATTGTTAATGCTATCTTTGACATACCCCAGCATTCGTCGCACTGCTTCCAAATGAGGTTTCTTTGGGTGTTGCATATACCGACTTGTTACACCAATTGCATACGAGATATCTGATCGAGTCAATGTTAGATAAATTAGACTACCAACCATCTGTCGGTACATTGCTCCATCTTGCAAGTCCTTCCCTTCATGCGCACATAACTTGGCATTAACTTTCATAGGTGTTGAGATGGACTTGCACTTGAGCATTCCAAACCTTTGCAATAAATCTCTTGCGTACTTTTGTTGATAGAGAAATAAACCTTCCTTAGTTCGGTCAACTTCTAATCCAAGGAAGTGTTTCAATTCTCCAAGTTACTTCATTTGAAAGCGAACTGACATGTTCTCCTTTGTTTGACAAATTTCTGCTTCATCATCGCCAGTGATGATAAGGTCATCAACACATACCAAAACAATTGCGATCTTTACTTCCTTTACTTTAACAAATAAGCTTGAATCTGCATGTGCTCTGACATATCCACTCTCCACTAAGAACTTAGCAATCTTGCCATACCATGCTCTTGAAGCCTGCTTCAATCCATAGAGCGCCTTTTTCAGTTTACAAACATACTCATGATGAACTTCATCCTCAAATCCTCTTGGTTGGACCATGTATATTTCTCAATTTAGCTCTCCATCTAGAAAGGCGTTCTTCACATCCATCTGCCATAGTCTCCAGTCTTTACATGCTGCAAGCGCCAGCAGGACTCGTACGGTTGTAATCTTGGCAACTGGGCTGAATGTCTCATCATAGTCTAGCCCATATTGGTTGAGAAAATCCACGAGCTACTAACCGGGCTTTATATCTCTCAATCGATCCATCAGGATGAGTTTTTACTTTGTATACCCATTTGCATGAAATGGGTTTTACTTCTTTTGGCTTTGGCACCAGCTCCCAAGTTTGATTATTCTCTAGTGCACTTATCTCTTCTTTCATAGCTTCTATCCACTTGATATTCTGGGACGCTTCTTCTTATGTATCTGGTTCTCTAAACTTTTCTTCTTTGGCTACAGCATCATTAGCATACTTAGGATTCAACTTTTGTGCTCTTGTTGATCTCCGAGGTTGTGGGCTTACTTCTTCAGGTTGAATATCACTTGCATTGTCTGTTGCTCTTTGATGCACTCCTGTTTGCCAGGGACTTTGTGTTGCCTCTTCGTTGTCTTCCTCACTTTGTTTTTCTTCATCCATTTTTGGAGTCGAATGTAGCTCAACATTTTTCTCCCCCATCTTCTTTTGCAAATTGTCTTCTATTTCTTCAGAATCTAGCAACTCTTCCTTTTGTGGTGACCACCATGATGAGGCTTCATTAAATACCACATTCCTTGACATATAACATTTTTCCAGTATTAGGATCGCAACACATCCACCCTTTCCTTTGGCTATCGTATCCCACAAAGATACATCGAATTGCCTTCTTGTCAAATTTGCTACGTAGATGACTTGGCACGAACACGGAGCATACACAGCCAAACACTCGAAAGTGACTTACTGCAGGTTTACAACCCCACCGTTTCTCAACGGGTGAAACGAACCCTAAATTTTCTTGGGGAAGTCTATTGATCACATGAGCTGCTGTCTTCATACCTTCTGCCCAAAATCTTCCTGGAACATTCTTCGCATGTAGCATGATTCGACATGTCTCTGGAAGGTGTCGATTCTTCCTCTCAGCTACTCCATTCCGTTGTGGTGTATTTGCACATGTGAATTGATGGCGTATGCGACACTCTCTTAAGTACTGACAAAATTCATTTGATGTGTATTCACCGCCATTGTCTGTTTGCAGACATTGAATTTTCTTGCCTACTTCTCCTTCGACTACTTCTTTGAATTCTTTAAATTTTAAAAAAGTTTCGGACTTTTCTTTTATAAAGAACACCCATATGTACCCTGAGAAGTTGTCAATGAATGTAACCATGTACCGCATGCCGCTGATCGATGGTTGCTTGACTTGCCCGAATACGTCATAATAGACTAGCTCCAACGGTGCTTTGGCTTTGAACTTTGAGTCTTCATACGGTAATTGATGTGCCTTACCGTATTGGCAGCCAGCACATACAGTCTCTGTTCTAACTTCGAGTTGAGGAAAACCCTTCAGCATAGATTTCTTCATCATCACCTTGAGTTTATGATAACTGACATGTCCTAGCCTTGCATGCCACAAATCTGTTGTTTCGCTCTTTCGAGTCTTGTCTACATAAGCCGAATTTGCTGACATTACATAGACAGACTCTAAACGTCGCCCTTTCATCATCGGTGTTCCAGAGATCTTAAGGTCTTGATATATCTTGACATCATGAGGACCGAATACGATGTGGTGCCCTGATGTCGTAAGTTGCGCTACTGACAGTAAGTTTTTCTTCATTCCAGGTACATGGTAGACATCCTGGAGTGAAACTTCCTTTGTACTGAATCGTGGCACTATTTTTGTTTTACCGATATGGGCAATTGGTAATCTTGAGTTGTTGGCTGTCACTACCACGCAACCACCTTTGTACTCGATCATGCTTTGTAACTTCTCTTTGTCCCCTGTCATATGATTTGAGTAGTCAGAGTCAATTATCTAGTCGTTATTGTAGTCGTTTGGTCCAGGAACAGTAACTGCAAAAGATAATTCTCCTTCCTCCACAGCGAAAGATGCTTCAACGTCCCATTCTTCATCGCTTGCTCATCCTGTGTTTGACGTGATTATATTGCCCTCTGCTATTTTCTTCTTGGACCAACAATTTTTAGCAATGTGGCCCTTCTTTCCACAGTTGTAGCATTTACCATCAAATTTATTGTTACTCTTAAATTGGCCACCCTGGTTGTCTTTATTTTGAGCTCCCCCTGTTTGGGAGCTTCCATGATGACCATCTTTGTCATCATATCTTCTAGAACCTTTGCTAGAACTTGGCCAGGGTCGACCTTTCTTATTACTACTAAAGAGTGCTTCTTCGTCACTCTTTATTGAGACACCAGATAGTTGCTTAGCCAACGCTTCTTTGTCAGCTAGCAAGTTTTCTAATTCAGTAAGAGAAGGTTGGCTTGGCCAACCTTGTATTGTGGCAATAAAACTTCTATATTCAGCTTTTAATCCATGAATAATAATTCTTCTAATTCTAGAGTTTGACATATCAGCAGTAGAGTCTAATGCAGAGATTTCGCGACAAAGAGATTTTATCTTGGTAAAGTATTGGCTGATCGTCATGTCACGTTGTGTGATAGAGAGAAGCTCGTTGTTTATAAGTTGCAATCTCACATCATTCTTCTTTGTGAATAATGATGCGAAAGTATCCCATGCTTCCTTCGGTGTCTTCAATTCCCTGATGTGCTCCAACATTTCATCTTCGACTGTGGTCCGAATAGCAAACAATGCTTTTCCAGCTTTAATCTTCCATTTCTTTAGAGTAGCTGCATCTTCTGGTTGTGTGACCTCGTTGCCTTTAACGATCTCCCACAAGTCTTGGCCTTGGAGATATGCCTCCATATGGAATGACTACATGTTGTAATTTTGACAGTTAAGTTTCTTAATTCCACTGACCACTTGGAGGTCACCCATCATGGCTTGGCAAAAATTATATCTTTTCCAAGCAAGCTTGATTTTAACAAAAAACTTTGTAGTACTAAACTACACACGATCTCTCAAAGAAACTTAACAAACGACTATAAGAAAGCTCTCTAAATGACAATCTCAAGAAATCTTTTCTGATGTGGAAGTTCATTCAAAGCTGCAACCACAGAACATACTCATAATTTCAAAAGATCTCATAACCTTAGCTCTGATACCAATTGTTGAACACCACAACATGTGAAAACATAATTACTTTATTATTACAAAAGTAATTACACCAAGACTTGAATACAATATTTTATCACAACACACTCTAAACACTTACACACTTTGTTTTGGAGCACTCACTTAATAATTTATCTCACACTCTTTTTAGACACACTTATATAATACTTACTTATACTCACACTTTTGGGACACTCACTTTGCTACTTTTTTTCTAAATGATTCTAGAATTCTCTATATATTGTCTAATTAGTTTTAAGTTTCTTCAAGAACTTTCTAGAATGTTCTATGTTCTTCTTAATATATTCTAGAACTTTCTAGAATGTTCTATGTTCTTCCTAATATATTGTAGAACATTCTAGAACTCTAGAGCATTCTAGATACGGTAATGACTTTTAACATGATGTTACCATTTGCTCATGCGTTAGCAAAAGATGGATTAGCAGCATGCCTTTGGCTATGCCTTTTGATGACACAATATTGTGCTAGCAAAGGTTTCACGACATTTGCCACTTCAATTGAGGTCTTTTGTCGGGGCAAAAAATTGCGGGCAAAAGTAATGTTTTTTGTAGTGGCAAGAGAGAATGAAACACACACGTTAACTATAGTGTTATAATTAGATAGAGAAGAATCTGAAATGAGGTTCTTCATTTGCATTTTGGCATAAGAATGATTCAGTTCTAGATAGAAGTGAAACCTAATTTTGGCAAAAGCAAACCTATGGCTAGGATAGAAAATAACTAACTTATTTCATTGATAGCATAGATTAATCATGATAAATTTTTCCTCTTACTGTAAATTAGATTTTGCCCACAAATAGTAAATGTATAACAAGTAAAAAGAACGTTTGATTAATTTTTTATACTGATACTCTTTTAAATTGTAGAGAGAATTCTCACTGATTTTTTATACTGATACACTCTTAAATTGTTGTATTACGTAATATTATTCCCCAATATTAATTATATATGTTTCGTATGTCATTTCTATAACACTAATCAAGTGTGTATGTGAAATTCATTGAATAAAAGAGGAACACTATATCATCTTTCGTCATGGCTTTAATCAGCACACACGGTCAACAACTTAACTATTATAAGTATATATATACGTTGAAGTTTGACTAGTATATATACATTTATATATGGTACACGAAAGTTATCCTTTGAATCAATATTGATAACATTCAAATACATCACCTAGGCACTATTTCGTGTTCACATCTTCTCTCTCGTGTGTAAATATATCATCTATCTCACTCACATATATTCTCATTTAATTAATTTGAAGTTTCAATATATATGTAACCCGTGAATCCTTAATTAAGTACAAAACCCCGTACGCTTCTCCATGCGTGCATTCCACGAGATCACCCCACAGCTTACTGTATATATAATATTGATTGCCATGCAACATATATACTTACAAATCATTATTCTTATTATTAGCAAAAAGAATTCAGAGAATATATACTATGCAAAAACTATATGATCATCAGTACAACGATAGCGATATTATGGCCATGGCAGCTGTTTCATTAGAAGCTATGGCAATGGCTGATTTAAACCATCACCATTTCGATATGGATTTCGAAGAATGGGAGCGAAGGGAGTTAGATCAGTCACCTCCAGCGCATTTATTAGCCGATGATGATGAAGAGGAAGAAGAAGAAAAAGAAGAAGAAAAGGACGATAATATATCACCATCGAGACGTGAAGAAGATGAAGATATACGATCATTGGAGCCAGAGAGCAGAGTACTGTCTTTCGATAATATGAAGAGGCTCTTAATAGTTTGGGTTAATAAACTGCTGTGTTGGCGGAATAATTTAAGGTTATTCCTCTGATCAAGCACGCATGCGAGAAGAGAAGATCCACCAAATTGACAAATACTTCCACGCGCGGCGAGAAAAATCCGATCGCTTCAGAGTTCAGATGATTAATCTAGCAATAATTGACATTATTTTTTGTGCATACTTTGAAGTGTCTTTTGTACACCCACCAAATTTAATATTTTAATTCATTAATTGTTACAGAGTATATATATATGGTTTGATTTTGATCGCAAAATCTTTGTGTTTATAGAACTTCCGAGAGTTTAACTTGTTTTGAATGAGTTGTGTACACGGACTTAATTAAGTTGTAATAATTGTTACAATATATATAATGATAATTTTTTTTAATGATATTGTTGAGTCCAACTGCTTTGGTTATTTAATCTTAATACTAAATTAGTAATAAGTATAATTTTAATATTGATATATATGAATTTGATGCATACAATTTTTATTTTTTTTCTGTCATTCTAACGCCTTTGATTGTCTCACTCTGGCCGTTCTCATCATATATACATGCATAAAAATAAAAATAAACTAAAAGGTGTTTCTTAAAATGTTTGCTGTTTTTTGTTTATTATGTATCATGTGAGTTTACTTAAAGTCTTGTCGCTTGCTTGCAGTTCGTGCATGATCACAGGATTAGAATCTGACTTTTCGTTAAGAAAGAATTTTGGGTTGGAAAAAAAAAAAAAGACTACAAATGAATTCTCAATCTTCAACCCCTCACAAGTTTAGATAGAGGGACAGTACGTATGACACAATTAATATCATTATTTGAGTACTAATCTGAAAAATTCTATGTAAATTTGTAAAGTGCATCTCCATTAATAGGGCTTTTCTAAAATAGCCTTTTAGCTATAACAAGTACGTAGTGAAATCTAAAAAAGAGTAATGAAAATCACTTCAGGTAGCTAAATGTAAAGAGATCCTTAAAATTTTCCATATTTTTTTAATAGTATTTTAATCAAACATACTTTTTTGCATGAATTATTTAATAATAAATAGAAATTTAAATTGTATAATTTATTAAAATAATTTACTTTAACTAAATTAGTGAGCATGGTTGGAATGTGATTCATAAAAATAACTCTCTAAAATAGTTTTGCCGATTTAGATCAAAACTAGGAAAGTTTTCTTGCACGTGGATATATAATATTTGGGTAAATACTAATTTGTTAACCTGTGTTTCTAGTAACGGACACACTCTATTTCCAAATTCTACATATTTTAGTACTCTTAATTAGTAGGATTAAATTTGTAATATTCCTTATTTTTCCTCATTTTAATGATTTATTTTATTTTATTTTCATTTGTTTTAGTTATTTTGAAATGATTTAAATTTATATTATTGATAAACCCATTTTTTTTTCTTGTAAATATTAAACTAAAAATCATTAAAACTGAAACCTAAATCTATGTATCTAACCCGGATGAACAAATACTACATTTTCTGGTAATTACTTCTCTCCTCGTCCTCTTCTTCTTCTTTTTCTTCAACTCCTTGCATGCCAGCGGCAACTAAACAGAGTCTCTACAACAACTCTTTGATCTTCCCAACACCGGTGATCAAACATATTGGAGTCAGAGTCAATGGACCGTTCAAGACCACATTAGTTTATATCTCCCGTAAATCTCTTAACTGATCTGAACTGATCTATGTATTTATTTATTATTTTGTTAGATCTGGTTTTGCAGCTTTGAATATAGCTTTTATCAATTGATCGTGTTTCGTCATATGGCATCTTTTAACAAGTCCACACACTCTTCAAATCTGAGGAGGAGATGCAGTTCGTGCAACATGCCATGGATAAAAAAGAGTGGTTAATTTATCTGTTGGGTGGGAGAAGCAGAAGTTGGGATAAGGGGCCTAGAAAATGAAGGGGTGAAAGGAAAATTGCTCAAGAAAATCAAATCAATCAAATGTTTGTTATCTTAAGCTCCAAGATCGTGTTCTTCAGGTGAGTCTCTCAAATGGGTATGTGGATTCTTCTCCCAATGTCAATGTTCAAGCACAGAGCAAGTTGAGTTTCGAAGGAACAGAGGAGAAGAAAATTAACCAGAGTTGCGTGAGAGTGCAAGATCTCGATGCTATGGATGTGAAAGAGTTGATGAAAGACCGTAGGGATGATGATGATGAAGAAATTGGTATTTGGGTTTTCGTGTGGTAAACTTGAATCTGTGATGGTTTTTTTTTTTTTGTTTTGCTTAAATATGATCTGGTTATTTTAATGATTTTCAAGTTTCTTAAAATTATTTGACAGTTTTAATCAAAATTATTTTTCTGTTTTATTAATTCTGAATATCGATTTAAATTATTTAAAATAAGAAAAACAAATAAAAATTAAGCCAATAATTAAAATGATAGCAAACTAGGAATATTAGAATTTAATCCACGAGAGGTAGGTACCGAAGTATGCAGAATTTGCAAATATAGGGTATGAATTGATAATTATCACTAACAAATAATATAAAATTTGCATTTTGATAAAATATATGATACCATTTACCCTATATTATTTTAATTAAAAAAAATAAAGCATATACACACAAATGGTCAGAGTTTTAAAGGGCTGACAAGTCCAAAATTTGACGGTCTTCGACGAAAGTTACGAATGAGCATACCGAAAACGAGTGTATAAACTATTATTTTACATGCATGCATGCAATGTCCGTGAATCTTTAACTTTAGAACTTTCATATATCACAAAAAAGAGAGAGATTAAAGTTCTATTGTTCTCTTTTCTTAGCATATATATACCAAGCTATAGCTGTGAAAATTTTCGTCGTATATATTGGAAAAGTATACAAACGCTCTGTTGAAGGTAGCTATATTAATTGAGAGAGCATATATATATAGATAAATATATAACTGATTATATTTATTAGTTAAGTTATGTCTATTGAAGCTTTAGCAATGGCGGGAGCAGACTACAGAGAGTATAATATGGATCTCGAAATACGGAACAGCAGCCACCGCCTCCAACGACTCCCACCACTACCATATCGGCGGCGGCAAGCTGAGGAGAGGTTAAGCATCCATGTTGATAGCTTACAGAGAAAGAGTACTGCTACTACTACTGATTCTGATGATGGAGACTGTATGAAAGCAAAGATTCGTGAATGGGCTAAAGCTGTTGTACTTTCGACCGTGTAGAGATCCAGATCATGATGAACCATGATTTATGTTCCCATGCATAAATTTATTTAGTTGTTAATTGTAGGCATCAAAATTGAACCGTGATCATGAAAAAAGTGTATGTTGTATGTATGATGTACTGCTGTTGTTATGTATAAATAATATATAAAAAAGTTTCCTATATTTTAATGCGTATACACTATACATATTTCTATATTAAGTCCTACATATGCGTAGGATGGCTAAAAATAATTTCTCAAAAATTCACCTAAGTTTATGAAAAATATAGTAATACCTGCCACGAGTGATGAAGCCAGGATTTAAAGACAAATGGGCAAATTTTGTTATTGTATAATAAATTTCATACATAATAATTCATATTATTATACAACTATAATTTATAATAATTCATCATAAAGATGCTAATATATTATGTATATAACCTTTAAGAACAAGTATTTCAAATAACAAGTATTTCAATAGAAAGAGTGACAATAATAATTCAAAACATCAATTTTTATTTTTATAAGTAAGTTGTGCTCGACAATTCTTTATAGATGCAAACTCATCTATAATGGTTTCAATATTAAATTTTGTAGCAAATTCTTTTTCAATACAAACAATTAAGCAATCATTCAAAAAAACTATCTTCCATCTTGTTTCGAAGCTTTGTCTTGATAATTTTCATGATAGAAGATGCTCGTTCTGTAGTTGCTGTTGATACAGGAAGAGTAAGAACAAGCCTAAGTAATCTGTCAATAAGAGGATACATAATTGCTTTCCTTATTTTCACCAAGCCTTGACACAATTCATGAATACTAGATAAATTCTATAATTTAGGATGATTTGGAATGTCAAGCACAAAATGTTGAAGTTCAATTCTTAGACGTACGACTTCTTTCCCCAAGAAATCATTAGGACAGAACTTCTCTGCAAGTTTGCAAATATCATCGATCTTGCACAATTTAAATCCATCTCTAAGATCAAAAGCACTGCTAAGAACAAGCAACTCTACTGAATGTTCATTGAATCTAGAGTTTAATTCTTGCAACTAATAGTTAAATGTAGTAATAAAGATATCAACTCGATAATAATGCACAACATTAATCTTATCTTGTTGATTTCAAGATCTTCCACCCCTTGCAACATATTGAGCATCCAAATCTGGGATATCAATTTGATGTTGCTCACAAAATGATGTAACCTCCATGAGGAAAGAATCCCATCCTGAATCTCGAAAGCTCTTAAGCATGCATACCATTCAAAATATCTTGTGATTGTCGTTGTAAGGCTACATAAAGAATATGAGTAATTTCCAAAATCTCTTTCATAAGATGTAATATGAAAACAAACTCAAAAGATAATAATTGATTGCAAGCAAAATCTGCATCTCCACGTTGAGAATATGAAACCTTTTCTTTTGCAATTTTACTCAAAACCACACAAGTTGCATTAAACATTTTTAGCAAGCTGGAAATAGAACCCAAATGAGAACCCCAACGAGTATCTCCAGCTCGCTTTAAGGTGCCAATTTGATTTAACCCCGTCCCTGATTCGATGTCATAATTTGCAATCTTAGTAGCAAATTCAACAGATTGAGCCTCCTTTAATTCATCATTACGCTTGCAAGATGCAGTAACAATAATGATAATGAAAATTAAGGTAGAGAAAAATTGATGAACTCGACTTACTTCTCGAGAAGCTGCAACTAACGCAAGTTGGTGGCAATGGGCTAAACAATGGATGTAATATGCATATGGACATTCATTACAAATTAAAGCCTGCAAGCCATTCCACACTCCTCTCATGTTACTAGCTCCATCGTACCCTTGCCTGTGTATGTTAGAAATAACTAAATTATGTTGAGAAAGAACAAAAACTATACCTTCTTCCAAAGCTAACGCCGTAGTGTCACGTAGATGGACAACACCAAAAAATTGTTCATGAATGAACCCTTCTTTATCTACAAATATCAAAACAAGAGCCATTTGTTCTCTTTTGGACACATCAAGTGCTTCATCTACTATGATGCAAAATTTTGAGACTCCAATTTCTTGACGAATCTCTTTCTTGACCTTGTTGGAAAGTATATAAAGAATCTCCTTTTGAATATCAAGCGATGTATATGTGGCATTTAAAGGAGCCTTTTCTTGAACAACACTTGAAACATATACATTAATTCTAATTAAAAAAATTATTTTATGAAAGAACATACAAATATAAGAAATAAAAAAGAATACAATTTTTAGAAAATGATATATGAAAGAATAAAAGTCACCATTACCTTATCATTGTAAGATGCCAATAACTTCAGAAGTTCATGGAAATTTCCTCGATTAATTGATTCTTTACTTTGGTCACGTCCTTGAAAGGCACAAGCTTGAAAGGCAAGCCATTTGACTACATCAATTGTAACTTGAAGTCTTAATCTATTATTCTCAATTTGCTCAGAAGTTTGTTTTTCAATAAAACCTCTAATATGTATTGAAATTTATGAACTGAGTTAGGACTTTTACCCACATGTCGTAAGAGAGCACCATTATTTCCATTGTTGACGTTCTTCCAGTTCTTAAAGCCTCCAAGAAAAAAATTGTTTGCTTCCATCCATCTAGTTGGCTTACTAAATAAATAGCAAGGCAAACAAAATACTGCATCAACTGATGGAGAGTATTCTAGCCAAAGAGGAAACAATTCAAACCAAGAACTACAAAAACGTCGAAGATGCTCCTTTGATCCGAATGGCGGATAGCTTTCAAGTTTGATTTGATATGGTCCAACTTTAATATAAGCTCGACGAATTTCATCTTGTTGATTAATTGGGTATTCCCAAATTGGAGGACGTTTTTCAGGATCACGCTCCAAATAGGCAATATCAAATATTTCACTTTCATTTCTTTGAACCTTCTTAGGATGTGTGGGAGCTAAATTTTCAGGATTTGGAATAGATGTTTGACCATTTTCTCCAAATTGTTGATCTTCAATGATTTTTCTTTTAAAAAAATGCATCAATTGTTAGCTTTCCCATGACCATGAAGAGTATTTGAACCTAAAATTGTATTGTGAAACTATATATGAGAGAAAAATAAATCAAAATTTATAACTGTTGACGACAGAAACTTGTCAACGAAAAATGGATGGAAAACTCAAAGACTTAATTAGAGACTTATGAACTCAAAAGAACTTGTAAAAATTTCAAGAGAAGTTGCAAGTGAACAATAGAAGAGAACTTCTATATTGCTCTTAGAATAGTCTCATGTTACATCATTTTTCCAACCACTTAGTTTTAGGAGTAGAGTTCTATTTATAGCTCGGCTATAATGGCCTCTGATACAAGGTGGTCCCAAGGGACAAGAAGGTACTTGGTTACACTGTCATGGTAGTGGCATAGGTCGTGGTGGAGTAGAGGATTGTGGTGTCGATGCTTATTTATGGTCAGAGACATGTAAGTCATGCCACCACTCCTCGTACTTCCACTACTTCCCAGGGACGGATGTCAGGGGTTGGCTGAAAAGGACCACATCAGGTACCTCACTTGTACGACCACTACTTGTGTGGCGTGGATATGAGGATCAGATGCCTGGGTTCCTCTAAGTCGTACACCAGTACTTACTTCATACCCTTACGATCTCTTTGAGCCGCGTGTAGGCTCTTACACTCACAGGGTGCCTATTCTTTTAACCTTTGAAGGTTCCTTCTCTGCTAATATAATTACTCCATTGGTGCGAGTCACCGTGTGGTTGATTGGTGTGCGCAGAGGGTGTAGCTATGTGGTGCACGAGGCGTGCCTGACAAGGACCTCGTAGGGTGCACCTGCTGGGTGCGCGAGACGCTGGTGCGAGGCACGAGGCACAGACACGCAGCACGGGCTTGGGTGCGTGAAACATTGGCGCGAGGTGCTGGCGTAAGGCACAGACGCGCGACATGGTCTTGGGTGCGAGAGACGTTGGCGCAAGGCGCAGAAACGCAGCACGAGCCTGGGCGTGCGAGACGCTGGCGCGAGGCGCAGACACGCAGCACGGGGTTGGGCGCGCGAGACGTTGGCGCGAGGTGCAAATGCGCGACACGGTCCTGGGTGCGCGAGACGCTGGCATGAGGCACAGATGCGCAGCACGGGCCTGGGCGTGAGAGACACTGGTGTGAGGTGCTGGTGTGAGGCGCACAGAAGTGGCACGGTCTTGGGTGCGCGAGACACTGGCGCGAGGCGCAGATGTGTAGCATGGACTTGGGTGAGGCGAGGTGAGGCCATCACAGTTCTGGGGCACCCGAGCGAGGTGAGGTGTGCCTCGCTATGCGAGGCCCTATTAACTTCGGTTGGGGGTCTTCGACGTGGGCAAGGTATGCCTCGTTATGCAAGGCCATAGCGTATCGGCTGATGGACTGGGCGGCCAAGGCATGCCTCGCTATGCAAGGCCCTTGTGCCCGACATGGACAAGTCATTCCTCCTTTATGTGGAGTCTTGATGACTTGGGAAGCCATTCTTAGGTCGTTGCGTAGGAGACCTTCACATATTGAGGCCTGCAGGAGTTCTTGTAAACTCTTCTATTATCATTATTATTATTTTTATTATTTTGTTTGTCATCTTGATTACTTGTAAGGATATGTAGGCCCTTTGGGCTCTCGCTACCATTTTATATATGTTTATGCACACATTTTATTTTTTGCGAGAAGCGCCCTTCTCGTCATTATGCATAGTACTATTTTTGCAAGCGTCTTCTTTGAGACCCTTTTTGCAAGCGTTTTCTTTGAGACCCTTTTCATAAGTGTCTTCTTTGAGATCCTTTTCATAAGCATCTTCTTTGAGACACTTTTCATAAGCATCTTTTTTGAGACCCTTTTTCTGGTTTTTGAGGTGATCTACCCTTATAAGGAGATATTCCTTGTGATACCTTGCAAGCACCTATCTTCAAGGCCTTTTTCCCTTGGTAAGGCAACTCAGTCGATCTAGACTTAGGGATCTCTTTGGGTTCCCCTTTCTTCTTCTACGACATGGTCCCTTTGTGGGATTGGTTTGTTCGTGAAGAGGTCAATTTTGAGGGACCTTTTGACTTTGTTTGATTTTGTAAGGATAGCTAGTCCTTATAGACTCAAATGTTGTCTCATAAGGTTCACTGTTCTTACATATATGTATTATAAGTACTTTTATATATATGTTACAAGGCCAGATGCCTGTTTCGCACTTGGTCAGGCACCTATTGAGGCTCGTGGGACTAGGCACCTATTTTGCACATGGTTAGGTGTCTGTTGAGGCTGACGAGGTTAGGCACCTATTTCGCACATGGCTAGGTGCCTGTTGAGGCTAGGTCTAATACCTCCTAAGTGGTTTGTGGGATCTTTCTTGTCAAGCGTTTTCGTTCTCTTTGATATGCTTTGACATTTCCAGATCTCTGGAATCAGCTGGGCGACTTCTTTGGATCTTACTAGCTCCTTCTTTGAGGCATTTTTGTATACCTCTTCCAATTTTTAACTTGATCAGCGACTCCTCTATCACGACGCTTTCTTCTACATAGAATCTTCAGATGTATTGGTAGAAGGTTGATTGGAGGAAGGTTTGCTTCCCTCAACTTGCAGGTTCTTACGACCCTCTTCCACACGTATATACTTCTGTGCTCTTTCGAAGAAGTCATCTAAGTTTGTAACCTCTCTCTTAAGCATGTTACCCCATAACTTGCTTCTTGGAAGAACTCCGGCTGTAATAGCCATCTTGAGCTCCGCTTTAGTTGAACTTCCTAACTTTGTTGCTTCTATATTAAACCTATGGATATAGCTCTTCAGACTTTCATTCTTGCCTTATTTTATGTTAGCGAGGCTGGTAATTGGCATAATGTAATCACAAACTGCATGGTGTTGCTGAGAAATTCGCCAGAGAATTGCTGCCATGACTTGATTGTTCATGGCCTTAGCCTCTTGAACCACTTGTACGCAACTCCTTTAAGTGTAACGACAAAGCAATGGCACTTTGCTCTGCTGTTGACCCCCTTAACCTCATCAAGTTATTGAAGGAGTCTAAGTGATACTTTGGGTCCGTAGTACCCTCGTACGGAGTCATGCGAGGCTCTTTGAAGCTGGTGGGGAGTTTCTCAATCTGGATCTCCCTTGTGAAGGATGAATCATGCTCAAATTCTTCGTCATCTCTGTGCCCCCAGGTGCAGTGATAATATTGCCTTGTGGATTTTTCATTTCGATGTCTATTTCCCTCCTCTTTTTGCTTAAGGAGTCTTATGGGCTCTTAGACTGAACCCTTGCTTTGGTTGTGTCCCTCGGGGGAGCTGTGGGGGATGTGATTTTTACCTCGGACCCTCTCGAGTTAAATTTTTCCCTCAAGTCAGGTGAAGCTCTTGTGGGGGTAGTCTTGGGTTCACACTTCCCGTAGGTGGGGTTCGCTCTAGTCTTCGCCATTGGTGTACAATTTTCCTTGCGTTCTGGGCGATGGGTACAACAAGCGGAGAGCTGTGTTTTGTCACCGTCCACGGGTATGGTGGTTTCTCCTCGTGCATGCTTTTTTCTCCTATGATGTAGGAAGGAGGGCATGCTTGACCTTCCCTGTAGCAGGCCATTCAACACTCCCTGCATGTTCTCTATTGTGGCTTCCAGCCTTTTATTTTTTATGCGCAACTCGCGTATCTCTTTCTCGCAAAAGTGAGTTATGGAGCTGGGACTCACGGAGTGCACTCGAAAACTATTGTCGGGCTGGTGCAAAGAGGAGCATGGATCTCGGTGGCTGGAGCGTGGTGCAATCGGTGGTTGAGGATGAGGGTGTGTACTCAGGCCACCCACACGGGTTGTAGATGGTTCACGATGACCTCCCCTAGGCTAGATTGCCGGGAGTGATGCCTCCTTCTCCTCTCCAGGGGTCGAATGTTCCTCCGGCATGCCTCCATTCTCAAGTGGTGAAGGATCTCTTTTGGAGGCTTTTAGCTGGCCTCCGACAAGGTGGATCTCAGCATCCTGAGATTTCCGTAGGCGTTTCGAATGCCTTGGCATTTTTTTCTTGTCAAAATTGATGGAATAATAGTGGCTTGATAGTTGTCCTTCCCACAGACGGTGCCAAACTGTTGGTGGCAGAAACTCATCAACAAAAAATGGATGGAAAGCTCAAAGACTTAATCAGAGACTTATGAACTCAAAAGAACTTGTAGAAATTTCAAGAGAAGTTGCAAGTGAACAATAGAAGAGAACTTCTATATTGGTCTTAGAGTAGTCTCATGTTACATCATTTTTTCAAACCCCTTAGTTTGAGCAATGAAGGTCTATTAATAGCTCGGCTCTAATGGCCTCTGATACAAGGTGGTCCCAGGGGACCAAAAGGTACTTGGATACATTATCATGGTAGTGGCATAGGTCGTGGTGGAGTAGAGGAGTGTTGTGTCGTCACTTGTTTGTGGTTAGAGACATGTAGGTCATGCCATCACTCCTCGTACTTCCACTACTTGCCAGGGATGGATGTCAGGGGTTGGCTGAGAAGGACCACATCAAGTACCTCACTTGTACGACCACTACTTGTGTGGCGTGGATATAAGGATTAGATGCCTGGGGTCCTCAGAGTCGTACACCAGTATGTACTTCATACCCGTACGATCTCTTCGAGCTGCGTGTAGGTTCTTACACTCACAGGGTGCCTATTCTTTTAACCTTTGAAGGTTCCTTCTTTGCTAATATAATTACTCCATTGGTGAGAGTCACCGTGTGGTTGATTGGTGTGCGTCGAGGGTGTAACTATATGGTGCATGAGGCGTGCCTGACGAGGACCTCATGGGGTGCACCTGCTGAGTACGCGAGACGCTGGTGCGAGGCACAGATGCAAAGCACAGGCCTGGGCACGCGAGACGCTGGTGCGAGGGGCTGGCGCGAGGTGTTGGTGTGAGGTGTAGATGCACGACATAGTCCTGGGCACGCGAGACGCTGGCACGAGGCGTAGACGCGCAACACGGGCCTAGGCGTGCGAAACGCTGGCGCGAGGCGCAGACACGCAACATGGTCTTGGGTGCATGAGGACATTTCTTCCTTGAAGGTTTTGGGATCATCTTCTATTTGAAGTACTATTAGATGTTTCCAAGTAACTTCCTCATTATCACCTTCAACAAGGTATAGTGTCTCTATTGGAGAACACTTCTCACTTGATCCCAAGTCTTTGAGCATTTGGATCTTTCTAGGCAATTGAGGTTGCTCACCAACAATTCTAGAAGTCTCCTCTTGAGGCTCTCTAGTTTGAGTTGGTTCTAACTTGCTGTCATCGCATGACATGTTCTCAAAGAACTCAACCTCTCTAGATTCAATTATTACATTAGACTCCAAGTCTAATAATCAATAATCTTTGCTATTTTGGGCATAGCCCTCAAATGCACATCTTATACCTCTTAGACCCAACTTGGTCCTTTTTGGATCGATGCTCTTGCAATAAGCAAGACACCCCCACACTTTAAGATAACCAATATTTGGTTTCTTTTCTTTCCATAACTCATATGGAGATATATTATTTTTCTTCATGGGAATACGATTCAAAATATGACAAGTGGATAGCAAGGGTTCACCCCACAAACTAAAATTCAATTTAGAGTGTAATAGCACAGCGTTAATCATCTCAATAAATGTTCTATGTTTTATTTCCGCTATACCATTTTGTTGTGGAGTATAAGGGGTTGTACATTCATGAATTATTTCATTTTCTTCACAAAACAAGTTAAATTCATTTGAAAAATATTCACCACCCCTATCACTTCTAAGTATTTTAATTTTCCTTTCAAGTTGATTTTCAACTTCTGATTTATACACCTTAAACACATCAAATATTTCATCTTTATTTTTAAGCAAATATACATATGTGAACCTAGAGCAATCATCAATAAAAGTAATAAAATATCTACTTCCTCCTCTAGTCAACATTCCATTAAGTTCATATAAATCAGTATGTATCAAATCTAACAACTTAGAATTTCTTTCAACACTAGGAAAATGTTTCTTTACCATTTTAGATTTAACACATAATTCACATTTTTCATGCTCAACATTATCACAATCAATTAAACCACATTTGACAGCCCTTTTAATTATGCTAAATCCTATATGTGCAAGTCTAACATGCCACAAAGTAATAGAATTTGAGTCAAGCATATAACAAGAAGAAGAGATTTTATTGTTCACATTGTCAATAGAAGTAAAAGTTTGAACATGCCATCACAAGCATATCCATTTCCCAAAAATACATTGTCTTTGGATAAAATAAGCTTGTCAGAATCTATCACAACTTTGATTCCCAGTTTTCCAAGTATATTTCCATTCACAAGGTTTCTATTCATTTTGCAGTACATACAAAACATTAGTGAGTAGAACCTTCTTGCCAGATGTGAAGAACAAGTCAATGGTTCCCTTTCCTTCAACCTTGGACCTTTTCTCATTGCCCATTTGGATTTCATGCTATTCTTTTAAAGATTCAAATGTCTTGAATAGAGTTCTATCATAGGTAACATGAATGGTGGCACAAGTATCATACCACCACCCACTCACATTTACATGAATGGCATTGACCTCACTTAGTGTTTCCACTAGCTCCTCTTGGGTTGAGTTTACTCTTGCCTCATTGTTATGGATCCTCTTGAACCTACAATATCTAGCAAATTGGCCATTCTTGCCACACACAAAGCAAGGTCCCTTGGAACCTTTGAATTGTCCCTCATTCTTATTGAGCCCTAAGGGTTTTTGACATTTTCTTTTGTTATTGCCATTTCCTTTGTCCTTTTTAGGAGGATTTGCCACAACATTAACCTTATAAGTCTCTCCATTGGACTTCTCTTCATTCATATCTCTAGAGCGAGATTCCTCCTCAATTCTCAAGTGTTTGAGAATTTCCTTCAAAGAAATATCTTAATTTCTATGGAAAATATTTTTTCTATAGCCTCTCCATGAAGGAGGTAACTTGGCTATAATGGCACCCACAACAAATTTTTCCTACAATAAAATTTTAAGAGTAGACAATTTATTCACAATAATTTGCAACTCATGAATTTGAGGGAGAAGGGGTTTATCATCATAAAATTTAAATTCCATACATTGAGTGATAAGAAATTTCTTAGTACCTTCCTCTTCCGCTTTGTACTTCTTTTCCAAGGCCTCCCAAATTTCCTTGACGGTCTTGGTGTTGGTGTAGAGGTCGTATAGCCTATCCGAGAGGGCATTGAGAATGTGACCCCTACAAATCAACTCATCTTCTTCGCGCTTCTCCCTTTCTTTGACAACTTCTTGTGTATCATCTTTCTTGGCCTTTTCCAAGGACTTGAGGTATTTATCCAAGACATAGAAAACTTCAAAGTAGTGAGAAAGAATCTAATCTTTTCTTGCCAACGAAAAAATTTAGTCCCATCAAATCTAACAAAGTCTTGAGTTATGAATTTCAATGTCCAAAGAGAGTTAGATTCTTCCATGATATGTCATCTCATATTATAAAGTATTAGAGTCTTGGGGAGAGTGAGATAACACAACCACAAGAAATAGAATCTACATGAAATTTGGATTGACAGAGACTTAAAAAAGATTGAGAAAGAACATGCAAACCCAAGTAGAACAATGGTGTTCTTCAACTTTGATGAAGTTTCAAACCCTATGCAAGATCACCACTTTGAGCCAATCCTTTGAGCAAACCAAACACATACCAAGGCTTATACACGCTGCAAAGTGTTGTCCTAATACTCTATTTCCCTGCCACCATTGATGCTTGAGGCCTTTCTTTAGGAAATGAGACTTGAGATTGAACAAGCCTTCAACTCTCAAAGTCAAGCACTTTCTTGGATAAAACTTAGAGATTCATGGAGCTAGAAAGAGAGAGAGGGTAGAGAGAGATTGGAGAGAGTGATCAAGTCTCCAAAAACACTAATTTTGACCCTTATATATAGTAGGCACCGTCATTATGTCTAACCAATAAAATTATACTTGAAAAACATGCCATTTAGAGCATTTACAATATTTCATGTATTACAGTAGGCGATGTATCGCCTGTTAGAGTTTCTGGAAACCCTAGCTTTCAGGCAATGTCTCGCCTCTTGGGTGGCAACTTATAGCCACCCTCTCTGACTTTGGACACTTCCAAAGGTCCCAAAATTCCTCTAAATGCCACCAAACTTTTTGGGAATCCTTAGATACTCTCATGTATCACTTTGGACCCAAATTTGCATTTTATAAGTGCCTACAATTGAAGCTCAGATTTACATCTTCATTATGTGAATTCTACTAAGTGTTTATACATTGCTTGTATTTTAACACTTATCATTTGTATTTAACCAATCATAATAGATCACACTCAATGCCGTTCCGCCTTTAACATAGATCTTGAGGTAAGTGAACTGGCATATGCACATAGAGTAGGCCATTTTCCCAATTATGCTTGGATGCGGTAATGATCGTATATCTGAATTTATTAGGGCTTATTTCCCTTTATGCATAATTATGTTTGCTATGCTTATTTAAATTGAATTGCCTGTGATTGATGGGCATGCATTGTCCGTATTCAGCTATAATCATGTGGAACATAGGCCGTGATGGCTAGGCCACCATGGAAGTGTTGTACACACTCGCCCGACATGGACCATAAGCTTGGTGCCAGGAGACACGCCTTGTTCGGCTGGGCCGCTCAACAAGGCTGCTCGGCAAAGCTGCTTGGCACGACCATGTAAATGGTTTATGTGTTTGAAATGAGCATTTTATAAGCAGTGAAACATGTTAGTGATTTATATGATTGGAATGAATGCATTTATTATCTATGAAGCATGCTGATTACTGTTTATGTTGGACATGATATTTATTGTGCATTGTGGAATTTTGTTGCTGGACCTTGCCTCACGGGTGCTCTATGGTGAAGGTAAGGGCAAGGGAAAGTCGACCAGCCATGAGTTGGAGGGCTTTGGAGCGGCGCATACTTGTTCGGCCTGCTCGACCGCCACGGTCAAGATATTTTGAGGGACTTAGAGTAAAAGTCAACTTTTGTTGATTAGGTCGAGTATTTTGAGAACATTAAATGCAATTATATTTTATTTAAACTCTTTTGGGATCCCTTGTAAATATTTAAAGTTTTAATGGAAAATTTTATACATTTTGACTAAAAAATTTAGTACCTAAATATTTAATTAACTTTGATTATGCTTTTGAGTCCAAATGACTTGATTGGCAAGTTAAGCACTATATTAAACACACAACGTAACAAGTTAAGCACAAGTTACAATATGCTTGGTTTGAAAGAAATAAGATTATTCATGAACAAGTAGCAACACAACCACCATAAGTGGTTATAAGTGGATAGTTTTTTATTGTGACTCTATTAAGTTTAAATGAATAATCCAAACAAATTCTCCCTTTAACGAGAATGTTCACTTTGAAAAAAGAGTACAGTCAGATTGTACCTCTGTAACTCTTTACGTTGATGCATCTATTTGTAGTTCAACCAATAAAGATAATCTCTTATATAGCAGTTATCATGTCAACAAATTAACAAGTCATGACAGCTTTGTGTAAACCCCTTAAAAGTGGACTACCTAAAATCATGTCATTTGCTTGCCACGTGTTGCCGGCAAATTTTATTGAGAGGAATCAACAAAGAAAAGAAAAAAAGGTCAACATCAACATGTGTATTTAAGGGATTTCCCTCGGGCAAGTAGTGTCCACATGAGCTTGTTGAGGTGTCTACACTGGAATAAAAATTATCTAAATTTTTGGAGGCAGCTCTATTCCATGTTGGTCTACTTCATGATAAAATAACTCATGGTCTAGCTACATGCTCTTAATTAGACTAGAAAATAAGCTTACTTGAATGGATGGAAGAGATCCCTCCACCAATCTCAAATGTATTCTCTTTGCAGCATCAATGAAGATTATTATATTTTTTCTCAGAGAGAGGGGTGGGTTTATATGTGTCTAAATTCTAATTAATAGACATAAATTTGCTAATATATTACCGATACGATATGATTTGTGTAGTTAATTCATTGATTCTAGGACAATATATATATGGGTGTATGCTTTGTTATTTCCTAAATTATGTTTTTTTTTGTTTCCCATTATTTTTCCGTGTATCATGGGCAATCTTAGTCAACTCTTTTTGGTTTCTTTGTATTTATATCATAATGAATCAATGTGAAAAGGCAACGGATCCTGAGTTTGTCATTGTATCAAGCTAGGTTCCTTCATCGATTTCTATTTTTACACAATGACTGACGAAGACACATCTCCATCACTGGTGAAGACTTATCCACCACTGACGAAGATTGATCCCAGTTTGCCATTTTACTTAGGGTCTCAAGATCGTCCTGGCAACTTTATTACTCTCATTCGTTTGAAGCTTGATAATTACGACGATTGGTCTCATACTATTCGCGTTTCTCTATCCTCTCAATGCAAATTTGGTTTACTTAATGGGACTATCATTGAAATTGTCCCTCCTTGTACAAAAGATGATTGGGTCACAATTCAATGCATGCTTATCTCGTGACTCACGAATACGATTGACTCCGAGGTACGTTCTATGTTGTCAAATTAGGATGATGCCAAACGTTTTGGATGACTTGCATGAACGATTCTCGATTGTGAATGTCCACGTATTCACCAACTTAAGGGAGATATTAATTGTTGTGAACAAGATAAAACTATGCATGTGGCTGTTTATTTCAGTAAATTGAATGTGTTTATGGGATGAACAAGATAAACATGCCCAATTGTGGTCCACTCTTTTTTTGCAAGATCCTCTCCCATCGTTGAATCAGGCATTCCAACCAATCGCTCAAGAAGAACAGGTTCGAGGGATCACTCGCATCACCGAGAAACCCGATGTAGTCGAGTTTGATTTGCATATGGACAATAGATCCAAACCACATCTTGATCGAACGGAGAAGGCGACCTTGATTTGTTCTCATTGCCCCCAATCAGGTCATGAGGTTGCTACATGTTTTGATATACATGATACTCCATACTGGTACTTGGAGAAATATGGTCCTACTTTTGAAAGAAAAGGCAATTTGAAGGACAAACCAAATGCTCTGTCTCAAAAGTTTTTGGCTAATCATGGTCGTACCGGAGTGCGTACTAATGTCGCTGCTGCTGAACAATCATGAGTAACGTATGTAGCAATGTTTGTAAAGTACCTACGAGTTGCATAATAGTCATAGTTTCTCAATCTTTATTTTCTTCAATGTTTGTAGCAATGTATTCAAAGGTTGGAGTTATAGTGAGAAGAATAATTTTCTATAACCTTCACTTCACTAACGTCTTCACCAATTCTTCTTAATTAATTGACCATTGTCAATACTCTAGTAAAATAATCAGGAATTGGTTCAGATTCTTCTATGAACAAAAGTTCAAACTCACCTCTAAGAGTTTGAAGACGAATATTTTTAACTTTCTCCACTCCTTTGTTGCATGTTTTAAGCTTCTCTCACGCCTTTTTCGATGTAGTTGCATTTGAGATCTTCTCGAATGCATCTTCATCCACCGCTTGATAGATGAGGTATAGAAAGCTTTCTTGTCTCTCTTTCTTGAATCCCTCAAGGTTTCTCGTTGAACTTGAGAAATAGCAACATCTTCTTGCTTCTTATGGCCTTTCTCAACAATCTCTCAAACATCTTGAGCTTCTAGTAGCCCCTTCATCTTGATATTCCAATTTTAATAGTTGCTCTTGGTGAGCATTAGAACTTGGAACGGAATTCCTCCACTTGCCATTTTTCTTCAAGAACTTTGCTCTAGTACCACTTTGTTGAAAACTAAGATGAATATGGGAGAGAACTTGAAGACTTTGTTGAAAACTAATGTTAATATGAGAGAGAATATTATGACGGAAGAAGCATTTCATTATAGAACTCAACTTGTATTTTGACTTGATACAAAATGATGAGACTGCATCTGTATTTATAGGATTCTATGGACCTTTCTAGAAACACAATTTATTAGCTAGTAGGTTATTTTAGATAATTCTCCTCTACTAACTATGAAATGAGGGTTCTAGAATATTAAAAGTACTCAATAAACTCTAGTAAATACATGAAGACTCTAGAAACTCTAGTAAATACATGATGACTCTAGAAACTCTACTAAATACATGAAAATTCTAGAAATAACCATTCTAATTAAATCAAGTTTATTATTTAAACATTACGTTCAAATTTGATATTATTTTTGAGCCTCTACCCTTTTATGAAAATAGTACCTTGCTTGATAAACAAACAGAGAGGAAGTTAACAATGTTCTTAGAACCGAAAATTAGGACAAACCTAGTAGTGCTTTTCACCTTGGCGATAATGGGTTTGAAGCCATTGATACTATTTTGATGCTTGATAATCAATTAGCACCATCGGCTATTGAACACAATTTTCTTTTCAGATAACCAAAAAAAAAACTTTAAGATATTTATTTATTTTAAAAAAATTGCATCAATATTCATTTAAAAGTCCAAAATATATATTTATTTATGGGTAAATACTTATTTAATACCCTAAGTTTTATCGAAATACAAACTTGGTACCCTGTATTTCTGATAATTATCATAGTTTGGTACATTAAAATTAATAAAATAAAATAAATGTTTTATTAAAACTTTAAAATAATTTTAACAAACAAAATTATTTTTAAAATAAATTTAATTAATTAAAAAACTAATTAAAATCTTATTTATTAACTTTAAATAAAAATAACTTTTAATTTAATTAATAAATCAATCCAACTTTGAAACAAAAAAAAAATGTGGGGTGAGGGTGGGGAACCGAGATGGTGAGGGTGAGATTGAGTGAAATATGAGTTTTTTTTCATCAATTAAATTAAAATTTAGGTTTAACAAGATTTTAATTAGTTTTTAAGATTTTAATTCCAATTTTTATTTGTTTTTAATTAATTAAATTTATTTTAAATTTGTTTAAATAATAAACTTGATTTAATTAGAATGGTTATTTCTAGAATTTTAATGTATTTAGTAGAGTCATCATGTATTTACTAGAGTTTCTAGAATGTTCATGTATTTAGTAGAGTTTATTGAAATGGATGTTCATGTCTAAAAGAATTTCAAAGGAATTAAGATGGCATCACAACAATAAAAGTTGCGATGGAAAAATGCATCACCCAGTGGATTCAGCAGCATGGGAGCTAGTCAATGATAAATGGCCATCATTTTCAAATGAAGAGAGAAATATTAGACTTGGCCTTTCCACAGATGGATTTAACCCATTTAGTAATTTAAGTTCTAAGTATAGTGTTTGGCCTGTTTTGTTGGTCATGTACAACTTGCCCCCATGGTTGTGCATGAAACAGGAGAATATTTTATTATCAGTGTTAATTCCAGGACGTAAACAACCTGGGAATGATATTGATATATACTTAGAACCCCTCGTAGAGGACTTGAAATTATTATGGAATGAGGGTGTTGATGCTCATGATGCATTGGACAATACAAATTTCAAGTTGTAGGCTATTTTTGTTGGGGTTTTATGCCCTAATTAAAACCCAAATTCTTTGTAATCTCATTTTATTATCAATAAAAGAATAGAAATCATTTTTTGACTTGGTCAATCACTTTGCTCACATGTTTTATTTTCATGATTATTTATTTAATATAAACTTCTATTAAATCCCGAGCATATAGCTAATCTTATTTATAGTGACGTAATCACAGTGGAATATAAATATGATTATATGTTCAAAAATAAGTTAGTCCTAAGATTAGTCAGTGCACCGGATTTACACTGACTTGCCAATCTACGATATGATCTACTTACACATTACAGTGTTATGTTCTTTCCAGAACATTAGCAAAGTAGATAAGATCGGATGTATTTGTTACATCGGACAGGACCGATATTGACAGTTGATAAGATAAGTAAACATACCGTTATTATCTATTCTAGTCATATCATATAGTTGACCATAGGTCAATTCAATCTCAATTCTGAGTGGTTAGTATTCAAACTGATTGTATTATTTGAGTTCTTTGACTTGTTCGTTACCAGCTTACCCTACGGACTAGCCCATACTTACATCTTGGGAACTCGGTAGTATAATTGAGTGGGAGTGTTAATCATAGATATGAACATCTATAGCTTCTGATGAAGAAGTGAAACGATGGCTTCCTTTTAGTTTGGTTCAAGGTGTTAAATGATAGAGATCTCATTTCAGTAATTAAATTAGTTTACTGAAATATCATTTACAAGGAACTAAGTGTTTTAAGGATAAAATACAATGAGGGGTAAAACGGTATTTTAGTCCTATCTCATTGTAGACCGTCTATAGAGGATTGAGTGACAATTATGGTTGTAACAATGGATAATTAATAGCGTATCTATATTTGTTATAGAGCGTTCTATGAATTCAAGAGTGCAATTCCAAGTCTATAGTGGAGTCACGAGGAATTAATAAGTTAGTAAATTTATTTGTTAAATTTATGATAACTTATTGGAGCTTGATTTCATAGGCCCATGGTCCCCATTGTACCTTGGATAAAATCATCTAGATAGTCTCAATTAATTGATTTAATCATCAATTAGAATTATCAAAGTTGACCAGGTCAATTTTGGATAGTTTCACAGAGTTGTGTAATTTTGAGAAGAAAAGAGAAATTATGGCAGATTTATTAATTAAGATAAATTGGTATCTAAATTAATAAATAAATTTAAATCAAGGTTCAAATTATAAATAATTAATTTGATAAAGGATTTAAATAATTATTTAATTAATTAAATCAATAGAAAATAATACAGGCATTGATTTTAAGACCAATGGGCTTATAATCAAATGGGAAATTTCACGGGCCTATAGCCTATGATAATTTCGACCTAGGGCTTCAAAATGGCTGATATTTTATTGATTTTTTTAATTAAATTAAATGCCCTAATTGAGTCTATAAAATGAGTGCTTATAGAGAAGTCAAAAGAAGGGTTTTTGATAAGTCAGATTTTCTTATAGTTTTATATTATCTCTAAACACAAGTCCTTTTCTAAGCCTCTTTGTATTTTCTCTTCTTCTCTCTACATCTATCTCATGTGTTGAGAATTGCCCACACTAGTCTAGGTGGTTCTAAGGATACATTGGAAGATCGTGAAGAAAATAGAAGATCGGTTCAGTTTCTTGATAATACTCTGCGACAGAAAGGATACAAGAGTTAGAGAAACTGAAGGAATGACTCTTAATTCCGCTGCGTATACTGTAAGTATTATATTGTTTGTTTCTCTTTGAATTCAATTTAGAAACATGTTTTAGGCTATCTCGTATTAATTTTTTTAATATCAGATATACATGAAAATAAATAAAGATCCTGTATAAGTTTTTCCAACAACTGGCCTCAGAGCCTTTGGTAATCTTTATTTTCATGCATGAACATGTTTAAAATTGGATTATATGATATGTTTGAATAATTGGATGGTTTTTCATGTTTTTATGAACATATTGATTTAATGTGAATTTTAGCAATTTTTAGGTTATTTTGTTGTGTTTTCTATGCTCTTAATTTTTATATATGCTTTATTTTGTGTAAAATATGGTAAAAATTACTTAGAAAATGGTTTTGGTTTGAAAAATTGCTTAAAAAAAAATTTTGGAAATTTTTTGGCCTGGCTGCCCATGCGCACGCGCACGCCCGCGCGCCTCCGCGCGCCACCCGCGCGCCTCCGCACGCCACCCGCGCGCGCGCACACCAGCCACCATCGATGAACAGTACCCCGTGAACAGTGCCACGGGTACTATTCATCAATTTTTAATTTTTTTTATTTAAATTTTTTTTTTATTTGAAAAATAAATAGAATTAAAATTGTGAAAATTTATTATGTATAATCAAAACTAAAAATATCTTTTTTGTTTTATCATTTAAATTTTTTAAAATAAAGATATTTTTGTTAGTTGATTTTAATAATTAGATATTTTCTACAAAGAATCAAATTCAAATTTAAAATTAGACTAACAACTTAATTTTAAATCTTTTAATATATTAAAATATTAGAATTATGATATCAGATATTTAAGATATTTTCATTTAAATTCTTGATATTTTTATTAAATCTTTATTTGAAAATATAAATATCTTTTTATTCTATAGTTTTTAATATTTAAATTATTTAAAATTTAATATTGTTAGTTAGATATTTTTATGGATATTTGAATTTGTTTAACTATTTGAGATATTTTAGGCTTGTTATAACTATTTGTATTTTTTTTTTAATGGTTAAAATATTAGATAATAATTGTAACAACACAAGATATTTTTGGAAAATAGTTTAGATATTGATTTTAAAATTTAAAATTGGTTAAATTTTGAAAAATATCATGTTTTTCAGCCAATTAATAAAATATTTTTTTTAATAAATGGGATTTAAATTAACTTTGGTTAATTGTTGATAAATCCTATTTAAATTAAATTAATATTTTTTTTTCAAATTAACCTAAAACCAAGTTGATTGTTGATAAATGAAATTTAAATTAACTATTGTTAATTGTTGATAAATTTCATTTAAATTGACTTATTTTTTGTAAAAATTTAATTAATTTGAATTTTTTTTGATAAATTCTAGATAATTAATTGTGGTATTTTTGCAAATGAAATAAATTGTGGTATTTTTGCATAAATTCATAGAATTGCTCATATAGTAACATGATTAGGCCCATCCAATTATAACATGTCTGTTTGCAAGATATATGGTATTTTGCCAAATAAAATATTCATAAAATGATAGGTTCTATTTGGGCCCATTAGAAAATGTAAAGTTTAAATTCCTCTCTTGTGGGTGATTCCACTTATGAAGGCCCATTTGCTTTGCATGACTATAGTGGGCCTAATCAATTAACAACAATTAATAAAACGAAGGATTAAATTCCTGTCTTTTGGACCTTGTATGGAAGATAGGGGGCCTTTGTAGTGGGAACGACATACTGGACCCAGCCCTCCTCCATACAAGCCCAATTGTTAAGGCCCATTTACCTGAGTTTGACTTAATTGTATAGGTTCATTATATTAGTTAAACCTAAATATTGATTAGCAACAAATTAATTATAAATTAATTGAATTTGTTTCAATGTGACACTTTAGAATTAATAAGAAATTATAGGACTTTGGTTTTCAAAATTTTAATCTGTTTAATTTTTTTTGAAAACCATAGTCATTAATTTTCTAAAAATAAATAATAAAAATACTATTTTTAATTTTATAATGAGCTTATTTAAAGAATTTTATTCGATCTCCACCGTTGGTTTAACATAGTCAATAGCTTAATGGGGCCTCGAGGCGCTTTGATTCGTCCCCCTACGGAAGGTGTTCATTAGTTATTTTGACAAGGTTAGATTTCGAAAGATAGATAATTATAGGTCAAATTCTACTAGACTCACCCCTACGGTGACTACTAGGACTAAATCTATGATTATTGAAACCGTGGGTCTAGCTCATAAAATAAGAAATTTTGTTTTCTTATTTTGATCGAATAGTAGGTTGTTAATAATGGTGTCCATTATTAAATGAGTTTACAACTCTATTTAACTAGTGGTATTTTTGACTCTCGCCAACCGGGACAAGGATATCATAGATTAGTTAAAAACCTAAAGAAATAGAGATATGATTGTTTTTGGTATTTTTTCTCATATCTTCATATTTTTGGTATATGTTGTGCTATTTCTTGAAATTTGTGTGATTAGAAGTTTTATTGAGCAAATGTGATTGATTTCTACTTTATTGATAATTTGTAGTTTTAAGTTAAGTAGTGTCTACTCCCATCCTTTCTCAACTTTCGATGGAGAAACTCACCGGAGAAAACTTCCATAATTGGAAGCAAAATATCAACATAAAGTTGATTGGTGACAACTCCGAGTTCGTCATGATTGAGGAATCCCTAGAACGAGCATCGTCTCCGCACGTTCTTGATAGCATCGTAAATACTTGGATAACACCGTCTCCACACGAACGTGATGGAACCGTGAATTCTCGGATGGCACCGTGTCTGCACGTTCGTGATCAACTCAACTATGTTCTGACGCAACTCATGAACGAGCTTCAGATTATTGAACCTATCATGGGTGGACCTAGTAAAGGAGGTGAAAATAAGACCACTGATGTTGCTGCTCATCTAGCTAAGGCTGAAGCTAACCAAGCTTCGTCTTCGAAAGCTGGAAACAAGAGGAAAGGTGGACAAATAAACAACCCCAAGCCTGCAAAGGCTGCAAAGACGAGTGCACAACCACGTGCACAGACGCCTAAGGGGAAGAACATGAAAAACAAGAAAGGTAAAGATAAATGTTTTCACTGCAAAGAGAAGGGGCATTGGAAACGAGATTGCCCCAAGTTTCTAGCAGCTAAAAACAAAGGTAATGATTATAGTTCATTTATCTTGGAAACATGTGTTTTAGAGAATGATAACTCCGTTTGGATTATTGATTCTGGATCTACTAACCATGTTTGTAACTCTTTACAGCTTCTTGAATCGTGGGAGAAAGTGAACGAAGGCGGCTTAAAGCTTAGAGTTGGGAACGGAGCGTTCATTGCGGTCCAAGCTAGAGGAAGAGCTCGTCTGAAGTTTGGAAATAAATTTTTAATTTTAAAAGATGTATTTTTTATTCCGGATTTTAGTAGAAATTTAATTTCAGTTTCCATGTTGCAATTAGAACGATTTGTTATGACTTTCACAAGTTTTAATATATCTATTTCTTTCAATGGATCACAATTGTGTATTGCATGTTTGGAAAACGGGCTTTATATTCTGCGACCTAACGAACCCCTCGCTCTTAACAATGATTTATTCAAAGTAGCTAAACCTAGGACCAATAAACGTCAAAAGACCGATAACAATAATATGACATATTTATGGCACTTGAGACTAGGTCACATTGGCTATGATAGGATTCAAAGACTTACAAAGGACGGACCTTTGAGGGAACTCACCTTAGGTGAATTACCTGTCTGTGAATCTTGTCTAGAAGGCAAACTGACCAAGCGTCCATTCTCTGCAAAGGGTGATAGGGCCAAAGAACCACTTGGTCTTGTGCATTCAGATGTTTATGGACCTTTGAATATACAAGCCAGGGGTGGTTTTGAGTATTTCGTCACTTTCATTGATGATTACTCTAGATACTCATGTCTTTACCTAATGCATAGGAAATCAGAAACATTTTCAAAGTTTCAGGAATTCCTAGCAATGGCTCAGAACCAATTAGGTAAAAGGTTAAAGATCTTGCGATCTGATAGGGGTGGAGAATTTTTGGATATGCAGTTCCAAGATCATTTAACTGAACTTGGGATTTTATCACAACTTACTGCCCCAGGTACTCCGCAAGAAAATGGTGTAGCGGAACGCCGAAACAGAACTTTATTGGAAATGGTTAGATGCATGCTTAGTTACTCAACTCTACCAACTTCGTTCTGGGGACATGCAATTGAAACCGCAAATGACATTCTCAATGTCGTGCCGTCAAAATCAATCCCCAAAACACCTTTAGAACGCTGGAATGGTCGTGAACCTAGTTTACGCCATTATAGAATCTTGGGTGTCCCGCTCACATCCTGAGGAAAAAGGAGGGAAAGCTAGAACCGCGAACTGAAGTTTGCATGTTTGTTGGCTATCCTAAAGGTACTCGGGGTGGACTTTTCTATAGTCATTCAGAAAAGAAAGTGTTTACTTCTACAAATGCTACTTTTCTGAGAAATGACTATGTCCAGAACTTTAAACCTCGCAGCAAAGTAGTTTTAGAGGAGATGGTTAAAGAATTGACTCCAACCAATGTTCCATCATCATCAACGCGAGTTGATGATGAATTTCCCACTCTTCATGTACAACCGACGCAAGTCGAATTAAATGAAGAAAGTACCACTGTTCCTGAGCAAACAGTCACGGAGCCTCGTCGTAGTGGGAGGGTTTCTAGAAACCCAATTCGCTATGGTTTGGATGGTGAAACCAATATGGTTGTTGGTGACACTAGTGATGATGATCCATTGTCTTTCAAACAGGCAATGGCTAGCCCTGAAAAGGAACTATGGCTCGAAGCCATGAAACAGGAAATGGAGTCCATGTACTCAAATTCCGTCTGGGATCTTGTGGAAGCACCTAGTGACTTTAAGGCCATTGGGTGCAAGTGGATCTACAAGAAGAAATGAGGTGTTGATGGAAATATCGAGACTTATAAAGCTCGATTAGTGGCAAAGGGTTATACCCAAAGAGAAGGCGTGGACTATGAGGAAACTTTTAGTCCGGTAGCCATTCTCAAATCCATTCGCATCCTCCTATCCATAGCAGCCGCTCTCGACTATGAGATTTGGCAAATGGACGTCAAGACAGCTTTTCTTAATGGAAAGCTTGATGAGGTCATTTATATGGATCAACCAGAAGGATTTAAAGTATTTGGACAGGAAGGAAAAGTTTGTAAGTTAAATAGGTCCATCCATGGACTTAAGCAAGCTTCTCGTTCCTGGAATCTTAGGTTTGATGAAATAATCAAAACCTATGGCTTTGAACAAAATATTGATGAGCCCTGTGTTTACCAACTGAAGGCAAATCAAATAGTGGTATTCCTGGTTCTTTATGTAGATGATATCTTACTCATTGGAAACAATGTTAAGAAATTATCAGATGTGAATAATTGGCTGAGCACTCAATTCCAGATGAAGGATTTGGGTGAAGCAAGTTATGTTCTAGGTATCCAGATCATCAGGGATAGAAAGAACAGACTCTTAGCTCTATCTCAAGCAGCTTACATAGATAAAGTGCTTGAACGTTTCTCAATGAAAAATTCCAAGAAAGGGCGTCTACCGTCCCGCCATGGAATTCATCTTTCAAAGAAGCAGTCTCCCCAAACTCCTGAAGAGGAAGATGCAATGAGAAAAGTTCCTTACGCATCTGCAGTTGGAAGTCTGATGTATGCCATGTTGTGTACTAGACCAGATATCTGTTATGCAGTGGGAGTAGTGAGCAGGTATCAGTCAAACCCAGGACCGGAACATTGGATAGCAGTTAAGCATATCCTGAAGTATTTGAAACGAACTAGGGATTATATGTTAGTCTACAAGGGTGGTGTTCTAAACCCTGTAGGCTACACCGATTCAGATTTTCAGACTGATGTCGATGACAGGAAGTCTACTTCTGGAATGGTGTTTACTCTTGGGGGTGGAGCTGTGATTTGGAGAAGCGTAAAGCAGTCTGCAATCTCAGATTCCACCATGGAGGCTGAGTACATAGCCGCGTCAGAAGCAGCTAAGGAAATAGTCTGGCTAAAGAAGTTCTATTCGGATCTTGGTGTTATTCCAGAAATGGATAAACCGCTTGTGTTGTTTTGTGACAATACAGGAGCGATAGCCAACTCAAAAGAACCTCGAAGTCACAAGAGGAGTAAGCATATAGAAAGGAAGTATCACATTATTCGAGAATATGTGGCCAGGGGAGATGTGAAGGTTATGAAGATTGCAACTGAAGACAATCTTGCGGATCCGTTTACAAAGACACTACCAGAAGCTACATTTGATAAGCATATCAAGGAGATGGGATTAGTAGAATTAAGGCATTAGTTTCAATTAGTGCAAGTGGGAGTTTGTTGGGGTTTTATGCCCTAATTAAAACCCAAATTCTTTGTAATCTCATTTTATTATCAATAAAAGAATAGAAATCATTTTTTGACTTGGTCAATCACTTTGCTCACATGTTTTATTTTCATGATTATTTATTTAATATAAACTTCTATTAAATCCCGAGCATATAGCTAATCTTATTTATAGTGACGTAATCACAGTGGAATATAAATATGATTATATGTTCAAAAATAAGTTAGTCCTAAGATTAGTCAGTGCACCGGATTTACACTGACTTGCCAATCTACGATATGATCTACTTACACATTACAGTGTTATGTTCTTTCCAGAACATTAGCAAAGTAGATAAGATCGGATGTATTTGTTACATCGGACAGGACCGATATTGACAGTTGATAAGATAAGTAAACATACCGTTATTATCTATTCTAGTCATATCATATAGTTGACCATAGGTCAATTCAATCTCAATTCTGAGTGGTTAGTATTCAAACTGATTGTATTATTTGAGTTCTTTGACTTGTTCGTTACCAGCTTACCCTACGGACTAGCCCATACTTACATCTTGGGAACTCGGTAGTATAATTGAGTGGGAGTGTTAATCATAGATATGAACATCTATAGCTTCTGATGAAGAAGTGAAACGATGGCTTCCTTTTAGTTTGGTTCAAGGTGTTAAATGATAGAGATCTCATTTCAGTAATTAAATTAGTTTACTGAAATATCATTTACAAGGAACTAAGTGTTTTAAGGATAAAATACAATGAGGGGTAAAACGGTATTTTAGTCCTATCTCATTGTAGACCGTCTATAGAGGATTGAGTGACAATTATGGTTGTAACAATGGATAATTAATAGCGTATCTATATTTGTTATAGAGCGTTCTATGAATTCAAGAGTGCAATTCCAAGTCTATAGTGGAGTCACGAGGAATTAATAAGTTAGTAAATTTATTTGTTAAATTTATGATAACTTATTGGAGCTTGATTTCATAGGCCCATGGTCCCCATTGTACCTTGGATAAAATCATCTAGATAGTCTCAATTAATTGATTTAATCATCAATTAGAATTATCAAAGTTGACCAGGTCAATTTTGGATAGTTTCACAGAGTTGTGTAATTTTGAGAAGAAAAGAGAAATTATGGCAGATTTATTAATTAAGATAAATTGGTATCTAAGTTAATAAATAAATTTAAATCAAGGTTCAAATTATAAATAATTAATTTGATAAAGGATTTAAATAATTATTTAATTAATTAAATCAATAGAAAATAATACAGGCATTGATTTTAAGACCAATGTGCTTATAATCAAATGGGAAATTTCACGGGCCTATAGCCTATGATAATTTCGACCTAGGGCTTCAAAATGGCTGCTATTTTATTGATTTTTTTAATTAAATTAAATGGCCTAATTGAGTCTATAAAATGAGTGCTTATAGAGAAGTCAAAAGAAGGGTTTTTGATAAGTCAGATTTTCTTATAGTTTTATATTATCTCTAAACACAAGTCCTTTTCTAAGCCTCTTTGTATTTTCTCTTCTTCTCTCTACATCTATCTCATGTGTTGAGAATTTCCCACACTAGTCTAGGTGGTTCTAAGGATACATTGGAAGATCGTGAAGAAAATAGAAGATCGGTTCAGTTTCTTGATAATACTCTGCGACAGAAAGGATACAAGAGTTAGAGAAACTGAAGGAAGGACTCTTAATTCCGCTGCGTATACTGTAAGTATTATATTGTTTGTTTCTCTTTGAATTCAATTTAGAAACATGTTTTAGGCTATCTCGTATTAATTTGTTTAATATCAGATATACATGAAAATAAATAAAGATCCTGTATAAGTTTTTCCAACAATTTTGATGTGGACAATCCAAGATTTTCCAGCATACGGGAACCTTGCTGGTTGTAAAAATAAGGGATGTTTTAGTTGTCCCCTATGTGGTTATGGTACTCATTCAGAGTGGCTAAAACATAGTGGGAAGTTTTCATATCGAGGTCATCGGAAATTTCTTAAAGAAGACCATCCATTTCAGAGTAAAAGAAGTTGGTTTGATGGAGAAGTTGAGCATGGAAATCCGCCAAGAATCATGAATGGGACTACAATTGCTGAACACCTTAAAGATTTTGTGAATGTTTGGGGAAAATCCACTTCAAAGAAAAGGAAATAAAATGATTCAAAAGAAATGTGGAAAAAGCGATCCATATTTTTTCAGTTACCTTATTGGAAGGTTAGCACATTCTTACTACTCTAAATTTTTTGTGTGTAAATTATTGTTTTTGGAGGAATTTCATTAGTTATTTATTTTGCAATTTTTTTAGGAATTGTATGTTCGTCACAATTTGGATGTGATGCACATTGAGAAAAATGTTTGTGAAAGCATCTGTAATACATTGCTAGATGTTGCTGGAAAAAGTAAAGATGGACTAAAAGCTCGCTTGGATTTGCAACATATGGGTATTAGGAGTGCATGGACTAGAACCTATCTTCCTGCAGCTTTACACACACTATCAAAGCTTGAGAAAGAATTATTTTGTAAAAGGTTGTTCTCATTGAAAGTACTTGATGGATATAGCTCAAATATTCGAAATTGTGTTTCAATGGAACAATGCAAGCTCATGGGCCTTAAGTCACACGATTGCCACATTTTGATGCAACAATTACTACCGGTGGCTATAAAAGGATTGATGCCATTGGGTCCAAGAGATGCTATAATAAGATTATGCACGTTCTTTAATCGAATATGTCAACGTGTTCTTGATAGAGAAAGCATAATGGCATTAGAAAATGATGTTATTGAAACTTTATGCTTACTAGAGAGATTCTTTCCACCATCATTTTTTGATGTCATGATTCACTTAGTGGTTCATATCGGACGAGAAGCACGACTATGTGGACCAGTCCAATTTCGATGGATGTATCCATTTGAGAGGTGAATCACTAAGGCTTAATTGTTTTGTTTATTCTTATTAGTTTATGTGAACATTCTATTAATGATGAGCAATTGTGTGATTAATAGACACATGAAGATATTGAAAGATTATGTCGGAAATCGAGCAAGGCCTGAAGGTTGTATTGCAGAGTGTTATCTTGCAGATGAGTGTGTGAGATTTTGTAATGAATTCACTGACCATTCAATTGAACTAAACACAAAAGAAGGTCGAAATGAAGAGTGGTCAAATGATGTGATACTTGAAGGTCGTCCAATTTCTAGGAGGAAAGAAATTATATTGACAGATGAGTTGTTAGAAATTGCACATCGATACATTCTGTTAAATACATCTGTTGTGGAGCCTTTTCTAGAGTAAGTGTCTGATATTAGAAATTATTATTTTTTATATTAAAAATGTAGTAATACTAACTCATTGGTCCTATAAATTAGGATTCACTTAGAGGAGTTGAAAAAAACAAACAAAATATATGAGAGAAATAGTGGATTACTTTGGAAGAAACATATACAAACTTTTTCAACATGGATGAAGGAAAAGGTAAATTAATGCAAACTAACTGGTTCATATCAGTTGTTTTAAATATCATTAAGAAAATTAACAATGTCATACTATTATTTGTATAGCTTCCTATGCATTCCTCAACTTGTGATGAAACTGATTTGTTGAAATGGCTAGCATATGGACCCAGAAAACATGCTGCTTCTTACACTAGATATATTATCAATGGTCAAAGATTCCATGTACATGACATTGAGAAGTCCACACAGAATAGTGGTGTCTCAATTGAAGCTACAACTATGTGTAGATCTAGTGCCAAAGATGTATCTCAAGTTCCTAATTTAGTTTCATACTATGGGGTTATAAGGGATGTAATCTTGTTAGATTACTATATAGTTCAGATTCCAATTTTCAAATGTGATTGGGCAAATGTCCCTAACGGTGTTAGGGTGAAGGATAGTCTTACTTTAGTTAATCTACACCAAAGTCAATGGTCTGTTGGTAGAGACCCTTTTATTTTAGCCTCACAAGCTAAACAAGTCTTCTACTCAAGAGAACATGATTCTTCCAATTGGTATGTGGTGATTAGGGCACCCCCTAGAGGTTTTTATGACATGGAAAATTATGATGAGCAAGAATTCATGCCTGTAATGTCTGAAGTTACTGAATCTAGGTTATATAATGTAGTGGAAGATGAACAATATGTTAGAGATGATTGTGAGGGTATATTAGTTTGATTATTGTTGTGTTTTTTGTAAATTGTAGAAGATGTTGCACTTGACATTCAAAGTTGTAATCAATGGAAATTTCAGTTTATACTTTAGCTCATTAATTGGTTGTTTCTTATTTGTGTATTTTTAGCGAAGAACTCTTGAAAACATATGTCTTTGATGCCAAGAATGACTGTTTATTTATTTCTTTCTGACTTTTATTATATGTTTTTTTTTGTGATAATTGATAATATGTTGTTATATATGATTTTCGCAACTCATCAAAATTCGTACTAATTATAGAAACGGTTGATCAGAAACTAGTCAAAGAGTTTGCCAAGTACAAGATATGTCACCTCCATCTACAAAAGGAAAGAGGCCAAAACACATACCTACAGGAAAATTAGTTAAACTCCTCAATGAAAAAAGGAAGAGCTTTAGACTAAATTTGGAAATGGATAAGGTTGTTGAAGAGAGATATACTAAGGACGTGTCTCCAAATAAAAAGACACGTAGAATGATTGTAAGAAATGACTCTTCTGATGAAGAAGAAATACCCATCTCCCCTGTGACAAGGAGATCTCTTAAAAATCAATTTGAGGTTGAACAACCAATAGACTCTCTTGAAAAAATAGTGAGACCACCTACTAATGACCTAATTTCTCCATTCTTAGCTTCAATGACAGCCACTAGGGGATCTATAAAAAGAGTGGTTGAAGTAGAAATTAGTCCTTCAAATGACCATGCCATCTCACCAACAGCCACAAGAAAATCACAACGCCTACAAATCCCAGAAAACCCAAATGAAACAATTGTTGAAAACTTGCCAGACACAATTGTTGAAAACTTGCCTGACGAACAAGAACTACCTGAAGAAGTTGTTGCACCTATTACCCAAAAGAGAACTAGAGGCCCTAGTAAAATGAAGTCTATTGCAATAGACAGTGATGGTCGTTTGGAAGTTAAGTTTAACTCAAAGGGACAACCAATAGGTGCAACATCAATATCTTTGTCTTCATTTTTGGGTGCACTTGTTAGAGAAATTGTACCAGTAACAATAAAAGATTGGAGGAAGATTCGTCTAGGAATGAAAGAGGTCTTATGGAAATCTATTTAGGTATATATACTCAGGTTTTATGCATTGAACATGAAATTTGTTGAAATTCATTTACATTAATACTAACCTATTATTAATTTTACTAGGCAAGATATAAGGTTGACAAAGATTGGCAAAAGAACTATATATTCAAAAGTATGGCAGATCTTTGGAGAGCTTCGAAATCAAGGCTAGTTACTAAAATAACAAAGGCACCAAATGAAGAAGCAAGATTGAAACTAAAGCCTGATAATATTAAATCTATGAATGAGTGGAAAAGTTTTGTTAAGGAAAAAAATAGTGCTGAGTTTAAGGTATTTTATTCTTAACATCTTATAACCAAATATATTTATGATTAAAATTTATAGTTTAATGTCTCTATTAACTTTATATTCTTAGGCTACAAGCAAGAAATTCAAAAAAATACGGACAAAGCAACTACCCCACACTTGTAGTCGCAAATGTTATGCAAGATTGATTGATGAATTGGTAAAGCCAAACATATTTACAGTTGTTTTATTATAGAATTTGGTTTAGATATTTTTTTAATTTATTTTCTTATTTTGATAGATGAACCATAGTGAAACCAAAACACCACCTTCTAGAGTTGATGTTTGGACCAAAGCACATAAGAAGAAAAATGGTGAACCAGTAAATTCAAAAGTGGCTGAAGCTTTTGTATACACCTTGCCCTTTCAAAATCATGTGACTTTAGTTTTAACTTACTCATTTGTTTGAATACATTTATTGATACTATTTATTTTTGAAGGATTTGGTTGAAGAATATAAGAAAGATCCTGCTATGTCTTCAACTACAAGTGTTAATGAAGACATCCTCACAAAAGTCCTTGGTCCTGAAAAAAATTCATACATGAGAGCTTTCGGAAGAGGAGTTACTCGGTCAAAGTTGCAAATTGTGTCAGAAAGAGATGACCATTTGATGAAGATAGAAGGTCAATGCAAAGATTTGAAAGACAAAATGCAACACATGGAGCAACTCATTGTTTCTTTAATGAAAAATCAAGTAAGTATTTTGATGCTGAAACTATATTTTCATGTGGCTGAATTGCAATAATAACTAAGATTCATGTTTAATTTTTTGGTTAGTCTTTACTTTTGTATTTTTTTTTAATTTTGATGTTGAATTCATGTCTTTCTATCTTACTTGTAAATAGAATACATCTACTCAGAGTGAGGAGCAATCAAATGTCAATGTTCAATCAAATTCTCATGTTCATTCCACTCAGGTAATTATGATACTAATTATATGAAAATGATAAAATCTAAAACATATAATATTCAATATAAAATCATTTACTGCTGCTGAATTTGTTATATTGATATATTGTTAGAGTGTTTAGAACCACACATTTGGCTCAAAATGCAAAATATTAGATTGGATTGGATCTGGAGAAATTATTGCAGAAGGTTATTTTATCTCAAGTGACCCAAAGGATGAGGTTCACCATGTTCCTCTTGGGCCTAGTGCTATGAAAGTGGGGATAGATCTTGTGAGAAAGAATGATGCATTTATGTGGAGGCCTTCAACAATTATGTCTACTATAGAAGATGCTGTAGGTAGTATAATTGCATGGCCAGCTGATAAAGTTATAATTAGGTAATTAACTTTTTTTATGTACTCTTTTAGTTTACTATAACTTTAAGTTGAAGCATTACTTATTTAAATTTTGTTGTAGCTAAACAAATGGACTCACAACAAAGACAAGTGCACAAAGGATGATGAATTGAAGGATGTAGCAAGTTTCACGCATGGTTTACTTTTGTGTATCTTGTAATGTTTCTATTTTTCATTTTTGAAGTAAAAATTGTTCAAGATTATAAAACTTTATTATGTTATGCTTTCAAACTTAAGTTAGAACTAAGATCTCATGAAGTAGACACATTCATGGTTTGAATTAGTTATTGTTTAATGTAATACTTATGGTTTATCAATCTATTGAGAATTACATTTTATGATTAATTTTGAATTTTTTTTTATCAAAATACAATAATGAAAATATTTTAATTAAAAAAAAACCATATAAGTATACTTATCAAAATAAAATTTAAAATTTTATTACTATATGTTATGATTTAAAAACATATTATAAGTGTAAAAAATCGTTATGGTTTATATAGTATAACAAACTAAAAATGTTATCAAAATAATCAAATGTAACAGTTTAAAAGTGTTATGAAAAAAGTACAAGATTAAACTTCAAATTTATAACCAAAAACTCTATCTAAATGTTATTATTTGAATATTATAGCACCTAAAAATGTGTTATTGAATAGTTTAAGATAACACCGAACATAACATTCAAAAACTGTTATAGAAAAGGCTGGACTTTTAATAACAGGGGCTATGTTATCATTTTCAGAAGTGCTATCAATAGTCCCGGTTAGCAGTTTTTAAGTGTTATGAATACTGTTTTTTTCTTGTAGTGAGTTTGGTGTTATCTAAGGGTTCCTAAAGTGTATCTAGAATAATTTTGGGACCTTTGGAAGTGTCCAAAGTCAGAGAGAGTGGAGATACGTTGCCACCCAAGAGGCAAGACATCGCCTGAAAGCTAAGGTTTCTAGAAACCCTAATAGGCGATACATCGCCTGCTGTATTACATGAAATATCGTAAGTGCCCTAAATGACGTGTTTTTCAAGTCTAATTCTATTGGTTAGACATAATGACGGTGCCTACTGTATATAGGGGTCAATCATAGTGTTTTGGGAGACTTAATCACTCTCTCCAATCTCTCTCTCGCTCTCCAGCTTATGAGTCCGTAAGTTTTCTCCAAGAACTCTCCAAGAAAGTGATTGACTTTGAGAGTTGAAGGCTTGTTCAATCTCAAATCTCATTTCCTAAAGAGAAGGCCTCAAGCATCAATGGTGGCTTGAAAATAGAGAATTAGGACAGCGTTTTGCAACATTTATAAGCCTTGATTTGTGTTTGGTTTGTTAAAAAGATTGGCTCAAAGTGGTGATCTTGCCTAGGGTTTGAAGCTTCATCAAAATCGAAGAACACCATTGTTCTACTTGGGTGTGCATGTTCTTTCTCAATATTTTTTAACTCTCTATCAATCAAAATTTCGTGTAGATTCTATTTCTTATAGTGGTGTTATCTCACTCTCCCCAAACATAACCGGGAAAACACCCTACTCTATGTGCATATGCCAGTTTTCTTACCTCAAGTTTTGTGTTGAAGATAGAACGACCTCGAGTGTGATCCTCTACCTGAGCCCCTCGAAAACCCTAATCACAACATTAGTGACATGCTCATTAAGTACTAAGTCCAATAACAGGCTCCAAAATTAAACCCTAGCTCCAATTCCATTCAACATGATAATGGAATCGTCCATTGAGCCCCCAAGTGGGCCCCTAAATAACTCCTCCAGCTTTCACTTCTGCCAAAGCGACCACTCTGAGTACCCTGAAGTCTCTTATCTGAATTGTGGGTACTAATTGTATCCGCTGTCTTCCTTTTTTGATCACTGGGGCCACCTCCCCTGCTCAATCCAGTAAACAAAGGTGCCACCCTCAAGCATCACACCTTACGACGACCTCCCTCCATGTCTTGTCCTCTACACCCTCGGCAGTAAAGGTTTTCTTTACCACCTAAGCATATGTAGAAACCACAGGTACGAAAGCGATTCTGACATCCCAGGCTATTATGAAATTCAATCCCTAAACAAATTCTTTCGAGCGACAACAATCGACAACAAGTTAAGAGCGACCTTGGCCAACTAGTTGAATTTCATGGCGTACTCTGTCACTATCATGTTGCCTTGAACCAGGTTCATGAATTCATCCATCTTTACAGTTCGAATTGTACCATTATAATACTTCTCATTGAAAAACTGCTTGAATTCCCCTCAGCCCATCATAGCCACATTCCAAGTCTGGGATACCACCTCCTACAAGATTCGAGCATCATCCCCCGACATGTAAGTGGCATAGGCCACCTTATCATTACCCGCCACTCTCTTAAAGTCAAGGATGGAACTAATCATGCCCATCCACTGCTCAGCTCTGAGTGGATCTAGGCCTCCCTCAAAGATTGGAGGGTGTTGCTTCCAGAACCTCTCATACAGAGGTTCCCATCTGTTCTCAATCTTTGGCTAAGCCAAAACTGATGCCACTTCTAGTGGCGCGAGCAGAGCAGCATTTCCTGGGGGAACCTACTGCTTCAACCACTTGATCTCTTCCTCTTGCTTCCAAAGTCTCGCTTGCATGTATACAAACATCTGCTACCAATTATGAGGAGTAGGTGGAGGGTTCTGGCCCTGACTATCATTTTCGGCCTTGATATTAGCATTGCCTAGTTTGATTGACCACCTCGAAGACATAACTTCCAAGCATGTCTACAATCAATGAATTGACTTATTAGACATGATAACCACATCTAGAAATCGTCCCATGTTTAAACCAGAACAAACACAACATTCACATGCAACAATAATGCTAATAAGTGTCTCTATCATACTCACATGAAACAATAATACTTATAAGCATATCTTTCATATTCACATAGCATTAAAGAAGGCCATGCTATAACGGTATATATCATGCTCCCTATTCTAGCATGAAAATAAGGCATATACTTCAAATAAACAATTAAACAGGTATTCAACCCATTACCCACTGAACTGTGAGTCAAGCTTGTCTCTAGCAACGAGCGTACATGTTCGGTCGATCTTCATGAAACATAAAGCATTGGCATCTTTGATACCAAGTTGTAACGGCCTACTAATCCAAGACCGTTACACTGATTATTTAAAATAATGCTTAACTCGTTAGGCAAGTCATTTGGACTCAAAAGTGTAATCAAAGTTAATTAAAGTTTAAGGTACTAAAAGTTTTGGTCAAAATGTATAAAATTTTCCATTAAAACTTTAAACATGTACAAGGGATCCCAAAAGAGTTTAAATAAAATACAGTTATGTTTAATGTTATCAAAATAGTGAACCTAAGCGACAATAGTGGACTTTTACTATAGTCCCTCAAAATATCCCGACTGTGGCAGCCTAGCAGGTCGAACATGTATGCGCTGCTCCAAAGCTCTCAAACTCATGGCTGGTCGACTTTCCCCTTGCCCTTACCTACACCATAGAACACTCGTGAGCCAAGGTTCAATAAGAAAACCCCACAAGTCATAATAAATACCATATCAAACATAAATAGTAATCAACATTCTTCACAGATAATAAATGCATTGATTTCAATCATATAAATCATTAACATGTTTTACAACTTATAAACATGCTCATTTCAAACACATAAACCATTTACACAGCTGTGCCAAGTAGCCTTGCCAAGCGGCCCAGCCAAGCAAGGCACGTCTCCTAGTACCAAGCTTACGGTTCATGTTGGGCAAGTGTGTACAACACTCCCATGGTGGCCCAGCCATCACAACCTAAGTTCCGCTTGATTATAGTCGAATAAGGACCATGCCTATCAATCACAAATAATTCAACTTAAATAAACATATCAAACATCATAATGCATAAAGGGGAACTCAACCCTAATAAATTCAAATATACGGTGAAAACCGCATCCCAACATCACCGGACAAACACCCTACTTTATGTGGATATGACATTTTTCTTACCTCGAGCCCTGTGGTGAAGATGGCACGACCTCGAGTGTGATCCTTTTCACGAGTCCCTTAGAAACCCTAGTCATAATATTAATTATTTACCCATTAGGTACTAAGTCCAATAACAGGCTCCAAAATTAAACCCTAGCTCCCAGGGCCTCCTATTCTTTTCAACACGGTAATGAAATTGTTGACGTGGTTCTTCCCCAACAGGTAATTAATAGAATAAGAGAATGGGATTAGTGCTAAGTAATGAACCGTAACAGATGAATGATCTTAAAATAAAATGGTGATACGAATACTTTTTTAGGTGGTTCAAAGGTTAAAATCCTTCTACTCCACCAGCCAATATTATTGCTAGTTTTCTGGTATTCTTTACAGGGTATTTCTTTACACCATAGAATCCAACCCTTTGCAACTCCCAGGATCTCCATATTTATAGGAGAGGGCACCTGGGGGTAGGAAAAAGGGGGGGGGGGGTCATCCCGTGACCTTCTTACCCATCATGTCACTTCTGTGACATTCAAGATTAATTCCTAAAACCTGACAAATGAAGTGTGGTCTAATTAGTAGGTAAGGGGGATAATGGGCCGCACGACCCAACCCAGCCGTGGGTGCCTGAACACGCACGTTTAGGCTGCGTGTCTGAGAATTCAGGGATATATCAGACACGTGATGTCTGATATATGCACGTTTACATAGCGTGGCTGACTTTATAAAGGGTCACAACTTCCAAACTCAAGCACGTGCATCCTCGAGCTGGATGTCTTCTTAGCCTGTGGTGTCTATACTTCTGACCCGACTCCTTAGTAACCTTAGCAAGCCCTTTGGTTATCTCGAGCTAAAGAGGTGGGACCTGGTAACAGCAGCTCCGGGTACGTGTCATCCATGTGGCTGATATAATTATGCCATACCTCAGCTCGCTAATTGCCCGTGGAGAATTAGGGCGTACATTTGCCCCCCAAGCCCCTGCTCGTGGCACACGATGCCACCTGGGGCCACAGTGGGGGATTTTAGGCTTACTTGTGGACTCTTCACATCCCACCCATTACGCAGGCGCCGAATATGTGGAGCATCGTGGTTGGTGACGGTACGTGTTCCAAGAACCGCATTAAATGGCCTAGCCTATACACGACCGTCGTTTTGCCTTTCGAGTAGAGAGCCTTGTATCCTACATCAAGGCAATCCAACGACCCTCCCCACTTGGTCTCTTATGTATATAAAAGGGGTGGCCACCTTACGCATGGGCCACCCGTTTATTTGAAAATTTTATTATTTTCCCATCTTCTTCTTCCTTCTCACTCTAAAAAAAAACCCTCTCTTTCTTCCGGTTACTGTTCCCAGCATTCCAGAAGTTCAGGTGCGAGAGCTCCTTTGAGGCTTTGGCACCAGCTGTTTCGACAAGGCTCCAACCCAGACGACCATTTCAGCCTTCTCACCGCAAAACATTCTGTAAGTTCTCCGCTTATGCATGCTTTAAATTTCCTCTTCACTGTTGCTTAGGTAAATTGTTTCTGTAGCTGCATGCAACATTCTGTTGGCTTTTGTGGGCATGATAGGCATAGGTTTTTATTCTAGGGAATCGATCATAGAAAAAACCATTTAGGAGCATGACTCATAGGGTACGCTTTCTGGGGAAATTTTTTGGGTAGGATTTTTTTGGGTATGCCTGTTTGAAATAACCAGCCTTTTGGGTGCAAAACAGGGTAGCTTAGGGGACACGCTTCACAGGCGGTTTTGCACTGTTTGCCTACTAAAACTTTCCTTCCAAGGCAAACTTTTGTCGTGACCCTCCTGACACACGGATTCCGAGTTATCGGGGATCCGTTGGGAGTACAGGCGCGTTTTCATAGAACCGCGTAGTCTCACTCTCCATGGGCTGAGAGTACCTTAGCCCGTGTAAAGGAAACACTTCACACCAGATTCTTTCCTATGTTTAGGCCGCCTTTTCTAAAATTTCTTCTTTTGTTCGTTAGGTGACCAGATTGGACCAAAGAAGAATGCCCCTCAGAAGACTGCTGGTAGCTCATCTTCTCAACAAGCCAAGGGAAATGAGGTGGTCACGGACTCTTCAATCCCCGTTTTCGATCCAGCCGTGGAGCAGGAGCTCGAGGTGGGGCTCGACGCTTTCTTCGAGACCGAGAGGATCGTCTCTAAGATCACCAACCAGGGGAAAGTGAATAAGATATTCCTTTCCCACAACATTGAGATTGGGAGGGGCGCCCTAACTGCCCGACCTCCCGTAGAAGGTGAGCGGAGCTGCGTGCCGCTCGATGAGGAATACGCGGCCTGGAGTGACGAGCACTTCAAGGCTGGGGCCTTCCTTCCGCTGGACCAGTACTTCGCGGATTTTCTCAACTACGTGAAGTTGACTCCTTTCCAGCTCCCCCTTAACTCCTATCGTTTGTTAGCGGGGTTGAGATATTTATTCCTGAAGCAGGAATGGGAGGTCCCCACGCCTGCGGACATCCTTTACTTTTTCTACCTCAAGGCCAGCCCGGAGCAGAGGGGGCGAGGCGACGGGTTCTACTAACTGACCTATTTTCCTGCCCAGCCACCCCAACGACTTTAAAGACCAGTTCTTCATGTCGAAGGGGTTTCGCAATTGCGAACATCACTATTTCAACCGCCCTCGTAAGTACCCTTTGCTCTTAGCTCGTAAGTTGATTATTGATTATCTTCTTTTATTAGCTCCTGACTTAGAGACAACCATGCAGCCATTTTCGCGAGGACGGCTAAGTCCGTGACCCTCGGGGGTCAATATGAGACATTGGCGGGGTTGCCCCCCAGCGAAAAGGACTATCGCCAACTCGTGTCAGATGAGACGATGCTGGCGTGCAAGCTAATCTCCCCTGGCTAGACTTTGCCCTTGAGGAGACCGCGGGGTGTCCCTCTAGCTCGCGAGATAGCGCCCATCCCCGAGGAGGAGGCCGCGGGAGAATAAGAGGACGAGGTGCCCCTCGTGAGGCAGAAGCGGGCGCTGGAGGTCGCCTAAGAAACAGACGAGGAGAGGGCCCGGTCCGGAGCAGCAGCCGGTCCCTCCGGGCAAGGTAATCCTTACATGTTTAGGGACTTAGATAGGGCCACTGTAGACCTTCGGTTAGCTAGGTTCAATCCTAACCATCCCGTTCAACGTCATCGAAGTGACCCAGACTGCGATGTAACCTTACTTCAATTCATCGACCAGCTCGTGTTGGATTACGAAAGTAGCCGTCCTAGGGGCACTGTAGTTGTAGATAACACCCTAGCTTTTAGGTCGGTCTTTTTTGAGGAGTATGGGACCAATCTTCGGTCATGGCCCTCCCTTCGGGAGGGTATAGTAGTTCCGGGTCTTAGGCAATATGTAGAAGAGTCTAGTCCCGAGCCAGATTCGGACCCAGAGCCTCTTCCAGCCCGCGAAGTCATTATCCTAGATTCCCCCGCTGCAGCTCCAGAGCCGGTGGTTGTGACTGTAGATTCCTCCTCTAGCTCGGAGGGTAGGATCCCTTTCAATATATACTTGAGATCTGTTTTCCCTTTTATTTTTGTTGTCTTGCATGAATATTTCTACTTGTATATTAATACTTTGCCTTTGCTTTCTCAGAGGAGATGTCTCAGCCTGGGAGCAACGACCTGCGAGCTATGTTCCCTGGAGGGAACCCTTCCTTTAGGGCCTCTGGGCCCATGGTGAAAAAGCTCCGGCTGGCGAAGAAGGCCATCGGGAGTACCTCCAAGTCCTCTGCGAAGGGGAAAAACCAGGCTTCGGCAGCTCAGGAGAAAATGCCTCCGCTCCCTCCTGCAATGAAGATGCCTCCTCCTCCCCCGCGAGTTCCCGACCCTGCTCAGGAAACGGAGGTGCCCACCGGGACCTTGCCGACCACAACCCCCGAGGTGCGCGTCCCGGTGAACCCCCGGGCTCTGGAGAAGATCCCCGACGTCTTTCGGGGAACGGTCTACAAGATGGCGAGCTACACCGTGGACCATTACTACAATGCCGCCGAGAGGGACCTGCGGGAGATCGAGACAAGGAGCCCAGAGAACGTGATGGAGTCTTCGCTGGGGATGGCTCTCACGATAAGTTGGCCTTGCCATTTGTATCACTTGTTTTTTTTCTCTAAGGTAGTTGCCTTATCATCTTTTTGTCTTGCAAGGTGCCTTGGCTCTCCATCGGAGCATATCCTAATCTAGGGCTCAGCTCGAGGAGAAGAGGGGCGAGCACCAGAAAACTTTGGCTGCCATTGAGGCTGCCCACAAGCAAGAACAGGATGCCAAGGATGCCCTGGTGACTGGGCAAGCTAAGCTGGACGCATCTCGACCTAAGTTGCAGGAGGCCAAGGCTACCATGGTTGCTCTAGCCGCCGCGAGGACTGAGCTCGAGGAGGCCAGGGCCTCTTGGGACGCACTGGACCCCGCGAAGGCCGAAGCCGAGGAGGCCAAGGCCGCCCTGGTGATGGAGAGGGCAGCCGCTAGCTCCTCCATGGAGGCTATGCTGTACCATTGCTAGGTCTATAACCCAGATGGTGACTTATCCTTTATGGGGGAGGATGCATGGGATAGCTTCCTGGAGAAGTTCAAAGCTCGCCTTCAGCAAGAGGCACCCTCCGAGATCGGGGAGACCTCCGCAGCCGCCGAGCAGGAGGGCGAGGTGGTGACCTCATCGGAGCAGCCTGGCAGGGCCTAGGACTCCTTTTCTTTCCTCCCTCCGAACAACATATATATATTTTTCTTTGTAACTTTGTATGAGGTTTTCTAACCTCGAGACAATTGGCTTTGCCAACCTTTTGCTTTTAATTGATTTGCATCATTTTGCTTTTATGCGTTTTGGTAATAGTCTTAGTTTTTTGTTGGTGCTGCGATTGACATTTTATGCCTTTCTAGGAAAAAACAATCAATTTTGAGCCAACTTCTAAGATAAGTCCTGGTTGTATCCCGGACATTACTTTAAAAAACTTAGTTCGCGTTAATTTTTGATTAATATCTTGTGCTTTTTAAGAAAAACACCGATAAATCAATTTGAATTAACTTCTAAGTTTTAGGACCTGGTTACATCCAGGGCGTTAATTTGAAAACTTAGTTCGTGTTAATTCTTGATTAATACCTTGTGCTTTTTAAGAAAAACACCGATCAATCAATTTGAATTAACTTCTAAGTTTTAGTACCTGGTTACATCCAAGGCGTTAATTTGAAAACTTAGTTCGCGTTAATTCTTGATTAATATCTTGTGCTTTTTAAGAAAAACACCGATCAATCAATTTGAATTAACTTCTAAGTTTTAGGACCTGGTTACATCCAGGGCGTTAATTTGAAAACTTAGTTCGCGTTAATTCTTGATTGATTTCTTGTCCTTTTATAGAAAAATACCGATCAATCAATTTGAATTAACTTCTAAGTTTTAGGACCTGGTTACATCCAGGACGTTAATTTGAAAACTTAGTTCGCGTTAATTCTTGATTAATATCCTGTGCTTTTTAAGAAAAACACCGATCAATCAATTTGAATTAACCTCTAAGTTTTAGGGCCTGGTTACATCCATGATACGACTTAGTTCACGTTAATCCTTTATCAATACCTCGTGCTTTTTAAGAAAAACATTGATCAATAATTTTTATCAACTTCTAAGTCTTTAGGGTGACCTGGTTGTGTCCAGGCACCATATGCCCCCCAAGTAATTAGGAAAGGGTCTTTCGTGGTTACTTGAGATTACATTCGCAAATATATACAATAATGAACAAATATTTAATTCTCATTGCTTAATAAACAAAAAATGGCCTTTCTGAGTAAGCCTTACAAGGGTATTACTGATAATACTTCTTTAAATGGATGGCGTTCCAAGTTCGTGGGACTGCTTCTCCGTTAAGCCGAGCTAACTTGTAGGTTCCTTCCTTTATGACCTCGGTTATTTGATATGGCCCTTCCCAGTTTGGTCCCAATACTCTGTCTTTGGGGTCCTTACTGGCTAAGAAGACTCTCCTGAGGACCAGGTCGCCAATTCTAAAGGCGCGTTTTCTGACCTTTGAGCTGAAATAGCGAGTGATTTTCTGCTGGTAATGCGCGAGCTGGAGCTGCGAATCTTCTCGTCTTTCATCAATCAGGTTGAGGGACGCGCAAAGCAGTTCGTGATTGCGGTCCTGTTCATACGCCTGGACTCTATGCGAAGATATCTTTATCTCGAGAGGAAGGACTGCCTCACTCCCAAAAGCTAGGGAGAAAGGAGTATGACCCGTAGGAGTTTGATGTGAGGTCTGATATGCCCACAGTACCTGGGGGAGCTGTTCTGGCCAGACCCCCTTGGCTTCGTCCAGTCTCTTCTTAAGGCTCGCCTTTAGCATCTTATTGACGACCTCGACCTGCCCATTTGCCTGGGGATAGGCCACGGAGGAGAAACTTTTCATAATGTTGTACCTTTCACAGAATTCGGTGAAGAGGTCACTGTCGAACTGAGTCCCATTTTCGGATACAATCTTCTTTGGCAGCCTGAACCGGCAGATAATGCTTTTGACCATGAAGTCGAGGACTCTCTTGGAAGTGATCGTTGCCAAGGGTTTTGCCTCAGCCCACTTGGTGAAGTAGTCGATAGCCACCACTGCGTAACGGACCCCTCCCTTTCCGGTGGGGAAGGCGCCAACCAAGTCGATTCCCCAGATCGCGAATGGCCACGGGGACAAAATCATCTTCAGCTCGACTGGGGGAGCTCAGGCAGCTGTGGCGAATCGCTGGCATTTGTCACATTTCTTGACGTACGAGATCGAGTCCTTTGACAGAGTGGGCGAGTAATATCCTTGCCTCAAGACTTTCAGGGCCAAGCTTTGCCCCCCAGTGTGGTCCCTGGAAAAATCCTTGTGCACTTCTTGCAAAATGGTCTTTGCTTTGCCTGGCAGAACACATCGTAGGAGGGGTAGAGAGTGCCCACGCCGCTATAGCGTCCCATCTACCATTGCATACCTTGGAGCCTGGTAAAGTATCCGCCGTGCGTCATTACGTCCCTCGGATAACTTTCCTTCGGTGAGATACTCGAGGATGGGGGTCATCCAGGTCGGTCTGGCGTCGTTCATCTCGACCTCCGCCCCGAATTCTTTGCTTGGTTTCTCCAAGAATTCTACCGGTACTAATCCCAAAGTCTCTGTCTCACCGGAGGTAGTGAGATTGGCGAGGGCGTCTGCATTGGCGTTCTGCTCCCAAGGTATCTGCTGGATTGAGCCCTGTTCGAATGCGGACAACTCGACTTTTACCTTGGCCAGGTAAGCCGCCATCTTGGCTCCCCGTGCTTGATATTCACCTATCACCTAGTTTACCACGAGCTGGGAATTGCTGAAGCACTGAACGGAGCTGGCCTTCAGCTCCTGGGCCACCCTTAACCCGGCCAGCAAAGCTTCGTATTTGGCCTCATTGTTGGATGCCTTGAATCCGAATCTCAGGGCCGAGTGGAATCTATGCCCTTCTAGGGATATCAAAATGATTCCAGCCCCGGAGCCGTTCTCATTAGATGAGCCATCCACGAAGATCTTCCATGACGCCTGGGCCGAGGTGACCTGGGGTGAATCTTCCACAGAATCTTCTCGGAATCCTGTGCATTCTGCCACAAAATCGGCCAGGGCCTGGCTTTTTATTACAGTTCGTGGAGTGTACAAAATCTCGAACTGGCTGAGCTCAATAGCCCACCTCAATAGGCGTCCCGATGCTTCAGGTTTTTGCAAAACCTGCCTTAAAGGTTGATTGGTCATGACGTGTATTGAGTGGGATTAGAAATACGGCATGAGCTTTCGGGAGGCCGTGACAAGACAGAATGCCATCTTCTCCATCAACGGGTATCGGGACTCAGCCCCGAGAAGTCTCTTGCTGATGTAATAGACTGGTTTTTGAACCCGGTCTTCTTCTAGGACCAATACGGCACTAGCTTCATCTTCTGTGACAGCCAGGTAAAGGAAAAGAGGCTCTTCTGCCGTTGGTTTGGATAATATGGGCAGCTCGGCCAGGTGCACTTTCAGGTCGAGGAAGGCACGTTCACACTCCTCTGTCCATTCGAACTTCTTATTCCCCCGGAGCAGGTTGTAGAATGGCAGGCACTTGTCGGTGGACTTAGAAATAAACTGATTAAGGGCTGCCACCCTTCCTGTCAGGCCTTGAATGTCCTTTCGCGTCCAAGGTGAGGGAACCTCGAGCAACGACCTGATCTTATCGGGGTTCGCCTCGATTTCTTTAGTGTTGACAATGAAACCCAGGAATTTTCCAGATGCGACCCTGAAAGTGCACTTCTGTGGGTTATGCCTCATGCCATATTCTCTTAGTATCTTGAAGCATTCCTCCAGGTTGGAAACATGGCTATCAACAGTTTTCAACTTGACCAGAATGTCGTCAACGTACACTTCCATGTTCTTCCCGATCTGGTTGGCGAACATCCTGTTCACCAATCTCTGGTATGTAGCACCGACGTTCATCAATCCGAACGACATGACCTTGTAACAATAGATGTTAGTTGGGGTCATGAAGCTAGTGTGCTCCTGGTCCGCCGGATTCATGGCAATCTGATTATAGCCCGAGTAGGCATCCATAATGGACATGAGCTCGTACCCCGTCGTGGCGTCTACCAATTGGTCGATCCTTGGCAAGGGCAAACAGTCTTTGGGGCAAGCTTTGTTCAGATCGGAGAAGTCGATGCAGGTCCGCCATTTCCCGTTGGGCTTCGGGACCAACACAAGATTGGCGACCTAGACCGGGAACTTGGCTTCGCAGATAAAGCCGCACTTTTTGAGCTGGGCTACTTCCTCTTCTAGGGCTTCAGCTCGAGTTGTTCCCAGGCGCCTCTGTCTCTAGGACTTCGTAGGCATGCTCTTATCCAAATGGAGGGTGTGCATGATGACGCTTGGACTGATTCCCACCATGTCCTCATGTGACCATGCGAACACATCTAGGTTCTCCTGCAGGAACTTGATCAGCTCCGCCTTCCTCTTGCCACAGAGGTTTTTCCCGAGCTTAACCATCCGTGGGGGATTCTGTGGATCGATATTTATCTCCTCAAGCTCCTCAATAGGTTGGAGATCGGACTTATCCTCACCTACCCTGGGGTCAATATCATCACTTAGGACGATATTTTCCCTTTCGGCGCTCTGAGGTTTTTCAATCTCAGGATTCGGCAAAGGTTCCTGAGATTCCTCTTCTCCATCTTGGACGGTCATCGCTAACTGCTCGGGTTTTAATTTTCCCTTCATGGAAATGCTGTAGCATTCCTTGGTAGCAAGTTGATCGCCACAGACTGTACATATCCCCGTGGAAGAATGGAATTTCAGCGCGACGTGGCGGATGGAGGTAATGGCCTCAAAAGCTACAAGTGTAGGTTGACCCAGAATGGCATTGTACGTGGCGGGACAGTCGATGACCACGAACTTGAGGAGTTTTGAGACCGTCCAAGGTCCCTCTCCTAAGGTGATCACCAGCTCGATCGTCCCTATTGCCACCGATCCTTCTCCAGAGAAACCATAAAGCATCATGGAGGTTTCCTTCAGCTCGGCGATAAACAAACCCATCTTCTCCAGTGTGGACCGGAATAGAAGGTTAACCGAGCTCCCATTATCGACCATCACTCTCCTAACCCTACGATTAGCGAGCTATACTGCTATGACCAGAGGGTCGTTATGAGGGTACTGAACGTGGCTAGCATCTTCTTCAGTAAAAATGATTGGTTGCCTCTCCAATCGCTGCTGCTTTGGCAGATGCTGCTCGGGGACGAACTCCACTCCATTATGAGCCTTAAGTTCGTTGACGTATCTCTTTTGGGGAGCTCTGCTCGTGCCAGCCAAATGAGGACCTCCAGAGATTGTGGAGATCTCTCCTCCTATCACTGGAGGAGGGATGTCCTGATCTATCCGAGACCCGGGCTAATTGACTGGGACGTCCGGAGCTGGTTGGCTTGCGGGAACCCTATTCTGCGCATACTGAGCCAAGGGGCCGGCTCGGATGAGAGTATCGATCTCATCCTTCAGGTGTCTATAGTCATCGATATTATGGCCAACGTCGTTGTGGAACTGGAAAAACTCTGAGGGGTCTCACTTTCCCTTCTGGTGCTTTAACGACTCCGGCTTTTTCCAGGGGAGGTGAGCAGAGTTTGCTAGGAAGATGTTCTCCCTAGAGTGGGTGAGCTCCGTATAAGTTGCGTAGACCGGCTTAAATTTTTCTACAGACTTATTCTTCTTTGGGCCGTGCTGGTTGCCCTCGCTGCTCCCCTTTCTCTTGCCTCCACCAAACTGGTCATTCTGGGTAACGTGCTGGTCGCTGTCCCGACCTTCGTTCCCACTCCAGCGGGCTGCTCAGGGACCTGGCTGGTTCCTGCAGCTGAGGCTTGTGCCTCCTCCAAGTTGATCCACCCTTGGGCCCTATTTAGGAATTTGTTTACGGAGCTGACTCCTTTTCTTTGTATCTCATTCCAGAGTCCCCCCCCCCCCCCCCCCCGACGAGGATTCTAGTCCTCAGCCATGAGCTTAGAGCTGTCATCTGCGTCTCTGGCCCGAGCAGGGACGTTCGCAAATCTGCTCAGGTAAGCCTTCAGAGGCTCGTCGGGTTACTGTCTTATGTTTGGCAGGGTGTCGGCCTTGACGCGGGCAGCCTGGGAAGCTCGGAATGCTCTCTTGAAGTTAGTAGAGAAAGTTTTCCACGAGCTGATTGACTATTTTTTACTTTGTTTGAACCACTGTCTGGCCGGCCCAGTCAATGTGGAGGGAAATATTAAACACCTCAGCTCGGGGCCAATGTTGTGGGCCATCATCAGGGTATTGAACATACCCAGGTGATCTGACGGATCTCCGTCTCCATTGAATTTGGACAGGTGTAGCATACGGAAACTGGGTGGGTATGCCGTTGCTGCTATGCTGGAGGCGAAGAGCTCAAGTTCGTCCCCTGAATCATACTTGTCTTTTTTCTTTCTCTGACAGGAGTTCCTCATTAGCTCCTCCATCTGAGCCAGGCGTTCAAGGGTTTTGTCCTGATTTCCTTGGTTATTCCGGGGCTGTTCAACAGCTCCGGATCCATTGTACACGTTTGGCGAGTTATTGTCCCTCCTATCTTGAGACAGGTTATATGGCACATTCCCGCTGTCGCGTACCTCGGACAAGTCTTCCCTTGGGCGAGCACGGCTGCTGTTTCCTACTGGGTCTCCCTTTTGAGAGTTAAGACGATCTCGGAGGTCGCCCCTTGGGGTGGCTTAAGGACTTTTCCCCGAGCTCAGGCGTTGGCGCAGGTCTTTGCCACAAAGGTCACTTCGGTGGCTTCCGGTCCAATAGCTACCGTTTGAGAAGCTTGGAGCCCGCCTCTGGGGTGGGGATCCGGGACTTCTCTGGGCGCCCTGCTACGATGGGAAGGTCTTGCGGAAGGTGGGTTTCTTCTACTACTCCCATAAGCTAGAATATGTCGGACTGGCCGAGGAGGAAACAGATATCTTATCGGTGAAGGAGGATGCCTGACCGGGGATGCAATCCTGGTCCCATCAGGGCGGATCAGGTTAGGTAGGGGCCGATCGGCTCTTCCATCCTCTGGGTCCTGCGCTCGGCAGTCTGAGTGAGGCGCAGGATGGCTGGCCGGGACGGGATGTCATCGTGAGCCCTCCCCGGATCTCCTTCGAGAATTCCCTCGAGCCCTCCTGGGCGCACTCGAGGGTGGAAGTGAGCTGGGAGTTGAAGTTTGGACCGATCGGCTGTACTGTTGCTTGGCCCTAGGTAGTTTTTCAAAGGTGGTATCTCGGTGGTGCGATGAGGGAGTAAAGTTTGATGTCGGGGGTCTGGCCGACCGACTAGGCCTAGACCGATTACCCCGGCGAGACTTATGAGTCTCGCCTTGCCTCTTTCCGACGTTAACGTCGGTTGTAAGAGGGGGTAGTCGGGCCAACACCTCCTTGATCTGCTGGTTAGCTTTCGCCAGCTGACTCCTCAGCTGAGCATTCTCCATTTCTACCGCTGTGTAAAAATCTGGGTTCGGATTAGGTGGCCCGAGTGCCGAACTTCCAGTGTCATCCTGGCCTATTGGCTGCTGTTGAAATTCGAGGTTCTGACCATCGGAGATGGCGACATGATGGGCCTCCTGCCCATCATGTTTGTCCGCCTCGTTACTGTGTCTTGAGCGAGTGACCACCATGGTTGGGTATTTGTGATAGCACCAATCTAACAAGCTCTCAATGAAAGCAACAAACTGTTGATGCGGTTCTTCGCCAACAGGTAAATAATATAATAAGAGAATGGGATTAGTGCTAAGTAATGCACCGTAACAGATGAATGATCTTAAAATAAAATGGTGATACGAATACTTTTTTAGGTGGTTCAAAGGTTAAAATCCTTCTACTCCACCAGCCAATATTATTGCTAGTTTTCTGGTATTCTTTACAGGGTATTTCTTTACACCATAGAATCCAACCATTTGCAACTCCCAGGATCTCCATATTTATAGGAGAGGGCACCTGGGGGTTGGCAAAAGGGGGGGGGGGGTCATCCCGTGACCTTCTTACCCATCATGTCACTTCTGTGACATTCATGATTAATTCCTAAAACCTGACAAATGAAGTGTGGTCTAATCAGTAGGTAAGGGGGAGAATGGGCCACACGGCCCAACCCAGCCGTGGGTGCCTGAACACGCACGTTTAGGCTGCGTGTCCGAGAATTCAGGGATATATCAGACACGTGATGTCTGATATATGCACGTTTACATTGCGTGGCTGACTTTATAAAGGGTCACAGCTTCCAACTCAAGCATGTGCATCCTCGAGCTAGATGTCTTCTTAGCCTGTGGTGTCTATACTTCTGACCCGACTCCTTAGTAACCTTAGCAAGCCCTTTGGTTATCTCGAGCTAAAGAGGTGGGACCTGGTAACAGCAGCTCCGGGTACGTGTCATCCATGTGGCTGATATAATTATGCCATACCTCAGCTCGCTAATAGCCCGTGGAGAATTAGGGCGTACAAAAATCATTCCCCGAGCCCCCAAGTGGCCCCCTAAATAAATCCTCGAAACCCTGAGCATAATTCCCAGAAATCAGAAAACCATGTTTTCTTGGCACCTGGCGCTGTCTCACTAATGCCCAAAATTCCTGAGTTTCTAGAACACTAGCACGGTCGCGCTAGGTCCCTAGAAACTCCAATCGCAACCCAGATTTTTGTGTCCATCCCCAAATTGAACCTAACGATTCCAGACCAAAAAATCCTCGACCCAAACCCCATTTCAGCCATTTTTACATTGAATTCGACCCCCAAAATAGTAGCATAACCATCATATTGTTGCTAATTAGTTTACCATGTGCGAAGCGGAATGCATGGGGTGATAGGCCTAGAGATTTCAAAGAACTTTATTTAAATAAACTTTAACTAAATGGATCCACTAAATGCAAATATTAATCAATGAAATGGAAAAAGATAAGGATTTACCAGTTGTAATTCTATCAAGAATCCTTGCAATCTTTTTGTATCTCCAACAAACATCCAATCTCGAAGCAGCTTCCAAAATACTTAGACCAAGATTTTGCAAGATGTATCTCTACACCTCAAGACGTGTGTGGGCAAGTAGAATTATGGTGGGAATTATCTGATTCGCAAGATATCTACAACACATGAGATCTTGGATTTTTTATGTTTGAGACAAATTTTAGGTATAGGAAAAATATTACGATATATTTTTCTCTGTGTGTGAAAGACTTAGAATTATCTAGAATCTTGTAGAAACTATTTTCTATCAGATAGATTTATAAAAGAATTAATAAATTCCAAATTCAAATTATAAAATAATTATTAATTAATTAAATAAAAAAATATCCAAGACTGGTCTTTGACCTAGTCACATGCCAATCACAGTGTTGGCGTGTAGCATATCCATTTTCAAGGATATTTGTCTTAACCACTTTTATTTAACAATAATTTATTAAAAAATATCAAAACTTGATAACTAATCATATGAGATTAATTAATGAATAAATTTCAAATTAATTCAAACCAATTTTGAATATCTTAATTATGTTTTCACATTATTAAAATAAATAAAACTAATTAAATATCTTAAATATTTAAATGCCAATTTCGAAAATGCCATTTTAATTAAAAAAAATTATTTAAAAAAATTACATTAATTAATTTGTCTCATTTACTTATTTGACCCCAAAGAAAAAAATTTCTTCCAAATATGTAATTTCCCTGATTTTTCCCTATTTCAACTCTTACCTTGAATAATGTTGATAGAGCCACCTCGGGGACCTATTGGCCTATAATTTTAAGCTTCAATAAATTTAGATTATTAATTAAAACTCCTTAATATAATAACCTTAATTTATTAATCTCAAAATTATTCTACTAAAAATATGAGATTGCACTCTGGTAATTATAGACATTTATTTATTGAGTACTTTTTAAATACAAAATGCGTCCATCGATTTAATCATTACATAAAATTCAATCATCTATTAATGGTTCATAATTAAAGAAGGGTTAAAATACTATTTTACTTCTTTAACTTTAATTATATATTGTTTCCTTAAGTACCATTAACTTTACTAGTGAAGGTTAATTCATAAATTGTTTTATGAATTTGAGCTCAATAACCTTTCAGTTCCAAAAGGTAACCCTTGAGAGAACCATTATTCAATTCCACTCAGAAAGGCATAGATTCCATATCTATATATTATGTCCTCAACCATTTATATTAATGAGCTCCCAAAACAAAAGGTTGCATCCAGATCATTTTGACAAACCATAACGAGTGAATCAAAGAACTAAAATGACATAAACATGAGTTCATAATAACTTCAGGACTAAGATCAATTTGTATATGATCATCTTATTGATATGTTTAATTAATACTTACAAAACAAACAATGTTTAGTTAAGTATTAATAACATTTTGAGTTCGTTCATGTATAACCACTTTATACAAAGTACCTCCACTAAGATGTCCTACAACATCAGTAATCCGGATCTAGATTACATGTATTCATAATACTAGTGAACCGTACTAACATTATTTAATCCTATTGATGGCTCATTGTTTGCCCCTTTTCCACCGTTTTTACCGTTCCCGTTTCCTTTGCCGTTGCCATTGGGTTTATCCGACCCATTGGCGGCTTTAGCGGGATCTTCCTTTGGTCCCTTGTCTTTCAAAGGCGATTTTACCTCGTTGGCAATCACTTCCTTGAGCTTAATGTATCGGTCTGCTCGATCAAGAAATTCCTGAGTACTCTTCACCCCATTCTTTCTTAGGCTGTTTCAGAGGGGAGAATGGCGCCTTACTCCAGCAGTAAGGGCCATCATTTTCTCTTCATCGCCCACTGTTTTAGCCCCTGCTGCTGCTCGCATAAAACACTGGATGTACTCCTTTGAGGATTCTCCCTCCTTCTGGCATATCTCAAACTTGTTCACATGAGATACTGGGTCCCCGTACCCATCGAAGTTTGGTAATACTGGCATTTTGAATTTAGTGGGGGTTTCCACCACAGCTATTCTTTGTATGAACAGAGTACCTCTTCTCCGATTGTACTCAATGTGGGAAGCTCAACTTCCCACTAGCTGCTGGATAACCTAGTTTAGTGCATCAATCTGGGCCTGTACGATGTCTGGGATCGCTAGGGCGACTAGTTCTGGAGGAGCGTACTCATTGTGCCTTTTGCGCCTGTCGTTGAGCACGTCCCTTAGGTCATCATCTCTACTCATTTGCTCGCTAGCGCCCAACGGATCAAAGATGTTATGTTGCTTAGGCTACTCCCCAGCGTTTTGGCTCATAGGCCTATTTTCTCTTGGTGAGGGTTCCTGTCTCCACCTCTTTCGTCATACCCTCGACCAACATTTCTCCAGCCAGAGTCAGCTTCATTATAATCATGGCCATCCCTAAACTGCGACCGACTATGGCGTGACTGGTTGGTCACGCTGTTTCCCCTCTAGCTGGCACCTCCCGAGCATCAGGGGGAGGCCATCGTTGGTTGGTGGGTCCCCGTGCATTATTATGCCGTGGGGGTCCCCTGACCGCAGAGCCTGATTTGGCGTGCCTTCTGTTAGTAGAAGGACATTTCCCCCTGCTCGGTGGATTTGGCTCATCAGCCACTGGGCATTTAGGGCTTTGGGAAGGCTGCCCGACCCTATTCTGCCTCTGACGCGGGGGATTATCTCGACCAGCGCGAGAAGGTGGTTACTGCTCAGGATCCTGAATTAGGACATCCTGTTGAGCAGCAGGCGGTGGCTCTGGACTTTGAGGGCTTGCCGGCTGAAGCGAAGGACTTGGATTTAGGGCCCGTTGTAGTGGTGCATTTGGTGGTTGATCCGGTTGGGAAGCCGGCGCTGCTTGCGCTCGGGCCAACTATATGGATGCTTCTAGGGTGGCAGTGGCATCTCTCTGCCGACGGTCCATGTCTGCCTGCCGCTCATTTAGTTCTTGACACTGACGTTCAATTTCCCTTTGTTGTAGCACCAACGTCTCAGCCGCATTCTCTTGATTGGCCCTCAGGTTGGCCAACTTTTCTTGGAACACACTCAGTGTTGTCCTCAGGGTTTCGGAATCTATTTCCTCCTCTTCAAAATCAAATTGTGGGTCATCTTTAGCCACATTTGGTGGAGGAGGCTGGGTGGATGCGGCGCCAGAAGTCTGCCCCGTCTTCCAGGATGTCTTTGCCATTTGATCTTCTTGAAGTCTTGACTTCAACTCTGAACGAAAGCACCAAAATGTTGACCCTCAAATTTGTCAACGACACAGAGTCAGATCAGCATCCGAAAATAAGCACCCTAAAGGCAATAGGTATGAGCCAAGATTCACCAACTACACGGCTCTTGTCGAGAGCAGAGCAGAGGTCTACTAGGCAACCAACTCCAATGTCCCTTACAAGCAACCAACACCTATAAGGAAGGATATCTCCAAGAGAGATACAACAAAGTTTTGTCATTTCCACAACGACTATGGTCATGACACTAATGAGTGTCACTAGCTAAAAGATGAGATCGAGTTCCTTATCAGACAAGGACACCCAAGGAGGAACGTACGAGCCACGGGAGGTTCCCAGCGAAAGGCTCAAGGAGGTAACGAGCAGGCGCATATACGCCAACGCTCGCCACCTTTATAGCCATCTTCTGTGGTAGGAATGAGCTCACCATCTGTGGTGACCCACACCTTGCAGGAGATAGTGGGAAGGCAAGGGAGCAATACGCTCAGACCTTACGCCACGATCAAGAAATCGAGATGCTGAATGTGGAGGAACGAGCACCCAAAAAAGCTCGAACAAAGGAAGAGTTAATAACTTTCTCTGAGCTTGATGCTCAGCATGTTTGATTCCCTCACTCGGACCCTCTAGTCGTGGTCGTCCAGATTGCCAACATGATGGTTAAAAGGGTGTTAGTTGACATAGGGAGCTCAATTAACATCTCGTACAAATCTTCACTGGAGAGGATGAAGTTGTCCGTCAAGGACCTGGAGTCGTGCAACAAAACAATTTATGGTTTTTTTGGCGAGGGGCTCGTGCCAACAGGGTCGATTAGGTTCCCGGTTACAGCAGGCTCTACGCCTGTGAATAGGACATTACTCATTACTTTTATAGTAGTTGATTGTCCTTCCGCGTACAAGGCTGTAATTGGAAGGCCTATTCTGGTCGACTTGTGAGCGGTGACCTCGGTTTGGCACCTTGCCATGAAATTCCCAACTGACACGGGAGTAGAATGCATATTGGGAAACCAGTGAGAAGCGAGGGAATGCTACAATTCCTTGATATTTAAGGCAAATGAAGGTGGATCGAGGGAAGACTTTGGAAAAGAGTTGTAGACGACCAATGAGATAAAAGCCCAATCAGGTGAGTACGTCACCAAATAGGGTGTTGCCCAAAGGAGGATAGGGATTTGGATCCTCGCTTTGGGGATTTTGATGAAGAAGTAGGACCCATTGAGGACCTTGAAGAGGTCCAATTCGATGAAGCAGATCCGACCAGGGTTGTGAAAGTCGATAAAAACTTAGAGACAACGATAAAACAAATGCTAGTGGAATTTTTGAAGAAGAACCAGGAAGTCTTTGCCTTGTCGCATAAATACATGGTTGGAATTGACCCAACATTTTTCAGCCATGTCGTGAACGTAGATAAAAACTTTCCACCGGTACAGTAGAAAAGAAGGCTGCTCGACAAAGATAGATCGAAAGCTTTAAAGGAAGAAGTCGAGAAGCTAAAGGAGAACAGATTCATCAGGGTAGCATTTTATCCATCGTGGGTCTCTAAGCCCATACTAGTACCCAAGCCGAATGACAAGTGGAGATCATGCGTGGATTTCACAGACCTTAATAAAGCCTGCCGAAAAGATTGTTTCCCACTCCTAAGGATCGACCAGCTGGTCGATGCCACTTCAGGGCACGAGATCCTATCATTTATGGATGCATACTCTGGGTACAATCATAACAGTATGCACCCATCTGATGAGGATCACACTAGCTTTCGGACCGATATAGGGCTTTACTGTTACAAAGTAATGCCCTTCGGTTTGAAAAACGTTGGTGCGACTTACAAGAAATTAGTCAATCACATGTTCAAAGAACTGATCGGTACAAACATGGAGATATATGTTGATGACATACTGGTTAAGTCGAAGAAGGCAGAAGAACACATAGGAGACTTGCAAGATTGCTTCAACGTCTTGAATAAGTATCAGATGAAGCTGAATCCCCTCAAGTGTTCCTTCAGAGTTGGATCAGGGAAATTTTTGGGATTTATAGTGAACTCATGAGGAATTGAAGCTGATCTCAAAAAGATCAAGGCCCTAGTTGATATGAAATCACCAACAAAGAAAAAGATGTTCAAAGTTTAACCGGAAGAATCGCTGCTCTAAGTAGATTTATCTCCAAATTGACGGACAAGTGTGTCCCATTTTTTAATCTACTCAGAGGCAATACGAAATTCGAGTGGATAGAGGAGTGTGAACAGGCTTTCCAGGCTTTAAAATCCCACATGTCACAGCCACCAATTCTATCTAAGCCGGTTGAAAAGGAAACTTTGTTCATCTATTTGGCGATCACAGAATATACTGCTAGTGCTGTTCTGGTAAGAGAGGAGGAAAATGTGCAAAAAGTTGTATACTATGTAAGCAAAAGGCTAATAGGGGTGGAGCTACGGTACCCACCCATTGAAAAATTATCCTCTTGATTGATTTTAGCCTCCAGAAAGCTGCGGCCGTACTTCCAAGTTCACCCCATCACAGTATTAACCGACTAGCCCCTACGGCAAGTTCTGTAGAAGCCAAAAGCCACTGGGCGATTATTGAAATAGGCAGTTGAACTTGGGCAGTTTAAAATTTCTTACTTACCATGAGCAACAGTAAAAGGGCAAGCTCTGGCCGACTTCATCGCAGAGCTCACTGGGCTTCCAGATAGTGAACAGACCGAAGAGCCTAAACCTCAAAGCCAAACTCCCTCTTGGAAATTGTTTACAGACGGTTCTTCTAATGAACATCATGCTGGAGCCAGAGTGATTTTGGTAACGCCTGAAGGACATTGATTCCACTATGCAATCAGATTCGACTTCACAGCGTCCAACAACGAAGTCAAGTATGAAGCCCTACTCACAGGTTTACGATTAGCCAGGGACATGAACATAAAGTCACTTGAAATCTATAGTGACTCCCAGTTGGTGGTTAATCAAATTACTGGAGAATATCAAGCCCGAGGTCTGAATATGGTTGCTTACTTAAGCAAAGCAAAGGATTTTTTGGCACAATTTGAAAGATATACTCTCCAGCAAGTACCTCGCGACCAAAACTCAAACATTGATGCCTTGGCCAAGTTAGGGAGTGCAAAGAATACAGACACGCTGAATATAGTGCATGTTGAACGGCTGTCCACACCAAGAATTAGCACAAAAGAAACTTCTCTGGTAATTCAGGCGGCAGGCACTTGGATGGCACCTTTCACTGATTACCTGGCGCATGGAGTGTTGCCTACAAATGAAACAAAGGAAGGACCCTCCAAAGGCAGGTTGCTCGATTTATCCTGGTCGATGGAATTCTATACTGAAGGGGGTGCTCAATGCCACTCCTATGGTGTGTCTCTAAGGAAAAGGCTACATAATTAATGCGAGAGGTCCATGGAGGTTTCTGCGAAGATCACGCTAGGGGGCAGAGTTTATCGAAAAAAATCCTAAGGCAAGGGTACTTTTGGCCAACAATGAATGAAGACTCATTAGACTTTGTTCGAAAATGCGACAAGTGTCAGAGATTCTCCAAGATTCTGCGAGTAGCCCCTAATGAGCTAAAGCATATGCAAAGTCCGTGGCCATTTGCTGTATGAGGAATAGACTTAATCGGGTCTTTGCCCACGGGAAAGGGCGACATTAAATATGCTGTGGTGGCTGTCGATTACTTCACAAAGTAGGCCGAAGCTGAGCCACTTGCAGCCATAACGACCAAGAAAGTGCTGGACTTTGTGGTGAAGAACATAGTTTGTCGCTATGGATTACCAAGAAAAATTGTCTCAGACAATGGCACGCAGTTTGATAGTGATCTGTTCACAGATTTTTGTGAATGTCATGGAATTATCAAAAGCTTTTCTTCAGTAGCTCATCCGTAAGAAAATGGACAAGTTGAGGCTATCAACAAGACACTAAAAGATACTATGAAGAAAAGGCTTGAAGAGGCAAAACGTTATGGTTGCATGGTCAGAACAGTTGCCTGAAGTCCTCTGGTCATATAGAACTTCCCATCGAATAACAACAGGCCATACTCCATTTTCCTTGGCCTATGGATACCTGTTGAATTAGATCTGCCATCGCATCGGAGGATGGCATACGATCAAAGCTATAATAGCCAGTTATTAATGGAATCTTTGGATTTGGTCGATGGAAGGTTTATTTAGGGTTATCCCTGAAAGTCCATACTTTTTGAGATAATTCCCTATCATCCTAGCGATAATTTTTCTAGGAGGTACCACGTACCATTCAACCTCTGGTCGCAAGACGTCCCGAAGTAGGGCTTTTGTTTGGATTATTGACTGGGATGTGTTTTCGGGTGGAGATCTGGTCGAAGGATTTTCAGCCTGAGGAGCAGGCTGTTTGGTAGGAGGAGAGGTTGTTTTCCTTTTCTTTTGAGCAGTAGATTTTACTCGACCCATGCTTTTTGGACTGGTCGAAGGTTTATCTGAAGGGTTGTGAGAAAAAGGGATTTTCGGGATTAGCAGCGAAGGCTGTTCCTGTTCTTCGAGTAACTGCGCGAGTAAGTCATCGTCGATCGGCCTCTCACCTCCCCACGGATCGTGCATGAAAATCTATGAGCAGAGAAGGGGAGATGAGAATCTACGGCCAAAAGACCAAGAAGTGTAAAAGTTGGAATAATGTTGCTCGTGTATAAAAGTTAAGCTTTTATACGACTAGCAGCATTCTAACAAAAACACTGAAATCTATGCGAACAGTTTGGAAAACGGATGAAAAAGCAGAAGTGAAAAGTTTTTCAGGAAAAACTTTTCGACTCTGAAAGGGCGGGAAAAACCCAGTTTTTTCTACATGCTTAAAAATCGAATTTTTACCTCGATTTTGAGCCCTAAATCAATAATCCTAACTCCCAAACCGATTCCTAAGCCCCATATAGTGTTTTTTTCCTTATCATATCATGCAAACATCTACATGCCCATTTATCCCTAAAACAGTTTCTCTCAAGAACGTTCAAGAACTCAAGGTATGAAACAGGTATTGCATGGCATCTCAATGACTGAAAAGCTTGAGAAACTTACTTGGATGAAGATTGAAGTGAATCTCTGAGACGCTAAGTCAGGTAGTTGGGTAGAAACTTCGTGGATCGTCGAAGTCGTCTGGGTTTCTGAGTTTTCTGCGTCTTGTTCTTTAGTGTTTTTGAGAAATAAAGCGAAGAGTAAAAAGTAAAAAGTGATTTTAAAGGAGTATTTATATTGGTTGAGGAGCAGTTACCAAGGTAATCATAAGGGGTAACTTTCTGAGGCATGGGTAAGTGTAATAGCCATCAGACCACTTTTGGAAATTGCAATGATATGATTGGTTGCCTTTTTTGAGGAAGCATGGGCAGCTCTGACAGATTTGATATGGCATGTGAAAGGGCGGTCGCCTAAGTTTACTTTATGCTGGTTGCAGTAAAATAAACTTGAGGGGGGGGGGGGGGGGCAAATGTTGACCCAAAACAGCCCCTGATGACGTGGCAGGATTGACCTACACGTGGCAAGCACGTGACAACATTAACTGAACGAATCCTGTTCGACCATCGACGAGAGAGTCATTAATTTTTCGAGCCTCACGCTAAGGTGCGACCAATCTGGTCGCATACTTTCACTACTACAAAAAAGGGCAATTGTGTCAGTCAAACGTGTCGGTCAACGCAGTTGACTGATGCTGTTGACAAAGAATTAACATATGTGGCAATTGGGCACTGCCACAAATGAGGGTCCAATTGCATCATAACATACACTGACGCTGTTTAATGGGACCGTTTGCGTCAGTGCCCCACTGACGCAAACGGGCCATTAACGGTGTCAATGGGCCACTGAAAGTAACAGAGCGTTTGCGTCAGTGGGGCACTGATGTAAATGGCAAAGTAAAACGCGCGTTTTACTTTTCCATTTGCATTAGTGCCCCACTGACGCAAATGCCCATTACCGTCAGTGGGCTACTGATGTAACTGGGCCACCTTTTTAATAAACCCTCATCATCCCAGCTGAGACCCCATTTCACTCAAAAAAATTTAGAACTGATTCCTTCACAAACCAACGGCGCCCCAACGAACTTCTACTCATTTAGGTACGTTTTTATCTTTTTTTTTTTCAATTTTAATGTCAAAATAATGATATATATATGTTTATGAAACTTATATATAGCTTTTTTTTTTGAATTTTTTGTATAGATTTTGTTTTTGGAAGATTATAGTTTGAAAACTCATAATCTTTATTGGTTTTTTTGGGGTTTTCTACTTCAAGAACCCACATTGCTCAATTACCACAAGTGTAATTTTATTAATTTTTATGATTTAAATTTAATTTTTGTGAATTTTTTTTATAAATTGACTATATTTCAGATTTTTAATTTTTAGATAGTTTTATATAAATGATTATGAAATTGTTTTAGGTTTAAACTTTGCATTTTAATATTTTATTTTTTTATAATTTTTTTATTTTTTATTAACTTTTTTTTAATTTAATTTAATTTAATTTCGAATTTACTTATGTAAATGAGTATATACATATTAATGTATATATTTTGTATAAGTTTCATTTTATTAATTGTTTAGTTTGATTATTATTAGTAAATTTTTGTTTATATTTTGTTAACTTTTTAAATTTTGGGTTTAATTGGTTAAATAGGTATATATTAAAATTAATTTTTTTTTAAGTTATATTTTATTATTGATTTAGTTAGGATATTTATAGTCGATTTTTATTTATGTGATTTGTTAACTTTTTAAATTTTTTTTTATTTCGGGTTTAAGTAAATAAATGAGTACATATAACAAATTATTTATTTTCTTTAAGCACTTTATTGTTTATTTAGTTACAATATAGCTTCAATATATTTTTCTTTATATTTTGTTAACTTTTTTATTATTTTTTTTGTTTATTGTTATATTTGAGTAGGTATTTTGTTGACAACTTTGTTGGTGAGATCAAGCTTTGGAGGATTTTATATTAGAGGTAATATTTTAAACCTTAACGTATAATTAATATATTGAACTTAGTAGCATGTACGAATTATAAAATAGTGGAGATAGGATCTGGGATTGTGTGCTGCGGTGATATAAGGCTGTAATTGTGCATGTTTGATTGATTACTTGATTTGTTGTATTTATGTGATGAATATAGGTTTATTTAAATTTTGGGAAATATGATAGAAATAGGGGAAATGCTACCCAATTTTTTTGTAAGATTTAGTAATTTAAGAATTATGCATGTTCGATTGATTAATTGGTTTGTTGTATTTATCTTACACAAGTTTTTTTATTGTAGCTTTCATTGGATGTTAAGATTAATTCAGGCACACAGTCATTCAGTAGCTTTTTTGGATCCTGTAAATTCACATTTCTGTCCGGAAATCAAGGAGATAATTATCATGTAAGTTTTTCATTTTACTTAATTAATTTATGATTTTATTTCAAACTCATATATGGGTAAATATTAATATTGTGTGCAGGGCGTTTGATCAATATGATATACACCGAAGAATAAAAGAGTCAATCAATCTAAAAGTTTGTGTTCCTAAGGTAAGTAAATTATATTACTTATCGTATTCAACTTTTTGACATATTTCTATTATAATAACTTACTAAATATAATACTTAACTTTGGATAACTATGTTGTAATAGTGTCGAAACAAAACTCGGCCAACCGAGTGTGGCTTTTACATTATGAAATTTGCTAGAGACTTGATTTCACAGCCTAGACCAAAGGCCTACTTGAAAAATGAGGTATTGTTTTACTTTTTAATTTTCATTTAAACTATCGTTCATGATTTTATTTGGATGATTTCTAACTTATTATTTTAAATATTTTCTAATTAGTTTACGAATACGAGTCCACATTCGGCTGGCGAAATCAACGAGATACGGGATGAGTGGACTGAATCAATTATGGCGTATCTCAATTAACAAATGAGCAAGTGGGTGAGGAAATTTTAGTTTAAGTAGGTTTAACACTTAGAAATTTTGAGCACAAGAGTACATATATTAACTTTGATATTTGAATTACTTTTATAGTTTTGATCACAAATGTTAACTCTAGATAAATGTTGTTAAAAACTTATACTCTTGTTTTTCTGTTCATACTGCTATTTTTCTATTTCTGTTGCTGATTTTTTTTATCAAAATAGGTAAAGGAAATTGGCATAAACATTTGCAATTTGCCAATTTCCCTGGTGAATACTTTATGTGACAGTGCCCAACTGACGCAAAAATTACTCGTATTTAACATTTGTGGCAGTGCCCCACTGACGCAAATGACACTCTGGTTTGCGAAATTGTAATCTTCCCAATGCTTGTGAAAACTCGTGAATCCTAGTTCATTGATCACAGTACTGGGATTCAATATCAATAAGAACACTAAGTGGATGTAGATCATTACTATCCAATTGGGGCTGAACCACTATAAATCGTTTGTGTTGTTTGTTTTCCATTTGAATCTATTCTTGTATTCCTCTCATTTTCTATCGTTTATCTGACTCCGTGTCGTTGACCAATTTGAGGGTCAACAAATCCAAAGATTCAATATAACTTTGTTTTACTGCGAACTATTTAAATTTGATCCCTACAATCTTAATCCTCTCGTACCAATACAAGATTGTAGTCACGATAACGAATTTGAGAATTTTCTGATATTCATATAATATTATTCTAATAATAATAATAAACAATCAATATATGGAAAAAATTTATTTTAATTATTTATTTCATAAAACATTATTCAAAACCATATACTCTTAAGGGAACAATTCTCAACGCATACAACATTAAGTGACATCAAAATTCTCAACTACCCATTAACACCACTACAAAATACCCTTTGCGAGTCACATTTTTAGGACACACACCTAGATTAAAGTCCTAAAAAATACATTTTAGGACTCGCAATGAGTGTCCTAAAAACATATGTGGGTCCTAAAGTACCTGAATAGAAAATTTAAGTGTATAATATGAGTGGTGACTTTTAAGAGCTCACTTTGGGTGTCTTAAAAGAGTATTAAGGCCTCCCAAAGCGTGTCCTAAAAACTTTTAAGTCAAAAATGAAATTTTTTTTTATCATTTTTGAATTGGGGCTATATTAGGGCATCATTTCTCATTAACACACAAAGGAAGAAGAAAACAAGGAGCAACCGCATCTTTCCCTTTCTCTCCCACCAGCGTCAGTACGAGGCCCGACCGCTGCCCTGCCGCCATCCATCGTCGACACGCGCCAGACCAGTGGACGCAGAAGGTCGCTGACCTTCGACCTTAACGAGCCTAGGCCCACACGCGCCGTCCTCTGCCGCCTAAAGCCATTCAAAGTCGCGGTGGTGCTATGTTTCCGAAACACTTCTGAGTGTTTTCCGACCGCCTTGAGCCACCCAGACCCAAACGACCACCACCACTACATTTCTTGTGCTTTGGGCGTCAAAACGCAATAAAGGATCGACCTCAACAGCCATCAAAATTTGAAGTCGACGTTCGCCAGAATCCATAGAGATCCGAGAAATCATAGTTCAAACCCGCCCATTCTAGGCCTTTTCAAGAAGAGCCACCACCGCCACCACGCTCCCCGAGACTTGGGCTTCAAAGCCCAGTCATCGTTTTCCCGAACCACCACCGTAGGTTGGTGGCGTCGTCTTCATCGTTGGAGCTCTGGCAGGAGCTTTGGCTACCAATTAAGTTTCTCAAAATTAAAAATAAAACTTTTCACTACTCCCAATGCGAGCCCTAAAAACAATTTTTTAGGGCTTACAACGCGAGTCCTAAACACCTCACTTTTTAAGGCTCTCAAATAGATGACTCATGCCCCGCGAGTCCTAAAATCTTTTTTAGGGCTCTCTAAAAAGCCTTTTTTTGTAGTAGTGTAAAATCACAATTTACAAATTTAGAGTTCTAAGTGCAACTTTGCCCCAAAATCCGAAAATCAACCACAAAATCCAACTCAATTGATGGAATTAGTTCTTAAATTAAGTTTCAAATCAATTTAAAGTTACATTCTAATGCTCAAATACCCGTCAAATAACCTCAAAGCCTCTTTGAATTCAAAAATCATCAAAGCACCCATTTCATCAGGAACACATGAAGAAAATGATAAACATCCAAAAGAAGCTTACCTCTGAAATGAAATTCAAGATTCGGTATGCCTAAGCAAATTCCTAGTAGCTGCTAACCTCCTTCTTGAAGCTCAATCTCAAAAAAATCCTCAAAACTCAAGAATTGGTCTCTTAAAACTTGAATGAACCTTGGGGTAAGAACAAGGAAGAAACTAGAAGGAACTAGTGGTCTTGAACGTGTAAGGGAGTGCTTCAACACTTAGTAAATTTTTGTCTAATTTCATGGCCAAAAGACCAATATACTCTTCTTCCTAAACTCCTTTCTTAATGCACCTCAAGGGCAATGGTCATTAGCTTATAATTCTCACTAAACCTCCAATTACACCACTAATTCCCAATAAATCAACTAAACCCATCAAATACAACTATTCCTTCAATTAATTTAATTTTACCAATTATCCCAAATTATTGAAATTCCTAAAATTTAATACCCCTAGGCCCGTCCCGAGTTAGTTATTTATCCCCGTTGTGACTTTTTCGCTAAAACCGCTCGAAAGGATCCACTCATGCCGAAAGTCACATATATCCACGTAATAATGTGGTCTCAAGCACATAACACAAAATAATTACAATTATACCTTCATCTAGTCAAAATTACGAAAATGCTCATTTTTGACAAAAATAATTCTTTACACATATTTAATACACATAATCATATAATCACATAATTATCACAGGCGCCCTCCCGATAAGCTAATCAAAGTACTTAATCTTATTAGGAGATTTGGGACGATACACATATAGCCCATTAACTAATTAAGATTTTCTGAAAACCTTCCATATCTTCAATTTCTAAGGCTTAAAGTAACATGATCTTGAAAGAGATATCTCTATTGGATTTTAGATAAACTGGTAGTCCAAAAGATTCCCAATGGCTTATGCAAAAGGGCACACCTTTAAAGACAGTATCATTCGAGTTTCATGGCCATTATCTTAATATTGGTACAAAAAACTTTGCAACTCTATTAATCGCGCGTACGTCATGCTATATATATGTACGTTGTCCCTGTGATTCACATAGTATATGTAGCTTCGTACGTTATTCTCAATTAAACACTCATTATGCGTGGGTTGAATTCGTACATTTGAAAGAGGAAAAGTAAACCTATTATATATCTATAATCAGTACAACTAACTATCTCTTGTATTATGTACGTATGGCTTGTCAAATTATTGACCGTCATTACGTTATATCCAGTTAGTTAAAGACTAAGGTAAGATATTTCAATACTTATCAGAATGTTCATGTAACCCGTGATCATCAGTCAAAGAGCATAGAAAGCACGTACGATTCATCATCCGCATGCACCAAATATCATCCTATAACGATCAAGAAAATATTTCATTAAATATAAAAGAGAGAAATACAAATCAGAGAAATCGATGTTTGCATACCCAGGCATGAAAAGTCATCAACAATAATATCATGGCAGCTATTTCATTAGAAGCTCTAGCAATGGTTGGTGTAAGCCATCATGATTATTCTTTGGGCATGGATTTTGAAGAATGGGAGCGAATAAAAGAGTTGGAATCACCTCCACCTCATTTACTAGCCGGGGATGAAGAAGACAATGTCCTCAACTCTAGCCACAGTAGATCTGTAATGTCTTTTTATATGGAGTGGCTCTTAAACTCTTGGCTTAATAAGGCTATTTATTACCACGAAAGAGAAGATACTTATTACTCAAGGTTACATGGAAAAAAGTGTTTCGAGAAGTTCTCATCACATCACCAACACTTCCAATTGAAGAGAAATTCTTATCCTAATTCAGAATTTAGATGATCGATATGATTCCATTGAATTTATTTAATTCTGTATATATGTACAGTGAAACTTTTCTTTCATTAGGTAATGTTGTGACAAAATTAAAGAAAAGTGTTGTAATTATATATATATATAAGATCATGTAAATGTATACAATATATTAATATATAATTAATTAATGGTGTAAATTAATTAATGCTAGTCAAATTCAATACATATAATATATTATTTACATGTACAGGATAATTCTTTGCTAGGGGCATTATTTTTACCCCTATATAGAGAGTTTTTTGTTTTGACACATGGAGAAATTGTAATTTAAATTATTTTATATGATGGTGTACATGTACATTATAATTATAGCACACATCTCATTTATTTTCGAGAAATTTAGAATATTTATACTGTCGAAATCATGGTTCAAACAGTGTATTGTACGCGTGTATGATTTTTTTGATACGAGTGTAAAATAGACTGTTTGAACCTTGATTTCAGCACCCTAAATCATTCAGAATATTTTGAAAATTGGTGGGATGGCTGCTATAACTATCATATACATCTTCATGTCAAAAAATTAGTTTATAATTTCTCCAGATGCCGAAAATAGAAACACCCCTACCGGTAGAAGCAAAATAATGACACTACCATATACATCGATAAAAATAAAATAAAATAAAAAACTTACTAACTAGAAGTACACATATTTATCTAGTGTTAAGAGATTCAATACAAAAAAGAAGCTTCTACCTACAACACACCGACAACATTGAAAATTGTTATCAGCAGGGTTTTTCAGAAAAAACGTCGCACTTTTTTTTGGGCTAAGTGATTCTACCGACAACTTAAATTCTACAGACAACATGATTTCAGTAGAAGTCTACAAGATAATTAAAACACCAGAACCCTTCTTCTTCCATCGGACTCGAGAAACCCACTATCACTCTAAAAAAAGCCCCCATTTTTTCCCTCTGCCTTCTCTCTAAAATACCCTAAGCTCTCACTAAAAAAATAATTTAGCGCCAAATTCATGACAGCCACATCTCAGAATAACACTCTCCTTCTCATATTTCAAGATTTATTTTAATTTTTTGTTGACGTTTTTTAATTTTTTGTTTCAATTTGAATCTGAATATTTTGTTTTGATTTGTTTATTTGTAGGGATTTTATTGTTCTTTGGTGTCTACAAAAGCAAAAACACAACTCTATTGGTAATAATATATATATTTTTATTTTATCCATTTTATTTTTACTTTTTTCCCTCATTTTAGGGGTAGTCGCCGTACGCACAGCACCGACATCCTCTCAGGTGGCGTCTCAGCGTTGTCTCCGCCTCTCCACAGCCAGCGATTTCGTGTGCTTCTATAACTCATAGGTATATATATATATTGTAAATTAAATAAAAATAATAAAAATCTGAGTTTAGTTAATATGTATGAAAACTATATATAAATGGAAATATAATATTTGAGTGTTAATTTTTTATATTTGGTTGAATAATGTGAGTGTTAATTATAGGGTAATAAAGTTAGAGTATTAGATTACGTTTAGTGTGTTTCAATTGATATATGTTGTTGTTGTTAATTCTTTTCAATCTTAGTGGTAAAAAAATTAGATTTTATGAATATTGATACTTTGTTGTTGTTATTGTTAATTTTTAGTAAAATGATCATATTTTGAATAAAAAATTGAATAGTTAATAAAATTAAGCCTAAAAGTTATAAATTATATAGATGTTTGTAATGTATTTGTATTTCTCGGTGTATATTTCGGGACTAGATATTTTTTTATGTGTTATTTGCAGGTTATTATATTTTGAGATAAATGAAAATACAATTGTTATGCTGCCAATTTTTTTTTTATAGAATTATAAAATTTAGAGATTTTGTGAATATTAGTAAAATTAGTCAATGCAATTTCTAATTTATTAAATAGTGAATTGATAAGTAAAATAATATATTTCTTAATTATGATTAAATAAAATTAACAATAATATTATGCAAATAATTTTTAATAAAAATAAACATTAATCTTGAATATTAATTAAATAGTTTAAGTGATAAATCCAAAAGTGGTTAAATAACTTTTAACATATTTTTATATATTTTGTGAAAATTAACAAAATTATTCAATAAAGCATAAGTAAAATATGTAATTTAATAAATAGTGAATTAATATGTAAAATAATAGTATTTGTTAGTTCTGATTAAATAAAATTAACAATATATAATTACAAAAGTAATTTTAAACATAATCTTAATAACTATTAAAATTACATTAATTGTAAAGGATTAACTATTTATTGTAATTAATATTTGAAGTTAGAAAAAAAGTATGTCAAATTTAAATAATTTTAATAATATTTACACTTAAATACATTACAGTTAGACATCATAAAACAACATAATTAACTTCAAAGAGCATAAGACATTATAAAAACAATGTTTAATTTTATTTGTTTTTCTTTAAGATAAGACAGTGTGTTATCATCACCTAGTAAAATAAAATACCAACGGAGATATACCAATTGGCATTGGCATGGAGAGGAAGAAATTATACCAACGAAGAGAGGGGCTGATCCAATTGAGAAGGATGAGATGATGAATGTTCTCAATGATATTGTGCAACATGTGAACATGAAGAGAACGAGCGTGTTGAAGAGAAACTTATGCCAGGAATGTGTGGGGGTGGTCATGATTATAGCAGTTTGTTCGAGGATATTGAGACTCCATTATTCCCTGGGTGTGTGAAATACACAACGTTGAAATTCTTAGTGAAGTTGATGAATTTGAAAGTGTTGGGGAAATTCCTATCATAATATTTGATGGACTTTTGGAGTTATTAGAAGATGCATTCCCGGCTCCAAATAAGCTTCCAAAATCACATTAAGCGACAAAAATGTTGTTGCGTAAACTAGGATTGGGGTATGAGTCAATACACATGTGCAAGCATGATTGTACATTATTTTTTTAAAGTACATGTTGAAAAATCTATATGTCCTCTTTGTGGGGAGGATGGGTGGGTGGACAAGAACATGAAGGGCGAGAAAGTGTCGCATAAAGTGATGCATTATTTTCCTTTAATCCCTCAGTTAATGCGAAAATATGTATCCAGGCACATTGCTCAACATATGAGATGGCATCACGAGGAACGTATTCAAGATGACGGTGTGATGCGCCATCCTGCCGATGGTAAAGCTTGGAAGGACTGGTATCAAAATAATCCAATGTTTCCAATGGAACTTAGGAATGGGCGTCTTAAATTGGGTGTACATGGATTCAATCCATTTGGTAATATAAGTCTCTTACAGCATGTGGCCGGTGGTGTTGACGACGTATAACTTGCCACCATGGACGTGCATGAAGGAGACTAATGTCATGTTGACTCTATTCATTACTAGTCTTCATTCGCCTGTAAAGGATTTTGATGTTTTCTTGAGGCCATTAATTGAGGAGTTAAATGACTTATGGGTGTGTGGTATACTGATTCGGGTTGTAGTTGATTGTAGTTTCTTCACCCTTTGGGAAACCTTATAGTGGACTATAAATGATTATCTAGCGAGAAGTAGTCTTTCTGAATTGAGTGGTCAGAGTTATTATGCTTGTCCGACATGCAATGTAGAAACACCTTCTATTTGTTTACATAAGAATGTTGCTTTTTATGGCCACAGGCTTTTCATACAAACCAAATAGGATATTAGAAGGGACAAGAAAGCATATGGCTCGGTTGAGAAAAGACCACCCCTCGAGCTAGTTGCAATGGAAAATATGTTCACATATATGAGTTTATACCTGACTCTCTTCCTGGGAAGCATGCAAGCTACGTTGGTAAAAAAAGAAAGCGCACAAACGAATAAGTTGGTTGGCAAAAAAATGTATCTTCTTTGAGCTCCCATATTCGGTTGACATGAAGCAGAGACATAATTTAGATGTTATGCATGTTGAGAAAAATGTGTTACAGTTAGTGCAAGGTTAGACTTGGAGAAGATGAATATGAGACCGAAGTTACAGTTTAAAAAGATTAATGGTCACTTACAGAAACATGCCCCAAGTACACTTTCACTCCTGGAGATCATCAAAAGTTTTGTCGATTTCTATAATCAGTGAAGTTTCCAGATGGTTTTCCCCCTGACATTTTTTGATATTATGGTTCATATGGTGATACATTTACCAAAGGAAGCAATACTTGGAGGCACCATTCACATGAGGTGGATGTATCTGTTTAAGAGATATATGAGAAAATTGAAGAATTATGTTCGGAATAAAGCATGTCCAGAGGGATCAATAGCAGAGGAATACGTGCTATATGAGGCATTACCATTTTGCTCTATATACTTGAAAGGGGTGGTGTAACGCCCCGATTTCCCTAATGTGGTTTAATGCTTGGATTAGGGGGGCGGGAGGCAATAATTGAATTAATGAGATGCATATATGTTATGAGCATGTTATTATGTGAATTGTATTATGATATGATTATGCTTGCATGTTTAGGTGTATTAAATATGCATGTGGGCCCGTTTCTTATGAGAAGGGCATTTTTGTAATTTTGACAATATGTGTGATATACGATTGCGACCACATTATTATGTTGATATATTTGAGTTACCCGACATGAGGTGATCCTAGGAGCTAGTTAGCAGAAAAGTCACAACAAGGTAAGATACCCGACTCGGAGTGAGCTTAGGTGTATTTTGGTAATTACTGGGAATTATAGAGTAGCGGGAATTAATTGATGAACATTGGATTGTTAGTTTATTTGGGATTATATGAGGTAATTTGTGATTAGCGAGAATTATCCCAAATGATAATTTTTCCCTTGGAGGTAACCTTTGAGGTTAAGTGGGGTAAGGGGCATTATGGTCTTTTGACCACATGGGTCAATTGACTAAGCCAGCACCTGGGTACCTAGCTCACTCACGTTCAAGACACCATCTTTGAGATGAGAGCATTCTTTCATTGAATCACAAAAAGCACTCCAAGTTTGGCCAAGCATTGGATTTTTGGTGAAAGTTGGAGCCATTTCTCGAGGAATTGCAACTGGGGATCGGGTCTAGACATGGCTAGGGCCATCATTCACCACAGGAGTTTGAAATTAGAAGTGAAGTTTCCTCTGTTTTTTATTCAAGTTGTGTTCTTGGGTTTTGTTGTACACTAATTTTAGCTTGAGTTATTCACTTAGTTCGGGTACAGCTGAAAAATAAATATACGGAGAAATAACCAAGGGAATGATATCTGCTTATTATCCACATAAGCAACTCCAGTTTCACATGGGCACATGTGGTGTTAGGCGTCCTGGGTTTAGCCCAGGCTACAGACACGAAGGTTGTGAAGTGTGAGCTCATAATATTCAAACGACATTCGAAATATGAACTTGGAGGAGATGTTCAGCTCGTGCTAACTTGAATGTATTGCATATTCAAGGATCCCTGGAGACTCGGAATCCCATTATACGTTTATTTATGACCAGACGGTCATATTTAATGTCCCAGATATTAGGAGAACATTTACTGTATGATCAAATCATATCCCATTATGGGAAATATACGTATTAAATGTAATAAATATGTACATGCGTGATCGAGTCACGCAGTTACCCAAACCTGTCCATGAAATTTCTCTATAAATATTGAGAATATTGGACAGGAAAAAGGACCGATTATTCCGTAATACTAAAACTTTTCCAAAATATAGAGTGAAACAGCAATAATATAGACTCGTGGACTAGGTGGTTTTTAACCACTGAACCACGTAAAAGATTTGTGTTCTTGTGAATTCATTTCATTTTTCATTACAGTTTATAACTAAGCACTAATCTATCTTACTATTTCTTAATACACTGTTGGTGAAAAACTGCGTCAACAGTTTGGTGCTTTCATTGAGAGGGAAATTAGCGCTTCGTCAAAATCCCAGCCGAATCTCATCATGGTGCCTACTTGCTCAATGAACGATAATGAGATAGAACAGCTTGGTGAGCAGGAGGCCCATCATAGCGTTGTTTCGAACAAGCATTGCCTTGAAGTCCAGCAACGTCTGGGAAATCAAACGGCTAGTCATGGAGAAACTGGGAGTTCGACATCATTACCACCGAATCCAAACCTAGACTACTTAAATTCCATTAAGTTGGAAAATATTTAGTTAAGAAGCCATCTCGCTAAGGCAAACATGCAAATTGATGAGGTTTTGGCTCGGTTACCCCCTCTCGCAACCGACGTTAATGTCGGAAAGAGACAAAGTGGGTCTCACAAGTCCCACAAGAATAACCTATCCAAACCAAGTCGATCAGTCAGAACTGCCACCCCAAGTTTTGTGCCTATAGGGAGAGACCACCAGAATGCCCATCCCTGTAGCCCTCGTAGGGGTCATCAGCATATCAGTCAATCGGTTAGAACCTTGACCCCAAGTTTGGTGCCTCCTTCAAAAGCACCTATGAATGCCCTTGGCAACCCACGAGGAGGAGCTGGGATAGGCTCACAAAGACAGAATGTTCCAGCAAACCCTCCTACGTCACGATCAGATCGTCAGACGCAGAGTGCTAGGAATAATGGGACAAAACAAAGGCGGGATAATTTAGTTCGCCCTGATGGGACAAGGTTTGCCTCGCCAGTTAGGCATCCCCCATTACCCATAAAACATCTGATGCCAACTTGTCCTACACGGGACATTCCTGCTTATGGAGACAGCAAGAGAAATCCTCCTCCGTCTTCCCACGGACATGTGTCGAAAATCTAGTTCATCGGCCTCAACTGCGAGCTGTAAGCTTCGCAAATGGAAGTTATTGGACTGAAAGTAGTCGAAGTGGCAGGTTCGAAGATGATCTGAGTAATCATCTTAGTTCGGGCCAAAGCCCTCGATACGATTCACAGCCTGATCTGCGTAATTGTCTAAATTCATAGAGAAGAAATTTAGCTTGGGATGAGGACGTTAGTTATACTCATCGAGAGGGAGGTCCTTCCATATTACGTGATAAAGGGAATGCCCCACCAAACCAAGCTCGAGCTTGGAGGGACAATAACCTATCAAATGCGTACGATAGGATGGGAGCTGTTGAACAGCCTGCAAATAACCTAGGGGCCAGAGACCAAACTCTTGAGAGGCTAGCTCAGATGGAAGAGCAAATGAATAAGCTTTTATTTGGAAAAGATAAAGACGATTGCGACTCAGAGGATGAGCTCGAGCCTTTCTCTCCAAATATTGCGGTGGCTACATATCCGATGGGCTTTAGAATGCCACACTTGTCAAAGTTTGACGGAAATGGGGATCCATCAGATCACCTCAGGATGTTTAACACCACGATGATGGCCCACAATGTCGGACTCGGTCTAAGATGCATTTTATTCCCTTCAACTCTGATTGGGTCAGCTAGGCAGTGGTTTAAACAGTACAAGAGGCACTCTATAAGCTCATGGAAGAAGTTTTCTTCTGATTTCAAGAAAGCATTCCGGGCTTCCCAGACATCTCGGGTTAAGGCTGATTTATTAGCCAATGTAAAGCAGCAACCTGGCGAAATGTTGAAGGCATATTTAAGTAGGTTTTCCAATGTCTCTGCACGAGCTAGAGATGTCGATGACAGCTCCAAGCTCATGGCAATGAGGATGGGAATCCTTGTTGGAGGCGACCTGTGGAAAGAATTACAGAGAAAAGGAGTTGATAGTGTGGACGAGTTCTTGGCACGAGCTCAAAGATGGATTAACCTAGAAGAGGCGCGAGATTTTGTCGTAGGAACTAGCCAGATCCCTGTCCATCCCGTTGGAGTGGTAACGGACGTTGCAGCTACGACTCAAACCATTACATAGAATAACCAAGGGGGAGTAACAAAAGGAAGGGAAATGGTGAGGGCGACCAGAGTGGAACAAAGAAAAATAAATCTGGGGAGAAATACAATCTTATTTACGCCACTTATACCGACCTGACGGATACTAGGGAGCGCATCTTCCTAGAAAATTCTACCCGCCTTCCATAGAAAAAGCCAGAACCGTTGAAAAAATCAAAGAGCGAAGAAAGATCCTTCAAAGTTCTGCCGATTTCATAATGATATTGGTCATAACACTGATGATTGTCAAATGCTGAAGGATGAGATCAAAACTCTTATTAGAGCAGGTCCTTTGGCCCAGTACGCCCAAATCGGGTGGTCCCTAATCAGCCCACTGGACCAAACCCTCCGTCAGCTCCCGATGCTCCAGTAAATCAAACTGGAGCTCAACCAAATCAGGACGATCCTCCTTTGATTATAGGGGAGATATAACCACCATTTCGGGAGGACTTCATTTGGCAGGCACGAGCAGAGGAGCCCAGAAGAGGTATATTAACGAACTGAAATCCCACAACGGAGTGGAATTCGTCCCAGAATAGCAGTTATCTAAACAACAATGATTGGAAAAACAACCAATCATTTTTCCATAAGAGGATGGTAGCCACGTCCAATTCCCACCTAACGATCCCTTGGTCATAATCGTTCAGCTCGCCAATCGGAGGGTACGGAGGACTCTGGTAGATAATAGGAATTCTGTGAATCTACTTATTAGGACTACCTTGGAAAAAATGGGGTTGTCTTTAACAGAACTGAAGGCGACCTCAGTGACCCACGAACTGTAGCCATCGGGATGATCGAATTAGTTGTAACATTGGGAGAAGGCTCACGAACTGTCTCCAAGTTACTTCAGTTTGTTGTGATCGACTGTCCAGCTGCATACAATGCAATTTTGGGCCGACCTGCGCTAATGGCATTTGAAGCCATAACTTATATCCGCCACCTAGCAATAAAATTCCCCTCAGCTGTGGGAATATGCACCGTCAGAGGTGATCAACTTGCTTCCAGAGAATGCTATAGCATTTCTATGAAGGGAAAATCATAACCCGGGTAGCAAACTATGGTCATAAGTGACAGAGGTGAGGAGTCCTAGGGAGTAGAAGGTACTTATGGGACAGAAGAACCCCAGCAAGCAGAGGATAATGATGTCGCCCCACGTGAAGACATTGATCCACGAATGGGCAAAGACAGGTTAGAACTCCAAGCTATTGAGGAGCTCGAGGAAGTAAAAATTGATCCCAAAGAAGCTTTAAGAGTCATTAAGATTGGAAAAAATCTTGATGATAAAAGGAAGAAGGAGCTAATCAATTTTTTATAAGAGAATCCGGACGTTTTCGCCTGGTCACATGAAGACGTGGTGGGAATAAGCCTAAGTGTGATCATGCACACTTTAAATTTGGACAAGAGCGTGTCTACTAAATCCCAAAAACAAAGACATTTGGGAACAGTCCTAGCTGAAGTACTAGAGGAAGAAGTAGCTCGACTGTTAAAATGTGGGTTCATTCGTGAAGCAAAATACCCGATCTGGGTTGCTAATCCCATGCTAGTCCCAAAGCCAAATTGACAATGGAGGACCTGTAGTGACTTCTCCGACCTGAATAAAGCTTGCCCCAAGGATTGCTTTCCATTACCAAGGATTGATCAATTGGTAGATGCCACGGCAGGTCACGAGCTCATGTCCTTCATGGATGCGTATTCTGGGTATAACCAGATCGCAATGAATCTTGTAGATAAGGAGCATACTAGCTTCATGACCCCAACAAACATATATTGTTATAAAGTCCTGCCCTTTGGGCTGAAGAATGCCGGAGCTACATATCGGCGGTTATTCAACAAAATGTTCACTAATCAGATCAGGAGAAATATGGAAGTGTATGTTGATGATATGCTTGTAAAATCCAAGAATGCTGATAACCTTGTATCAAATCTGAAAGAATGTTTTGAAATTTAAGGAAGTATGACACGAGGTTGAACCCCCAGAAGTGTACTTTCGGAGTAGCATCGGGAAAATTTCTGGGATTCATAGTCAATACGAGGGGGATAGAAGCGAATCCTGATAAAATCAGGTCATTGTTAGAAATGCCCTCGCCCAAGTCGTGTAAAGAAGTTCAAAGTCTGACTGGAAAGGTTACAACTTTAAATCGTTTTATTTCAAAATCCATTGACAAGTGCCTGCTATTCTACAACTTTCTCATAGGAAACAAAAAATTTGAATGGATTGAGGAATGCGAGCAGGCATTCCTCGACCTAAAAATGCACTTGGTTGAGCCCCCAGTATTGTCTAAGCCTATGTCTGGAGAACCTCTATTCCTTTATTTGGCTGTGGCAGAAAATGCAGTCAGTGCCGTGTTAGTTTGAGAAGAAGATCGTCCTAAAAAACCAGTGTATTATATAAGAAAGAGATTTCTCAGAGATGAATCACGGTATGTACTAATAGAAAAGTTGGCATTCTGTCTGATATTGGCTTCCAGGAAGCTCCGAGCATATTTCTAGTCCCATTCAATTAACGTCATGACCAACCAACCTTTAAGGCAGGTGTTGCAAAAACCTGAAATGTCGGGATTTCTTTTAAAATGGGCAATCGAACTCAGCCAAGTCAAGATATTGTACGTGCCACAAACCTCAATAAAAAGTCAAGCCCTTGCTGATTTTGTGGCTGAATGCACTGGATTCCAATAGGAGCTTTTGAAGGAACAGGTGCAGGAGTTGTGGAAGATATTTGTAGATGGATCATCGAACGAGAACGGATCGGGAGCTGGGATCATATTAATCTCCCCAGAAGGGCATCCATTCCATACAGCTCTGAGATTCAGATTCGAAGCATCTAACAACAAAGATGAATATGAAGCCTTACTAGCTGGACTGAGAGTGGCATGGGAGCTCAAAGCAAAGGCCGTACAATGCTATAGCGATTCTCAGCATGCGGTTAATCAGGTGTTGGGAGAATATCAAGCTTGAGGTACCAAGATGGAGGCCTACCTAGCTAAGGTGAAGGGAGAGCTATCCAAATTTGAGTATAGTACTGTTGAACAAATACCTCGCAAGTAAAATTCTAATGCTGATGCTTTGGCAAGGCTTGCCACCACCAAAGAAGCTGAGACCCTGAATGTAGTGCCAGTGGAGTTCTTGGAAAGTCCAAGTGTGACAGAAGAAACAGTAGAGGTCTAGATGATCTACACAAGATCGACCTGGATGACTCCCATAATGGAATACCTCACAATAGGAAGGCTACCTGAGGATAAAAAGGATGCAAGAAAAATACTATATCAAGCTCCAAGGTATGTGATAGTGGATGGGACATTGTACCGACGTGGTCATTCATTGCCTCTCCTACGATGTGTTCTGCCCGAGGAAGCTAAAAACATTTTGCAAGAAGTGCACGAAGGTTTTTTTTGGAGATCTTGCTAGGGGCAAAACCTAGCACTGAAAATACTGAGGGAGGGCTATTTTTGGCCCATTTTAACAAAAAACTCGACCTCGTATATTCAAAAATGCAAAAATGCCAGCGTTTCGCCATAGTTGCCCAAGCTGGGCCAGTTGAGCTAACGATGATCTCATCCCCATGGCCATTTGCGGTATGGGGAATCGACCTCATAGGATCCCTGCCTATGGGAAAGGGAGGAGTTTGTTACGCAGTGGTGGTGATTGACTATTTCATGAAATGGATAGAAGCCAAACCTCTAGCAACCATCACTTCAAGGAGAGTCCTAGACTTTGTGGTGAAAAGTATTATATGTCGGTTTGGGCTTCCTAAAAAGATCATGTTAGATAATGGGACATAGTTCGACAGTGATCTCTTCACTGACTTTTGTGGAAAATATGGCATTTTTAAGAGTTTTTTCTCAATAGCGTATCCGCAGGCCAATGGATAGGTCAAGGCTGTGAATAAAACCTTAAAGGCGAGCCTAAAGAAGAGGTTAGACAAGGCCAAAGGATTATGGCCCGAATAGCTCCCACAAGTACTTTGGGCATACCGAACTTCTCACAGAACCTCCACGGGACATACCCCATTTTCCCTAACTTTTGGAAGCGAGGTCGTCCTTCCAGTCGAAGCCATGGTAGCCACTCATAGGCAAAGGACATTCAGCCAGGAACAGAATGATGAACTCCTGACCTGATTGAAGAGAAACAAGAGGAATCGCAATTACATCTCTCCCATTATCAACAAAAAATCACTTGTTATTTCAATTCTAAAGTTAAGACGCGAAGATTTGGATTGAGCAACTTGGTTCTCCGAAGGGTCTTTCTGGCGAATAAGGATCCCAAGGACAGTGTCTTATGTCCGAACAGGGAGGGACCATATCAGGTCGTTGAAGTATTGCGTGAAGGAACTTTCAAGATAGCTCGGTTGAATGAGGAAATAGTCCCACGGACTTGGAATGCCTTACATTTGAAAAAGTATTATCAGTAGTACCATCATCCATGTAAAGCTTATCTATAAAAGCCATTTGATTAAATAATAGATGGATTATTAAATAATTTTTCTTGTTAAGGTTGTATCAGCTCGTGTATTAATGTTTGTCAAAGCAACTGAGAAATTTTCTACATTCTGGTTACTTGGGGGGCATATAACCTGAAGTTGGCCAGATTAAGATCGCTGGATAAGTCTAAATTATTTAAAATCCTGGATACAACCAGGTTCGAAACTTAGAAGCTTGGAAAATTGATTATTCAACAACCTTTCAAGAGCTCGAATTTTCAATAAATCTAGCGCAAACTAAGTAGAAGTCATTTAAAACACTGGACGCAACTAGGTCTGAAATTTAGAAGCTTGGAAACATTGATTATTAAATGGCTTATTTAAAGTCCAAATTTTCAATAAACCTAGTGCGAACTAAATTTAAATCATTTAAAACCCTAGACGCAACCAGGTCCAAAACTTGGAAAGTTGGGAAAATTATTTAATATCAAGGGCTTTTTAAAGCTCGTGTTATCAATAAATCTAGGAGAAAAACCTCAAACCAAGCCCAAAGGCAATTGTTTAAAAAAAAACCATTAAACAATTATAGACAAAAAAATAAGCTATCATTGAGCTCCACCAGTTCGCCCAGCCGAGTTGACCTCCTCACCATCTCCCCCAGCTGCCCCAGAAACCTCACCAATCTCTGACGGTTCTTGTAAAAGTCGAGCCTTGAATTTTTCAAGAAGCGGATCCCACAACCCGGTTTCCATGAAAGAAAAGTTCCCATCTGGGTTGAAGGCCGAGCACTGGTATAACATCTCTTCCATGGAAGACCATGAGGCCGCCTTTTCTTCTTTAACTGCAGCCTCGACCTCGAACAGTTTGGTTTTGGCTTCATCAACCTCGGATTGAAGTTGTACAGTTTGAGCCTGGAGGGCAGACAATGCAGTCTTCGCAGCCTGTTCGCTTTCCTGGGACAAGGTGAGAGCGTCCTTAGCATCTTGCTCACTCTTTTGAGTGCCTGCCAAGGAAACTTTGGCGGCCTGCTCGCCTTCTTGAGCAACTGTCAGGGCAGTGTTGGCGGCGTTTAATTCAACCCGGAGCTCATCATTTCTAGCCCTAGCCTGGGCTATGCTGTGATATTGGGCCAGGACAGACTGCAAAATAACAAAACAAGTCAGAGATTTATCCTTTATCACAATAATAAGGAATTTTTCAACGAGGAATGATAACTTATATTGAGGTTCATCCCCATAGCTGACTCCAAGACATTTTCTGGGCTGCGTTCCTCGATGGTCCTTAAATCCCTCGAGCTGGCCTTATAGGCGTGCCCCACCATATGGCTCGCCGTCTCATAAATGATGCCTCGAAAAGTTTCATGAATCTTTTCCAGATCCTAGGGATCTACTAGAATTCAAATGGTGGGGGCTGGAGGATCAGCTTGTATTACTTGGCCTTGAGGAGACAGAAATCGAGGTGGAGGAGGAGGAGGAGGATCCCTAGCGGTAACAGTACTCACTGGAACTGATTCCTGGGTTGAGCTTGCATCTTTCCCCTTTGCAGGGGATCTGGAGGTGTTGCCTACAGTAGGGGGTTTTCTTTGAGATCATGGGCCTCTTTACGGTGGGGCCCAAGCCAGTTTTCTTTGTCTGAAAGGCGGTTCGGAGGTCAGGAGCTCCGGGTTGTTCCATCTCTTCGCCTGAATAGAATAAAAAGGAATTAGTTTGCAAATAAGGTTGTCAGAAATACACATAAAGAAAGAAAATAAACAAAGATCCTACCCTCCAGGCTTGGGGAGGAGTCTATTATTACAACCTCCTGCCTTGGAACTAATGGAGGAGAAGGAGAATCTACGGTTAATATTTCTGGGATCCTAAGGGGCTTAAGTTCAGGTCCTTCCTCAGGGCTAGATTCATCTACATATTGTCTAAATCCAGGGGCAAACGCACCCTGGAGCAGAGAAGACCAGGTCCTACGGTTGGCTCCACACTCCTAAAAAATGGCAGATCTAAAGTTTGAAGTGTTGTCAACAACTACTGTGCCCTTAGGGTAACTACTTCCATGGCGTACCACTTGGTGGTCTACACATTGGAGTAGGGTTATATTATGATCTGGGTTATGAGGATGGAGATGGACGAGCTGATTTGGGTTAAGTCGAACTAACCAAAAATCAGCAACAACCCTATCTAATACCCTATAGGGGTATGGGTTACCTTGGCCAGAGGGGCTAACTGCTGCCCCTGACGCAACTCATTCTAAGTCAGGTTCCCAGGCAGCCTCGGGAGCCCGCCTTTTCCTCACAAGAGGCACCTCGTCCTCTTCTTCCTCCTCGCCTTCGATAGCTGGCAAGGCCTCCTCTTGAGAGGATGGGTGCTCCTAGATCACCGGAAGGGTAGCCCGAGTCCTTAAGGCCCACGTTTGACCTTCACCAATCAACTTACACGCCAGCATCATGATGTCATTCACGACCTGGCGGTAGTCTTTCGTGCTAAGTGGAAGCCCAGACAATTTCTCTTGACCCCCGAAGGTCGCGGACTTCTCCGTCCTCGCAAATATGGATGCACAAGAAACAAATTCAGTTAAGACATGTACAAAAGAAACACCTTGAAAGGAATAAAAATTTCATGAGCTGAGGTTTCTAAAGTAAGGAACTTACGAGGACGGTTGAAGTATCTGTGTTCGCAATTCTGAAACCCATTCAACATAAAGAACATGTCTATGTAGTCGTTGGGGTGACTGGGAAGCTCGATGACGGGAGCAGAGTTGGGAAATCTTGTCAGATAGTAGAACTCGTCACCTCGCCCCCTTTGTTCCAGGCTAGCTTTAAGGCAGAAGAAATATAATATATCTGCAGAGTGGGGACCTCCCACTCATGCTTCAAAAACAAGTATTTCAGGCCCGCCAAAAGCCTATAAGAATTTGGGGGGAGCTGAAATGGAGCCAACTTCACATAGTTCAAGAAGTTAGCAAAATATTGGTCCAGGGGAAGAAAGGCCCCCGCCTTCAAGTGCTCATCGCTCCAAGCCGCAAAGTCATCTTGGAGAGGGGAGCAGCTTCGTTCCCCTTCGAATGCAGGTCGGGTAAGGAGAGTTTCGGTCCCGACCTCTATGTTGTGGCTCAACATGATCTTGTTCACCCTCACTTGGGTCGTGATCTTTGACACGATGCGTTCAGCCTCGAAGTAAGCGTTGGGGTCAACCACCACCTCCTTCTCTACCACCGGACCGAAGTAGGGGATGGGAGACTCTGGGGCGATCTGCTTCCCTTTGTTCTTTTGCTGAGCAGAGGAACTTGAGGCATTCTTCTTGGGGGAGGTTTTCTTGTGAGGAGCCATCAGATCTCTTAACAAGTACAACGACCTAGTTAATAGGCGACCTAAGAGGGTTTAAAGACTGAGGCATAAGTATGAAGGGGGGGGGGGGGGGGGAGGTTTACTTTTGTTATACGAGTTGAGGTTAACCTCATCCCCATTGCGTGATGACATGCAATATCCTAAGTTACGCGCCTCAGTTTCCAAATAGACCCCTGATATTTAGGGATCCGTGTGTCAGACTGCCAGACCACTACTTTCCTTGGGAGGCGGTTTAGTGCAAAACCACCCAAGAAGCGTGACCCCTAAGCTACCTGATTTGAACCCTAAAAACCCTTCGTCTCCTTTATCCCAAATGGGTATTCTTTAAATTAATTCACCATAGAAATTACCTAGAAATTTCCCAGTTTTATGAATGTCTTATTTCTAAAGATATTTTTAGACTCACCCGTTGAACCTAAGCAAAGCCTATTCGCTAAAAACATTTAGAAATAGCTTAACAGTGACTACAATGAATATTGCGGATGAACATGGTGAAGAACAAAAGTCTCAAAATAAAAAAAATTCTTCAAACCAAAAAAGTGAGAAACTTATAGTATGTTTCTTCGATGGTAAGACGTAGACTTTGCAAAGGGAAATTCTTGGAAAAATTCTGAGTAACTGGGTACAATGAACGAGTTTTGGGGATTTATGGGAAAGAAGGAAGTTTCAGAAGTGCAGAAGAGGAAAATTTTCAAATGAAAGGTGGCAAAGTCTAAAACTTGGCCATTCATTTTATACGTAAGTTGTGTAAATTAATCTGGGAAATCCGTTTGGGTTGGTTCAAGATCAAAGGGCCAATGTTAAATAGACAAAACGATGGAAAAAAGGTGACAAGACAATTATTGCAGTCCTCAAAACACGAACAGACGCCAATTGCAGTACCCCATGTGTCCAGTACTCGAGCAGTGGGTAGGCATGGTTTTGTGTAACAGAAGACTAAAAACCCCTACTGTGTAGGTCAGAAAATGATGATGTCATACACGAGCAGGAGCTTGGGGGGAAAATGTTGTACCCTAATTTTAGCTCGAGTTATTCACTCATTTCGGGTACAGGTGGCAAATAAATATACAGAGAAATAACCAAGGGAATAATATCTTCTTATTATCCACGTAAGCAACTCCAGTTTCATATGGGCACGTGTGGTGTTAGGCGTTCTGGGTTTAACCCGAGCTACAGACATGAAGGTTGTGAAGTCTGAGCTCATAATATTCAAACACCATTTGAAATACGAACTTTGAGGAGATGTTTAGCTCGTGCTAACTCGAATATATTTCATACTCAAGGATCCCTGGAGACTCGGAATCCCATTATATAGTTATTTATGACCTGGCTGTCATATTTAATATCCTAGATATTAGGAGAACATTTACTGTATGATCAAATCATATCCCATTATAAATGGGAAATATACGTATTAAATGTAATAAGTATGTATATGCGTGCTCGACTCACGCGGTTACCCAAACCTGTCCATGAAATTTCTCTATAAATACTTAGAATATTGGACAGGAAAAGGAGCCGATTATTCTGTAATACTAAAACTCTGCAAAAATATAGAGTGAAACAACAATAATATAGACTTGTGGACTAGGTGGATTTTAGTTACTGAACCACGTAAAATAATTGTGTTCTTGTGAATTCATTCCATTTTTCATTACGGTTTATAACTAAGATCTAATCTATCTTACTATTCCTTAATACACTGTTTGTGAAAAACCGCATCAACATGTTTTATGGGTTTTGATTTCCAAATTATATGTTTGTGGGTGTTTTGGAGGGTGTGATTCGTAGGTTTTGTTGCCTAGGCTTAGAGTATAGTTGTTAGAGAATATTAACAATGAAGATGATTACAATCAAAATGAACACAAAATATATATAATATTAATTAATAATATTACATAAGTAAAAGAAAAAGATGAGAAGAGAAGATATTGCATAACTTGTGACAATTATCATAAGAGTAGAAGGTTAAAGATGAAGATCTCAAGAGCAACACAAGGCTTAAACAAGGTTCAAAACATTTTTCCTAAAAGCTATTCCGTCGCTCATAAGAACACTTTGGGAATACTCTCTAGAAATGCTTCTAAGGATTTATCAAGCCTTCCCTCATACTCAACATAGTGTTCTAAAGATGTGCATGTCATCACAAGTATTTTAAACTATGTAGTGTATTTTTCACATTAACACATTACATCCAAGTGAGCAAGATGGTTTCTATTTATAGAGTTATCATCCACCATTTGATTTTCTAATGCCATCAAACCATTTTTGGGGGTTAGAAAACATGCACACAACAACTATAAAATATTATAGCTAATGAAAATCAAATTCAAGATGTGTAACTCCTTTTACACATCAATTGGTAAATTTTTGTGAGAGTTACAGAACTTATGGTCTTCATTTCTTAAGAATTGTATCTTACTCTATATGTTACAAAACTTATTATGATCATCATTTCTCAAATTTTAACTCTACAATATGTTACATTTGACAAAATAATATTTGTCACACTCTATTATTTGTCATATAATTCATTTAATCAAAATATTATATTATATGTAAAATAATATAACATTCCCCACTATATTAAATGACACTTCTCTAGACAGATAATTTGTAACATTTATTTAATTAATTAAACATTATATTATAGAATAATATAATATTCCCCCACTTGATTAAATAATTCGACACTCTATAGAAACCAATGCATTAGTGCTTAAAGTAAAATGTCTTTCAACTTGAATTTTACCTTAGTGTAATTATCACAAAGTTTGTATAAATTTTGGTTGTCGAAGAATTGAACTACTATTTCTTGATAACAAACCGGTGATAATGCACACACTTTTGTTATGTTCACTTGAGAACCTCATGGCTCGCTTTTGCACCGTTAATGGCCATGTGCACAAATCCATTCATGGACTTTTCTTGTGAATGAACTCTCAATTCTCATGAGAGGCTGCACCACCCCTAAGTCCATATAGGTGGAACATTTACAGTATCTTGTTACTCTTAAGATACTTGTCATCTCAAGACTAAGTTCCATTAAAAAAAAATTCAGTTTTAACCCTCCAATTAGTAACACTTAGTACTTATATCTTAGACGGGACAATATTAGGTACTATACACATTCACTTAGTTGAGTTGTTATTACCTATTGAACCTAACACTAGTTTGAGTAACTAGTATTAAAATAGGTTACCATCAATCGTGAATCTCTTTAGGGAATTTTAGTCCCATACCTCGAGATGTACTAAATCTTTTGTTAAGTTTTCACTTAACTTTTCAAAATTTTGATTCCATTTTGAATCATTTTCTTTTCTCATGTATGCATAGTTAATGAGTCATCACTCTCTCATTATTTTATTCAAACTTTGTGCTAGCTATGGTTTGACTAAAATATTTACACATTTAATTTATCAAAATAGTGAGTTTGACCCAAGTCAACACCCTCATTATTTTTTACACTTCAATACTCAAGATAAGCACACTTTCTTGAATATTGATTCTATAAACCTTTTTCTTTTTTTCTATTACTCCTTTTATGCTATATATTGATTCTTTATTTAACCCATCTCACAAACTAACCTTAGACATCAAGCATGTCTAGATCACTCACATTATATACATAAAGTTTAAAATGATTTAGAATGTGGAATTCCAAATCATATAACTTGTATATATACATTTTAATAAGATGACCAAATTAATCAATCATTTATAATAATAAATTGACTAATTTTGGAGCATCACCCATTTCTCATAAATGATAATAAGCCAATTTAAAATAGAAATATCTTCATTTCTATTAAGTCATTTACATTATCCTAAAAAATAATACTAGATTTATAGTTCCCAAAATTCATCACGATTCCTTAAACCACATGATAATTTCACAATAAGTCAAAGTAAACAACACCTCAATGTTATTTTATTTTCACTCATTTACTTGTAAAAAAGCAAGACACATCCATTTGAAAGTAACCTTCGCTTGGTTTGCTTTCTTTTCACATTTCACAATATGATATAAGTAAACACAAATACAATGTGAAAATTTCTCAATAAAATAATCATTAATGTTTACTTTTAGTTGTCTAAATAATCTCAAAATTACTTAAACAACTTTTGTGCATTCTCTAAGAGTCTCTTTGAGATTCTTTTGAAAACACCATTTTTACATCCATTGATTTTCTCATTAAAATCAAATTTGAAGATGTCAATTTTAAACACTTAATCAAAGAAAATTAACCCTCGTTGATTTAATTAACACTTCCTCTTGCTTTAGTTTAAAATTATTTCCTTATTGAGATTAATTTAAACATATCACTATCTTTAACCAAAATGAACAAAATTTTCATTAATTCATTCACTGTTTTTTGTTTTAAGATTCAAATTTGCTTCTCCAATTTTGTAATGTCTCCTTATTGAGACATTGAATATTTAAGAATTATTATCACTAAATATTTCTCAAATTTTTTTTACTATACTTTAGACTCCAAGGCTATAGGTCAATATGCCATCCCATAATTTTAGATCCACTTTGATCCATTCCTGCAATAGCAAGACACACTTATCATAAGATGTAACCCCCTTAGGTTCATAATTTCTTATCTCATAATTGAGATGCTCAACACATAAATGAGAAAATTTAAATTCTCAAATAATTCTCTTTATTTACCAATTAAATAGTAACTCATCACATTCCAACAATTGTAGGATAAAACCTATTTCTATCACCTTAATTATAATATTATATAGCACACCATAATAGTTTACATGTATGTCCCCATATAAATATACTTTTAATTTAACAAATATTAGCATGATTATATCTCAACACATGTGGTTTATCATACTATTATGCTTTTCCATTCATATAGATATAAATCACATATATACATATAATGATTTACATATATACATGTTTTAATTTATAATGATTCAACTTAAATCAATAAAACATGTCAACTTAAATCACTAATTTACATACTAATAAAATCCTATTACCACAATATATGACAAATTACGATATAGGAAATTCACAATTTCAAGATTATGATGACATATCAAATACTTTTCTTATAAAAGAATTAGCATGTCATGACATAGATTACATATATTTCAAATCACAAAATTACATGCATATATATACCAAAATATGTGAATATATATCACCACACTATTATTTAAAATGGTGTATTGTAGAGTTTAAACCACCATGCTTACCCATAAGTGGTTTGAACTTTGAGATCTAACTTTATACCATAAAATGAATGTTCTCCATCTCCTTTCTTGTGATGTGTCAAGAGTATCATATTGATCCTCCTCCAATAGAAACTTTTATTGTATCACGTTCCAAGAAAAATAACTTTTAGATTGTTAGAGAATATTAACAATGAAGATGATTACAATAAAAATGAACACAAAATATATATAATATTAATTAATAATATTACATAAGTAAAAGAAAAAGATGAGAAGAGAAGATATTATACAACTTATAACAATTATAATGCCCCAAATTTCCTAATAAGGTTTAGGACATTGATTAGGAGGTTGGGAGGGCCATAATTGATTTATTATGATATTTAATGATTATATGCATGTTTATGTGAGTTATATTATTATATGATGGTAAATGCATGCATATGGGTTCATTTTTTATTATAAGGGCATTTTGGTAATTTGTCCCGTTAAGGGCGTGATTGTGTATTTTCATGCATGTGGGTGAATTATAAATAATACCACATTATATGTGGATTGGATCGAACCATTCGGCATGAGACGATCATGGAATGCAAGTTTTCGGTCTAGTCATAACGGGATTAAGTTCGGGGCTCGAAGTGAGTCTCGGGGTAATTTGGTGATTAGAACGTTGCTGGGAATTAGAGGGTAAGGGAATATGAATTATTGGTATTTGAGAATATTGAGAATAACGAGAATTGGAGGGTGTTAGTTATAATTAACGAGATAGGCAGGAAAGGACAGTTTTACCCTTGGGGAGTCTTTAGAAGCCTTTATTGGACCTAGGGGAAAAATGGTCTTTTCACCCCTAAGATATATATCAGCCCTTTAAGTTTAGAAAGCTGTAGAAAATTTAAGAAAACAGAGCATCATTATCATCCTCATCTCTCTCTCCCGTACATGTTCTTCTCTCCTTCTTCCTTTCAATTTTTGAGAGCCAAATTGAGGTAGCAAGCTAGGAGATCAAATGTGGGAGCTTAGAAACTTAGTTCATCCATTGAAGAGGATTTAAATCAAGCTTGAGGTAAGAAATTCAGCCATGAAAGTCTTGTTATACCCTGTTTTTCTAATAAGTTTTTAGTTGAGGATTTTGATGTGTTAGTTGGGAATTAATGGAAGTTCTTGAGTTTGGTTGCTTGGGTTTTGATGAGGGTGTGTTGTAGATGAATTTTAGGGGTTGAATTAGATGTTTGGATGATGTTTGGGATTGGTTTTGAGGCTTGGTTTCAGGGGGAAATCACGAGGGAAACCATAAAAGTTTCTGGTCTGCTGATGGCGCCCCAGCGCCATTCCTGGTGCCCCAACGCTAGGCAGGGCTGGTTTTGGGCTTCTCTGACTTTGGGGCAGCGCCCCAGTGCCAGTAGGCAGCGCCCCAGCGCTAGTGAATTTTCCAGCAAGCCTATTTTAGGGCTCGGGGTGACTTTTAAGGCTTGGGGGTTGGTTCCTTTACCCCGTTTGGGTAGATTAAGAGTCCCGAGAGTGCGGGATGGATCACGGGAGTGAGGTTTTAGATCATAAACCTTTTTATGATTTATTTTATTGATGGGATTCCATATTTGGTTATGACTAGGTGACCGCTTAAGAATCAAAGGATTGATCGTTCTCAAGGGTCATTCTTTTACTAATTCTTGCTCGAACTCGAGGTAAGAAAACTGCACCCTGTGTATATGTGACATGCATGGTTATTCTTGATGCATGTTGGATGTTTAAATGTAATGCATATGATGCACGAGAAACATGTGATTAGGGCATGTCATGAATATTGAATATGAGATTGGTCAGAGCTTGAGCCTCTGTGTTTATGCATGATCCTAATTGTGCTAGTATTTATTGAGTAAGCATGCTGAATGCCCAATATTCAGATATTTGACATATGATTTATGTTTGGTAGCATTGCTTACTTGTGTGTGGCACTGACTTATTTGTCAGAATTGGCAATGGTGTCAGATCCGTCTGTGAAGCTGTGACTTATTAGTCAAGTTCACAACGGGTTGAACACTGGTCGTGTTTTACTGACCTGAGAGTTAAAAACGGCATAAGCGTCGAGGACGCAGGGCTGAATGAAGATTAGATCTAATCGATATCAGCGTTGAATGACTCATATGGGGTATTAATGCTGGACCGACCTGAAGGTCGATGAAAATTATAAGCGCTTGTCTAGTCTAAGACTAGTTACTCAGAGCCAGGGCCAAAGGCCTTATTTGACAGTTTGTCACATGGCTAGGGAACAATGTTCCATAGTTATGACTCTAGGGTCATGAGGAAGGTTATGTTGGTGACTAATCATCATGCACCTATCCTGTTTAAGCTAGTGAAAGGATCACTTATTTATAAAGGGAACAAAACCCACCTTAATGACTTGTACCACTGTCACTCTTTTATTTAGGGCTATCAGCCCGATTTGGTTACCGGAACCACTAGTGTTAAATCACTTATTTGATTGAGATTGACTTGATAGTCATCCACTCAGGAGGGCAAGATTTCTTATCCTAGATACCCATCATTACATGGATTTGTTTGCCTGCTTGACTAGGGCTATATCTGCTAGGCGTGTCCCTTATGATTTGATGCCATGTTATTACTATTCATGAGCATATTGAGTTTTCTTGCTGGGCTTCGGCTCACGGGTGCTATGTGGTGCAGTTAAAGGCAAAAGAAAGCTGGAACATCCTTGAGTTGGAGAGCTGAGGTGATGATGTGTACATATGCAGCTGCTCGACCACCACGGCCGAGGTTTAAAGAGGAACTAGGGTTAAACCCTGTTTTTCCGCTTAGACCGGCTGGTTGTAAATATTTTCTTGTAATAGACCTCTAAATTATATTTTTGGGATCCCAATGTATATAGTAAATGTTCTAATGAAACGTTATATCTTAACCAAAATTTTTAATCCCTAAACCGCTAATCATACTTAGTTACACAATTTTGGCCAAATGACTCAATTAGCGAGTTTAGCATTGTTTACAAGGCACCCCATAACGGTCCCTGGAGTTTAGGGCGTTACAACAATAATCATAAGAGTAGAAGGTTAATGAAGAAGATCTCAAGAGCAACACAAGGCTTAAAAAAGGTTCAAAACCTTTGTCCTAAAGCTATTTCCTCCCTCATAAGAACACTTTGGGAATACTCCCTAGAAATGATTCTAAGGATTTATCAAGCGTTCTCTCATACTCATCATAGTGTTCTAAAGATGAGCATGTCATCACAAGTGTTCTAAACTATGTAGTGTGTTTTTCACATTCACACATTACATCCAAGTGAGCAAGATGATTTCTATTTATAGAGTTATCATCCACCATTTGATTTTCTAATGCCATCAAACCCTTTTTGGGGGTCAGAAAACATGCACACAACAACTATAAAATATTATAGCTAATGATAATCAAATTCAAGACGTGTAACTCCTTTTACACATCAATTGGTGAATTTTTGTGAGAGTTACAAAACTTATGATCATCATTTCTTAAGAATTGTAACTTACTCTATATGTTACGAAACTTATTATGATCATCATTTCTCAAATTGTAAGTCCACAATATATGTTACAGTTGACAAAATAATATTTGTCACATAATTCATTTAATCAAAATATTATATTATATGTAAAATAATATAACAATAGTTTCTCTGCCTGAAATTATGTTAGAAACATGAGGAATGTTTGAAATTGAGGTCTGAATTGGCTGGAAATTTTAAGTTAATGATTTGGGGAAGAACATAAAAATTTGGGTAGATTTTCAGGCGCTGGGGCCTAGCACGACCACAATAGGTTGTAGCACGACCACGTTAATGTCCCTAAAAGAGGGGGTTTGGATTCAATTTGGGGGGCTTGAGTTGAGGGGCACGACCATGCCCAGTGTAGGCGCGACAATGCCAGGGGCCCCAAAATGCTTGTTTTCTATTTTTTAGGGATAGGCCCGGGGCTCGAGAATCTGATTTGGGAGCTTGCTTAGGGGCTCGGGGGACATTTTTATCGCCCCGTTAACTGGAAACTATGGTTTTAAGAGTTAGAGTTTAGTTTGGAACTCGGGTTCTGGGGTTATATCATGATGAACATATATTCATGTTGTGATTAGGGTATTCGCCAGGCTTAGGTCAGGATTAGCGCTCGGGGTCATTTCATTATTTGCACGAGGATCGAGGTAATAAAAATGCATCAGATGTGTGAGATACATGATTAGGGCTCAGCCCAACGGTCAAGTGTATTATGATTAGGGCTCGACCCAATTGTTAAATGTAATATGATTGAGGCTTGGCCTAACTTTTAAGTATATTATGATTAGGGCTTGACCCGACCGTTAAAGGTAATATGATTAAGGCTTGGCCCAATCGTTAAATGTATTATGATTAGGGCTTGGCCCAACTATTAAATGTAATATGATTGGGGCTTGGTCGAACTGTTAAATGTAATATGATTAGGGTTTGGCCCAACTGTTAAATGTAATACAATTGGGGCTTGGCCTAATTATTAAATGTAATATGATTAGGGCTTGGCCTAATTATTAAATGTAATATGATTAGGGCTTGACCCAACTGTTAAATGTAATATGACTAGGGCTTGGCCCAACTGTTAAATGTAAGCATGATTAAGGCTCGGGCCAAATTAATGAACATGATTATAATTATGCATGTGTCTACCTATGTAAGTACATTGTAATGCGTTGTATCTGTGGATGACAGATGTATTATATGTATGTTTGTTTCCGACTGGGAGGCTCGGCTTATAAGTCGAGAGTATAATGAATGTGTTATATGTATGTTAGTTCTTGACTGGGAGGCTCGGCTTATAAGTCGAGAGTATAATGAATGTATTATGTGTATGTCTGTTCCCGACTGGGAGGCTCAGCTTATAAGTTGGAAGTCTATCTATTGCACCTAACCAAAAGCTCGACCTGTTAGTCGAGGGTACATTTGATTAAAAAGGGGCTCGGCTTATAAGCTAAGGGACAAAAAGGGCTTGAATTACAAGTCGAGGAATTACAAAGCCCAGCTTATGAGTCGAGGATTTGCAAGCCCAACTTATAAGTCGAGGATTCACAAGGTCAGCTTATAAGTTGAGAATTTACCAAGTTGACTTATAAGTCGAGGGACTACAAGGCCCGTCTTATAAGTCAATTTTTTACAAGGATCGACTTATAAGTTGAGGGTTCACAAGGCTCGACTTATGGGTCGAGGGTTTGCAAGGCTCGACTAATTAATCGTGGTCTACATTATGCACACTGAGCGCAGGACGCTATGGCTAGGCGACCCTGGGAGTTCACCACGCACTTGACAGGCTCGGATGCCATATGAATGAATGGGAGTGCGACAAGCACTTATGTGATCCTATGGTCACTTTTGGGTACGGTGTGTATGCTTGGTTTCCGTTATTATTGTTAAGCGTGCTAATATATTTTGTTGACTATCTAAGTCTATTAATATGTTTTCTTTCTGAGTCTTCTGGCTCATGGGTGCTTTGTGGTGCAGATAAGGGTAAGGAGAAACTTGGCCATCCATGAGTTGGAGAATGTTAGGGGCAATGTGTACATATGCTATCTACTCGACTGCCACAATCGAGGTATTGCAGGGGAACTAGGGTTGGACCTTGTTTTGCTGCTTTGGTTAGCTTATTTTGTAATCCCTGAGTTGTGATTAAATTTGTAAACTTGTATTTTGGGATCCCATGTAAAGACTAAAGTTATTTTTAATGGAAATGTTTATTTGTTGACCAAGATTTTAATACATGAACTCTTAGTGGCTTAGTCACATGTTTTATTCCAAATGACTCGTTCAATGAGTCCACCACTAATTTTAAACACACATAGTAACAAACCCTAATTTGCAAGGCGTTACAACTTTGTATCAAAGCTGCCAATGTTTAAGGGTTCTTGATGATGGAAATGGCATGTACACTCACCGCTAAGGACAAGCTCGACTCAGGGTTCGATAACTATTAGTATAGTTATGTGTGGAATTGTTTAAATGAAATATATATGCCTTACTTTCTTGTTACAATAGAAAGCATGAGCTATTCTTGTAACGCCCTACTACCTTAGAGCCATTACTAAGTGAGTTTAGAATGTGCAATCACTCGCTAATCGAGGTTTTTAAAGCAAAAGTGTAATTAAGCCATAATCAGAGTAAAAACTTTGGAAATAACTCTATACCATTGAAAGTCATAAAAGTTTAACACTTGGGATCCCAAAATACTGTTTAGAAATACTTACCACATATATATACAACCAAGTCGGCTAAACGACAAAATCTAGGTTTTATTACAATCATCACCCAATATCCACTAGCTGTGGCAGCCAGGCTGGCCAAACATGTACGCGCCGCTTCATGCTTGCTACACTCATTGTTGGTTGGCTTTCTCCTTTCCCTTACCTGCACCACAGAGCACTCGTGAGCCGAAGCCCAGCAAGAAAACCCACAAACAGATAACATATGCAAAAACCAACACATAGCATATAAACAGGCCATCAATAGGCTAAACACATATGCCCAAGCCGTTCCAGGTGCTTTACGAGGCCCTGGGTTTGCGGTCCACACCGTGAGGATATCCCAGGTATCCTTTAGGGTCCCGCCCAGGCAACTCGCACTCCATGTGTTCAATACTTCTCCCGGCCCCTTTCCGTACTTGGCCTTGCACTCAACGTGCCCAACGCCGTTCCCGGCCCTTTGCCGTTCCCGACCTACACCGTTCCCGGCTCTTGCCGATTATTCACATAATTGTTCTCATAGCATAATAAACATATACTGAACACTGAAAAATTCAATCTAAGGGCTACGCCCTGAAATTCAAACATATTGGGCTCAGCCCTGCATACAAGCTCTATGGGAACAAGGGTTTTCTTACCTACGTCCCAAGCTCTCCGAGCACCGAAATCCCGAGCACAGTCCTCTAACTTGAGCCTCGCTGAATCCCTAGTCACAACACCTTAACAATATCCATCCATCATGTTCTAATCCATTAAATAACTTTGAGCCATAACTCTAACCTCCGGGACCTTGAATTCTATCAATCCGGGTGATAAAATCCATCCCGAGCCTTAACCTCTGAGTTCCCAAGCCTAAACACACTTAAAAACTCAAACTGACACTAAGAGCCGCGACCTTACCAACAAGCGCCACGACTAGTCTCGAAACAGAGGCTAGCACTTCCCTACAACACACACGAGCCGCGGCGCGCATCACCAAGCACCGCGGCGTGCCTCAAGCTTCTCGGCCTCCCATGGCCGCGCGCGCACACGGGCTGCGGCATGCCCCTCCTAGGGCCGTGACCCTCGCCTCCAAACCCAGAATTCTTCATCCTTTTCCTGCATTTTCTTCAAACCAACTCATCCAATAATCAAGATAACAATTCCAGATAATCATCACAAAGATTCTAGCCCAGACTCAACATCAAAACCCATCAAAACCTGCTCCAAAAACTCAACTAAAACTCCTAGAAAACATATCAAATTCTACTCACATGCATATCCCAAGAACATAGCTGAAATTCAAGCATAATTCCCATAGTTAGAGCTTACCCTTGCTGAGTTATGCCTCTGAATTGATTTCCCCAAATGCCCAGCTTTTGCTCCTTAACTCTAACAGCCCAAAATCCTCAATTCTTGACTAGTTCCACCAAAGCTTCATGACTGGTTTTTCACTAACTTGCCTCCTTGAGTTGCCTTAGAGAAGAAAAGGTGAGAGAGGGTATAGAGTTAACTTCAGCTGAGAATGAGAGAATAGTGTCAGTTTCTACAAGTCTCTAAATGATTCTTTCTTTTTGTTTTATTTAACTTAATCTATGTGGTTACCTCAAGGCTCGGGGTACCAAAACGTCCCCGAGGGAAAAATGGTAAATCCCCAATATTCCCTCCTAGACATTCTAACCTCAAATATATCTCCAGATATTTATTTCCATAACCCAATAACCACATAATACATCTAATACCCAAAGTACCCCTCGACTCGCCCCGAGTCGGATTCTCAACTCCGTGGTGACTTTCAGGCTAACCGCTCCCCAAGAGTGTCTCGGATCATGCTACACAGAAATATACCACATGCATATCATATTTATCACATTTACACCCTCAACGGCTAAAATCACAAACACACCCCAAATAACCAAATATGGCCCACATGCATATTTAATTCATCTAAACATGCATCTCTATCACATATTCACATAAATTTACATATTAACATATTAAAGCAATTATTGCCCTCCAGGCACGCTAACCAAGGCCCTAAGCCCTATTAGCAAATTCGGGTCATTACAACTATCCCCTCCTTACAGGGATTTCGTCCTCGAAATTACCTGAACAACTCGGGATACCGCTCCGTCATCTCTGATTCAAGCTCCCACGTCGCCTTCTCAACCTTGCTATTCCTCCACAACACTTTCACCAAGGCGATGGTCTTGCTCCGCAAGACTTTATCTTTCCGGTCAAGAATCTGAACCGACTTCTCCTCATAGGACAAATCCTGATCAAGCTCCAGATTCTCATAACTTAGAATGTGCGTCGAATCTGATACATATTTCCGGAGCATGGATACATGGAAAACATTATGAACCCCTGATAAAGCTGGAGGCATCGCTAGTCTGTAAGCTACCTCTCCAACCCGTTCCAGAACCTCGAAGGGGCCAACAAACCTAGGGCTCAACTTGCCTCGAACACCAAACCGTTTCACACCCCTCAAAGGTGAAACCCTATGAAACACATGATCACCAACATGAAATTCCACGCCCCTGCGTTTCAGGTCTGAATAGCTCTTCTGACGACTCTGGGAGGTGAGCATTCACGCTCTAATTTTCTCAATCACCTCATTGGTCCTCTGAACCATCTCTGGACCCAGATATCTCTTCTCACCTGTCTGATCCCAATGAACAGGTGATCTACACTTCCTTCCATAAAGCATCTCGTACAGAGCCACTCCGATGGTCGCCTGATAACTATTGTTATACAAGAACTCAATTAAAGGGAGATACTTACTCCACGATCCCCCAAAATCTAACACACAGGCTCGCAACATGTCCTCTAGTATCTGAATCATCCTCTCAGACTGTCCATCTGTCTGAGGATGATAAGCGGTATTAAACCGTAACTGCGTGCCCATAGCCTTCTGCAAACTCTCCCAAAACTTGGAGGTGAAGGTGGGGTCTCTGTCGGATACTATCGACCTCAGAGCCCCATGAAGTCGAACAATCTCCTTTACATACAACTCAGCATACTGCTCCATAGTATAAGTTGTCCTAACAGGAAAAAAGTGGGCGGATTTGGTATATCTATCCACAATCACCCACACCGAGTCATGCTGTCCCACGGTCCTCGGCAAATCAACCATAAAGTCCATGGTGATATCCTCCCACTTCCATTCTAGGATCCCCAGAGGCTACAGCAACCCTGCTGGCCTCTGATGCTCAGCCTTGACCTGCTGACACCTTAAGCACCTGGCCACATAATCCACCACATCCTTCTTCATGCCTGACCGCCAATACAAAGCTCTCAAATCCTGGTACATCTTCGTCGTACCCGGGTGCAGAGAATAGGGAGTGGTATGAGATTCATCTAAGATCTCTCGCCGGATGTCAGAATCCATCAAAACGCAGATCCGACCCTTGTACTTTAGTAATCCCATCTTTGATATAGAAAAGTCCTTAGTCGCTCCGACTAAGACATTCTCTCTGTGACCTTTCAATTGAGAATCTTTCCCCTACACCTCCTTGATCCTCTCAAGGAGTGTAGACTGAAGAGTGATTGTAACGCCCTACTACCTTAGAGCCGTTACCAATTGAGTTTTAAGACAAAACAGTGTGCAATGAACTCGCTAACCGAGGTTTTTAAAACAAAAGTGTGACTAATAAAAAGTTAAGGCTGTAATCTTTGAAAATGCGTCGTTTCATTAAAACTTCTAGTATTAAACATTTGGGATCCCAAAATAAGGTTTGAAAACTATTTACATCTTGAAATAAGCTTACAGTTGATTAGTTATAAAAAAATCATAGATTATTACAGCCATTTCTCGTAAAAAACCCCAACCAAAGCAGTCGGGTAGGCCAAACATGTACGCGTCGCTTCACGCTCTCCGTACTCATGGTTGGTTGACTCAATCTATGCCCTTACCTGCAACACAGAGCACCCGTGAGCTGAAGCCCAGCAAGAAAACTCATGCAGTACATAACATATGCAAATTATACAATTAATCATATCAGATAGTCCACAGATAAACAAGTCAACCATTAGACTAAGCAAACACGGCCATGCCACCCCAGAACCCTTACCACAGCCTGCGGTCTCGGTCCTCACCATAAGGATCTCACATGTATCCTCTGGGTCCTACCCTGACTATAAGCATCCCATGTGCTAAGTGTTACTTCCGGCCCCGCTGCCGTTCTCAGCCTTGCCGCCCTCGACCATAGCCGTTCATTTCACTATAATCACACATATAGTATATCTCTAAATAACATTCAAACAAATATCAATTCATTTAAATCTGCACCCTAACATGTAATGCAATATAGGGTCGTGCCCTGCAATCATCTCATCATGCAACATGCAATATAGGGCCGTGCCCCGCAATCACACTATGGGCCCATGCCCCATCCTACGGGTGTTATAGTTTTCTTACCTTTCCATTCAATAGCTTAGATCACCTGACTCCTTGAGCACGATCCCACTCGAGCCTTAGCGCACACCTAGGCACAGACATAGGTCAAAGTCAGCATCGAACCCCAAGTCCGAATACCTAGCCTCGGGACCAATCCCGAGCCCCCGGGAAGTCCCAAATCCCCAAAACAAAGTGGCGGAATCGAGCCCCGAACCCTAGGTCAAAATCCCTCATCAAAACCCAAAAATCCACTTCTGTGAACAGTGCAGCGCTACAGCGCTCTAAAGAGGGCGCTGTAGTGCTACAAGCAGAACACACCCCCCAGAACAGGGGCTAGCGCTACAGCGCCCACTGACTAGCGCTATAGCGCTAGTTGCAATCCAGCATAACCCAAAAATCGCCTCTTGCGATTTCCTTCAACCAATTCAACCCCAAACTTGTCCAAACCTTTTCCAAACCCAAAATCAAGCTTATAAACACCTCACACTCATCCCAAGCATCCCAAGAACTCAAAACCCAAGCACATTCAACCCAAATCTCAAAATTCACCATGAACAACCCTAAACCCAGAAATTCAATCAACAACAAAGTTAAAGGCTTAGAATTCTTACCATTGATGCAAATTTCGACCTTGATTCAACCCTAGACCTCCTTAGCTTGTTCATCCTCAAAGCTTGCCCATAAATTCCCTAAAATTCCCATCAACTCAGCTCAAAACACAGCTCAAACCATCAAAACCCTTAAACTGAAATCTCTAAAAACTTACCTCAAAAGTTGATGTGTTCTTGCTAATCCTTGCCAAATCTTCTAGTATAACCTTAAGATTCTTGATGCTCAGCCTATCCTAGCTCTCCACTGAGCTTTGCCCCAAGAAAAATGGAGAGAAATGGTGCAAGAATGCACAAACCGAACCTTGAGAAAAACCCCTCTGTTTTCTCTCTTTTCTTTCTTTCTTTTATTTTCTTTCTTTCCACAGCCAACACTCTTTCTCTATAAAACCCACTAAGTGTATAAAGCCTCATAAATCAATCTTCTAAAAGCCAATTGACCAAAATGCCCTTCCTATTAACTCTAAATCCTTTTGTCCAAGTAGGGCCATTTTAGTCATTCACCCAATTCCCGCTAATCCTCAAGTGTCTCTATTATTTTCTCGTTGCTTTCCAACACCTGATAAATCACCAAATAAGTATTGCCCATCATCAAAATTAATCTCAATATATTCTCTAAATTCCTGCTTATACCCCCAAGCTCGCCCCGAACCGGGTATAAATTCCCATCATGACTTTTCCGCTAGCCTGCTCACTGGGATCGCCTCGAGTCACAATTCACAGATACATCCACATCACAATGTGGTCTCAACAATCATCACATATCAATGCAGTTATGCCCAATCATGGCCAAAATTACAGTTATGCCCTTCTAACACGATCCGGGCCTACATGCATACTAATATACATAGTCATGCATCTCAGTTAAACAAATAGTCATATAACATGCTTTAAATCATAATCATGCATTTAACTCATCAAATCACACATAAATCCCATCATGCCCTCCTGGCACGCTAATCAAGGCCCTTAAGCCTTATTAGCGAATTTGGGTCGTTACAGTGATGTTGGCTAACTGACCAACCACCAACTCTATACCTGCTCTGGTCATCTCCTCAGCTAGCTTATCAGATATCTGCCTCGAACTAAACAACTGTCCTGGGCCCTTTCTACTCAATGCATGAGCCACCACATTAGCCTTCCCAAGATGGTATAGGATATCGCAATCGTAATCCTTAACCAATTCCAGCCACTGCCTCTGGCGCATATTCAGGTCCTTCTGCATAAAGAAATACTTTAGACTCTTATGGTCGGCGTATATCTCGCACTTCTCACCATAAAGATAATGCCTCCAAATCTTAAGTGCGAACACCACCACTACCAACTCCAGATCATGTGTGGGATACCTCTGCTCATATTCCTTCAATTGTCTCGATGCATAGGCTATCACCTTACCAGCTTGCATCAGCACGCACCCCAAACCCTGTTTGGATGCATCACAATAAACCAAAAACTTTTCATTGTCTGTCGGCAAACTTAGCACTGGCGTGGTAATCAATCGTTGCTTCAACTCCTTAAAACTATTCTCACATCTGTCCATCCAGACATACCTTGTCTTCTTATTTGTTAGTATTGTCAATGGCGTAGATATTCTGGAGAACCCTTCTACAAACCGCCGATAGTACCCCGCTAAGCCTAAGAAACTTCTCACTTCAGGAACATTGCTTGGTCTAGGCCAATCTCTGACCGCCTCAATCTTACTTGGGTCTACCAGAATCCCCTCCTTACTGACAATGTGGCCCAGAAATGTAACTTGTGGTAAGCAAAACTCACACTTACTGAACTTAGCGTATAACTTATGCTCCCTCAACTGTTGTAGAACCAACCGCAAATGCTGCTCGTGCTCTGTCTCTGATTGAGAATATACCAAGATGTCGTCGATGAACACAATCACAAACTTGTCCAGATAATCCTTGAAAACCCTATTCATCATGTCCATAAACACTCCTGGGGCATTGGTTAATCCAAAGGACATAACCAGGAATTCATAGTATCCATACCTCGTTCGGAAAGCGGTCTTTGGTATGTCCTCCTCTTTAATCCTTAACTGATGATAACCTGATCGGAGGTCTATCTTGGAAAACACTGTTCTTCCCTGTAGCTGATCAAATAAATCGTCGATCCTAGGCAGTGGATACTTGTTCTTAATGGTTAACTTGTTTAGCTCCCTGTAATCGATACACATTCTAAGGGATCCATCCTTATTCTTAACAAACAACACTGGAGCACCCCATGGTGAGAAACTCGGTCTGATGAACCCCAAATCAAGTAACTCCTACAACTGAATCTTCAACTCCTTTAATTCCGCTGGAGCCATTCTGTAAGGTGTCCTAAATACTGGCTCAGCTCCTGGTACCAACTCTATAACAAAGTTAATCTCTTGCTGTGGTGGCAACCTTGGCAAATCTGCCGAAAACAGATCTAGAAACTCACACACCAACCAAGTCTCACTCGGTCCAACCGACACCACCCTAGCGGTATCCACAACGCTCGCTAGAAATCCCATGCAACCTTCCTGCATCAGGTCCCTAGCCCTTAATGCTGAAATCATTGGTACTCGCGGTCCACTAACTGTCCCCACAAACACAAAGGGTACCTCCCTTTCCGGTTCAAAATTCACCATTCTGCGCTTGCAGTCAATCGTTGCCCCATACTTCGATAACCAATCCATCCCTAGAATCATATCAAAGTCATCCATCTCTAACTCAATCAAATCAACAGACAGTTCCCTACCATCTACCTCTACTGGTAATGCCCTAATCCATTTCCTAGAGACTACCAGTTCTCCCGTTGGCAACAAAGTCTGAAATCCCCTAGCATACACACCACTAGGTCTACAAAGCTAATCTATCACTCTAGCAGATACAAATGAATGGGTAGCCCCTGAATCAAACAATGCAGTATACAGAGAACCAACACTAGAGATCTGACCTGTCACTACCGAGGGGCTAGCCTCCGCCTCGGTCTGAGTCAAAGTAAATACCCTGGCAGGAGCAAGACTGTCACTCTACTTCTGCTCCTCTTTCTTGACTTGAGGGCAATCCCTCTTCAGATGACTGGCACTCCCACAAACAAAACAGGCCATGATCCTACACTCACCCTGGTGTCGTCGCCTACACCGCGGACACACTGGAAAGCTCCTCCAGTTATCACTTCCACCCTGACGAACTGTAGAAGCACCCCGTGCCCTCCTATCTGAACTGGGAGGAACAAATGAATCTGGGGCCTTCCTCTTCTATTCACTAGAGCCACCACCCTGACTGGATCCAACAAAAGGAGGCACTGTCCTCCTGGCATCGCGCCTAACAACGCTTTCCTTCCAGATCTGATCTTCGGCTCTCTCAGCTATAAGGGCCTTGTCCACTACCCGAGCATAAGTAGTAGTCTCTGGATCCAAAGTAATATTCACATCGCGAGCGATCATAACGTTCAACCCCCGCACAAACATATCCCTTCTTGCCACATCCGTTGGCACTACGTCTGGCGCAAACTTTGCCAATCTGTCAAACTTTAAAGCATACTCTGTCACTGTCGATCGATTCTGGATTAGGTTGATGAACTCGTCAACCTTTGCAGCTCGAACTGCCACACTATAGTACTTCTCATTAAATAAGTTTCTGGACTCTTCCCAAGTCATAACCGTTACATCCCTTCTCTGAACTACCACGTCCCACCAGATGCGGACATCCTCTCTAAACATGTAGCTAGCACAAGCTACCCTTTCATTTCCATGAACCTTAAAAAAATCCAGAATTGAGGAGATCATATTCATCCACTGCTCTGCCCGCAGTGGGTCTGGTCCACCCTCAAAAGTGGGGGGATGCTACTTCCTGAACCTCTCATACAGAGGTTCCCACTTGTTCTCCACAGTATACTGAACTGGCACTGATGCCACTACCTGCTGAACTGGTAGCCTAGTAACCTGAGGTAAGGCCTCCTGCCTCAACTGTCGAAGCTCCTCCTCTGTTCACTGCAGTCTTGCTTCCATCTTGGCAAACATCTCTTGCCAATTCTATGGGGCAGGTGGAGGGTCCTGACCCTGGTTGTCATCCTCGGCCCTACTGCCGTAGAGTCTAGCTGATTGCCGAGGCATCTCAACAAATATGCCTGCAACCAATGACGCCGCTCATCAGGCATGATCACAACATCCAAAACCACCTCCCAAACACATTAGCCATCCACAAGCAGTAACAAATATAGCATACAAATAGCATATGACACACAACGGGCCATGCCCTGGCATCATGCATATGTTAACTCATTCATCATGCTCTATATAAGATAAGCAGGCAAACAGGACATTCAAGCACGTATTCAAGAATATTAGTCAATCATACCAACCAACCCTGAGTTGAGCTTGTCTCTAACAGCGAGCGTACATGTTCGGCCAATCTCCAGAACCAATAACCTTGGCTCGCTCTGATATCAAGTGGTAACGCCCTACTACCTTAGAGTCGTTACTAAGTGAGTTTAAAACGTGCAATCACTCGCTAATCAAGGTTTTTAAAGCAAAAGTGTAATTAAGCCATAATCAGAGAAAAAACTTTGGAAATAACTCTATACCATTGAAAGTCATAAAAGTTTAACACTTGGGATCCCAAAATACTGTTTAGAAATACTTACAATATATATATACAACCAAGTCGGCTAAACGACAAAATCTAGGTTTTATTACAATCATCTCCCAATATCCACTAGTTGTGGCAGCCAGGCTAGCCAAACATGTACACGCCGCCTCATGCTTGCTACACTCATGGTTGGTTGGCTTTCTCCTTGCCCTTACCTGCACCACAGAGCACCCGTGAGCCAAAGCCCAGCAAGAAAACCCACAAACAGATAACATATGCAAAAACCAACACATAGCATATAAACAGGCCATCAATAGGCTAAACACATACACCCAAGCCGTTCTAGGTGCTTTACCAGGCCCTGGGTTCGCGATCCACACCGTGAGGATATCCCAGGTATCCTTTAGGGTCCCGCCCTGGCAGCTTGCACTCCACGTGCTCAGTACTGCTCCCGACCCCTTCCCGTACTCAGCCTTGCACTCAACGTGCCCAACGCTGTTCCCGGCCCTTTGCCATTCTCAGCCTACACCGTTCCCGGCTCTTGCCAATTATTCACATAATTGTACTCATAGCATAATAAACATATACTGAACACTAACAAATTCAATCAAAGGGCTACACCCTGCAATTCAAACATATTGGGCTCAACCCTGCATACAAGCTCTATGGGAACAAGGGTTTTCTTACCTGCGTCCCAAGCTCTTCGAGCACCGAAATCCTGAGCATAGTCCTCTAACTTGAGCCTTGCCGAATCCCTAGTCACAACACATTAACAATATCCATCCATAAAGTTCTAATCCATTAAATAACTTTGAGCCATAACTCTAACCTCCAGGACCTTGAATTCTATCAATCCGGTTGATAAAATCCATCCCAAGCCTTAACCTCTGTGTTCCCAAGCCTAAACACACTTAAAAACTCAAACTGACACTAAGAGCCGCGACCCTACCCATAAGCGCCGCGACTAGCCTCGAAACAAAGGCTAGCACTTCCCTGCAACACACACGGGCCGCGACGCGCATCACCAAGCGTTGCGGCGCGCCTCAAGCATCTCGGCCTCCCATGGCCGCGCGCGCACATGAGCTGCGGCATGCCCCTCCTAGGGCCGCGACCCTCGCTTCCAAACCCAGAATGCTTCATTCTTTTCCTGCATTTTCTTTAAACCAACTCATCCAATAATCAAGATAACAATTCCATATAATCATCACAAAGATTCTAGCCTAGACTCAACATCAAAACCTATCAAAACCTACTCCAAAAACTCAACTAAAACACCTAAAAACATATCAAATTCTACTCACATGTATATCCCAAGAACATAGCTGAAATTCAAGCATAATTCCCATAGTTAGAGCTTACCCTTGCTGAGTTATGCCTCTGAATTGATTTCCCCAAATGCCCAGCTTTAGCTCCTTAACTCTAACAGCCCAAAATCCTCAATTCTTGACTAGTTCCACCAAAGCTTCTTGACTGGTTTTTCACTAACTTGCCTCCTTGAGTTTCCTTAGAGAAGAAAAGGTGAGAGAGGGTATAGAGTTAACTTCAGCTGAGAATGAGAGAAGAGTGTCAGTTTCTACAAGTCTCTAAATGATTCTTTCTTTTTGTTTTATTTAACTTAATCTATGTGGTTACTTCAAGGCTCGAGGTATCAAAACGTCCCCGAGGGAAAAATGGTAAATCCCCAATATTCCCTCCTAGACATTCTAACCTCAAATATATCTCCAGATATTTATTTCCATAACCCGATAACCCCATAATACATCTAATACCCAAAGTACCCCTCGACTCGCCCCGAGTCGGATTCTCAACCCTGTTGTGACTTTCAGGCTAACCGCTCCCCAAGACTGTCTCGGATCGTGCTACACAGAAATATATCACATGCATATCATATTTATCACATTTACACCCTCAACGGCTAAAATCACAAACACACCCCTAATAACCAAACGGGGCCCACATGAATATTTAATTCATCTAAACATGCATCTCTATCACATATTCACATAAATTCATATATTAACATATTAAAGCATTTATTGCCCTCCAAGCACGCTAACCAAGGCCCTAAGCCCTATTAGCAAATTCGAGTTGTTACAATTCTGATAGGGCCTGGCCCTTGACAGCTGTATGCATGTTAAAGGTGCTTATTAGCACAAAATTCGCTTATAAATGTTGTAGGATTTCTTATAAGCATAATTATTGTCTTAAATATTAGAAACACTTATTAGCACTGCTATATGTGCATGTATGCCAGTAGATGCTTATTAGAATTGTTAAATTTAGAAGGAATGTTTATTAGCATCGCTATCTGCCTATGTGTGCCAGAAAATGCTTATTTGCATTGTTATTGCTCTTGAATCTTATAAATGCTTAATAGCATTATGCTATGTATATATCAATGTCAGGAACGTGCTTATTAGTGTTGTTAATGCTTGTGAATGTTAAGAACGTGCTTATTAGCATTTTGTTTGAACATGAATATGAATCGTCATGCTTATTAGCATGATTGTATATGTATGAGAGAATAGAGATGCTTGTTGACATTGACATTACTTGTGAATGCAAAAGGGAGTGCTTATTAGCATTGTTATATGGACATGTAGGTCAGGGCACACTCATTAGCGTTGTTATAGATACATGCATGTTAGAAAATTCTTATTAGCATTGTTAAATGTTAAGGAAGGGCCTATTAGTATCGTTATTTGTCTGTAAATGTCAGAAAATTATTATTAGCATCGTTAATGGTCTATGAGTGCTAGAAAATGCTTATTAGCACCGTTACTTGTTTATAAATGTTAGGAAGTGCTTATTAGCACCATGTTTGGATATGAATATGAATTGACATGCTTATTAGCATGATTATTAAGTGTGGACATTTGTTTGTTCGGTCATGGGTCATGGGTCATGGGGCGGTTACTACCTAACTGACCAAATTGATTACTGCAACAAGGTACACGTTTGGAAGTATGCTCCAGGGCAGTCAGATCTGCAAGTCGGCCTTGGAATATAGGCCGAAAATGATAATTAGGGTCAGAATCCTCCGCCAGCTCCCTCCGATTATGAGGGTAGCACAGACCCATGCTAGGTAGAGTAGTGGATGAGTATGATTACATCCACCCTAGACTTTATGAGGATGGTGGGCAACAAGAGAGTGGCCTCCACGTTTATGTCTTGGGAGAATGCCTGAATTTGGTGGGAGATAGTATCCCTGACTAGGAACATTAATACCTTGGAGTTTAGAACTCAGTTAAATGAAAAGTATTATAATGAGGCAGTTAGAGCTGCAAAAGCTAACGAATTTAGTAAATGGTTGCAAGGCAATATGGTAGTGACAACGTATGTACTGAGGTGTGATATATTAGCCAAGTTCGCTGCAGACTTGGTGCCCACCAATGGGATAAGGAAGGAAAGATTCCTTCAAGGGCTACAACCTATGATAGCTTAGGATGTCAAAATTATAATAGTACTTGGAGTGTCAATATACTCTCAGGTAGTAAAAAGAGCCCTAATTGCAGAGGGCACTGAGAACAAGATCTGGCGCGAATGTGCGGCCATATGGGATACCGGAAGAATGGGACCTCCCTTTACAGGATCTAGTAGGGGTGGAGGCCCTAGTGACCAGAAAAGGAAGAACCCGAATACTGTGTTGGCTTTCGGTCCTGATAATAGGCCACAAGGTGTACAGACTGGCCGCTAGAGCGCCAACGAGAACTAGAGGACATATCTAGAGTGCACCAGATGTAGAAGACGTCATCTGGGGAAGTTGGTAGTATCAAGGAGATGGGTTAGATCACTGACAGTGATAGTAGACGACAGAGAGTTGTCAGTTGACCTAGTAGAGTTTATTATGACCGACTTTGACATGATTTTTGGGTATGGATTGGTTTAGAGAAGTATGGGGCAGCCATATATTGAAAGAAAATGATGGTAACCTTTGAGCCTAAGGGTGAGGACCCCTTTTTATTTTTTGGCACTGTGACCCCGAGTACCTATGCTTTCAGCATTGAGGGCTAAGACCTATTGCGAGGAGGTTGCATAGGATTCCTGGCCAGTGGGACTAGAAGAGACTAGGTTAGTGTGTGAATTATTAGATGTGTTTCCAAAGGAATTACCAAGGTTGCCGCCACACGGAGAGACAGAATTTGTTATTGAACTAGCACCTAGAATAGAGCCAGTGTTTAGGGCACCTTATAGAATGGCCACAGTAGAGTTGAAAGAACCGAAGATACAATTACAGGAGTTGTTAGACTTGGCTTTTATTAGACTTAGTTTCTCACAATGGGGCACGCCAATTCTATTTGTGAAGAAGGAGGATGGTTCTCTAAGGATGTGCATTGACTACAGAGAACTGAGTAAGTTAACCATTAAGAACAAGTATCCTTTGCAAAGGATAAATGATTTGTTTGGTCAATTATAGGGAATAGAGATGATGGTGGGCCAGTTGGCCAACATTACGCTATAGTCTACACTGTTGGAGAGAATAGAGGAAGGTCACATCTGTGTTCCGATGGATACTGTTATCAGACAGAAGATTATGGATGAGTCTCACACTATCCCATGCACTCTTTATCCTAGAACCAAGAAAATGTATCAAGATCTAAAGACCTTATATTGGTGGCTGAGAATGAAGAGCGACATAACTGAGTATGCGGCTAAGTGTCTGATGTGTCAGCAGATCAAGGCTGAACATCAGAGACAAGCAGGGCTATTACAGCCCTTAAATATCCCAAAGTGAAAATGGGAAGACATAACCATGGATTTTGTGGTGGGATTGCCTAGGACGGTTGGTCAACGCGATTCGATGTGGGATATCATACACTGATACACCAAATTAGCTCACTTTTTACCAGTGAGGATGACTTATACAACTGACCAGTATGTAGATCTCTATGTAAGAGAGATAGTACGCCTTCATGGAGCTTCGAGGTCGATCATGTCAAATCGGGACCCCACATTTACTTCCAAGTTTTTGGGAAGTGTGCAGAAGGCGATGGGCATGCAGCTAAGGTTTGGTACAACTTATCATTCTCGGACAGATGGAAAATCTGAGATGACGATACAAATATTAGAAGACATGCTGCGAGCATGTGTGCTGGACCTTGAAGGGTCTTGGAGTAAGTATTTTCCTTTGATAGAGTTTTACTAGAGCAACAACTACCAGATGACCATAGGAATGGCTCCTTACGAAATGCAGATCACCCATTCATTGGGATGAGATGGGTGAACGTAGATACTTGGGTCTTAAGGAAATTTAGAGGAAAAATGAGGCTAACGAGAAGATCAAAGCTCTGATGCTCGCTTCTTAAATTAGGCAGAAAAGTTATGCTGATCTGAAATGCAGGAACGTGGAGCTCTAAGTGGGAGACTATGTCTTCCTTAGATACTCACCATGGTGAAGGGTGAAGAGATTTGAGATGAAGGGGCGAGCGAAGCCCTCGAATTGTGAGAACATACGAGATCCTGGAGGGGATCGGTTAGGAGGCCTATAGATTGGCCTTATCTCTGGCCGTACACAATGTACTTTATGTTTTGACACCTCAAAAGTATGTATTAGAAGTGACTCATGTATTGAGTTACGAGGGTTTGGAGCTTCAGGCAGATCCCTCCAATGAGGAACAACCACTCCAGACACTAGACAGGAAGGACAAGGTCTTGAGAAATGAAATCATACCTTTAGTTAAGGTATTATGGATGATCAACAAGGTCGAGGAGAAAACCTGGGAGTGAGAATCCAACATGCAGGATTAGTATCCTGAGCTTTTCTGGTAAAATTTCGAGGATGAAATTCCTGCAAGGAGGGGATAATTGTAACACCCCAAATACCCTAATATGACTTAGTGCTTCGATTAGGGGGTCGGGAGGCAATAATTGAATTAATTAGATGCTTATGTGTTGTGAGTATGTTATTATGTGAATTATGTGAATTTTATTATGATATGATTATGCTTGCATGTTTAGGTGTATTAAATATGCATGTGAGCCCGTTCTTATGATAAGGGCATTTTTGTAATTTTGACCCATTAAGGGTACAATTGTAAATATGTGTGATATACGATTGCGACCACATTATTACATGGATATATTTGAATTACCCAGCACGAGGCGATCCTAGGAGCTAGTTAGCGGAAAAGTCACAACAGCGTAAGATACTCGACTCGAAGTGAGCTTAGGGGTATTTTGGTAATTTGGTAAATTTCCGAGAATTATAGAGTAGCGGGAATTAATTGATGAACATTGGATTGTTAGATTATTTGCGATTATATGAGGTAGTTTGAGATTAGCAGGAATTATGCCAAATGACAATTTTTCCCTTGGAGGTAACCTTTGAGGTTAAGTGGGGCAAGGGGCATTATGGTCTTTTGACAACATGGGTCAATTGACTAAGCCAGCAACTGAGTACCTAGCTCACTCACATTCAAGACACCTTCTTTGAGCTGAGAGCATTCTTTCTTTGAAGCACACAAAGCACTCCAAGTTAGGCCAAGCTTTGGATTTTTGGTGAAAGTTGGAGCCATTTCTTGAGGAATTGCAGCTGGGGATCGGGTAGACATTGCTAGGGTCATCATTCACCACAAGAATTCAAAATTAAAGGTGAGGTTTCCTCTGTTTTGGTATTCAAGTTGTGTTCTTGGCTTTTATGGGTTTTGATTCCAAATTGTATGTTTCTAAGTGTTTCGGAGGGTGTGATTTGTAGGTTTTGTTTCCTAGGCATAGAGTATAGTTTCTCTACTTGAAATTATGTTAGAAACATCTAGAATGGTTGAAATTGAGGTCTGGATTGGCTGGAAATCATAAGTTTACAACTTGGGGAAGAACATCAAATTCTGGACAGATTTTCAAGTTTTGGGGACCTAGCGCAACCACACTAGGTTGTAGCGCGACCGCGCTAGTGTCCTTGAAAGAGGGGATTTGGATTCAATTTTGGGGGCTAAAGTTGAGGGGTGCGATCGCGCCAATGGTCCAGAAGCCCTAGATTTTTTATGGGCGCGACCGCGCTAGGGGCCCCAAAATGCCTGTTTTATGATTTTTAGGGATAAGATCGAGGAGCTCGGGAATCTGATTTGGGAGCTTGCTTGGGGGCTCAGGGGACAATTTTAGTGTCCCATTAACTAGAAACCATGGTTTTAAGTATTAGAGTTCAGTTTGGAACTTAGGTTCTGGGGTTAACTGCTGATGAACATATATTCGTGTTGTGACTAGGGTATCCGCTAGGCTCGGGTTAGGATTAGCGCTCGGGGTCATTTATTATTTGCATGAGGATCGAGGTAAGAAAACAGTACCCGATGTGTGAGATACGTGATTAAGGCATGACCTCGTTGTTAAGTGTATTATGATTAGGGCTCGACCTAATTCTTTAATGTAATATGACTAGGGCTTGGCCCAACTAGTAAGTGTATTATGATTAGGGCTTGGCCCAACCGTTAAATGTAATATGACTAGGGCTTGGCCTAATTTTTAAGTGTATTATGATTAGGGCTTTGCCCCGTTGTTGAATGTATTATGATAAGGGCTTGGCCTAACTGTTAAATTGAATATGATTGGGGCTAGGTTGGTATAATTGGAGCTAGGCTTAGCCCAATCGTTAAATGTAATATGATTAGGGTTTGGCCCAACTGTTAAATGTAGTACGATTGGGGCTTGGCCTAACTATTAAATGTAATATGATTAGGGCTTGACCCAACTGTTAATTGTAATGTGATTGGGGCTTGGCCCAACTGTTAAATGTAAACATGATTAGGGCTCGGGCCCAACTAATGAACATGATTATAATTATGAATGTGCATACCTGTGTAAGTAAATTGTAATGCGTTGTATCTGTGGATGATGAATGTATTATATGTATGTTTGTTCACGACTGGGAGGCTCAACTTATAAGTCGGGTGTATAATGTAAGTGTTATATGTATGTTAGTTCCTTACTGGATGGCTTGGCTTATAAGTCGGGAGTATAATGAATGTATTATGTGTATGTCTGTTTTCGACTGGGAGGCTCGACTTATAATTCAGAAGTCTGTCTATTGTACCTAACCAAAACCTCAGCCTGCTAGTCGAGGGAACATTTGATTAAAAAAGGACTCGGCTTATAAGCCGAGGGACAAAAAGGGCTTGACTTACAAGTTGAGGAATTACAAAGCCCGGTCTATGAGTCAAGGATTTACAAGCCCGACTTATAAGTCAAGGATTTACAAGGTCGACTTATAAGTCGAGGATTTACCAAGTCATCTTATAAGTCGAGGGTTCACAAGGCTCAACTTATGAGTCGAGGGTTTACAAGGCTCGGCTTATCAATCGTGATCTGCAGTAGATGCGGTGAGCGCATGCCATTATGGCTATGCCACCCTGGGAGTGCATCATGCAATTGACTAGCTCGGATGCCATATGAATGAATGGGAGTGCGACACACACTTTTTTGACCCTATGGTCACTTACTAGTACGTTGTGTATGCTTGGTTTAAGTTATTATTGTTAAGCATGCTATTATATTTTGTTGACTATCTGAGTCTATTAATATATTTTCTTGCTGAGTCTTCTAGCTCATGGGTGCTTTGTGGTGCAGGTAAGGGTAAGGAGAAACTTGGCCATCCATGAGCGAGAGTGTTAGGGGCGATGTGTACATATGCAATCTGCTCGACCGCCATGGCCGAGGTATCACAGGGGAACTAGGGTTGGACCTTGTTTTGCTGCTTTGGTCGACCTATTTTGTAATCCCTGAGTTGAAAACAAATTTTTAAACTTGTATTTTGGGATCCCATGTAAAGACTAACGTTTTTTTAATGGAAATGTTTATTCGTTGACCAAGATATTTAATACATGAACCCTTAGTGGCTTAGTCACATGTTTTAGTCCAAATGACTCATTTAGCGAGTCCAACACTAATTTTAAACACACATGGTAACAGACCCTAATTAGCACGATGCTACAGGTGGAAACAAGGTTCAAATTTCAAGACCGAAATGTAGATGCTACTGTATCACTAAATAAATTTCTGTATTTCGATCTCAAGGTCGTCCAATTGGTAAGAAGACATTGGCAACTCTAGATGAAGAACTAAAGAAAATAGGCAATTAGTATATTCTAAATAATTACAATGAGATCTTACCTTATCTTCAGTATTTCTTTTCATGATTATTATATTAACGATCAACGCTTAAGTGACTTCATTTTGTTCGTTGTAGAAAGCATATGGAAATTCTTCAATCTAGAGATGTTGAACACCCACAATAGATACGGAGAAAGGAATTTCCTACATGGTTTTACAATAAACTTTATTATCTCAGAAAAATGGGTTCTCTGAAAGCAACTGATGAGTTATATTCTTTAGCAAGTGGCTTCTCTAATCTTGTTGCTTCGTACTCTGGGTGTGTTGTAAATGGAGTTATATTTATGTGTTATGATAGAGACAAGAATCATAAGACTAAAAATAGTGGTGTCTCTGTCGTTGGGGTTGAAAATAATATTTATTACGACCATCGCATAATCCTGTCAACTGCGAGCTAGGTAATTACAAATGACTTTATAAATATTTAATTTTTAAATAATAGTCGCTGTGAAAAAATGTGGATGTCATAAAGGATTAACCACAAGACAGGATCTGGTAAAATTAAAGCATCATTTACCTCTTGAGTGGGAAGTGAGAGGACAAAATTATAAAGAGGTAGGAGATTACACAAATTGTTTCAATAGGGAGGTAGGGTTACTAGTGAGATAGTATACGAATCTTGAATGTAAAGATTGGTCAAGCGTACCGGAGGCCTATAAAAGAAGGATACTATAGTGGTTGGAGGTAAATAATTTTATATTTACGTTTCTTTTCTTTAATTACATATCATATTTAGTAATAAATATTTGTCACCTAGGAGGATCTTTTTGACATCGGATGACAAAGATATGCAGTAGAGCACTTCCCAGGCATCTTGCACGGAATAGAGAAATCATATGCAAAACGGTATGCAGATTGGAAGTGTTATCTGGGGGAACATCTTAAGAAATTTGGGTCCACAAATCAATACACTGGATGTTCAGTAGAGCAGTGGCAGAAGTACATTGAGTACTCCTCACGCCTAGAAGTGAAGGTATTCTCATTTGTTAATTTTTTTTAACTTAACCTTTTTAATTTAACATACTAATAACAAGCACCCTTTTTTGTAGAAATGCACTTTGATCAACTTGAAAAATAGGAAAAATATGAAAGAACCAAGTGACGGGGGTCCTCAGTCCACATCAAATTTGTGATAGAAAAAAGTATGTTAATTTAGTTTTGATTTTTTTTCTCATATTTACTTTTTCTTTTATTAATTTTGACAAAATTTATTTGTTTTTTGTTTACATATGTGATAGCGCAATCTCAAGACTAGGCAACCTGCACCGATCCCAAAAGCTTGGATGAGTACTCACCACAAATAAGGCATAGGGTGGGTGATGGAAACAACTAAGCAAACTTGGGTATATTAACTTTTTTTTTTAAACATATTTGAGTTTTTTTGCTTTTTTAATTTGCAATTCATAACTTTTTCTTTTGTGTATGGTTGGAAAAATTATGTGTCATTCGTCAGATACAACCATCACAGTCTACCATTGAGGATTCGTCAACCTAGTCGACTATAACCTCAGATGATGACTTGTCATTAGTGCAGACAATCTTCGAAAAGCGTCAGGGCCATCAGATGGGTAACGACCATCAACTTACCATGAGGGACGTTGCACATCCTCCGTCCTATACCATTCCCCTCCACCTCAGCCACCACACTAGTCTAGAGATGACGAGATGGCTGAGATGCAGGAGCGCATTAGACAGTTGGAGGAGCACATCCAGACTTATTGCATTGGCCCATGATCTCAAAATCTATCTCAATCACCTCAGGATCCCGATGTTGGACGACCAAGTTGTAGGTCGATATATCCTTTATGTGTTTTGTATTAAAAAAACTTATCTATTTATAGTACAACTCCTCTAGTTACTTTTTTATTTTTAGTACAACTTATCAAGTTAACTTTGCAAAATCATATATATTTAAGTGTTTAATGAATGTATTTTATTATAATTTAGTCACATTATTTCAATTATATTATATATTATTTTTTTTATATTGTTCTTTATACAAATAAAAATAAAAATATTTAATAAATAAAAATATAAATGATTTTGCAAAAAGATTTACTATTGTCCGTACAACCTATACCGACAATGTGTCGTCAGTATAGACCGAGACATAAACAAACTGGTGAGGGTTTCTGTAGACAACTTAGTATGGGTATATACCAACAACATGTTGTTGGTATACACTTTATTACCGACAACACATAAAACATCGTCAGTAGAAACTGGACTTCTACCAAAACACGTTGTCGGTAAAACTTCTACCGATGACATTTCAGGTTCTACCGACAACAATTGTCGTTGGTAGAAACCAACATCTTTGTAGTGATTAAATATATGGAAGATCACTTTATTAAAAATTAAATATATATATAACTAATTATAATTTTTATATATATGGGTGAGCATTTAATTGTTACGTCAAATATACCCATCGATGGTTAATTACATTAATTCTAGTCATTGGATCGTTATTGAATGGTTGTAATTAATTTAGTAAGTAACTAAAAATATTTAATGACTGAGTTGTAACCTGATACTATATTATTTATTTAAAACAATTATTTCTTTATAAAATACTAATCAAGATTAATTTTATTTTAAAAATAAATTTAATTATAATTTGTAATTAGTTACAAAATTAAGTATTCTCAAATCTATCTACATTGTTTTTTCATTTTTTTTTTTCATTTTGTTTTTTATTTAATTTAATTAAAAAAAACTTTGTTAGTTCTTTTGTTTTTAGATAATTTAAATTTTTTTTATTAATTTAATTTAGAATTTTTTTTACTTTATGCCATGTTACTCACTTCGTCATTAAAAAGAACGAAAGTTAGTGATATGGGGTGAATCGCTACTAATTTTAAAAATCAATGACTTAATTACTCATTTTAAAATTTAAGGACTAGTTTACTTACCAAAATATAATTCAAGGGGCAACCCTCCTAAAATCCTTAAATTTTTTAGCACTTAATTTAGTGATCAAAAGTATTTTAAAAAAGATTTAACTCTTTTTTTAAAAAAAATAAAATAAAAGAAAAATTAACTTGGCCACATGGTCAAGAATATAAGAAAAAAACATGGATTTATTTATTTATTTTGGAATTTCCACTCATTAAAGTAATTTTAAAAAATATATATTTTTTATGGTTTTTCTTATTTTGTTCCATTTTTATATTTTGATTTTTTTTACTTTTACATTAAAATAGAACTTTTTTTTTTCAAGAGTGAAAAAACTCCCAAATTTTCTCTCTCGGTGACACTCGCCGACGCCATGGCAAAGGGAGCAAGAAATGGGGGGAAAACTAAATCGAAGAGCAAGATCAGAAAAGTTGGACCTTCATCTACTGATAGGGTTATTAAAACTCGATCAATGGATGCCATTTTAGGGGTTCAAGAGCTGGAAGTACTAGAGGATAAGAAGGAGGAAGATGTGCGACGGGCTGCTGCTGCTTCGATACCAGAGCAACATCAGGAAGTTTGCACGCATGTTGAGGATTGGTTATCTGCTTCAAACCAAGCAATGCAGGATGTGGATGTGGGTAAGATTGGTACCTCTCCGATTTTACGATCTAATTCTTCTTAACCGAATAGAACTAGTTATAGTGGAAAGAACTTGGTTGGAAATGATTCTTCTCTGATCCAGAAGAAAAAAACAGGGATTAAAATAGAACTTGAGGATATAGCTAAGGAGGTAAACTATTGGCAACCTTCGATTGTATGCTATGTTCTAGGAGCTAATCCCCCAATTAGAGTTCTAGATGGATTTGTGAGACGTTTATGGAAAGATCATGTGGACAAGGTAGGAATCATTTCTCCAGGTATTTTCATTATTTGATTTCTTTCCCTAGAATTTCGTGATCGTGTTTTGGATGGTGGCTACTTGTTCTTTGGCAAGAAACCTCTGATTATGAAGCCATGGAATCTCGTAGATGACTTCTCTAAAGAGGATATTTCTTCAGTTCCGACTTGGATACAATTGGGAGGCTTAGACATCAAGTATTGGGGTGAAAGATCACTTTTTAAGATTGTGGGGCAGATTGGGAAGCTGATCCAAGTTGATAACATAACAAAACATAGAGATCGTCTCTCTTATCCCAGAATTCTTATTGAGGTTAGCATGACTCAGGATTTTCCTTCTCAAATATGCTTTATGAATGAATTTGATCAGGAAGTGGAACTTCAGGTGGAGTATGAATGGATACCCATTACTTGTAAGCATTGTTCTGGTTTAGGACATGAGTCTCATTTATGTAGGAAGAGTAAACTAGCTAAACAAGAATGGGTTCCTAAAAAGAGTGAATCAGTGTTGATTTCTGGTCAGCCAAATATTGATGCAGAAGGTTTTCAGATAGTGACAAAGGGGATTAAGATACATGAACCGGTGGCAACAACAACTATAGTGACAAATCAGTTCCATATGCTGGCAGAGGATCCTATCACAGAACTGACTCAAAGGACAAACACTAGAAGGGAGGGGGGAGATCCCTCTATGTTCAATGGATATAATACTTTGTTGGAATGTATGAGGGATTAACATCCAACATAAGCATTGAGAGATTAAGCAATTAATTCTTTCAAAGAGTGTTGGTTTGGTTAGTCTTCTCGAGACAAAAGTGAAAAATAAAAATATGGGTACTAGTTTATTTTCTGGTTGGTGTTTTACTAATAACAATCCTTGGATTGATAAAGGCAGAATAATAGTAGCTTGGAATATGAAAATGTACTCTCTTGATATTAGGGTCTGTACTACTCAATTGATACATTGTTTGGCTCAAGTAACAAATCAGGCAGGAAGTTTTTTTTATCACCTTTGTGTATGGTCTTAATGATGAACTGTCTAGGGAAAAGTTGTGGAAAGATATACAGGAGTTAACCTTTATCCATTGCTGATCCTTGAATGGTGGTAGGGGACTTTAATGAGATTCTTTATCATCATGAAAGAATAGGTAAAAAGGTCAACACCAAATCCTCTACCAGCTTTCAAGATTGTTTGTCATTCTGTCATTTGGAGGATTTAAAGTTCCAAGGGTGTTTTTATACTTGGAACAATAAACAGAAGGCAGAGGAGAGGGTTTATTCAAAGATTGATCGTGCTCTAGTTAACTCACAATGGACAAATAAGTTTCCAAACTCAAGAGTTGTTTTTCTTCCGGAAGGACTCTTTGATCACAGTCCAGTCCTTGTTACTTTCTATTTGGAGTTATCATTGGAGAAGAAGCCATTTAGATATTTTTGGATGTGGAAAGAGGCTCCCTCTTATGTGGTCAAGATTCGAACCAGTTGGAATAATCCAGTTATTGGTACTGAAATGTTTCAAGTGGTTTCGAAATTGAAGAGGTTGAAACAGGTGTTATTGGGCATTAATAGAGAAGGATTTTCTGATATACAACAGGCAGAATTTCAGGCAAAAATTTTGCTGATGGAGACTCAGGAAAAACTGCATAAAGATCCGCTTAATGACTTCATTATCAAGCAAGAGCAAGTGGGTAGAGATAATTACCTTCATCTCCATAAAGCATGCATTATGTTTTTGCCTAAAAAAGCTTAAGCAACTTGGATTCATAATGGAGATGAGAATACTCATATTTTCCATGCATCTCTGAAAGCTAGAAGGATACAGAACAGGATTCTTTCTATCAAAAATAAGGATGGCATTTGGGTTGATACACCAGCTAGAATCAAAGATGCATTTTTAGGTTATTATCAACAATTGTTGGGGACAGCTATGCCACAAAGGAGGGAAGTTTATCAGTCAATAGTGAATTTAGGTCCAGTTATTTCTGAGGCTCATATTCGGATTCTTACAACAGACTTCTCATTTCAGGAGGTTAAATATGCTATGTTTTCAATTTTAGGGATGAAAGCTCCTGGCCCAGATGGTTATAGTAGTTACTTCTATCAAGATAATTGGAATTTGGCGGGTTTGGAGGTTAGTGCTACTGTCTTATCCTTCCTCAAATTGGGTAAGCTGCTTAAAGAGATTAATGCCATGACTATTACTCTCATTCCTAAAACAATCTTCCAATATAATGTCTGTGATTTTAGTCCTATGGCATGTTGTAATGTCATTTATAAAACTGCATCTAAGATGATTTGTTCAAGACTTCGCCAAATTCTTCCAGACTTAATAGTAGAAAACCAGGGGGGATTTGTTCATGGAAGATACATAGCATACAACCTCATGATATGTCAAGATTTAGTTCAACATTATGGAAGGAAAAGTTGCAAACCAAGTTGTATGATCAAGTTGGATCTGAGGAAAGCTTATGACACAATTGAGTGGGATTTTATTGAAGAGATGCTTACTGCCTTTAATTTTCCTCCAAAATTTATCCAGCTCATTATGATTTGTGTTCGAAGGTCGTGGTACTCATTGATGATCAATGGCTCAATGCATGGTTTTTTGGAACTAAGAGAGGATTGAGACAAGGGGACCCAATGTCTCCGTTGCTTTGTGTACTGGGTATGGAATACTTGTCCAGAATTATGCTTAAAGTTGGCTCATCCTCTGGTTATAAATTTCATGACAGATGTTCTTTTTTAAAACTGAATCATTTATGCTTTGCGGATGACCTATTATTATTCTGTCATGGAGATTTCATTTCTATTCTTTGGATGCTTAGGGGGCTCAAATTGTTTTTGAGGACTTCTGGAATTTTTCCAAATGAGTCTAAATCTACTATATATTGTAGTGGCATGTCTGAGATTGAGGTTGATAGGGTGCTGGCTGTTTTAGGCTTTACTCGCAGTACTCTTCCATTTCGGTACCTTGGTATTCCAATATGTTCAAAGTGTATCTCTTCTGCTGAATGTGGGGTTATTCTTGAGAAAATGATCTTCAAGATTAAACAGTGGAACTCTAGGAAATTATCATACATGGGCAGAGTAACATTGATTAATTATGTGCTGTTATCAATACATTCTTACTGGGCTCAAATAATGATATTGCCGAAGAAGTTATTGAGGGATATAGAAGCCATTTGTAGAGCCTTTCTTTGGAAAGGAATGGCTGATTCTCATGGTCCAGGTTTAGTTGCTTGGACCAATATCTGCCTTCCAAAAGCAGCTGGAGGTTTGGGCTTTAGGAAGATTTCAGAATGGAACATTGCTTCACTGGGTAAATATGTATGGGCCATTGCTTCCAAAAAGAATAACATGTGGGTTAAATGGATTCATAGTATTTACTTGAAAAAGGAGGACTGGTGGGAGTATAAAGTGCAACCGGACTGCAGCTGGTACTGTAAGAAACTTGTTGCTATTAAAGATCTCTTTAAAGCCAAATTGGGTAAGACATCTTTTATAGCAATGAAATATAGTATTCAATCAGGTCATGATATACTCTGTGATCACCCTATTAGTGTACAGTGGAGGAATTTCGTTTGGGAAAGACTTAGTATTCCGAAACATAGATTCATTTTATGGTTAGTAATGCTGCAGAAATTGAGTACCAGAGCATATATAAGCAGATATATACCAGGTTTGGACTCATTTTGTCTACTGTGTCGTGACCACAATGAAGACCTTCCTCACTTGTTTTTTCAGTGTGCTTATAGCAAGGCCTGTCTATTGATGGTGAAGAAATGGCTAGGTTGGCGAACCTAAACAGAGCATTACCAGCGGTTACTGCAGTGGATAACTAAAGCGAAGCACCTGAGTAAAGTCAGGAAGTGTATTTTTATAGCCTCTATTGCCTCATTGGTGTATCATAAATGGAGATCGCATAATGATGTTTTGTGGTCGCATAAACTTTGGCATGTAAATCATATTGTAGAGGTTATTCAAAGAGAACTCAAACTTCGATTGGCTATGACAATGCCAAGTAAAACAAGAAGTGTTGATAGAGAGTGGTTTCTAAAATTGTAAGATAGATACATGGATGTATGAAGTCAGGATAGGGGATTTTAGAGGATTTAGAGTCAAAGCTTGTGAATTGTACATTATATGGTTTTGAGCAATACGATGATTCTTAATCACCAAAAACAAAAAAAGAACTTCTATTTTTATTTTTACTCTCTAAAGCCTTTTTTTTGTTTCTGTGTTTTCTCACGCTCAACTCTCTCTGGTTTCAAACACTTCAGTCGTTCTCTCTTCTCTCATTTTTGCATTTTTTGGGCAAGCTTGCAACCACATAGAGCACATGACCCCCCCCTCTCTCTCATTTCCTCTTTGGGAACCACCACCAGACCCTTCGCCGACTTTTCAAATTGGTTCCTCGGCAAGGTTGCAACCACATAGATTTCAACCCTCTCCTTCTTCCTTTCTTTTCAGCAACCACCACCACCATAATCTGCCAACTTCTCACATCCCAAGCATTGCGTCTCCTCATGGATTTGGTGTCTTTGAGTTACTCTCCAAGTTCTCTTTCACTTATATTTTTGTGAGTTAATTTCATGCCCATGACTTTACTTTACTTTCCAAGCAATCTTACACTCCTCGTAAATTTATGATTCTAGTATTCAAATTTTTTTGCTATTGTGAGTCACCAGATGTTTGTTGAATTATTTTAGTTGATAGGGTTGCGTGTTTGAGTTCTTTTGGGCACAATTGGCTTTTGCATAATATTTTTGCATGAGCCTTAACCAAAGCCTTAGCTTGTTGATTTGAGTCCTTAATCTCAGCAACTCGTCTCCTTGATGGCCTCTGTCTCACCTCTAGATACCTTTTTGGTACTCTATTTTTCTACACAGCTGATTTTATTAGAGGCATAATAATAAAGCTATGATCCTCACTATCATGAAACTTTTCAGGTTTAGTTTTGGGGATTGAACATGGGTTCAACTATCTATCTCACCACGTGCAAAAGTTCCTTAGTGCTCTTCTCATTGCTTGTGCGTTGGCCATTCCTCCTTTCAACAAGCTCAAAGAAAATAGATTTTATATAGGTATGCTTGTTAGTAAATAATGTAAGCATGTTAGACGTTGTGTTTTTTTGATAAATATGTCGTTATGTAGTTAATCATAGATTTATAAAATTGATGGCTCATGTTATTTGGTCAATTTTAATATCTTTAGTGCTTAACTTATGATTGAAATTTTTATACTTTTGTTACTATTATTTTTATTTTGAGTAGAAGTATGCTATATTGATTATGTAATATAATATACATAAGATTTTTTTATGCCTAATATCTAATTTGATAAACAATAGTTGCTCTGCTCTCTTGTAGGCTTATTACTAGTATTGTTGATTCTCAAAGAGGTCTAGAATTTCAAATACATGATGGAGTTAAATATGTGTAACTTTCTATTTTAATTGAATTTTCTTTGTTAAAAAAAATAAGTTATTTTTTCTACAATATATGTGTATTGTTGCAAAGTTGAAAAGGTTTGGTCAATCTCATACTAAGGTTGTGGAAGCAGCTCATAGTCTCATAGTTTCTAGATACTTCTATATAATTTGTTTATTATATGCATTGCTTTACTATAAATGGATTGGTAATTAATGAACTCCATGATGGGATACTGTGTTTGAGAGAAAAGAAGAAGCTTATCAAAGTGGTTAATTGAGCAGTAATGATTTTGTGTGCTTCTATTTTTTTGGTTCTTGTAGAAAAAATTAGAGAGCAGGAAGTTTCCTTTTTAAATTTATCAAGTTGATGGATGCAAGTTGAAAGATTCAGATTTAGCTCTCATCTAAAAGGAGATTAATTTTTTTTTCTTTCTGATTTGCTACTTGTGAAATGTTGAAGTAGTATTTCAGTCTTTTATATATATACATGTACTTGTAGAGTCTTCCCAATTCATTTAGCAATGTATTTTTTTTAAAGCAAGAGGATATATATTAAGATTCTTTGGTTGGATAAACATATATAACATTATAATACTATCTCATATTTTTTAATGATAATAAATAGCCATTTGTATTATATCCTTGTAGAGCTTTCCTAGTTTTGCATAATCAATAAAGTCTGCAACCTCATCAGCAACACAATTAACAACTGGTTCATCATCTGAATTCGATGATGCTTTTTCTCTTTGTGCAACTTCATTGTATAGTTGATTATGTGTTAATGTGCTAGTTGAGAAAAAGGATTGCTGCATTGACTTGATCTTAGTTGTGAGACACAATGGGTATTTTGTCATATGTGTTTACTTTTTCTTCAACTCCATGTAGAACATCAGTTGAGAATCATCAACTATTTTTAACGGAGGGTATCCATCTCTAACTTGATAATGTATTGTAAATAGTGTGTATTCAACTTGCAACTTCAATTTATTTCATAAATACCAATCAAGTTGTTGTAGTTGCAGTTCATTGGAAATAGTAGTTAGAAGACATCAAAGTTGATATAGTTTTTGTTTTGGTCCTTGTGCTGGAGTAAAACTATAATGCTATCAATTTCCTGCAACCAAGATAAATCTTGTAGACAACATATAAGTAACTTATTAAGAAATTGTTGAAGTTACACTTTCAACTATAAAGCGGCATTATCCTACAACATGTTAAGAAAACCTTCATGATCATGATCATTAAGAAATCATTAAGTAAAGTAACATATTAACAACTCACAATCATTATAATCATCTTAAACAACAACTTAAGCAACTCTTAAGCAACCTATACAACAACGCACCATCTTTAATTATAATTTAATTAGCAGTAACCGTTAAAGAAACACATAATATTCCCCATAAGAAACATGTAAAGAAACCCTTAAGCAACCTATTCAGAACCTAACAATCAATATAAGAATCATATACAATAATATTTATTATTACTTTAGGAACCCATAAGCAACATGTATAACAAATAAAGAAACTCTATAGCAACAATTATAACCCGTTAAGCAACTACGAAGAAACCTATGCAGAAACCCACAACCTTTATAATGAGCATGTAGAACAACATTTACAACTACTTAAACAACTATACAACAATTTATGCAGCAACCCACCATCATTATTGTAACCTAATTATTAGCAACCCTTAAAGAAACTCATAATCCACATAAAAAAAAACATATAAAGAGACTTTAAGCAACCTATTTAGCAACAACCAATCATTATAATCAACATATGCCACAATCTTTAATATAACTTTAGCAACCAATAAGATACATGTACATCACAAAAAGAAACCAATAAGAAACTTCTTCAACAACCTTTATAACCCATTAAGCAACTACGAACCAACATATGTAGGAACCCACAACCTTTATTATGAGCATATACAACAACATTTACAACTACTTAACCAAATATAGATCAACCTATGCAGTAAGTCACCATCATTATTATAATTTAATTATTAGAAATCCTTAAAGAAACACATAATCCTCATAAACAACAAATAAAGAGACATTTCAGCAACTTATTCAGCAACTTATTCAGCAACTACCAACCATTATAATAAACATGTGCAACAAACTTTAATATTACTATAGCAACCCATAACCAACATGTACATAAAAAAAAATATTAAGCAACCTATTCGACAACATTAATAACCCCTTAAGAAACTACGAAACAACCTATGCAACAACCCACAATCTTTATTATTCGCATACACAACAACATTTACAACTACTGAAGCAACTATACAACAGCCTATGCAGCAACCCACCATCATTATTCGCATATACAACAACATTTACAACTACTTAAGAAACTATACATCAACCAGTGCAACAACCCACTATAATTATTATAACCTAATTATTATCAACCCTTAAAGAAACCAATAGTCACCTTAAACAACATATAAAGAGACATTTAAGCAACTTATTCAGCAACTACCAACCATTATAATAAACATATGCAACATATTTTAATATTACTTTAGCAACTCATAAGCAACATGTACTTCAAAAAAAGAAACCATTGAGCATCCTCTTCAACAACCTTTATAACCCCTAATCTACAAAACAACCTATGTAGCAACCCATAACCTTATTATGAGCATGTAGAACAACATTTACAACTACTTAAATAACTATACAACAACTTACACAACAACCCACCATCATTATTAATACCTAATTATTAGCACCCCTTCAAAAAACTCATAATCCTCATTAACATCATATAAAGAGACATTTAACCAACTTATTCAGCAACTACGAACCATTATAATAAATATATGCAACAAACTTTAATATTATTTAGCAACCCATTTGCAACATGCACATCAAAAAAATAAACTATTAAGCAACCTCTTCAACATCCTTTATAACCCCTTAAGCAACTACGAAGCAACCTATTCAGCAACCCACAACCTTTATTATGAGCATACACAACAACATTTACAACTACTTATGCAACTATATAGCAACCTATGTAGCAACTCACCATCATTATTATAATCTAATTATTAGCAACCCTTAAAGAAACTCATAATCCCCATATACAACTTATAAAGAGACATTTAAGCTACTTATTCAGCAACTACCAACGATAATAATAAACAGATGCAACATACTTTAATATTACTTTAGTAACCCATAAGCAACGTGTACATAAAAAAAAAAAAACCATTAAGAAACCTCTTCAACTAACTTTATAAAACCCCTTAAGAATCTATGAAGCAACCTATGCTGCAACCCACAACTGTAGTAACCGAGGTTACCTTTCTCTTAGACCTCTTTATTTATGTGATTATAGGTTGTCTTTATTTTATAGAATAGATTTAACTTGAGTTGTGGTGATAGAATAAGGTTTAATTTTTGAAATATTTAGTGGTTATGATTATAGAATTCAGTGGTTATGATTAGTATAGTATAGTATAGTTTTGTGATATTAGTAGTCTTGTTTGTGGAAAATGGGTGATTGCGAAAGAATAAATTATTTATGATATTATTAAGAATTGTTAAGGATCGAGTCTACATAAAGCCCAATAAGATTTTGGGCTTAGTAAATTCAAAATCAGCCTAGAGAATTAGAGTTTGTTATTTTACGGTTAGTTAGGATATTTGTGGATTAGGTTGTTATTTAGACAATTAAATAGAGTTTTCGTAACTTTAGGGTACTATAACTTCGGACCTATTTTTGACCTAGTTATGTTATTATTTTGGAAAAATAGTATACTAAAAAGTTGTAGATAATTGAATTTTCTTTCTAACAGTATAAATATTGTCTAAATCGGACTTCTACAGCTCTAGTTATGTTAATTTTACTACAGGTGAGTCCAGAGTTACGAGATTTTGGTAGTTAGAGGTTGGGATATTTTGATGTTAGATTTGTTGACCCTCGATTTGGTCAACGACACGGAGTCAAGTAAAACGATAGAAATGAGATGAAATCAAGATAAAAGATAAACGACACCAAAGATTTATAGTGGTTCGGCCCCAGAAAATGGTAACAACCTATGTCCACTTAGTGTTCTTATTGATGTAGAATCCCAAGAACTGTGATTAATGAACTAGGGTTCACGAGTTTCACAAGCCTCAGGATGAATACGAGTATGGTGGGTAAAAACGCTATATTTCTCTCTTAGAGTTCTGAAGTTCAAAAAGTCCAAAAGAAAAGTCCCCTCTCTTGAGCCCATTGATTCTTATTTATAAGCTCAAGGAGTTCTAGATGGGTCGATGGACTTTAATTACATTTAATACACACATGTCTAAATAATAATGAAAATCGCAATTATTACATAAATGCAAAATTACATATCTGAAGGAAATATATGAAATGATGAGACCAGACTGGTCGCCCATGAAATATACTGCCTGCTAAGTGAATTCTCTTACAGTCGATGGTCGAACAAATCATACTCAATTAAATGGTCACATGTATCCCACGTGTATGTTAATTTTGCCACATCATCAGGTAGTCCTTTTTTGGGTAAACAAGATTATTCCTCAATTATTGAATAAAAATATTAATAAGATATTCTAGGCATATTTTCTATAGAAGTTAGGATTCTATTTTATTTAAATTTAAATTAGGATTATAGTTAGAATGAAATTATGATTTTTGAGAGCCTATAAATAGAGCTTATTCCTTTTCTTTTCTTTTTTTCATTTACTCTTGCTCCTCTTGAGACCCTCACGCACACCTTCTCTCTCTCCCTATTGTTGTCGTGCACCCCCATCAAAACACAAACCCTAAGGTCAAAATCATCATCACCATCACCTCTTCATATCTTTGAAACCCTAGTACCCAAAGAAGCCACACAACCAAGGCTATCTTTCTTATTGTCAAAACCCCACAAGCAAGCATTTAAGGCTCTAGGGTTTTTCTTCAAGATCAAGGTTGATGTATAGTTAAGTTTTGATTATGTTTGAGTTTTAGATCTATTAGTTTATGTTTTAATAATTGTATCATGTTTATGAAATATGGTTTTAAGCGGGATTATCATATAAAGGACTCAAGTATAGTTTCTGTGCACCACACTCAAGGTAAGGAAAATTAGGTAGTTTAGTTTATGACCTAGTTTATGTTTTGTATGACCTAACATTTCAGGTACAATAAAGAGGTTAGTGTGGCTGGACCTACGGTGTCCAATGATTTATGACGGACTTATGTCCGCTAGGCTCAGTTGCCAAACTTGTATGACAGACCTAAGTTGATGTCCGGTAGGCTCAGTTGCCAAACTTGTATGAACACTTATCTTTTTATTATATCTGTCTCGTGGACTCGGTCGGTTGGTCGTTCTTCGCCTTCAAACTGTTCGTACGAAAAATTTAGTTTTTTGTTAGAATGTTGTTGTATAAAAGCTTAACTTTTATACTCGACCAGCGTTATTCTAAAAAACTTTCAGAATTCTTCATCCTCACCTCCCCATTCTTCTGTTCGCAGATTTTAATGCCAGATTTGTGGGGAGGTGAGCGACCCATCGACGACGATCTTCTTGCCCAGCTTCTCGAAGGCGAAGAACGACCAACCGACCGAGTCCACGAGATTCCATTTTCCAGAGTTTCTTCTAGACCTCAACCATTACCACCTAAAATGGCCCATTCTAAGTCTCTAGGAAAGAAAAGACCAAACCCAGAAAACAATCCAAATTATACTGCCCAGCCTGATTCGCAGGCTAGGGTTCCTTCGACCAGTGGTCGAGAAAATGCTACCCCAGACCCTCGTATTCAAGTCAAGGCTCGCCCTCGGCATCAAAACCTTCCTGATGTCGAGTGGTATCTCTCCCCTATCAGCCAAGTGACTCCCCGAATGCTTTCCAATTATCGCAGGAAGTATCCTCTTACAGGGGTTAATCTCACAATCCCTGCTGCTGACCAAAGAGCTAACCTGCCGGGGGGTGTCTATAGTGCTTGGTCCAGGTACCACATAGAGGCGGGGGCTATCCTCCCTCTACATCCTTTCTCTCAGGGGGTGGCCAACTATTTCGGTGTCGCCCCCTTTCAAATTACTCCAAACGGATATAGAATGCTGGCCGCACTCTATATCCTCTATAAACTCAAAAATGGCCAGAACCCACCCCTCACGAGGTCAACTTTCTCTTCGACCTTAAGTCCAATCCTCAACAATACGGGACGGGCTTCTTCCATCTCTGTCACCAGGAAACTAGCCAAACGTTCCTGAGTGACACTACCCACATTTCCAACGTGGGGCAGTACAATAGAGAGTACTTCCTCACGCCAGACATGACTACGAATAACCTGGCCTTCGCTCGAGGAGGTAAATGCTACTTTCATTGGTCGATACTTTTCCTTAGCACATTCTTCTGCACTTCTATAAAGTATATTGTGCCTTTTAGGACCATGGTTACGTCCGAACCCAACACCAGACATGGTGTTGAGGTCCAACGCACTAGTCAGGATGGCAGACGCTGAAAAAAGCGTTAAGTCCCTGGTCACTGATGAAAATCTGAGGTTATCTGGCCTCCTGGCTCCTCGCCATGAAACAAGAGGACCCGTGGTGGCAGATGCCACGGCCGAGGGGGATCCTGAGCAGCAACCCCCGGCGTCCCCTCCCTGAAGGAGGCCAACGAGGGTTACAATCAGGGAACCCACTGGCGTCCCTTCAGCAGAGAGGCCTTTTGCGCCCCAAGACAAGGGGAAACAAAAGGAAATAGAGTCTGTTATAGATCTGGATGAATCCTCCGAAGAAAATGGTATTGTTATCTTGCTTTTAAATAGCTTGCCAATTCCCTGTCATTTGTTTGACGGGGAAGGCAATTTTACATATACTCCAAATCTAGGGCCAGACTTCTTCGTGCCAGATACTGAGTGTATGACTAATAGAGTCAGTAGTATAGTGACCAGTAGTTGTAGCTCGGGTATTAAACTCTGTAACCTCTTGTCTGATTTGCCATGATTTTTTTATCTGCCTTTATCTTATTGTCTGCATGTTCTTCTTTATCTGCAGAGATGGCTACTCCCAACATTTTCGATCTGTATCAGACTCAGGAGGAAGAAGTCCCCCTGGTTCGAAAGAAATCATCAAGGAGGCATAATGGCGAATCAAGCCAAGGACCCCTGGCCAAGAAGGGTCGAACAGATGATCCTTCCAAGGACGTGCCTACTGGACAAGCTTCTACCCAGCCTTCTGCTCCTGCTGAGAAGGAGGCTGCCCCTGCTACTAACCCTCCGCTTGCGGCCCGAAGGGAGCAAACCCTGCAAGCAGAGCTTCCTGGGACCAAGCTCTCGAACCACTCCCTGCGATCAACTAAAGATCGCCTTGCTCATATCTTGAAGCACGACCGTTGCAGGGAGGCAATGGCTGAAGCTGAGAGCATGGGGATTGACCAGATCCTCAACAGGGCTCTTAGCGAGGTGGCCAGTGTAAGTATTTTTCCTCTTGGATTTTACTTCTCCTTTTTGTAATATAGTCTAACTTTTATTTCCTTGACTGCAGGCCATGCTGACAATAACTGCCGCTCGCACCCGTGCCTTTGCTACCATCGAGCAGGCTCGGGCAAAGGCCATCGAGGAGTTTCAGCTTAAAGCCATCAAGGAGCTTCAGGCTGTAGAAGCTAGGCACGCTGGGGAGTTTGAGATGGTCACCCAGCAGAAGGATGCTTTAGTGGCAAAGCTGGCAGAGACTGAAGCTTCTCAGGCAGCTTTGAAGAAGCAGAAGGACGACTTCCAGGAGGCCAGTCAGATCCAATATCGTGAAGTCAAGAGGCTTAAGGAGGAGCTCCTTGCTAAGGACAAGACCATAGCTGTTTTTGAGAGCCAGGTGGAGCAGATGAAGCTCACCGATGCTAAAGATCTGGAAAGGTACAAGAATGCGACACTTCGGTGTTTCTACAACTTTTGGAAACACAACCGGAGTGCCAACTTTAACAACCTTCCAGAGGATGCCAGGAACACTGAGCTGGCCCGCTGCACTGCTCGATTGGCTGCAGAAGAAGAAAGAGCAAGGGTCCCTGCTTCCCCAAGCATCCAGCCGGCCGCTGGCGCAGAGGAATGAGGAGTTGTCGATGATGCAGCCAACCAGAATACTGAGCAAGACCCTCCTGCTCCTAATGCTCCTTAGACTTTTTTATTCTTTTTCTCTTCTTTAATTACACGACCCACGGGTCATGATGTAAAGAATAAATTTTTATTTTTAAATTTGCTGCATCGGCAGCGAATTTTCCTTTTACTTTAAATAATTACATCCAAGCAGTACTGCTTGCAGTGTAAAAGAATGCCTTTTGACATTATAATATTTTTATCTATTATAACATTTGTTCGCATGACCGAACTTAGCATGGTACTTTGGCTTGATTTAGCAAAATATAAATTTTGAAAAATACTCTATGTATCGTAGCATGCTTTCACTCATTTTGTTCATGTGTTTACATACCTCTTGGTATGCTTTGATATCGATGTACCTTATATGCCCACCAAGTGATCGATGAGCTTTAGGTCCTTGGTCACTTGCCTTGACCACGACCTGTGCGAACATTACTGCTCGGTAGGAAACGTAACACTTATAATACAGCAAAACAACACACGTAATGAACAAATACTTGTAAAAATAAATTTACAAAGGTTGGCAAGAATGACTGGCTGCGCACAGTCCCTTATAATCTCCTATTAAAAATGGACTAAACATGTCTTTACGAGTGATCTTGAAAAGATCTTACACTTATAAGCGATTACCCATACAACGTGGCTAACCCTTTTCCGAAACTTGTAAAAAGTAAAAATTAATACAAGCCAGTCCTTTAAAAAGGACTATTTATTGGTAATACTTGCGCAGGTGTTCACCGTTCCAATAGCGTGGAACGCGATCTCCATTTAAGCGTGCAAGCTTGTAGGTGCCTGGATGAAGAACTTCTTCAATCTGGTAAGGTCCTTCCCATTTTGGTCCGAGCACGCCAGCAGTGGGGTCACGGGTATTTAAGAAAACTCGTAGTAGCACTAGGTCACTGACGTTGAATTTCCTTTCTTTCACTTTTGAGTTAAAATACCGGGCGACCTTTTGCTGGTATGCAGCAACTCGGAGTTGGGTTTTTTCTCGCTTCTCCTCAATTGAGTCTAGGGACTCCATCATTAGTTGGCTATTCTGGTCCTGGTCGTATGTAATGCGTCGGTGTGAGGGGGGATCTAACTTGACAAGTAACATAGCTTCATACCCGTATGCTAAGGAAAATGGGGTATGACCTGTCGCTGTTCGATGAGAAGTTCTATACGACCAGAGTACTTCAGGCAGCTGTTCTGGCCATGCTCCTTTAGCATCTTCAAGTCTTTTCTTCAGGGTGTCCTAAAGCGTTTTATTCACTGCTTCAACTTGCCCATTTGCTTGTGGATGTGCGACTGAAGAAAAGCTTTTGATGATTCTGTGTCTTTCGCAGAAGTCTGTGAATAAGTCACTGTCAAACTGGGTGCCGTTGTCTGAGACAATTTTTTGAGGCAAACCATATCAGCAAACAATGTTCTTGATGACGAAGTCAAGAACTTTCTTGGTCGTTATGGTAGCGAGCGGCTCAGCTTCAGCCCATTTGGTGAAGTAGTCGACAATCAGGACTGCGTACTTTACTCTACCTTTTCCCGTTGGCAGGGATCCAATCAAGTCTATACCCCATACTGCGAAAGGCCAAGGACTTTGCATCTGCTTTAACTCATTGGGAGCTGCGCGCGGGATCTTGGAAAATCTCTGACACTTATCGCATTTTCGCACAAACTCCATTGAGTCTTCGTTCATGGTCGGCCAGAAATAGCCATGCCTTAGAATCTTTTTCGCCAAACTTTGGCCCCCAACGTGATCCTCGCAGAAGCCTTCATGTACTTCCCTCATCAGCTCTTTAGCTTTCTCTGGTGTAATACATCTGAGCAGTGGCATGGAATATCCTCTTTGGTAAAGAACACCATCGACCAGTATGTACCTAGCAGCCTGCCTTTGGAGGGTTCTGGCTTTATTTCTATCTACCGGTAGTACACCATTTGTAAGATATTCCAAGTAAGGTGCCATCCATGTGTCCCCCATCCGGATTTCCATATTGGTTCCATCTGCTCGTATGCTTGGATCGCATAATCTTTCTACTGGCACAATGTTCAAAGTGTCAGCATCTTTCGCGCTTGCGAATTTGGCTAAGGCATCTGCGTTCGAATTCTGATCCCGAGGTATTTGCTGGAGGGTATACTTCTTGAACTGAGCCAAAAAATCTCTAGTTTTGTTCAAGTAGGCCACCATTTTGAGGCCTCGTGCTTGATATTCCCCTAGAACTTGATTCACTACCAACTGTGAATCACTGTAAATATCCAGCATCTTTATACTCATGTCTTTTGCCAATCTTAATCCAGCGAGGAGTGCTTCGTATTCGACTTCATTATTCGACACTGTGAAGTCGAACCTAATGGCGCAGTGAAATTGATGCCCTTTTGGCATTATCAAAATCACTCCCGCTCCCGCGTGAGATTCGTTGGACGATCCATCCGTAAATAACTTCCACGAAGGAGCTTCATCTTGGGTCTCAGGTGCATTAGGCTTTTCGCACTGGTCTTTGTCTGGGAGCTTAGTGAACTCTGCAATAAGATCAGCCAAGACTTGTCCTTTTAGTGCTGCTCGTGGTGAATATGTAATATCGAACTGCCCTAGTTCGACTGCCCATTTTAATAAACGCCTAGCCGCCACTGGTTTTTGGAGGACTTGCCAAAGGGGCTGGTCAGTTAAGACTGTAATGGGATGGACTTGGAAGTAAGGGCATAGTTTCCTTGAGGCCAAGATTAAACAATAGGCTAACCTCTCGATGGGAGGATAACTCAGCTCTGCTCCGATTAGCCTCTTGCTTACATAATAAACCGCCTTTTGTACACCTTCTTCCTCTCGTACTAGTACCGCACTAGCAGCAACTTCGGTAATCGCCAGGTAGATGAACAAAGTTTCTCCTTCGATAGGCTTTGATAAAATAGGAGGCTGCACCATATGGGCCTTTAAGGCCTGAAAAGCCTGCTCCCAGTCTCCTGTCCATTCGAACTTCTTGTTGCCTCTAAGTAGATTGAAGAAAGGGACGCATTTATCTGTCGACTTGGAAATGAATCTACTTAGGGCAGCAATCCTTCCAGTTAAACTTTGTACATCCTTGATCTTCTCTGGTGATTTCATGTCAGTCAGGGCTTTTATCTTGTCGGGGTTGGCCTCGATTCCTCTTGAATTAACGATGAACCCCAAAAATTTTCCTAATCCAACTCCGAAGGAACATTTGAGAGGATTTAGTTTCATCTGGTACGTGTTCAACACATCGAAACACTCTTGTAAATCCTTCACATGTCCTTCTGCTTTTTTCGACTTTACCAGCATGCAGTCCACGTACACCTCCATGTTTACTCCGATCAACTCCTTAAACATGTGGTTAACCAATCGTTGGTAAGTCGCACCTATGTTTTTCAGTCCGAAGGGCATTACTTTATAACAGTATAATCCCGTATCGATCCGAAAGCTGATGTGATCCTCGTCAGGGGGATGCATACTGATCTGATTGTATCCTGAGTATGCATCCATGAAGGAGAGGATCTCATGTCCTGCAATTGCATCGACCAGCTATTCGATCCTTGGGAGTGGGAAGCAATCCTTTGGGCAGGCTTTATTGAGGTCTGTGAAATCCACATAGGTTCGCCATTTGCCGTTAGGCTTGGGGACCAGTACTGGATTAGAGACCCATGATGGATAAAACGCCACCCGGATAAACCCATTCTCCTTTAATCTTGCAACTTCTTCTTTTAAGGCTTTCGATCTATCTCTATCGAGCAGCCTTCTTTTCTGTTGCACGGGTGGAAAACTCTTGTCAATGTTTAGGACATGGCTGATAACTGCAGGATCTATCCCAGCCATGTCTTTGTGTGACCAGGCAAAAACTTCCTGGTTTTTTCTCAGAAATTCCACCAGTGCATGCTTCGTGGTTGCTTCTAAATTTTTCCCGACTTTTACAACTCTGGTCGGGTCTTTTTTGTCAAGTTGGACCTCTTCCAGGTCCTCGACGGGTCCAACATTTTCCTAAAAATCCTCAAAGTGAGGATCTAAATCCCTATCCTCACTTTGGGCAACACCCTATTTGGTGACTCCATCACCGAATTGGGCTTATGTATCAATAGCCATCTGCAACTTTTCTGGGGGAGTGCTCTTTGACGTTCCCTTCTTAGCCTTTATGACTGAGGCATTGTAGCACTCCCTGGCTTCCCTCTGATTTCCCAACACGCGTCCTACCCCTGCGTCTGTCGAGAATTTCATAGCCAAGTGCCATATGGAGGTGACGGCCCGTAGGTCAACCAGTATGGGCCTTCCAATGACAGCATTGTACGCTGAAGGACAATCGACTACTATAAAAGTAGCGAGTAATGTCCTAGTAGCAGGCACTGTACCTGTCGTGATTGGAAGTCTGATTGACCCTGCCGAGGTGAATCCCTTGCCTGAGAAGCCGTAGATTGTTTGGTTGCAGGGCTCCAAGTCCTTAACGAACAACTTCATTCATTCCAGCGAAGATTTATACAGGATGTTCACTGAACTTCCTATGTCAACTAGCACTCTCTTCACCATCATATTGGCCATTTGGATATCCACGACCAGCGGATCGGAATGTGGGAACCGGACATGTTGAGCGTCGCCATCAGAGAAGGTTATTTCACTTCTTCTGACCGAGCCTTTTTTGGTGCGCGGTCCTCCACAGTCATCATCTCGATGTCCTGGTCGTGGCGCAGAGTCCGAGCATATCATTCCCTGGCCTTTCCACTATTTCCCGCGAGGTGCGGGCCTCCACAGATGGTTAACAATGTGCCAGTTACGGGATCAGGCTGCAAAGGTGGCGAGCATTGGCACGTGGGCGCTTGCTCGTTGCCACCCGGAGCTTCTCGTTGGGAATTTCCCGAGGCCCATACATATCTTCTCAAGTGTCCTTGTCTAATAAGGAACTCGATTTCATCCTTCAGCTGGTTACATTCGTTGGTATCATGTCCGTAGTCGTTATGATAACGACAGAACTTGGTAGTGTCTCTTCTCGAAATATCCTTTCGAATGGGGGCAGGTTTCTTATAAGGCACACTGGAACTCGTGGCCTGATAAACCTCTCCCCGAGACTCAATAAGGGCAGTGTCGTTAGTGAACCAAGGTTCATAACAATTACCCTTGGCTCATTTATTGTCAGAGGTGGAAGGCTCATTGTGCGGTCGTTTCCCCCCATTCTTGCCATTGTCGTTGCCGTTCCCGTTGCCTTTGCCGTTGCCGTTGGGCTTCGACCCATTGGCGGCTTTGGCGGGCTCAGTAGTCACCTTATCCTTGCCTGGGGGCTTTCCGTCACTAGCTATGGCATCTTCGAGCTTGATGTACTGATCAGCTCGATCTAAAAATTACTGGGTAGTCCTTACTCCATGCTTTATGAGGTTGTTCCAAAGAGGCGTGCAGCGCTTAACTCCTGCAGTTATGGCCATCATATTGCCTTCGTCCCCCACTGTTTTCACTCCAGCAGCTGCTCGCATAAAACGCTGGATGTAATCTTTCAGTGGCTCTCCATCTTGCTGTCGTATTTCGACCGGCTGATTTGCCTCAGTCAGGTGCACACGACCCGCATAGAACTATCCGTAAAATTCCTTCACGAACATCTCCCAGGAAACTATACTTGCAGGAGGGAATTTAAAAAACCACTCCTGAGCAGCGTCAGAAAGTGTTGCAGGGAAGATCCTGCACCGAACGTCTTCGGACACTTTATGAATGTCCATTTGTATCTCGAATTTATTGACGTGAGATACCGGGTCACCATACCCGTCAAAGTTTGGAAGTGTAGGAATTTTAAACTTGCTAGGAGTTTCTGCCATATCTATTCTCTGGACAAAAGGAGTGCCCTTTCTCCTATCGTGGTCGATATAAGATGTTCTTCCCCCGACCAGCTGCTGTACTGCCTGGTTGAGGGCATCTATCTGGACCTGCACGGCGCCAGGAATCGCCGGAACCTCTGGTGCTGGGGGAACGTACTCGTTGTGTCGTTCGCGGCGATCGTTGAGTACGTCTCTTAAATCCTCGTCTCTCCTCCGCTGCTCGCTAGCTCCAAGCTGGTTAAAGACGTTATTTTGTCAGGGCTGCCCCCCAGCGTCCCGTCCTTCGGGTTGGTCATCCCTAGGTGGTAGGCTTCTGCCCCCACCTCTTTCTTCATTCCTCCGACCGGCGTTTCCTTTGCCTGAGTCGGCCTCGTTATAATCATAGCCATCTCTGAATCTTGATTGGCTATGATGGGATCGACTGTTCCCCCTATTCCCTTCCCGGGCTGGAACCTCCGGAGCGTTATAGGGTGGCCTGCGCTGGTCGGTAGGTCCCCGTGCATTATCATGCCGTAGGGGGTTCTGGACCGCAGAACCTAACTCTGAGTTCCTTCTGTTGTCAGAAGGACGTTGTCCTCTGCTCGGAGGGTTTGGCTCGTCGCCCCTATGGCGTCTAGGACAGCGGGGCGGTTGCCCGGCCCTATTCTGCCTTGATTGCGGGGGATTGCCGCGACCAGCTTGGGATGGAGGCTGTGCCTCAGGGTCCCTTAGTGGGACATCGTCCTGATGCACCGGTGGCTGCTCGGGCCTTTGGGGGCTCGAGGGCTGGATATGCGGGCTGGGATTAGGACCCCTTTGGGGCGGCCCATTCGTAGGTTGATTAGGCTGCGAGACAACTGCAGCCTGGTTCCTAGGCAGCTATAAGGCTGCTTCGAGGACTGCCATGGCCTCCCTCTGGCGACGGTCCATCTCCGCCTGCCTTTCACTCAGTTCCAGGTGCTGTCGTTCAATCTCTTGTTGCTGCCGCGCCATAATCTCGGCAACACTTTCCTGGCTGGCACTCAAATTGGCCAGTTCATCCTTCAATACCCCTAGGGTATTCCTCAGCGTCTCGGAATCCATTTCTTCCTCATCGAATTCCAAATGTGGCTCATCCTCAGTCACGTTTGGAGGAGGAGGAGGCGGGTGAGATGGTACAGCGCTAGCCGCCTGTCCAGTCTTCTTGGTAGTTTTCGCCATTGATGTTTCAACGATACTGTATCAAGCTCTCAATGAAAGCACCAGAATGTTGACCCTGATTTTGGCCAACTGACACGGAGTCAAATATGCTTGATGTGGACAAATACGTTGAAATGAATGTGATGACAAAAACAATAAAACACATAGGAATTTATAGTGGTTCGGCCCCAGAATCTGGTAATAACCTACGTCGACTTGAACTTTTATTGATATAAGATTCAAAGGAGTGATCAAAGAACTAGGGTTCAATGAGTTTCACAAACCTCTGAAGAACAAAACAATGTATTGAATATGATAACTCTAATCTTAGATAATTAGAAAGCCAAAAAGTCCACTCCCCTGAGCTATCTTTCTCTATTTATAGGCTCAAGGAAGATTACACTCATTTGTTACAGATATTCTTTCCTAAATAATCGGATATTCAGGAAATCATGAGAGACAATCTCGGGATTGACTAAGATCTTTATAAAATTATCCTGGAATACGCGGAATGCACGACCATACTGGTCACAGGAAAACCTCAACCCCCTATGCTTGCAATATGTTACTAGTCGATACACTAGCAAAATTCCGCCAGGGTTCAGCCACGTGTACAGAAATCACTTGCCACGTCATCCGTGCCTGTTTTTTGGATAACATAAATATTGTGTTATATTTGGTACAAAAGTCAATGTATTATTTATTTAGCACAAGTTTTAGCATTATGCCCTAATGCATAATTTTAAAAACTGTTCTAAATTTAATATTTCATTAATGCTAATTTAATATTTATCGAAAATATACAAAAAGTAATCATTTTTCTTTATATTTTATTGTTGACAGTATAAGATAATAATAAAATAATAATGTAAAAAGTATAACATTTAATGCAAATAGATAAAATAATATAAATGACCTAAAAGTAAATAAAAAATATAGCATTTATAGTGATGCAAAATATGCACCATGCTATATTATGTGCCAAATTTTGCCCAATTTTTAGCCTGTGCCAAATTTAGCATAATTTTTGACACACCATTGGAGCAAGTTTTTTGTAAAATGAGTTATATTTTAGTAATGCATCACTAATTTGGCATTCTATTGGAGATGCTCTTATGAATAAATTTTTATAAATATATAAAGTTATTCCCATACATAAAGGGTCTTCTTATTATTTGTATTATATATATATATATATATTAGAAAAATAGTTTTGCCTAATGTTTAATGAAGCATTGTAATTAATAAGATTCATAAGGTATTTAAGTGCCCAACATAAGATATTGTAGCATTTTATGAGTAGTTGAACATAAATACAAGTTCTACTTATTATAATTTAATTACTGTGGACCATTAACCATCTATACAATTTAATTCGTAGTGTTGGGCTCCACGTTAGTTTTATAGTACTATTTAATTTAAGACTTTTGTTTGGAACTTAGATTTTAGTAAGTTAAAATTTTATAAGGTAAAATAAGAAAAAAATTGAAGAAAATGTTTTTCATAAATTTGATAAGAAACTTTTTTTAATATTTTTTTACGTATGTATTTATAATTATTAGAAATTATAAAAATTTATACTACATTTAAGTTTTAATTTTTCTAGAAAAAAAATTCTTGAATTATTGACTTAATCCAAACATGCGAAAAAGAAATTATTTGGATTTTATTTTTTCCCTCTTAAAATCCAAAGTCCAAACAAAGTTTAAGAGAATAGGATTGCGAACAATGAGAACATAGTGGCCCCTAGAGTACATCGGATAAAAGCTACAGATTGGGGAAGGGGAGCAAGATATAGATAGGTACGTAAATTGAGGATTAATTAGTGAAAGATAAAATAGATTTTATTATTTATTTTTAAATTAAATGAAGCAATATATCAAAAGATATATTATAAATGGATGTGAGAGAGACAGAGAGAGAGGTGCACTAAGAACATCTCCAGTGGGGCTCCTTACATTTTAGCTGTTTTAGGGAGCCACTTTTTCCCATATCACTCCAACCACACTTCCAATTTTAACCAACATCAATTATTTTAATATTTTCTTTAAAAATCTATATTTTTAATATAGAATAGTTTAAAAATTAACTATACTATTTCAAATAACTATATTTCTAACAACTATATTTTTAATCGATATATTTTTTACGACTATATTTTTAAATGCTACATTTTTTTTCTATAAATAAGACTATTTCATATCTCATATTTATTGATGGACCCAAAATGAATACGTTTTAAATATGTAAATCATAAGCGCACGAATCATATATATAGTATAGAGTTCGTGTAAGCACGGATGTCGAACCCAAATGAGTGGTCTAAAATAAAAAAGAAAACTATTTAAAATCAACATTAATGAACTTTAACATAGCTCCAAAGATTGATGATGGGATATTGTGACAAGAAAATAAAATAAAGGCAATAATAAAGAAATTAAAAACAATATATATAACTAAATTAATAATTGTAAACACGATGGTAGAAGAAAGATTATTAAAATAATATAATCTACAAAATAAAAGTTCAATAATATTTATAAGTACATTGATTCCCAAGTTTTAGTAATAGTAAAAATTAATCAAACCATCACTTATTAAAATTATATATTCTATTTAAGCACAAGTTATTTTAGAAATATAGGATTTATCTTCACTTTTTAAGATATAATTTCAAAGTATTTGGTGTGAATCAATCTAAAGAAATAACAAATAAATCAATGAATATTATTTATAAGACAAAACATAATATTTTTATTCTAAGCATTTGAGGTGCACAATTTAATGGCACACCTTAATCAAAAAATATTATGATTTTGCACTAATGAAGAACAAAGTGTAAATATGTGCTAACAATAAAATAAGCATGATATTTAAGATGAAAAAATATATTTGAAGAAGAAAAATCCATAAACTTTGTTGCACAAATGAGAAATCAACATACAAAATAAATATTATCTAGTTACATATTGTTTCATCATCACCTTGATAATCTTAAAAAAATTAGAAACTCATAACTACAATAGAACTTACAAAACAAAGAGAATACATGCTTGAAAATCGCTCTTGAAAAATACTAAAATGGAGGAGAGAATGGTAGAAAAGATGATGGTAACCAAAATTGAGCACCCTAAAATGATCTTGAAATTACGTATTTATAGTCAAAATGAGATTATTAAAAGAATTAAATTGATTAGATTAATTAAGTTAATAATAATATGGTAAGTAGGGGTAAATTCTAGGGTGTCATGATGAATTGTGTAGAAAAATTGGGTAAAAAATTGGCATTTGAGGGACAAGGGGACAATATGAGCTCAAGAGGAAAATGGCACGTGGCTTGGTGGGCTGGCAGGTGGCTGGGCCATGGGGCTGCTGGTAGGTTCGTGTGAGGAGAAGGGAGCTGGGGGCTCGCTGAGGCAGGCTGAGCTGAAGGGGAAATGAAGCAGAGCTGGGCCAGGCGAGTTCGGGCCGGAGGCTAGGCAGGCGAGCCTGGAGGTGGTCGAGAGGCACGAGCTGAGCCGGCTGAGAGGCACGGGCCTGGGCTCGTGGGCTTCAGCTCCTTGAGCTGGGGCTTTTTTCTCTTTCAGAAATATCATTTTTTTTCTCTTTCTTTTCCTTGAAAATGTCACTTTCTTTTCTTAATTTTTCTTGCTTTTCAAGAGCCAAAAATATAACATATTCCCTTTAAAATAAACATAAATTAAATTATAACTAAATATTTTCAATAATAAAATTTACAACATAAGTTCCATGAAAATATTAATTAAAACATAATTTACTTAAACATTTCAGCTCAAAAGTGCATTTTTTTACTTCTAACTTAACAATACTAATTTCAAATAATTAAACTACTACATATTATAATAAAATATCTATAAAAACATATAAAAGTCTAAAAAATTACAATAATACTAATAAATTCAAAATTATTTAAAAACTTAATAAGTTACTTAAAAACTCAAAGACTAAGCAACAATTAGCATAAAAATGTGGTAAAATAACTCTATTTTGTAGAGTTATTACACCGCCAAACTTAAAGTTTTGCTAGTCCTCAAGCATAATAAAATTTTAACACAAATTTTTTTATAGGGGATATCTTAAGTATTTCCTAAAAAATTACACAATAATAATAACTCTAAAAAACTTATGAATATAGATTAAGCTTATGTATTTAATCAAATAGTCAATCTTGCTTTCTAAATTATATTTTTAAGAACAATTATTTTTCATATAAACTTATAAAAAAATTAGAAGTGTTCTATTATGAAATATATATATATAATTTAAGCAAAATTGACCCAATAATTAGAAACAAAGCTTAAGAAATATTCAAATTTTTAAGAGAACAACAATCATACTCAATCATTGTTCTTATCATTGGAATTAAAAGATATCACCAAAGTTTTTTTTTAAAACAAAACAATACGAAATACAATAAAAATGTATATATATTTTTTTTTTCAAACAAACTTAACACAATTCTACCCTCACATTCAACATAATGAATAGTAAACAACCATTAAACTCACTACCCCCAAACTTAATTTAAGCATTGTCCACAATGTGTCAAAATATAAATATAAATTAAAATATACAAGAGGTTAGAGTTTAGAATGGTCGTACCTCATCGTGGTGCATCGTCAAGAGAGCAAGAAACACTTAACAAAAAGTATAACCCACGAAAGTAAACGCGGAAACAAGCAAACAAAAATAAACACACAAAACAAATAAAACACAAGTTGCCAACAATAATTACAAGCAATCAAATAACTTGGTAAATAGGATCCTCAAGGAGGATTTCATCCACTTCATCGATTTTTAATTCTAAAAGTGGTTTTAATTTTTGTCCATTAACTTTAAAAATATCACCATTGTTAGGATATTCAATTTCGATAGCCCCATGTGGAAAAACGATTCGAACAATATAGGGACCGGTCCACCTAGAACATATTTTTCCTGAAAATAAATGCAACCGAGAGTTGTATAAAAGGACTTTCTGACCTGGATAAAAAAAAATTCTCAAAATATTTTTATCATGCTAAAATTTCATATGATCCTTATATTTTTTTGAATAGTTATATGCATCGTTCCAAATTTCGTCTAGTTCATTTAGTTGAAGCTTTCTTTTCTCACCTGTCTTGTCTAAAGAAAAAGTTAACTACTTAATAGCCCAAAAGGCTATATGTTTTAACTCAACAGGTTAGTGGCACACCTTCCCATACACAAGTCTATAGGGTGACATGCCAATGGGTATTTTGTACGCTGTATGATACACCCATAATGCATCAGTGAGTTTTAAGGACCAATCTTTCCTAGTTGGATTCACAGTTTTTTCTAAAATGTGCTTAACTTCCCTATTAGACACTTCAACTTGACCACTAGTTTGTGGGTGATATGGTATTGAGACTTTATGTTTAATTCCATATTGTTTCATCAAATATTCAAATTGCTTATTACAAAAGTGTGTATTGTTATCACTAATGATAGCACGTGGTGAACCAAAACAGGAAAATATATTTTCTTTCAAAAACTGAAGCACAACTTTGTGGTCATTAGTGTGGCATGCAATAACTTCAACCCATTTAGACACATAATCAACTCCAACAATAATATAAAGATTACCAAAAGGGTTAAGAAATGGTCCCATAACATCAATGCCCCAAACATAAAATATTTCAATTATAAGAATAGGATTCAAACGCTTCATGTTACGTTTAGTTAAACTTCCTAACTTTTGGCAACGTTCACAAGTTTTACAATACACATATGTATCACGAAAGATAGTAGGAAAATAAAAGACACATTGTAAAACTTTACCATCTGTTTTCTTATCACTAAAATGTCCTCCACATGCATGATCATGACAAAAAGATATAATTTTAGATTGGTCACAATTTGGAATGCATCTTCTAATTATTTGATCAGGGCAGTATTTAAACAAGTAAGGATCATCCTAAACAAAAAATTTCACCTAAGAATAAAATTTAGATTTATCATTCTTAGACCAATGAGATTGTATTTCTTTAGTGACCAAATAATTCACAATATTAGCTTACCAAGGCAAAGAAGAAACATGCATCAATTGTTCATCAGGAAATGTTTCAGTGATAGGAGTGGAATCATGTATAGTTTCAACAACTAGTCTAGATAAATGATTTGCAACAACATTTTCAGACCCCTATTTATCATGTATTTCTAAGTCGAATTCTTGTAAAAGAAGGATCCAACAGATCAAACGAGACTTAGCATCTTTTTTCGACAAGAGATATTTTAATGCAGCATGATCAGAATAGACAATAATTTTAGACCCTAACAAATAAGATCTAAATTTCTCCAACGCAAAAACAACAGCAAGCAATTCTTTCTCGGTTGTGGAATAATTTAATTGAGCATCATTTAAAGTTTTGCTAGCATAGTAAATTACATGAGGTATTTTTTCAAGTATTTGTCCTCAGACAACACCTATAGCATAATCAGAAGCATCACACATTATTTCAAAATGTATTTTCCAATTAAGGGGTCGAATAATGGGTGTAATAGTTAACACATTTTTCAATTTCTCAAAGGCATCATGGTAATCTTTATTAAAGACAAAGCATTTTCTTTTCCAAGTAAATGTCATAAAGGTCGAGAAATTTTGCTAAAGTCTTTTATAAATCTTCTATAGAAACCGGCATGACCTAAGAATGATCTAATTTCTTTCACACTTTTAGGTGGGGGAAGTTTTAAAATAAGATTAACTTTTGCTTTATCAACTTCTATTCCCTCAGATGAGATTACATGACCTAAAACAATTCCTTTTATAACCATAAAATGACATTTTTCCCAGTTAAGCACAAGGTTTTTCTCTTTGCAACGAATTAAAACAAGTGAAAGATGGTGCAAACATTCATCAAAGGAGGAACCAAACACTGAAAAATCATCCATAAACACTTCAAGGAATCTTTCAACCATGTAAGAAAAAATTGAAATCATACACCTTTGAAAAGTTGCAGGTGCATTGCATAATCCATAAACCATGCGATGATAGGAAAAAGTCCTGAAATGCCATGTAAATGTAGTATTTTCTTGTTCTTCTAGGGCAATGGGGATTTGGTTATATCCCGAATACCCATCAAGAAAGAAATAATATGCATGGCCAGCTAAACGTTCAAGCATTTGATCAATAAAGGGTCATGGAAAATGGTCTTTTCTAATAACATTATTTAGCTTTCTATTGTCTATGCACACTCTCCACCCCATTTGTACCCGAGTAGGGATTAATTCATTTTTCTCATTTTCAACAACAGTGATCCCAAACTTCTTAGGCACAACTTGAACTGGACTAACCCATTGACTATCAGAAATAGGGTAAATGATACCTACGTCTAATAGTCAAATGACCTATTCTCTAACTACTTCTTTCATATTTGGATTTAGCCTTCTTTGACATTCCCGAGAGGTTTTAGCATTCTCTTCTAGATGGATTCTATGCATACATATGGTTGTGCTAATTTCTTTAATGTCTCCAATGGTCCAACCTATATGGCTTCTTTATATTTTCTAAGGACATCTAACAATTTATCTTCTTGTTGTTTATCTAAGTCAAATGCTATGATTATAGGAAAGGTTTCACACACTCCTAGAAAAGCATATTTTCAATTTTCTATCAAATGTTTTAGGTCTAACTTTGGAGACTTGGAAATTTATTAAATATTCTCTAGGGGTGAAAAAGGTTCACTTATGGTATTTGTTGACCGCGTTTTTGGCCAACGACGTGAGAACGTAAAAAACGATAAAGCCTTCAAGAGAAATTAAACGACACAGACGGTTTTGAAAAGAAAGTAAATAACACACGCAATTTTTATAGTGGTTCAGCCCCAATATGTTGGTAATAGCCTAATCCACTTAGAGTTGTGATTATAGATCTGTACTCAAGATCAGATAAACTGAGCCAACTGAGTTTCTTCAATACAGATTACAAGAATTCTTTCAGATGCAAGCACTTTCTCTCTCTAGAAAACTCAAACCCAAAATTTCCCAAAAGTCCCTTTCTGATCTCATAAGCTATGTGTTTATAGGCTTAGGATCATACATCTGATATCCCCTAGAATCGGGATATTTTATTATTCTTATTATATTTAAATTACAAAAATATTCAAAATGTAACAGAACACCCAATTTGTGGGAAAAATGAGATGTTCCCGCGTATGCCAAGACCGATTCTTGTTGAAGCCGTTTCTGGGAATCTTGACATAGTCTGTTCTACTTGGTTGATCCATATCACCTTCAATCTGGTCGAACACACCTCTATTGGACAGTCATGCACTTGGCTGGTAGGACACGCACTCCTCTGGTCTAACATGGCACTCTGGTCTAGCATGCCATGTCTCTGGTCTAACATGGCACTCTGGTCTAGCATGCCATATCTCTGGTCTAACATGGCACTCTGGTCTAGCATGCCATATCTCTGGTCTAACATGGCACACTGGTCTAGTATGACATTTCTGGGCAGCAAAGTCATTACTGGTCAGACAAGGTCATGCCTGGTCGGTCATGACACTTTCCAAGCCAGTCAAAATTTTATCACAACTCTGAGGAGCCAATATATTTATTGACTATTAATGTGTCTTTTACTGACCATGCACTGCCACTTGTCACCTCTATTGCCACGTCATCGATCTCCAATTTTTGGGGATACCAGTATCATTTAAGGGCATAGATTCTAACAATGAATTCATATCATTCATGGAATCATCAACATGTAAGCTCATACCAAAATATTTTTCACAAAAGTCAAGCAAGTCATCTTAAAAAATATTATCAATCATGTTAACTTCTTGCACTTCCTCACGCTTAATAGATTTAGCGCCATTAAATACATTCAATTCAAGAGTCACATTTCCAAAAGATAATTTTAAAATTTCATTATGACAATTAATGATTGCATTAGATGTAGCTAAGAATGGTCTACCTGAAATGATAGGAATTTGAGCATGCACATTGTGGATGCTAAAAATTCTATACTTGTCAAAAACCCAAATCTCGTGCTAAGGTCCCATGAATGCCTAAGTACGTACATGCACCTACACCCCTAGACGAGTGTTGGGTAACCTCGCCAGGTGAAGCCCTGTTAGCCACATGAGATCCCCGTCTCACACACCGCGCATCCGGCTGATGTACCCAATGAGGTCCCCTATCTCTCGCCTCGAGCACCCGGCCAATCCACCTCGCGAGGCCTTCATCAGGCGCCTCGTGCCACAGGCCCCTGACATGCACCAACGCCTCGCGAGACACCATCTCATGCCCCAGTACTTTGCCTCACGACCTCGCCTTGCGCCATAATCCCATGCCGCATGCCAATGCCTCTCAACTCTGCCTCGAGCCACAGGCCCATGTCGCACGCCAATGCCTCGCGAGGCACCATCTCGTGCCCTAGGTCTCCGCCTCGTGACCCCGCCTCGTGCCACAGGCCCCTGCCACGCACCAACGCCTCGCAAGGCACCATTTAGTACCCTAGGCCTCCACCCCGCGACCCCGCCTCACCCCACAAGCCCCTGTCGCACGACAACGTCTCGTGAGGCACCATAACATACCCTAGGCCTTCCCCCCGCAGTGGGCACCTCGAGGCTTTAGTCTCCAATGCATGGTGGGATTGTGTCTCCCATGATGACCCATAATGACTTCAACACCTAAAGGTTAAAAGAGTAGGATGCATTGTGAGGATAAGAAAAACTACGAATGACTCAAAGAAATCATACGAATATGTAGTACATATGGGGGTACGACCCCAAAGACCCCAGGTGTCTGACCCTAAACACCACGCCAGAAAAGTAGTGGTTGTACAAGCAAGGTGACAGATGTGGTCCTTCCCTCCCAACCTCTGACATTCGTACTAAGCAGATGGTGGAGGTACAACTAGGTACTAAAGTGGAGGTGCTCTTGCAGACCCTTGGCGTGTATTGGAGCCAACCACCACGCTCCTGGCACCACTACCATCTGTAGACTGCATATGCAGAGTCATGTCCTCAGGGATCACCATGTATAGTGAGCTAATAGTGCTCTACTATAAATATAACCTCCCTTCACCTGAGAAGGGGGGGAGACTTTTTTGGAGATTTTTGTAGCCAGTTATTGCTAATGAAGAGAGATATTCAACATTCTCTCCATTTTTCATTCTAGAATTCCAGAATTTATATTTGATGTTCTTGAGATTGTAAGGAAGTTTACCTGAAGTTTAGTGAGTTTAAAGTTCACTTCTTTTACAACTCCAAAAGTTCTTGATCTAACTTAGTTGACGAGTTCTTACCGTCACCAGTTTTGCGTCATCTGTGGTAAGGTTAAGTGCCAAGCCATTGTTCTTCTATTGATTCTAGCAGAGAAAGATGCCAAGACGTTCTAAGCATCTGAGAGAACCATAAGATGTTGAGGTCCACCTCAACGGAGATCACCTGAAGGCCTTCGTGAAGAATCCCCCGCCACCCAAAAATGTGGATGCACAAAAGGAGCCTAGGGTTCCTGAAGATGAAAGGGAGGCTTCGTCCCCAGCTGTCCAACCTGATGAGAACCATCCGAGGCCAACAGCTGCTCTCGCGGGAGATGTCGGAGAGTTTCTGCCCACAAGGCCACTGCAGGTGCCGAACTCTGGCCAACAAGATCTGGGTCCATCAACGTGCAGGCCAGACAAGAGTCCCCGAGTACATTCTATAAGCTCAAGCTCTAGGTCTCGATTTTACGTAGAGGAAATACATGAATTACACCAGAAGAACCAAAGGCTAGAAACCACCTTAGAGAATATGCAAGAAGTGCTTAATGGCCTGCTACAGGGAAAATGAAGCATGCCTCTTCCTAGATGAAAGGAGAAAGGCCAAGAGGGTGGAGAAACCACAATCCCTATGGATGATGGGAGGACTCGACTCTACACTAGTAATACCCCTCGGACAAAGCAGCATGAACGTCCCGAACAGGCAAAGCAGCCCAAAAGGCCAGAGCAGAAGAACAACACTAATCCTCATAACGAAGTCGACGTCACTTCAAGGGAAAGACCCTCAGACTTAAGGGAATAACTCAAAAAGAAAAGGATGAAGGAGAGGACTACACCTCCTATGGCTCCCCAGGAAGACAAAAGGAAAGGAAAAGCCAACCCATCCAACTTGAGAGACTCCTTGAACAAAAGGAGACAAGACCTAGATACCGAAATGAGGAGCCTCCGGAGCAAGATAATCATCGCATCTGGAGGACACGCTGTCGACGACAACTTCGATTAAGAATCACCCTTCATTACGAAAACCTAAGCCATTTGGCTCCCAGCCTACTTCAAAGAGCCTCAAATGACCCTTATGAGGGAAATACGGATCCAAAATACCATCTGGACGCATTCAACGACCTAATGAAATTGAGAGGAATTAATAGCAGAGCCAGATGTCACTGCTTTGATGTCATGTTAAAGGGACCTGCATACAAATGGTTCAAAAGGCTCAGACCAGGGTCCATCAGGTCCTGGCAACAATATTCTGATGAATTTCTCCAACAACATCACACCGTGCATGATTACACTATGCCAGGCACTAGCCTCGCTAACATAAAACAAGGAGAAGACGAGAACCTAAAGAGCTATATCCACAGGTTCAATATGGAGGCTGCCAAAGTAGGAAGCTTGACCTGTGGAGAGTTAAAAATGGCCATCACGGCCGGAGAACACCCGGGTAGTAAGTTGTGGGATAACATGCTTAAGAAGGAGGTCACTGACTTAGAAAATTTCTACAAACGGGCACAGAAATACATCTGTGTCGAGGATGGTCACGAGAGCTATAAGACCAGAAAAGGCAGGTCACCTCCAAAACCCTCAATCCGTGAAGGCCTAAGTAGCGCAAAGAAAAGAGGGTCTACAAAGGGTCAAGAGATGATCAGTCTCGGAAGCCACAACGCATGGATGAACGCAGATAGACCCCTACACCTTTTACACTAACCTAAGGCACTTTAGGGAGCATATCTTCATCACGAATGAGAATTAGGTCCCCTTCAGGAGACCCCCGCCAATAAAGAAAGATCAATCAAAAGGAGACCCCAGTAAATATTGTAAGTATCATAAAGACATTGGTCATACCACCGCAGAATGCACTTATTTGAAGATAGAAATTGAAGAGCTTATACGCAGGGGATACTTGGGTAGATACGTTCGCAAAGAAAACCAAAGATGAAAGAAGGAGTACCCTCTCTCACGGGCATGAGATTTATCCCGAGTGGTGTAAGGAGAAGTTAGAACCATCTTCGGAGGGCCAGGGTTCAGAGGCGAATCAAGGAAGGGGTGAGATAAGTATGCCAGGGAAGCTAGGTGAAGTCCACCTCCATGCGTCTTAAGTTTGAAGCAAGGGCCCCAATGAGTTTTAAGGGGGGAAACTACTCGATAACCTTCACCGAAGAAGACGTGTGGGGTGTGCATTTTCCTCAAAACGATCCTTTGGTGTTGACTATACATGAGGGTGCATCGGGTACTGGTGGACAATAGAAGCTCCATAGACATCCTGTATTGCCCTGATTTAGAGAAGATGTGACTGAACAGTAGGCACCTAAAGCCTTGCAATACCTCCCTGTATGGATTTTCAAGAGATTTGATACAACCCATAGGCACAATTGAGTTAGCCCTCACCATGGAAGAACAACCTAGACAAACCACCATAATGGAAAACTTTGTCATGGTAGACTGGGCCTTGGCCTTCAATGTGGTATTAGGGAGACCCTCCGTAAGAGAATTGAAGGCGATAACCCCAGTATATCACTTGGCGATAAAATTCTCAACTCTTGGGGGAATAGCGCGCATGAAAGGGGAGTAGAAGGAAGCGAGGGAATGTTATAACATATACCTCCGCACAACCATAAAACCATCAGTGCCTATGGAAATGGTAGTACATGGAAGCGCAAACCTGCATGAATTGGACCCAGGGGTCACAGAGGAGCCTAGCGCCGAGCCAGTGGAGGAGTTGGAAGAGGTCACAGTTATGAATGAGCCATTGAGGAAGTTGAAAGTAGGGAGAAACCTTCCGGATATCATGAAGATAAAGTTAGTAGAATTTCTAAAAGTTAACCTCGATGTGTTTTCCTGGAGTCACGAGGACATGGTGGGGATAAATCCATCTATCATGTGCCATCACTTTAACATCGACCCAAAAGTAAGACCTGCGAGGCAGAAAAAGAGGGCGCTAGATCCAGAAAGATACGCGGCCCTGAAAGAAGAAGTTAACAAGTTGAAGGCAAATGGCTTTATCCAAGAAGCATTCTACCCAATATGGGTATCCAACCCAGTTTTAGTCCCGAAGCCCAATGGAAAGTGGAGGACTTTCGTGGATTTTACTAACGTCAATAAAGCCTGCCCCAAGGACAGCTTCCCGCTTCCTAGGATAGAGCAGTTAGTAGATGCCACGGCTAGGCACGAGCTACTCAGCTTCATGGATGCATATTCTGGGTACAATCAAATACCCATGAACCCAGCTGATGAGGAGCACACTTCATTTATAACAGACAAGGGGCTTTATTGCTACAAGGTGATGCCTTTTGGGTTAAAAAATGCAGGTGCTACTTATCAAAGGTTGGTAAACAGAATGTTTGCAAATCAAATAGGAAGAAATATGGAAGTATATGTAGACGATATGTTGGTAAAGACAAGGAGGGCAGAAGAGCTCACAAGTGACCTCGGTGAGATGTTTGACACCCTCCGAAGATTCATAATGAAGCTAAACCCGCTCAAGTACGCCTTTGGAGTTTTGTCAGGGAAGTTCCTCTGTTTTATGGTGAATTTCTGAGGTATCAAGGCCAATCCTGAGAAAAATAGAGCATTATTGGAAATGAGCCCACCACGAAGTAAGAAGGAGGTGCAATGCTCGATAGGGAGAGTAACAGCTCTCAACAGGTTCATTTCCAGATCCACCAAAAAGTGTCTCCCGTTATTCAACATCCTAAAAGAGAACAAAAGGTTTGCTTGGGATGAAGATTGTTAGGAAGCCTTCGCTAAGCTAAAGGAACACTTTGGAAAAAACTGTCCCTTTTGGCTAAGCTAGAAAAAGGGGAAAGATTGTACATGTACTTAGCAGTGTCAGAGCATGTCGTAAGCGCTGCCATAGTCAAAGAAGAAAAGAAGCATCAACAGCCTGTATACTATGTCAGCAAGCGGTTGGTAGACGCAGAAACCCTGTACCCAGAAATAGAAAAGTTAGCATATGCCTTGGTAGTGGCTTCACGAAAGCTAAGGCCCTAATTTTCACGTTCATGCTATTGAAGTGCTCACCAACACCCATTTGCGTCAAGTCTTGCATAAACTAGAGACTTCAGGAAGGTTGCTAAAATGGTCAATTGAATTAAGTCAGTTTGACATCATTTATACCCCAAGAACCTCGATCAACGGGCAGGTACTTGCAGATTTTATAGTCGAGTTTGCCTATCGACCCCATGAGGATGGAGAAATAAAAGAGAATGAACTAACTTGTGGAATGGAAAAACAACCTGAAGAATGGAGCCTCCATGTAGACAGGGTGTCCAATAAAGGAGGAGTCGGCGCTGGCATAGTAATGACAGGACCTGAGGGACATAAGATGTATTACGCATTAAGATTCAGATTTGGACCTTCCAACAACAAAGTAGAATACGAATCACTCCTAGCTAGCCTGCGACTAGCTAAGGAGCTAAAGGTAACACATTTGCACATATTAAGTGACTCACAGTTAGTAGTATTTCAGGTGAAGGGAGAATATCAAGCTAGAGCCCCAAAAATGGCTGCATACCAACCAAAGTAAAAGGGTATTTGGATCAGTTCGAAAAGTACACCATAGAACAGATCCAAATACAGCAAAACACGAACGTCGATGCTCTCACAAAACTCGCCTCTACCCGAGATGAAGATATTCTTGAGTCCATCCCTGGCAAATACCTTTGCAGGCCAAGTATAGTAGAAGGGGAGGTTCACATGGTCAATACTCCCAATGAGTCATGGTCCACACCCATCTCGAGGTACTTAAGTAATGGAACGTTGTCTTTGGACAAAAAGGACGCCTGTAAGCTGATTTACAAAGTCGTCCAATACATCCTAGTAGATGGAGTCTTGTATAAAAGAGGCTTCTCCACCCCGCTCCTATGGTGTATAGACAAGGAGGAGGTTTCGAAGGTTATGCAAGAGATACACAAAAGAGAATGTGGAAATCATGCTGGGGGGCAATCCATGGCAAAAAAGGCCATACGATAGGGGTATTATTGGCCTACCATGGAAAAGGATGCGAGCAATTTCGCGAGAAGATACGACCAATGCCAACAACGTGCGAATTACCCTAGACAGTCACCAAATGAGCTGGAGAGCATGACCAGTCTGTGGCCCTTTGTTGTGTACGGAATCGACTTGATTGGCATGTTACCAACAGGAAGAGGGGGAGCAAAGTACGCAGTTGTAGCAGTCGATTACTTTACTAAGTGGGTTGAAGTAGAGCCTCTAGTCAATATAACGGCTAAGAAAATCACCACCTTTGTCAACAAGTTTATCGTCTGCTGGTATGGAGTACCCTACAAGATAATCTCTGACAACGAGACCCAGTTTGAAGGGGGATTATTCGACGAATATTGTAGAGAAAAGGGGATCAAGAGGAGTTTCTCCGCTATAGTACACCCGCAAGGCAATGGACAAGTGGAGGCCATCAACAAGATCCTAAAAAGGAACCTGAAAACAAAATTGGAGAAGTTGAAAGGAGCCTGGGTTGAAGAATTTCCCAATGTGCTTTGGGCCTATAGGACCACCCCCCGTTCCACTACTGAAGAAACGCCTTTCACCTTAGCCTATGGGTGCGAGGTTGTTCTTCCAATAGAAATGAAAGTCAACTCCTTTCGTATGTAAGCATAGATGACCAGACTAACCACGAAACATTGGCTGAAAATTTGGACCTGTTGGAGGCTAGAAGATAAAAGGCACAACTGAGGTTGGCAACGTACCAACTATGGGCCGCAAGATACTATAACTCAAGGGTGTGAGAGAGGACATTCAGGGTCGGAGACCTCGTGTTAAGGAATGTTCTAGCGAACACTCACAACCCAGGGGCGGATGTACTAAGGGCGAACTGGGAAGGACCCTACCAAGTTTCCCAGGTGGTGCCCCCTAACATCTACAAGCTGGCACGTTTGGATGATACCATGGTATCCAGAGCGTGGAACGCAGAGCACCTAAACAAATATTATCAGTAAGACCTCCATATCTAAGGCAAGAATATTATTGCTTTGAGTAACATGCAAGTTTACGTGTAATTGCTATGAATTAGAGGGGTAACTTAGATGCCCTGGTACGAAGTAGGAACATTGTTGCCATAAATACTTATGTACTTTCCTCATTTTGAATGGATATGTTTCTTATCGGCATGTCACAGTCCTCACATCTAACTCTTGGGCACCTATCCCCAATTGAAATTATCAAAATGCATGAGCAAAATGATCAAAGTGCCTGACGAGATAAATCTCACCAACCACTTGGGGGGTAGATCATATAGTCAAAAAGGGTCCTAAAAGATACCCTTGTAAAAAAAACATAAATAAAGAAGAAAACTTTGCAAAGCATCTCTTGAGTTCACAAGTATTAGCTACCCTTATGAACATCAAAAGAGTCAATAGGTCCTACAGGAAAAACCTCCTAATAAAGGTTGATACCTCCACAAGAGGAAAGGCCTCGGGGAGAGCATCCATCAATAAGCCTAGAGCGGCCACTAAGCCGTCTAGCCAAAAAGGGTCCTAAAAGAGACCCTTGTAAAAATAGTACTATGCATAATGACGAGAAGGACGCTTCTCGCAAGAAATAACAAGCGCGCACAAAAATATATAAAAGGATGGCTAGAACCCAAAGGTTCAACCTATCCTTACAAATACAATCAAGGTGCACCAAAGAGACCATCGCTACCAGTCCAAATAAAGTTTCAACGAGTTATTAGACAAAAGTGAGACCTATCAAACCCCTTTGAGTGGGCTAAAAAGGACCGCAAGCATAAAGAAAAAAGAAAAATCTATCGAACCCCTTTGAGTGGGCTCAAAAGGACCTCAAGCATAGAGAAACAAAAACAAATGATCACACACACATATATATATATATATTTGTGATAATGTTGCAGGATAAAGTCGGCATCAGCCACAAGAGGACTTAGAAAAGTTCTTGAAGAAAAAAAACAGAGAAACCTCTCTAGTATAATAAGGTTCGAATAAGCATACAACCAAATTGAAGTGAAAGATAAAAATTGTAGAAGCGAAATCTCAAGGACACCCGCTGCGAGCATTCCACTCGGTCACCATGGCAACAACATGGTCACCAAAGGAGGAGTAATCGAAGCTAGGATTCTGCCTTCGCATTCCATAAAGGGTGCACTCTACGGACTTATACTTAACCTCTGCCAAATTAGCCTCCAGGAGAGTGACCCTCTCCCGGAACACCTCAGCCTTAGCTTCCGCTCTCTTTTTCTTTTTTGACGACGAAGATGCTTTTGCTATGGCTTTCTCCAGCTTGATGTTGACATCGGCAAGCTGTCCCTCGATCTCTTGAACTCTGACCGTTAGACGATCCCTTTCGGCATTGGATGAAGATAGGCCCTATGTCGAGTCTACAAAGTGTTGAGTCACCAGAGAAGCCTGCAAGGAAGCAAAAAGTGAGTAAACAAGGAGCCCAAAATACAAAAAACATCAATGTAAGACGCATGAACTCACCCAAGTTGTGGAGAGCTTGAGGGTCTCCCCAAACTCCGCCATGGTGAAATTCTCGAGACCTCTCCACTCAGTCTTAGGAATACCCTCGGCAACTCGGGCATACCTTTGCATGAAAGGGGCTGACGTGCGACCCACCCTGGATGTTCCCTCCAAATCAGGAGCGTCCAGGTGATCAAAGATAGATGACCCACTCACCGAGGGAGGAGGAGGCGTAGGAACATTGGAAAAAGGGTACCCCGAATGGTCGTGACTAGCGAGAACATAAGGAAGATTATCAAATTCATCAGAGAAATGCAGAACGAAGCGCCCTTGCATGGTCTATGGACCGTGGGAATGAGAAGTCGTGTCGTGGTCAGTAGGAGCAAAAAAGGGACACCACCTAGAGGATGTAGATATTCGAGCTAGACGTTTAGATTCAGGGGAAACCTCCTCAAGCACCCATTCAACATCACCCTCGTCCGAGTGAGCTTCTGCCTGAGTTACTTTCTTCTTTCGCTCGGAAATGTGCCATAGCAGGTCAGGCTCCAAAATAATGGATAGACCATAGTGATTGAGGTTGGCCATAGTAAAAGAGATGGGAAACCATTTTCATTGCAGGGTCTGCGTCAAGGAAGACATCTATCAGCGCCGTCTCTGACTCAGGAACGTTGGGGATACTGAAGTTCTCTGAACAATTAACTCAGTTATCAATATGAGTATAAGTTCCAAAATAGTAAACTCAATATAAAAGGAAATACTTGAAGTACTTACTTGGGGATGAGCGAAAATGTTCGCGGGCAGAAAGTGGACCTTTGACAAAGAAAAAGTTCTCCTTCTAGGAACCCGGGTTAGACACAAAACCATCTATCAAGGAGACCTGAGAGTTGGCTTTTTGTAAGAAGTAGAAGCCTTTGGATTTAGGAGTGGGCATGAGATTTAGGAGTAGAAGCACAATCGTTAAGCTTCACGAATGCCATATATAGGCAGTTTAAGTCAACCAGCTGTTAGGTGCCAGCTGAAGTGGAGCAAGGTCGAAGTGATTCAGGACCATGACGAAGAACGGGTGTAAGGGAATGGTCCCACCCACCTTCAATATATGTTTGCTCATAGTAACATAGCCCTAGGGGGGATTATCAGCCCGACACTTGATGGAGGGTACATACATCTTGTACTCTTTGCTAATGTGGTACTTCTCGGACAACTCTAACAGCGTGTTTTCCGACACGTTGGAAATGATGGTGGATGCCAATAAAGTACCGGAGTCCAGATTCTTGGGAGCCACCTGTCGTCTCATTCTATTTGACATGTCTGCAAAACCAAAGGAACAATGTGAGGTCAAAACAAGGCACTATACCCTCCATTTTTTTCTTCTTGCGTGAGTTTTCCACTGAGGCATTGAGTGTGGAAGTATCGAACATGGGTGGATTAAGGACAAGGGTTGAGGGGAACCAAGGGTGACCTCATGGCTACTATAGGGAGAAAACAGGGTAGGAGGTTCAGGGGGGAGGTTTTCCTCCATGAACTCCAGCTCCATTTATAGATCAAAAAGGCTCACTCTAAGGCTTGCAATGTGATCATTAAGGTCAAAGTAGAAAGGGACTCCATCACCCCTCAAAACTGAATCTATCTTGCTCTCCACCACCCAGATTTTATGCCTAAGCTCGGCCATGCGTTCAAGGTGACATATACTGGCCCTCCTCAAGGTGTCATAGATTTTGTAAGGGTTGTTTTTTGGGGGATCCTGAGTCTGAGGATAAGTTAACAAACTTGACCCCCGGAGGAACGCTAGACGACCCCCCACATGCCATAAAGCCGCGTCTTGTTGGTAATAAGGGTGCAAGTGTAGGTGGAAAAGGGTACTACAAAACACAAAGGAATAAGCTCAAAACCTCTAGACACAAGTGCTCGAAACAACCAACTACGGGGTACAAAAGAGGGTATATGTACAAACGAGTGCATATACATGAATTATCTCACGAGGAGTTCCAGCCGAGACAACCCTTCCCAAGTAACGCTAATTTAAACCCATTGAGCATAAGAAAGGGTGGAAGCGTACCTTGAGCGGGTAAATTCGCGCACCGTCGCAACTGAAGAAATACCAAGGGTCAAAAGTGCACGCCTACAAAAAGAAAGGGGAAATGTGTTTTAGACTCCTAGCACATATGTAGACATTTACATATAAAAAAATAAAGAGAAATGGAATACAAAGTGCCCTTGTGAGGGATGGAACCACTTACCTCTTGGAAGATTTGAAGACATAAGTACCACCAAGCTAAGAAAAGAAAGTGTAGAAATTGTCTTTGAGAAGGGGACATATTTATAAGAAGCTTAAACTCATCCTAGTCGTTGAATCCAATGCTTGATCTATGGCCAAAAATGAAACCAAACACCTACATTGGGATCTGCAAAGCCAAATGATAGGCTCACATTCAATCTCAAGGGATCATGAGGATCACCACCTCCAAAGTGTGTTTTTATATACCACCAAAGCAAAGAAACACACTAATGCCACCTATGCTTTGAAGACACCATGGCGAAGAGTCTACCAGAGCGCCTAAAAGCCCTCTCCTAGATTGGAGGGCAAGTGTGGATGCTAAAAATTCTATACTTGTTAAAAAACCCAAATCTCGTGCTAAGGTACCATGAATGCCTAAGTACTTACATGCGCCTACACCCCTAGACAAGTGTTGGGCAGCCTCGCCAGGCGAAGCCCCATTAGCCACATGAGACCCCCATCTCGCACACCACGCGTCTGGCTGATGCACCCCACGAGGTCCCCCGTCTTGCAACTCGCGTGCCCGGCCGATGCACCCTGCAAGGCCTTCATCAAGCGCCTCGCGCCATAGGCCCATGCCACGGGCCAACGCCTCGCGAGACACCATCTCGTGCCCCAGGCCTTTGCCTCGTGACACCGCCTCGTGCCATAGGCCCATGTCGCGCGCCAACACCTCGCGAGACACCATTTCATGCCCCAAGCCTTTGCCTTGCGACCCCGCCTCGTGCCACAGGCCCATGCCGCGCGACAACGCCTCGCGAGGCACCATCTCGTGCCCCAGGCCTCCGCCTCATGCCACAGGCCCCTGCCATGTGCCAACACCGCGTGAGGCACCATCTGGTGCCGCAGGCCTCCATCTTGCAACCCCGCCTCGCGCCACAGGATCCTGCTGCGCGCCAACGTCTCATGAGGCCTAGCCTCGCACATGGTCCTTCCCCCCGTGACGGGCACCTCGAGGTTCTAGCCTCCCATGCCTGTTGGGATCATGTCTCCCACGATGACCCATAAAGACTTTAACACTTAATGGTTAAATGAGTAGGATGCATTGTGAGGATAAGAAAACCTACAAATGACTCAAATAGATCATATGGATATGAATTACGTATGTGGGTACGACCCCGAAGACCCCAGGTGTCTGACCCTAAACCCACGCCAGACAAGTAGTGGTCGTACGAGCAAGGTACCTGATGTGGTCCTTCCCAGCCAACCTCTGACATTCATACTAAACAGATGGTGGAGGTACAACTAGGTACTAAAGTGGAGGTGCTCCTGCAGACCCTTGGCATGTACTGCAGTCGACCACCACGCTCCTGGCACCACTACCTTCTATAGACTGCATATGTAGAGTCGTGTCCCTAGGGACCACCATGTATAGTGAGCCAATAGTGCTCTACTATAAATATAACCTCCTTTTACCTAAGAAGGGGGGGAAACTTTTTTGGAGAATTTTGTAACCAGTTATTGCTAATGAAAATAGATATTCAACATTCTCTCCAATTTTCATTCTAGAATTCCAACATTTACATTTGATGTTCTTGAGATTGTAAGGAGGTTTACTTGAAGTTTAGTGAGTTTAAAGTTCACTTCTTTTACAACTCCAAAATTTCTTCATATAACTTTGTTGATGAGTTCTTACCGTCAACACACATTTTCCACAGGTTGAGTATCAAGAACAATGAAGTCAACAGGAAAGTAAAATTTATCAAATTTTATCAAAACATCTTCTTTAATGCCTCTAGGAATTTTCACAGAACGACCGACTAATTGAAGAGTTATAGACGTAGGGTTTAGTTCACCAAGACCAAGTTGTTTATATATAGAATAAGGTAATAAATTCACACTTGCACCCAAATCAAGTAAAGCCTTGTTAATAAAATGATCACCAATAATGCATGAAATTGTTGGATTCCCAGGATCTTTATACTTTTCTTGTTAATTTGTCTAAGGATGTTCTTAAGTCTAATTCATCTTTTACTTCATACCTTCCTCCTCTTTTTTGTGAATTAGTTGACCTAGACCTGGGATCAAAATAAATTTTTTTTAATGAAAAGGGGAATAATCTTAGTTTAACCGACTCATCAGAAATTTTTTGAAATTTAAATGTTGAGCAAATGTCTAAGAAATCTTTGACATGCATGTAAGGATCCTCTCTATCTAACCCATAAAAAGATGGAAACAATTGAATGATTGATTGTTTTAAGCTCAAAATTGGTAGCAGAAGTGGTAGGAAAAACAATACATGAAGGGGCATTAGATGAATAGGTGCAAAATATTCAAGCAAGGTTTTTTCAGGCACAACATTTTCATCACCATGATTTCTATTAATATTAGAAATTGGTTCCATGATGCTCAAATTTTTACTAGCACTTTCAATTTCAAACAAAGATAAACGTCTTTTTACTAATCGATTTTTAGAGTTACGTTCCCAATGATGCATACAATTTTCACAAATAAGGCAACAAAGATAATCTCAAACAAACAATTTTCTGATGTGGAAGAATAGTTAAAACCGCAACCACAGAGCATACTTAGAATTTTTAGAGATTTCACAACAATATAATATTTATGGTTTACTTGTCCCAAGGTCTATTTGATTCCACTTACTCGCACACTACTAACAACTCCCCGATGTTAATTAGTAGAGTCAGATTAGGAATTTTGTTCAAATTTCCTTTAAGCAAAGATTGCTTATGGTGAAAGGACAAGATTTAGGATTTTTTTTCAAATATTTTTTTCACAATTACACAATAATATGCTAAGAGAAATCAAATAGGGCAAAATAGATAATGTTAACTAAACTTGAACAAAAGTTTGGAGGCATAGCATGCTATCAACCAAAACAAAAACAAAAAAGTAAAAGTTAGGATGCACAAGTTCCATCAACTAAAACATATGGTAAAAGACTAGGAGGCAAAATTGTCATCAACTAGCGAGGAGCCAAAATTGCCATCAACTAGTAAATTGCACAAAAATATAACAACAAGATAAAATAAAGAAAATTACAACAAATGTTAGGAGGCACAAGTGCCATCAACTATAGAAATTAAAAAGATAGATAGGGGCACAAGTGCCATCAACTAAAAAAATGAAATAAATATAAATATAAAAATATCTAAGTTTTTTTATGGGTTGTAGAACAGTCCTAAATTTTCTTCTTATCTTTTTTTTTTAGTTTAGGTTATATATATTTTTATATTTTTGTATATATTTTTTTTTTAAGTGCAAAGATTAAATAACTAGTAGAAGAATTCACTAACCTTGAGAAAAAATTCGTTTCTTTTCTTGCAACTCCCAAGCAACGGTGCCAAAAACTTGATGGACCCAAAATGGGTACGTTTTAAATACGTAAATCGCAAGCGCACAAATCGTATATATAGTATAAAGTTCATGTAAGCAAGGATGTCAAACTCGAAAGAGTTGTCTAAAATAAAAAAAATAAAAAAACTATTTTAAACCAACATTAATAAACTATAACACAGCTCCAAAGAATAATGATGGGATATTGTGACAAGAAAATAAAATAAAGGAAATAATAATGAAATTAAAGACAATATATATAGCAAAATTAATAATTGTAAACAAGATGGTAGAAGAAAGATTATTAAGATAATAGAATCCACAAAATATAAGTTCAATAATATTTATAAGTATATTGATTCCCAAGTTTTAGTAATAGTAGAAATTAATCAAACCATCATTTATTCAAATTAGATATTCTATTGACGCACAAGTTATTTTAGAAATATAGGAATTATCTTCACTTTTAAATATATAATTTCAAAGTATTTAGTGTGAATCAATCTAAAGAAACAAAAAATAAATCAATGAATATTATTTATAAGGCAAAACATAATATTTTTGTTCTAAGCATTTGATGTGCACAATTTAATGGCATACCTTAATCAAAGAATATTATGATTTTGCACTGATGAAAAACAAAGTGTAAATAAGTGCTAACAATAAAAAATACATGACATTTAAGATGAAAGAAGATATTTGAAGAAGAAAAATCCATAAAATTTGTTGCAAAAATGAGAATTCAACATACAAAATAAATACTATCTAGTTACATATTGTTTCATCATTTCCTTAATCATCTTAAAAAGATTAGAATCTCATAACTACAATAGAAATTACAAAACAAAGAGAATACATACTTGAAAAATGCTCTTGAAAAACACTAAAATAGAGGAGAGAATGGTAGAAAAGATGATGGTAATCGAAAATTGAGCACCCTAAAATGGTCTTGAAATTACATATTTATTGCCAAAATGATATTATTAAAATAATCAATTTAAATTAATTAAATCGATTAGATTAGTTAAGTTAATAATAATATGGCAAGTAGGGGTAAATTCTAGGGTATCATGATGAATTTTGTAGTGAAAAGTGTAGAAAAATTGGGTAAAAAATTGGCATTTGAGGAAAAGGGAACAAGGAGACCATATTGGGAAAATGGCAGGTGGCTTGATGGGCTAGCAGGCGGCTGGGTCGTGGGGCTGCTGGTAGGCCCATGTGAGGAGAAGGGAGCTGGGGGCTCGCTGAATGGGCTGGACCAAAGGGGAAATGAGGCAGAGCTGGGCCAGGCGGGTTCATGCCGAAGGCTGGGCAGGCAAGCCTGGAGGTTGCTAGGAAGCACGGGTTGGGCCGGCTGGGAGGCACGGGCATGGGCTCGTGGGCTTCAACTCCTTGTGCTGAGGCTTTTTTTTCTTCAAAAAATCATTTTTTTCACTTTCTTTTCTTCATTTTTCTTGCTTTTCAAGAGCAAAAAATACAACATATTTCCTATAAAATAAACATATATTAAATTAAAACTATATATTTTCAATAATAAAATTTACAACATAAGTTCCATGAAAATATTAATTAAAACTTAATTTACTTAAACATTTAAGCTCAAAAGTGCATCTTTTTACTTCTAACATAACAATACTAATTTCAAATAATTAAACTACCACATATTGTAATAAAATATCTATAAAAACATATAAAAATCTAAACTATTACAATAAGACTAATAAATTCCAAGTTACTTAAAAACTCAAAGACTAAGCAACAAATAGCATAAAAAATGTGGTAAAATAACTCTATTTTGTAGAGTTATCATTTATCTATCTAAACTTTATCTATCAAGTTTAGATCTCATATTTATTTGTCAAAACTTTATTTATCTACAAAATATAACATAATTATTTATGGATCGTAATCGATTAGTTAAAATGCCTTTTAATGATGATGATAGTGATGATGATCTTCTATTATTGAGAACGGTGATGGCTGATGTAACGCCTTGGTTACCCCAGAACAGTTCCGGTGAACGGTGAACCGGAAATTTAACTCGCTACCCGAGTTCTTTGGTTAAAAACATGCTTCTAGGTATTATTAACAGGCTAAGGTGGAAAAACAATTAAAAGGAAATGATATATTTTATTTAAAACATAAAACTGTTCATGGGCCCATCAAAACATTTACAAGTTATTTACAACTCAAAATGGTCATTACAGTTTCAAGTTTACAAACTCGCCAACCTAAACAGTAAAAATAGGGAAAACCCCCTAGTTCCTCTGAGAACTCCTTGGCCGTGTTGTTCAAGTGGCCGCATATATACACAACACCACCTAAGCTCTCCACTCATGGCTGGGTGAGCTTTTCTTTCCCTTTACCTGCACCACTAAGCACCCATGAGCCAAATCCCAGCAAGAAAACACAATATAACATGAATATAATATCAACAATGATCATAATAATCATTCAGGACTTCCACTCCAAAACAGATGGGTGACAGTCGCAAAAGTCACTAAGATGAGTTATGTTCCCACTAACCATGTGACGATAGGGTCACCGGGGCTTTACAAATAAGTAATCCTTTCACTAGCTTAAACAGGATAGGTGCTCAATGAACTAGTCACCGACATAACCTTCCTCGTGACCATAGAGTCACAACCATGGGATTCCGCTCCCTAGCCATGTGACAAGCAGTCACCTAGGCCTTTGGCCTTGGCTCTGAGTAACTAGCCTAGACTAGTCAAGCGCTTATAAGTTTCATCGATCTTAGGGTCGGTCCAGCATTAATGCTCCTAGAGTCATTCAACATTGATATCGATTTGATCTAATCTTTTATTGGCCCTGCGTTCAGGACGCTTATGCCGTTTCTGACTCTCAGGTCAGTAATATGTGACCAGTGTCGTCCCTGACTAATCAGTGCCATCCACAAGTAAGCAAGCTCTGCTAAGCATTTAATATGCAATCAATGTCCACATTTATCAACCAACATGCCTCAACAACAATCATACATGTCATATACACAGGGTGCAGTTTTCTTACCTCTGATTCGAGCAGAATGAATAAAAGAACGACCCTTGAGAACAATCTAACCTTTAGTCCTTTAGCGGTCACCTAGTCATAACAAAATATGGGACACCATCAATAAAATGAATAACAAAGGTTCCCAAACCAAGATCTAGCCTCTGGGACATCAAACCCCACTAATCCGGGTAGTAGGATCGATCCCAAGGCCTAAAACCAAGTTCCAGAGGTAAAAACATTCAAATGGCCTCAAAACCTGGCCTGAGCCGCAGCCCCCAGCCACACCAGGAGTAAGGGCCGCGGTGCCCCTTACTCAGGGCCGCGACGCCCAGCACACCCAAAACCCCTCCAGCCGCTTCTTCAAGCTTAGGCCACGGCGCCCAAGAACAAGGTCGCGGCCCCCCACCCAGAACCAGCCATGAACCCGATCTCCTTCATCCCAAACCTTCCAAAAACACACCTAAACACTTCAAAATCCAAAAATTAAAGTTCCCAAACTTCCCAATAATCCAAAATCATCAAATCCCGAGGCTCAAATGAACCAAAATCTCAACGATTCACAAAATCCAAATCAAAGCTTAGAAACTCTAAAAAATCAAAACTTAAAGCTTAGATTACCTTCGATTGGGTTGTTTTCTGTGAAATCCTTCGGTCAAGAAGCTTCTAATTTTCCCTAGGATCGCTATGCCTCGATCCTCACTTGATTCTGACCCCTAGAACTCAAGATTTCTTCGAAATTGCCTCGAACGGTAAAAGGAAGTAACGGGAAGAGAGAAAAAGTGTTTACTAACGTACGGTTCTATCTGACAAGCTACTTCAAGCTTAAGTAACCTCAAATAAAACCTAGTGCTCGGGGTCCCGAAAACACCCCCAGGGACATTATTGTCAAAACTTCCTGAATTTCCTCCTGATCACAATAACTCCCAATTTATCATCAAATAAACATTCCCATTACTCAATATCCCAATAAATGACCCTGTTATGACAAAACCGCTAATTTATAATATAAGACCGTCTCATGCCGAATAGCTTGAATATATCCCCATAATAATGGGATCTCATCCATAACTCACATTATGCACCAGAATACACAAGTATGCCCTCAACGGGCCAAATTACCAAAACACCCTAATAATCAAATGTGGACCCACATGCATGCATATAAGATCATATTATAATATAATTCACATAAACATGCATATAATCAGTTAATGGCATAATTAAACAATTATGGCCCTCCCGGCCTACTAATCCAGCCATTAAACCGCATTAGGGATTTCAAGGCATTAAAGTAATGTCCCCGAGGGCAAAGTGGTCAAAATCCCTAGTTTTCCTTCCTAATCTCACTAACTCTGAATATATCCTCAATTATTCATTCCCATTTCCCGATAACCCGATATTGAGCTAAATACCTAAAATACCCCTTGACTTACCCCGAGTCGGGTATTGGGTCTCGTTGTGACTTTCCCGCTAACTTGCTCCCTAGGATCGTCTCATGTCGAATAACCCAAATAAACTCACATATTAATGTGGTCTCTCACATATATCACATATATATAATTATGCCCATAACGGACCAAATTAATAAAATTTCTCTTCTAATAAGAAACAGGCCCACATGCATATTTAGTACTCCTAAACATGCATAACTAGTTTTATTATCTTATAACTCACATAATCACATAATCATACACAAATATATCATATCAGCATATAATTCCATATATTGCCATCCTGGCCCCCTAATCAAGGTCCTAAGCCTTATTTGGTAATTTGGGACGTTACACCGACATTCTACCAGTGACACTCCTAGGTCAAAGTGTCGTGAGGCCTCCATGCCAATGGTATGACCCCCAGAGCAAAGGCGAAGGGACGATGCTCCTTGAACAAAAGGAAACAGGAGCTTGATACTGAGATGTGAACCCTCAAAAGTAAGATAGTCACGGCATGAAGGGGACGAGGGCATGCCAATAAACATGAATATGAGTCGCCCTTCACATGAGAGATACAGGCCAAACAACTACCCACCAATTTCAATGAGCCACGTATGACCCCTTATGATGGAAGGACTGATCCAAAGTACCACCTAGACGCCTTCAATGACTTAACGAGGCTAAGGAATTCCTTTGGAAATGTCGTGTCTTCCATGACTACACGGCACCAACCACAAGCCTCACCAATATAAAGCAAGGTGAAAATGAAATTCTAAGAAAATACATTCAACATTTCAACACAGAGGTAGCTAAAGTTGAAAAGTTGCCTAAAGACGAGCTAAAAATGGCCATTACCGCAAGGGTGCATCCAAAGAGAAAAATGTGGGATAGCATGCTAAAGACAGAAATGGAGGATCTAGGTGACTTCTATGAAAAGGCTCTAGAGTACATTCGAGAAGAATATGGCCAAGACCACTTGAGGATAGGCAAACAGGAGCTACTCTTTAAGCCACCTGCCACAAACACCCATGAACACTCTACAAAACTACAGAATGCTACAACATCCTTCTACGAAGATTCATCAAGCCTTAAAAGCTCGTGATGTCAATGGTTGTGAGGAGGAAGAGACCTACGATGTAACCCAAGTAATTCCCACCAATATACGCATCTGGGAGGGAATATCTAGTAAGGTTTTATGTTTGATATAATGAATCAAAGAGGTTACCCTAGTTAGCCTCCTAATGTAGTAGTAAAGAGCATCTCTATCTAGCTTAGTATGTGTTAAGCCAAAGAGGTCACCCTAGTTAACCTTATGACGAAATAGGTGCATGGTCTCCATACATGTCCATGCACTTTACTCATCATAAATGTAATATCAAGCATCTATCTTATTAATTATGTCCTATGTATTCAAATCATTTAGGTCACTCAAACGCAGTCATTGTCGATTGAAATTGTCAAAATGCACATGAGAGTAGAATAATGGAAGTGTCTGACGAGATAAATTCCCCAACCACCTGGAGGCATAGCGCTAGTAAAAAAAAATATCCCATGGCATCTATAAGGATTAGCTATCCTCATAGACGTCATAAGGGTAAAAAAAATTAAGCTTCAAAAGTGGCACATCCGTGCAAGGGTTGTGACCCTAAAGAATGACCACCCTACTTGATGCCCCAACTTCATGACCCTTGGCTCTATGAGACACGCCTTGACCTTATAGCTCTTGGCTCTGCGAGATATGCCTCAGTTCTAGCCCTTGCCTCATAAAAAAAACCCCCAAGAAGGGTCCCTAATATAAGTCTAGATTGACTTGAGTTGACTAGCCAAAAAGGATCTCAAAGAACATGCTTGCAAAAAGAGTACTATTCCCAACAACGAGAGGACGCTTCTCGGAACAAAATGAAACGTGTGCGCGAAAATTATAAAGGACGACAAAGACCCAAAGGGTTAACATGTCCTTATAAAAATAGTCATGGTGTACCAATAAGACTATTGGCGGTATATACATGAGGACTTGCAGAAGTTTCTAAAAAAAGGGTTCATCAAGTCCCATACGAAAAAAAAAACTAAGGGCTTCTCAAAGTCCTATACCAAAGAAAACAGGGCTTCTCAAAGTCCCATACCAAAGAAAACAGGGCTTCTCATAGTCCCATACTAAAGAAAAAAGTGGACTTCTCAAAGTCTCATACCAATAAGAGAAAGAAAAATGGATTTACATTTCCCTTATACTTCGTTTACAAGAAGGCACACAACACTACCGCCATTTCATAGTAAGTGTAGCATCATAATAAGTCCACAAGAACACTTAAAAGTCTCCTTCTAGATTAGGGGGCAAGCAAGTGGTAACACGAAAAAAACTATCTCACAAAGAATAACTACACTCCTCGCATGAGGGTCACTCTCTCCATGCAAGACCGCACCTTGGGAAAAAGCATCCCTCTATGCAAGACCATTTTTTGTAGCACCCTTATACAAGGTCTTGTCTCGCAATGCTTCTCGAGTCTGCCATGCGAGGATCCTACGTGAGACCCTATTTCGATTGGTCTCAACTGGTGATCACATCACAATACTCACATGCTTCGAGACCCGTGTCGTAAGAGATACCCCATGCAAAAGGTACATTGCAAAAGATGTCTATATGAGAGATACACTACATAAAACCTCTATATGAGGGGCTTATGCTAAGGGCTACATGAGAACGTACGAGGCCTCTTTTCTAGAAGTCGTAGCTTGGTGTTACCTCGATAAGCCCCTAAAGGTCATGTGGCAAGACCTTACCTTAAAATATCATTGTGTGAGGCTACACCTCGAAAGCACACCTCACGAGACAGTTTGGTGAGATGAACGTCAAGAACCTACCTAGGACGAGCATGATAAGAGAGTCCACATCGAGATGCTTCTTATATGGGTGTTGTCCTTATGCGAGGAACCCATGTGTAACTTTCACACACATATACACATAGTCGTTCAGTAGATAAGACCACAAAGTTCAGTATATACAAAGTCCACCACTTCACCACACTTCGAGCCCTATGTTTGAAAGCTTGCTGTCAAATATATGTCAAGGAGACAAAGGGCATCCTTTAGGTATGAGGTACTGGACATGCCTCTCACATAACTGGAAGGGTAGCTGCCCCGTGTCAGTTCATCATGAGGTCCCGAGAAAAGTTCCTCCCTTTATTCAACATCCTAAAAGGAAACAAAAGGTTCACTGGGCACGAAGAATGCAAAAGAGCCTTCATCGTGCGAAAGGAACACCTCGAACAAGCACTGCTTCCAGCCAAGCAAGAGAAATGGGAAAATTTGTAACTCCATTTGACCATATCCGAAGATACCTTACGTGCAGCACTGGTGAAAGGGTAAAAGAAGCACTAGTAACCAGGTTATTATGTCAGCAAGCTCCTCATAGACATTGAGACCCACTATCATGAAATGGAAAAGTTATCCATTGCACCTATAACAGCCTCCCAAAATTTTAGGTCAGAGAACTCAACGTTAACCCCTACAGAAAGTCCTCCATGGGACCTAAACTATGGGATGATTATTAAAATGGTCCATGGATCTGAGATGATTCGACATCACTTATATCTAAAGGGTATCAATTAACTAGCAAGTACTGATAGACTTCACAGTAGAGTCAACCTGCTAATCTGAAAGTGAAGAATAACCAAACAAGAATAAAGGTTCACAAGAAAGAATCGCTAAAGCACTCTTCGCACTGAAATCTAAAAAAGTGTTGGTTGCATGCAAACCACCCAAGATAATGTCTTAGGAGCACCACACGAGGGCTCACCTTTGCTAGACACTACTTCTTGGGCCCCTCCAGGTAGTGTGCCTCAAGCTCCTTCGTGCGGCATGATGTTGTGTACACCAATGGTACTCGTTCTATACAAAGGAATGATTGGTTTTAATTAAACATCAAAGGAGTCCTAAGGATCAACACTTGTGAAGTATGCTTTTTCATATCTCAAAAACAAATAAACACACTTGTACCTTACATGTAATAAAGATGGCACAAAAAGAGTCTACAAGAACGCCTAATGACTTCCTTATGGACTGGGGGAAAATGTGGATGCCAAAAATCCGCAAAGGAAAATAGTATGAGCTCGAGATATAATTTGATAGGGACGAGGCACGAGACTACCTTGCGAGTCCCCAGCTGCATTGCGGGGCCAAGGCACAAGAACCCAACCGCATTGCAAGGACAAAGAACGAGATCGCAACCATGTCGCAAGGCCAGAGCGCACAAGCGCCTCATGGAGCCTAGGTGCACAAGCACCTCGCAGAGCCCAAGTGCAAAGCGCCTGTAACGCCCATGATAACCAAGACTGTTACACTGTGTATTTGAAATAGTGCAAGACTTGCTAACCAAGTCATTTGAACAAAAATGTGATCCTAAGGTCATTCATCAAGTTAGGGTTAAAAGATTTTGATCATAAATAATTAATTTTCATTAAAATAGATGTTTGATACATGGGATCCCAAAAACAGGGTATGAGTGGTAATTTACAATTTAAAAAAAAAAAAAGTTAATACAACCAAAAGCCACTCTAATGGCAAAATACAAGTTCTAGGGCTCTGTCCCTGTACTTTCCCTCTGTTGTGGCGGACAAGCAGTTGACTATGTACACCCCGCCCCCAGAGCTCTCCAAATCATGGTTGGTCCATTTTCCATTTGCCTTTACCTACACCACGTAGCACCCATGAGCCAGGGCCCACCAAGAAAACCATAAACAGCAAGCACATATAGCAACACTAGAATTCAATCAATCTTAACTCAATTAGTTCAATTATATAACAGAGTACAAGCATTAAATAACCAATGGTACACATATAATCTCAAGTTCATATCTTAATTAGTTCCACAAGGGTTCAGGGTTGGCACGCTTAGGCCGAGCCCTCTGTTTTTTTAGCTGACCTCGACTCGCTTAGGCCGGGTGGCATTCAGTACGCCTATCATTAGCCCCGACACCCTTTGGTCATTCATTGTTATATAACATAACAATCGTACAATTACACAGTACATGTATTCAGTTATAGGGAACCTCAATCCCATTCACAACCACACAAGGGTACAATTTTCTTACCTCGAATCTCAAGCGAAGAATAAAGGACGGTCCCGAGCACGACCTTCAGTCCTAAGCCTTAGCGATAACCTAGTCACAGTGCCAATGGGTAACCATCAATTCAAAACCCAAATAAATGTTTAGGAAATAATAACTAGCCTTCGGGACATCGAATTCTACTAAACTGGGTAGTAGAAATCGTCCCGAGCGCTTAGGTTCGAGCCCCCGAGCCTTCCCAAGCCTAAAAACTAACCTAGGCCAAAGTTCCCTAGGCGGTTCGCGACCTGGCCCTGAGGGTCGCAGCGCGCCCCAAGTCAGAGGCATGGCCCCATGCTTTTTGGGGGAGGCGGGTCGCGACTTGCCCCACTAGGGTCATGGTGTGCCCTAAAGACAAAGAGCCCACCCAGGGCATTCTGGGCAGGCGGGTCGCGATGCGCCCCCGCAAACCTAGAATTCCCTGGGTTTCCAACAATTTTCCCCAACTCCCAGCTCCAAAATTCAACTTTAAAATGCACCCCAATCCAAAACCAGTTTGAGATTTCCAAATATCACCTCATGAACACATATAAAGCCTGGAATAACAATTTAATTCTCCCTAACTCCCAAATTCAGAAGCTAACCTGAGCACTTCTAAATTTGCCTAAACCCAACCAGAAATTCAAAGATTAGGACTTAGAATTCTTACCTCTGATTGTAGCTTAAATCCCGTAGCTTCGATCTTTCAACCCTTGAGCTCAAATTCCCAAGCTTCCCAGTTGAATTCCCTGGTTCTATCCTTCAGTTCCTCCAGAATTCTTCAAGCATAAGAGAGAGAGAGAGAGAGAGAATCGTGAGTGAGAGGGAAAGGGAGTGTGAGAAATTTCTTAAGGTTTCTGATCATTCCCTACACATATGAGTATATCCTTAGCCCAAATGACATTTTTGCCTTTAAACTTATTCAGCCTTCTAATGGTTTCTAAGAGTAAAATAGTACTTTCCCCGATTCCCGCTAATTCCTCAATTGTTCCTACTATTAACCAATTAATTATGTCATGCCTAGCTAACTACCAAATACTTTCTCATTACTCAATAAACCCCAAAATATTCTCTAAATTCCCAAAATACCCCTAGGTTCCCGTCGAGTCGGGTATTTACACCCTGATGTGACTATTTCTCTAATTCGCTAACTAAGACTGTCTCGAGCCATATACTGCAAATATATCCACATAATAATGTGATCTCAACAATTTATCACATATAATCACATTTATGCCCTTAACAGGCCAAAATTACAAATATGCCCTTATGAACAATAAAGGGCCCACATGCATATTTAATACTCATAAACATGCATATAACATACTCACATAATCATACAAATCATGCATGCCACATAATCACGCATTTAACCAATTAAACATACATATATCAAATTATGCCCTCCTGGCACGCTAATCAAGGCACTAAGCCCTATTGGCAATTTTGGGTCGTTACAGCGCCTCGCAGAGCCTAGGTTTACAAGCATCTCACAGAGCCTAGGTGCACAGGTGCCTCACGGAGCCTAGGTACACAAGCCTCTCACGAAGCCCAAGTGCACAAGCACATCGTGGAGCCCAGGCGCACAGCGCGTCGCGGAGCCCAAGTACACAAGCACCTCGCAGAGCCCAGGTGCATAAGAAACTCGCTAAGCCAAGGAAAAAAAGCACCTCGCAGAGCCAAGATGCACAAGCATCTCGCAAAGCACAGGAACATAGGCACCTCGTGGAGCCCATGTGAAAAAGCACTTCGCAAAGCCTAGGTGCACAGGGCCTCCCAGAGCCCGCACCTTGCGGAGCCCAGGCGCACAAAGCCTCGTAGAGCACAGGTGCACAAGCACTTCACGAAGCCCACGCGCACAATGCCTCGCGAAGTCTAGGCGCACAGGTGCCTTGCAGAGCCCAGGTGAACAAGAACATCGCGGAGCCCAGGCGCATAGTGCATCATAGAGTCTAGGCACCTAGCCTTCTCATGAAGCATGTTCGCCCTCGCAGAGTCTAGCCCCAATCTGCTCCCATGTTGCTTACGCGATACTTGTATACAAGACACAATTATTTCAAGGTCTATGCACCCTCACATCTTGCAGGGTATGCACTTTGTGTACTCACCATTTCCCTATGCGCAAAGATACCACTTCAAGCCTCAATCCCACCAACCTTCCGACACTTATCAGAATGTAAGGAGGAAAATAAGAGGCACATCTTCGAAAGGTGAAAACATCCATGAGATACGTGGTACATGTGTAGGTACGAAATGTACATCCCAATCAAGAGGAGTCCGAGTACGGGTACAACATCCACGCCAGAAAAGTAGTGGCAATACAAAGATAGTATGTGATGAAACCTCTACTACCACGCTTCTGACATCTATACCAGATAGGTAGTGGTGGTACGAAGTAGTACAAAGACTGGGTACTACCTGATAACATCTGTTATGTATTGGATACGACCACCACTCCCCCAGCACCACTAACACCTGCACCACAATCACCTGCAACTATGCTCTTTTGTCCCCTTGGGACCACTATGTATTAAGAGCCACTAGTGCTCACCTATAATAGGAACCTTACTTCTACAAGGGGTTGAAAATTTTAATTTTAGCCATAAACTATTGAGCAATATAAGTGTTTCTTTCCATTGTTGTTCTACAATTTTTCTCTGAGTTTATCTAAGTTCTTCTATGTTGATAGTGATCTTACTTATTGTTGGATTTTCTGACCATAACTTCATTGACGAGTTCTCACCATCAACAACATCATAAAACTTAAATTCCATATATTGAGTAATAAGGAATTTCTTTGTACCTTCTTCTTCCTCTTTGTATTTGTTCTCACATGCCTTCCAAATCTCCTTAGCAATCTTTTTGTTGGCGTAGAGATCATACAACCAGTCCAAGTGAGCATTGAGAATGTGATCCCTACATATTAGTTCATCTTCTTCATGTTTCTTTCTTTTTTTATGACTTCTTGAGTGTCATCTTCTTTGGCGGATTCTATGGCCTTTAGATCCTTGCCAAGGATGTAGAACACCTTGAGAGTAAGCGAAACCCTAATCTTGTCTTGCCAATGCACAAAGTTAGTTCCATCAAATCTATCCAATCTAATAAAGTCTTGTGTCATGAATTTCAAAGCCAAAATTGAAGATGATTCTTCCATGATGATGTATCTTAGAGAATAGAGAATTTGATTGTTGGGAGAAAGTGAGATAACACTACCCAACAATAAGAATCTACACACAATAATACTTGACATAGTCCTAGAAAAGATTGAGATAGAGATATGCAAACCCTAATTGTAGACGAAAACCCTTATTCTTCTTGCAAGCTTCAAAACCTTGTTAAAACACCACTTGAGACCTTTGATGAAGAGAATCAAAGCCAACGCTTACACATGAGATGTATCATTATGCAAACTCTCTATTTCCTAGACATTGATGGATGCTTGAGGCTTTCTCTAGTAGGGAAGGGAATTGGGATTGAATAAGCCTTGAAGTTCATAAAGACATGCACTTTCTTTCTGAATTTCTTGGAGAAAACTTATAATCTTGAGAGCTAGAGAAAGAGAGATTTTAGAGAGAAATTTGAAAGATTTATCAAGTCTATCAAAACTCTAAGAGAAATTTTTTGTAGTGTAGGCACCGTCATTAAGTCCAATCAATAGGATTGGAGCTCAAAACACATGTTTGTACAGACACGTCATACAACGCATCGTCTATCTATAGGCGAGCAAGAGATGTGTCGCTTGCAACATTTAGCCAAAACCCTAAGGTTTTAGGCGATACATCGCCTCCAAGGAGGCGACGCAACGCAACATAGGCAAGTCCAACTTCTCAAAAGTGACCTTAAACACCTCCAAATGCTCTCAAACTTTTTGGGCATCCTTAGATACATCAATGTATCACTTTGGACCCAACAACACAATTTTAAATGCCTACAACAAAAAGTCAAATTTTATATTTTCACCATCTGAAACCATCAAGTATTTTACACCTAGCTTGTGTAAGACCACTTGGACTTTATATTTAACCAGTCCTAACACCTTCCAAGTCTGCAATCATCATGAGGTTTTCCAGCATTGTTTCGTTGTTAGTAGGTTTTGAACTATTGCCCTGCGAACCTTCAAACTAGTTATTTTGATTCTTCTCAAGTAGAATTTCTTTTCGCGGGTTTGCTCCTGTTGGTGCTCCTTGCAGACCTTGCTTACTTGCTACATCAAGATGCTACCGAATTGTTTTGAGGGTTTGGTTCAACTTTCCAATAACTTCATTAAATCATGCTTCAATGACTGACACTTCAGTTGAAGCTTCTATTGCACCTCCAACACCTCTCATAGTTGTAGGAGTCGTGTGGGTACGACAACCAGACTTGCGACCTATTAGTGGCATGATTGATGTGGTTGTTAACTTGTTTTTGAGAATAAGAACAAGTTTAGTGTTCGTCTATGGTCTTGCTCTGAAGACTAGGAACAAGACCCTCCTTCTAGTGCCAATTGTTGACATGTGAATTTGTCAACCAAAGGTGCACAAACTTCTAGGAGAAGATTTGTGCCAGAAAATAAGAGTGAAAGAAAATTTGTAAAAAAAAGTTATAGTTCAGCTGTAATCTCAAGCCTACGTCCACTATTTTCACTATAGAGAAAAGTGATTACAAATTAAGATAGAGTGCTATCTAAGAATTAGAATTCAAGTCTCTTTTACAAATGAATTTCATATCTATTTATAGTGAAGCATAAGGGTAGATTGGTAATTAGAGAGTTACATGTATTTTGTAAATATCTTCTCTTGTTACGAGATCATAATAAGCATTTAAATTCATAAATTTAGTTGAATTTAAGCTACATAAATATAGAATAAAATATTATATAGAATATTCTATATAAATGTCACAACTACCATCCTTTGTTTCAGATCGAATTAATATTCAAATATACCCTTATAAACATAATTTTAATCAAATTTTAAATACAATATTACAAAAACATTATTATTTTCATTACATACTCCAACGTCCTCAACTCTTGAATGATCACTGTCATTAAATTCATCATTGGCATTGAGTTTCGATTGGTAGTATCTTTTGGTGTTCCACTAAGAGGGAAGAAGAATGAAATGAGAAAGAAGACGAAAAAGATAGGATATAGAAACAAAGAAAGAGTGGTATATAGATGAAAGAGAAATGATACAAAGAATAAGAGAGATAAAGGAGAATGGAGGAGTTATAGCTGAGTTTTGATTTTGGGAGTGAGTTAGGATTTTGAGAAGCAAGGGGTAGTTTAGGTTTTTTAAATGGAATATGAAGTGAAAAAAAAACACCGAAAGTCACTTTGTTCTAATAGGTTCATGCAAGCTCGTCATCCCATAAAACAAACACCAAGCAAGAGTATTCCATATGAAGGATTCATACATGAAACAAGAGAGATTACATATTTTTTGACGATACATACGTATAATATAATGCTAAATGATGCATCTCTATATTGCCACATTAATTTAAGTACACCATAAACAATTAAATTATACTAATTACTATATAGTAAGTACGTACGTAATGTTACAAAAAGTATTAGGCAATGGACTTAGCCCATTCCCTCGTCTTTGTATTCCACTCCTCATTATTGATAACAACCACGTTGCTCCTGCTAATTAACATTGTCTCCCTTTTCGCAGCTTCAATAATATTTTCAAAGCTTTCCTCATCATCATCGGCAAGAAGATAAAGTGGTGGCGGCAGCGGCGGTTGATCCCACCCGCCGTCATCCATATAGATGCCACATTCTCCACAATCCATGCCTGCCATCGCCAAAGCTTCAATCGACATTGTTTATTTATATAATTTGCTATCTCAAAACCTATAAATATAATAATAAGAGAGTTCTTTGTGAAATATTTTTGCAAATGCTATTCGTATATAGAACATATTTATATGTTTTGAGATCAAATTAATGGCATTATGGTTAATTAATTTCTTGATGAACTCCATTTTAGGGAATGGAATTAAAAAGGCTAGAAATGATCACAGGATTTTTCATGTTAAAATTAACTTCAATAGTTGAGCTTGTGATATATTGGTTAGATGCATTAATTTGAAAGAGATTCGATGTTTTCCTTATAACTCACTCATACGTACGTCATGCATTACGTATAAAGATTATCATTGAGATATTTATGTGTATACATTAAGATCTTCATGCATGCATATTATTATTAACGTGATCAAATAAGAGAAAGTTGGTTGATATAGTAGTGAAAAATCTAATTCAATGTTTCCATGCGTGCAAAATAAGGCATAAGTATATACTTCTAAGTCATTTGGGACATGGGTTTCGAAGATATTTGAGGAAAATTCACATACTACTTTTTATAGTTTTTGTAGTTTTATTTGGTATTAATTTTTTAAATATATATATATATACTATTAGCTTTTATCTTTTATACTCCATTAAAAAAATTGATGACAACTATTTTATTGCATATTTATCTCAAAAAAAAATATCTTGTGATATACCTATATGTTTTTTATTTGTTCTTTTACTTTTTGAAAAAAGATTTATATATATATATATTAGGTACAATTAATATGCAATTAGTTTTATTTAGAAAATTTATTAGTTATTTTTAATTTTAAATGAATAAATAATATTATATATAAAAGAATGACATGAATATATATTAAAAAAATAAACCAAAATTAACATTGTTAAATAAAAAATAAGATAATTTTTAATTTTTTAAAAAAAATATAAAATGTTAAATCGAGAATTCGTTAAATATACATTTTTTATATATAAAGATATGGTGCATTCTAATTTTAAAATTAAATAATATTTTTCTAATTTTCTTTTAGAATAAATATCTATGAATTTTATTAAAATAAAATATTAATTCATTCTTAATTAAAATTATGAATTTAAAAATTTTATTTTATCAAATTTTAATGTTTTAATTTAAAAAAATTAAGCCAACAAAAATTTATATATAAATATATAGTATTTAACTATTGGCTAGAGTAATTAAAATAATTAATTTCTAAAAAAAATAACTAAATTTCAAAATAAGAAAATATGTATATTTATCTCTTATTTTACTATTACATATATGTTTGGATAAATAAAATTTGTTAAATGACAAAATAAATTATTAATAAAAGAAAGAAAAGAATACATTTAAACACATAAATATTTTTAGGTTACAGTTTTGAAAACATAATTGATAGAGTAATTTAAATACTTTAATATGAAATTTTAAAATATATCTTGGGAAACTATTATGGTTTATTTATTATTTATTTTCTCAATTTCTTTACCTTATTCAGATGATTTTATTACTTTTAATTTTTTAACAAAATTTATTTATTTTTTTTAGATGATTTTAAAACTAACAGTATTGTAAAACAATAAAAAAAAACAGTGTTAAATCTAATGGAAATCTACAAATTTCGTTAAACTCACATTTATAATGTATAAAGATATATAAGGAGCGACTACAGTGCATCTACTTTTTTGACAACACCGGTACAAGCAATTTGTGTTTTCTACACCATGATATTTTTTTCCAATTTTTTTATAGGACAATGTACATAATAATCATTTAAGATATCATGCAAGTTTTTAAGAAATTCTGAATAATTTACAGTGTCGAAAATAATGTTCAAAAAATTAACTTTGACACGCATATTACAATACTTGAACTTTGTTTTAAGTACCACAATTTATTTGGAATTTCTTGAAAATTTGTAGGATGTGTTTAAATAGATACAATGTATACCGCCATATAAAAAAATTTGATTACATCTATCTAGGTGCCAAAAAATAGAAAAAGAATGCGCATGTGTTTTTAAAAAAAATAGATGTGTGTTGTAGTGGCTCCCTATATATTACTTTTTAATGAAATATAACATTAAAGTTTTTGTCAAAAAAAATAAAAATAACATTAAAGAACAAAACAAAACAAAAATTGATTATGACCATGAAATTATATACATTAAGTGTGTGTGGGGTTTGTTATTATCTTGTTACTTTATTAAAAAAAAAAAATTGAAGTGTCATGTTTTTTCAATAAAGCTACTCTATGCTATTTAAAGAAAGCTACCTGTTGTATTTTTTTTAACTAGCTTTTGCTTTTCAATAAAAGTATAATCTTAAAGTACAAAATGATAGAACGGGCATTAGACTTGCTGCAGCGCTAGATAACACAGACTACTCCAGCTCTACAACCCGAAGTGCTTGGTGGAATACTTTTGGTCTCTAAAGGTCCCACCAAAAATTAAAAAATAAAAATTGCATAGAGAGCTATCGACAATTAATGCCCTGCATGTTGCGATTTCCCTTTGCCAAAGGAAAGTTCTCAGTGCAGCAACTTGTTCATTTTGCTCTAATACTTGGGAATCCGTTGGACATACATTATTTCAATGCAAAAGAACAAGGGACGTTTGGAAACGGTCTTCCTTTACTCTCAATCTTCGAGTTGCTAGTTCTATGACTAGTGATGATTAAACACTATTACAAAAGTCATATAACTCGCTACCTTTTTATGTCAAGTAGTCATGTTGCATGACATGAAAAGATCCTGGTGGTTTATTCTGTCTAACATAGAGCAATATAATATGAAGAATATTTCGTTGGGTTTTATGCCTGTATAAATCTATGTCGGACATGTAATGCAATTTTATATTGTTAATAAGAGAAGTAGAAATCATTTAGTTTAATAACCATATTGCTTGCTTGTTTTATTACATAATTAATTGAATAATACAAACACTTATAAAATCTCAAAGATATAAATAATTACAATTATAGTGACTAGATCACAGTGTATTATAATTACACTTATATGTTCAAAAGAATGAGTCTTAAGATTAAGTGAGTGCATTGTATTTTTCACTAATCTAATAATCTACTATATGAATAACTTTCACATTCAGGGTGTGATGTCTTATCCAAAGCATTGACCAAGTAGATAAGATCAGATGTATTTTGTTACATTAGACTTGACCGATATTGATTATTGATAAGATAAGTAAGCATCATTATTATCTAATCTAATCATATCACAACGTTGACCATAGGTAAATTCAATCTTAATTCTCAGTGATTAATATTATGCTAATTGTATTATTCAAGTTTTTTTATTTGTTCATTACCAGCTTACCCTACGGACTAGCTCATATTTACATATTGGAGATTTAGTAGTATAATTGAGTGAGAGTATTTATCATAAAGATGAAATCTATAGCTTCTGTTTAAGAAGCGAAATGATGATTTCCTTACAGTTTGGTTCAAGTGTTAAATGATAGTGTACTCGTTTCTATAATTAAGTTTATGGAAATATCATTTACAAAGAACTTTGTGATTTAAAATAGTGAATTTGTAAAAAAAAAAATAATAAGGTTTGTGTTGGAAATTTGGGTAAACATTGACTTTGTATTGGATATTTTGAGGCTGGTAAATATTGAACATTATTTGAAACATTGATTTGTATTGGAGATCAGAGAGGAAGGAGAGGGAACATTCTTTTTATTATATCATCCCTGGTGAGACATAATATGTTGGGAATTTATGGCTTATACTTTCTTTATTAACAATGACTAAAAGAATTAATTCAATATTACAAACCCTAGAAACAAATCAAGAACAATATTCAAAGTATGAATGCAAATCTTGATAATCAAATAACCATATTCAAAGTATGAATGCAAATCTTAATAATTAAAGATTAAGTGATTAAATGATTATAACATCAATTTAGAAACATTTAATCATCAATACTAACTATATAAACACATTTAAAAGTTAGGATTTAGAGAAATACAACATTTTAATTGAGCAATTGAATCTTCAAACTTGGGGAACATCTAAAGTCTTATACACAAGGAGTATCGCTGTCCAAAATCTCTATTCCAAGTCTTCCCATTAGTTACTTGAAGCTTTACCAATATAGAATGAGATTTGGGATTGAACAAACATTTGAAACTCACACAATTCAAGTAATTTTTAGTGAGTTTCTTGGAGAAAACTTATGATCTTTGAGAGCTAGAGAGAGAGAGAGAGCTGACGAGTGTGATCAAGGTTTTACAACTCTAATAACTCTTATTTATAGTGTAGGCACTGTCATTAAGTGGGGCTGCACATAATGGGTAGTGGGCCGACAACCCAACCCAACCCACACTGAAAATGGGCCAAAATGGGCTAAGTCTTACCAAGCCGAAGCCCATTCGGTGGCAAAAGTATCAGCCTGATAGGCCACGGCTTAGAAATGGGCCCAAGCTATACTAACCCAACCCAACCCATTATAGCCGACCCTTGTATAATATATATATATTATTATTTTTTATGCATACTAAAACCCTAAATACAAAAGAGTCTTCTCCTTTCTCAGCTGCACGCACATAACGACACCACCACCACAAAGGAGTCTCCTTCCTCTCCTGTCCATTCTCTCTCACTGTCTCTCTCAAACTCAGTCTCTCTCCAACTCTCGGTCTCCCTCGCATTCACGCCCCTCCCTCTTTGTTTCTCTGCGGTGCACGCCAGCAACTCACACAGTCACACTCCACCACACCAGTCGGTCGGAGCAAACTCTCGGTCTCCCTCACATTCACGCCCCTCCCTCTTTGTTTCTCTACGGTGCACACCAACATCTCACACAGTCACACTCCACCACACTAGTCGGTCGGAGCACCCATACACGGTCTCTCTCCCTAATCCGCTTCTCTCTAGTGCAGTGCACTACACCAGATATATATATATTTGCTTGCTAGTATTTGTATATATATGTATATATATATATTTTTTAGTATATATGTAAATATATATATGTGTATATATTTGTTAGTATATATATGTAAAAATCGTGTTAGAATATATGTATATATGTATATATGCTTGGATATATATATAAATATACATATAAATTTTAAATATGATATTGTGTTTGCTATTTTTTTTTAAGTTGATGTGGTTTTCAAATTTTAAGTATAGATTTATAAAAGATGAATATATTATGTTTACTGATTTTTTTAATTTGGTGTCCATTTTGTTTATGTTTTGTTGAATTTTTTTATATATATTCTTGATGAGATAAATTATATTATTTGGATATCTAATATGTATTAGATTGCCAAATTTGTATGAGATAATATATATATTATGTTTGCCGATTTTTTAATTTTGGTTATGTGTTATGCTGATTTTTCATATTTATTATTGGTTTATATTATTTCAGAGGTAAGATGTTGTTCAGTGATCCTCTAATGTCAATTCTATTTAATGTTTCTTTCTAGATTTTTTCTGATATTATTGTATAAGAGACTAATATATTTCTGTATTTTGTTATTATACTGTCTATGGTTGTTATTGTTATTATACAAATTATGCTATTTCTGTATACATCTTTAAGATTTTATATGTCATCCATCTCACTCATTGCAGGTTGCTTCTCTTCTGCAACTTTTCCCTTCGGCTGCTCAGCCTCAAAGAACTCACTGTAAGTTTCCTTCCCTCTTGAGCATAATATACATACATATATATACATATGTTGTTTTTATTTGATTAGAATTGCTTTGATTATGCTTGCTCAGTTTTTTTATTTATTAGAATGGATATTAGACTACTAGTATGCTATTTTAAATCCAAAACCTTAAGTGTATGGGTTGGAAACCAGATGTAAGAGGAAGATATATACAAGTATGCTCTAGACTTGCAACAAATAGTTGATCTAGTCTATCAGAAAGTTTTGTGTCCTTTCAGGTATAACAAAGCCACGCACAACAAGGTTGTTGACTGGTATCACAAAGGTTTTGCTTAGCTGTTATTTTCTTTTTAATTATGATTGGTTTCATTATGATATTGCTTAGTGAGTTGTTTCAATATGTTGTATGTGGTAAATTATAATTGATAATTGCTTGCATTTTTTTACATGTATAGGAATGATGGATAAGTTTCTTACCCCAACTTCCACCCTATTAGGTGAAGTGCTTGATACCACAAACACTACCCCAGACACCACCATAAACACAACTCCTATTGAGCTTAATTCACCCAAAAAAGAAGGCAATGGTGAACCAATCAAATCTAGGAAAAGCCAAATAGGAACTCTACTGTTTGGTATCACTTTACAAAAGTAAAGGACGCAGATCCTAAATACCCTAGATGCACTTGTAATTATTGTGGGAAAGATTATGCTTGTTATAGTAGGAGAGTTAGGACAAGTAGTTTGTGGGTCCATTTAAACAATCAATGCAAGAAGCATCCATATAAGGTAGCTGATAAAAAACAAAAATTGCTTTCATTTCAAAGTACTAATGATGGAGAGGGAAATTTGTTGGCTATGACATGTAATAAGGAGAGATGTCGAAAAAGTCTTAGCTCAGTTTGTGGTGAAGGATGAGCAAGCCTTTAATGTTGTAGAAGGTAAAGGTTTTAGGGAGTTTGTTCAGGAGTTGCAACCAAAGTTTCTTGTCCCTAGTAGAATGACTGTTACTAGGGATATATACCAGTTGTTTTGTGATGAGAGGGTTAAGTTGAAGAAGGAGTTAACCAAGGTTGGGCAAAGATTATGTTTAACGACTGATTGTTGGACATCTTCCACCCAAATGGCTTATATGTGTCTCACTGCACACTATGTTGATAGTGATTGGCATTTACAGAAAAGAATTATATTTTTTTATCAAAATTCTAATCGCAAGGGTGAAACTATTGGTAAGATGATAGAAGCTTGTTTGCTTGGTTGGGGAGTAGAAAAGATATTTGATGTGACAGTTGATAATGCATTAGCTAATGATGTAATTGTTGGTTATGTAAAGAGGAGGGTTAATGCATGGAATGGATCTGTTCTTGATGGTGAGTTTATGCATTTGAGGTGTGGTGCTCACATAATAAATCTAATTGTGAATGAGTGGTTAAAAGACATGCATGATTCAATTGCTTCCATTCGCAATTGTGTGAGATATATTTGGTCATCTCCTGCAAGATTGCAAAAATTTAAAGCTTGTGTGGAAAGGGAAAGAATTGATTACAAGGGGTGGCTGGTTTTAGATGTCCCTACAAGGTGGAATTCCACTTTTATGATGTTAAATGTGGCTCTTAAATTTGAAAAAGCTTTTGCAAGGTATGAGGAGGAAGATTATAATTTTTTAAGTTTCTTAATGGAAAATAAAAATGGGAAGAAAAGGATTGAACCACCTAGTTCTAGTGAATGGGAGAGTGCCATGATTTTTGTTAAATTTATTTCCACTTTTTATGAAGTTACTCTAAAATTTAGTGGCACCTTGCATGTAACTTCCAACAACTTCTACCATAAGATTTGTGAGATTCACTCTCAATTGAATGATTTGGCTGCTAGTAGTGATCCTTTGTTATCGACCATGGCTGCTAGTATGAAAAAGAAATATGACAAATATTGGGGCAATTCAAAGAGCATCAATCCTTTGTTGTTTTTGGTTGTTGTGCTTGATCCAAGGTATAAGTTGAAGTATTTGAAGTATTGTTTTGAGACTATTTATGATGTTGAAACCGTTTCTAAGATTGTTGTCAAGGTGGAACAAATCCTTCAACGATTGTACATTTGTTATAATGTTGAGGGTGATAGTGATAGTGATAAGGTTAGTTGCTGATTTTTTTTATTTACTTTCATTGGTTTTAATATGTTATTGTTTGTTGAATTGTTGTTTGTATTTCTTTTTCAGGTTAGCAAAAGTGACTCACCACCAAAGAGTGATGGGAAAGAAACTCATAGGAGGAGATTATTGGAAAATTATTTGCAACAACAACAAATGTTTGTGACTGAGAAAATGAATGATGTTGATAGATACTTGGCTGAAGAACCAGCCAATCCAATGACTTCCTCATTTGATATCCTACTTTGGTGGAAGGATAATTCTAATAGGTATAAGATTTTATCTATGATTGCTAAAGATGTTCTTGCTATCCCTGTGTCTACTGTGGCTTCTGAATCTGTGTTTAGTACTAGTGGACGTATTTTGGACTTATTTAGGAGTTCTTTGAGTCCAAAAATGGTGGAGGCACTAGTATGCACTCAAAGTTGGTTGAAGGAGAGTCGTAAAGGGATTTAATCAATGGAGTATTTTGATGAAATACAGTCTTATGTGTTTCTTGAAGAAGGTAAATAAACTAAATAGATTGATTTGATAATAGTGTTCTTTGTTTTATGCTTATTTATTTTTCAATAAATTATTTAACGTATGTTTTTTAATTGTAGAAGAAAACAAACCCAAGGCCAAGGCAACATCAAAGGAGAAGACCAAGACTATTATTGTTGATTGATGGATTCAAATTTTTTGTATTTTGGTTGAACTTTTTTGGACTTATGTTATGGATGATTGTAATAACTTTAGGACTTATGTTTGGATGATTGTAATGTTTTGGCTTGGGTGGTTAGATTTTAACCACGAAGACTTCATTTTCTTGTTTTTATGTTTTAATTTGATCATCTTTTTTCAAAATTCTGATAAGAATTATTGATTTTGAAAATTAAACTTCATAGGACTTTGAAACTTTTAATATTTAAAAATTATGTATAACCCAACCAACCCAACCCAACCCAACCCACAATGTAAATAGTAGGGTTGGGTTATACAATAAAAATATTTTGAATGGCTTATGATTCTCTAAGCCGATATAATTGGGTTGGCTCATTCAAATGTCCTCAACCTGGCCAACCCAACCCATGTGCAGCCCTATCATTAAGTCTAACCAATAGGATTAGAGCTTTGAACACATTATTTAGAGCTAAAGCCACGTAACCGTACGGACTTGTACAGACATGTTATAGTGCCTTGGAATTTTACTTGTTAGATAGTATTATCTTATGATGTAGTATTTTAGTTTTCGTGGGTATTGGTTTAAGCCGAGAAATAATTGGAAACTCATAGAGATAGTTATGGATTTTATAAGTTTAGCCTATAGTTTAGAAATATTAATTTTATCATAAGGTTTAATTATTGAAGCTGGTCCTAGAAATATTATTTATTATAACCTAAGGTTTAGATAGAATAATTAAGAATGTGAAATTTGTCACATGTATGTTTATTAAGGATTTAAGGATTTTAGATTAATAAAATAATCAAGGATAAACCTAGGAAGTCTAGATACTTCCCTCAGATGTTAGGATCTCGTATTAATCAGTCAAAGTGGTTTAAACAACTTTAAGTGTGCTTAAAATGTGCAAAAACATGATTTAATATATCAGCGTAAGCTGATATATCGCAGCTATAGGGACCGCTATATCACTATGTTGATATGGAAAATACGTCGACTTCGCACGAACGAAACCACAGAGCCTCATAAAAATGGGGCAGGTGATATATCGCCTAAAGGGGCCATATATCGGCTCCATCAGGCCATTTTGAAACTCCGTGGAATCTGAAGCTAAAAACAGCCCTCAACAACTTGGACTTGCTTTTGAACGATTTTGACCGAGTTCTGGGCATTCGTTGAGCACAAAATTTCATTTTTATTCATTTATTTATTCATTTTAATGGGAGTTAGTTTCACTCCTTGAACACTATAAATAGAACCTTTCACTCAGCCATTTGCACCATTTTTCAAACACTTCTCAAAGCCTCCATGATGCCAATATCGTTCGAGAGAGAAACGCGAGGGTTTTGGGGTTAAAAGCTTTCAAATCTCAGCTTTTCTAAACACTTGAGAAGTAAGCTAGAGTGTAATTTCAGTATTGAGGTATAGATCGAAGCTCTACTCTTAATCCTCAGGTTTAGTTCATTGCTATATCTCTTATTCTTTTCTTTTACTTCAAATCCTAACTCGTTATAATGGCTTTTGGTTAAGTGCTTGATTTCTTTGAAACTTAAGATTTTCGGTAAGTTCTTATCTTGATGGTTTATATCTTCTTTTCATCTTCTTTTGTTTAGGAAACTTATGGTTTTACTGTTTGGTTTTATGAGTTTCCAATCCCGCACTTGTCTCCAATACCCCGGTTTTTGGTAAGGAAAATAAGTTAGATTTATGTGTTATGTGCTTTGTGTAAGTTTGTATGTTTGTTTTTATGTCTTTTAGTCGCTTGAGAAATATGGTTGCTTAGATAGCAAATCCCAAGATTTTTATCATTATCGTAGACTATAGTTGTGTCTAAACCTACCTCTAAATAGTAGCAAAAGGACTATAGCGATTTCTATCACATACTACGTTTATGAGTTAATGGCCATTAATATTGTTGTCCATTTTTATGTTTTATGTTATGCTTTAGTAGTTTTTCCTTACTAGGCATTAGGCTCATTCCTTTTCATTTAGATTGTGCAGGTAAATGAATATTGAAGGCAGGAAGGATCCTAGGTGGCTTTGGCATGTGTATTGGGTGAGTACTAAAGGAATAGACTAATGGAATCGATCGAGGATGACATTGACATTTGAGTGTTTTTATTATGTATTTATGATTTCTGCATTTAGTATTTGAACAATTAAAATAAAGGTTTAATTTTCTTTATGATTTTATGTATAAACAATGGGATCCTGTATTTTTTTGGATTTTCTATAATAAAGTTTTATTATTTTATGTATGTATCCAAAAGATAGTGGTTATTGTCTTAGTAGTTTTAAAGGTCTAAGGTCTTTAAGTTAGTCGGGTCTTTACAGTTGGTACCAGAGCCACGGTTCATATGCATGAAGTTCTCCTTGATACACACGCAAAAGCTCCAAATCTAACCGCCAATAACTCTGCTGAAAATGTCCCTCCAAAGGTCTGCACGCACTATCGGTAATGCCCCTAGCACCGCCAATGAGACTCACGAGGCCCCTCCAGTTCGAAGAAGGGGAAAACATACTGCCACTACTACTGCTAATAGAAATGCACCACCTCTGGTTAACAACAATGCTAAAATTATTCAGTTACGACAACAAGTAAAAGAATTACTGCAGCAACAACGACAACCTCAGCCGCAGCCTTAGTCGCACCCTCAGCCAGTGGCTCAAGCACCCCATCAAAAGCAGAATGGAGGATATCCATATGGGGGATGGTCGATGGAAAATTAACTGCCCTATCTATCTCAATACATAGAGCCAGTCTACAAGCGTTTCCGAAAGCAGCACGCTCCAAATTTTGAAGAGACAACCAACCTCTTCGAGGCTGAATAATGGCTCAGGAATGTAGAGCCAATTCTAGCACACATGAACCTCGGCAACGTAGATCGCATATCCTGCATTTCATCTCTATTGAAAAAAGATGCCATAATCTAGTGGGATCTGGTGCAGTAAACTCACGATATCACCACCATGACTTATGCCAGATTTGTTGAGCTATTTCACAAAAAGTACTACAACTTGGCAGTCATCGCTACGAGGGTGGAAGAATTTTCCAATCTGAAATAGGGAATTTGACGGTAGTCGAGTACACTCGACAATTTGACCTGCTAGCGAAGTTTGCACCAGAGTTAGTCCCAAACAAGTACTTGAGGGTAACCAAGTTCACTATGGGACTCAGACCAAAGATTGAATTTGGGGTCAAGCTTGCAAACCCTGGAACCAATTCTTAGGCCAATGTTCTAGAAATGGCTATAGAGGTGGAGAGGCTCCAAGAAAATGTTAGCAAGGAGGAGTCAAGCAAGTCAGAACCGAAGCAGCTGAATCAGACTTATAATGGTCAAAACCACAACAGCAACTAGCATAACAATAACGGGAAGAAAAGAAAGCATCCTGATAATAAGTAGACTGATGCTGACAAAAGAGCATGAACCAATAATGGTAATAACAAGTCGGGTTATGTGGAATACCCTCAGTGCTCCAAGTGCCAGAAAAGATATATTGGGGAGTATCGTGCAAACAACAAGGGATGTTACAATTGTGTCCAGGAAGGTCATCGGAAAAGAGAATGTTCGCAACTCAAAACATAAGAGAGAAGGACAACAAGATGGTTCCAGCCAGAGTCTTCGCCTTGACCTAGGGAGAAGCCGAAACTAGTAACAAGGTGGTCACAAGTCAGCTTCCTATCCTCAATAATATATGTTCAATATTGTTTGATTCAGGAGCAACATACTTGTATATCTCATTAGAAATTATAGAGAAATTAGACAAACCTTGTGAATGATTTAGAAATAGATTTGTTACGGAACTGCCTTCGGGCGAAACCGTTCTATCATCACGAATAGTACGAGGAGTGCCGATCAAAGCTAAGGGCACGAAGCTATAAGGAGATATGATAGAGATAGAAATCAAGGACTTTGACATAATACTAGGCATGGACTGGCTAGCAAGACATAGCGCAACCATCAACTTTCGACGCAAGAAAGTGACGTTCGAAACCCCTGAGGGTCAGAAACTATGTTTTATGGGAAAGGTTTCAAAACTACAGACACATCTTATCTCATCTCTCAAGGCTCAAAGGATGATAGAGAAAGGATGTCACGCATTCTTAGCAAGTGTCACGACTGTGGCACTGTAATGACCCAACTACTCTAGACTTTTGGACCATTAACGAAAACTATACATACTAATCCTTAATAAAACTTACAAGTGAAAATACCATAACTTTATTAAGAAGCTTGTAAAAATAAGAGTTAAACTTACATAAAATTTAGGTTAGGATATGGGATCCCATTTTTTTAAAAACAAAACAAGACATAATTTAAAATAAAAAGGGATTACATAACAAGTGCGGAAAAATACATGTAAAAACCATAAAAAACAAAACTACATCCTCGAATCGTAACGCTCGGCTCTTGAATCCATTCCGCCTCAATACACATTCTCCAAGCTTCCAAGAACCTTTCCCGCCACTAAGACTATTTTCCTGCACATATAAACAAAAAGGAATGAGCCTAATGCCCAGTAAGGAAAATCTAACACATAGTTCATATACATAAATTTGATAAGAAACATAAAAACATAACATAACACTTATATCATACACATACTATAATGGCCATTATTACTTGGGGTCCCATAGACTAAACAAGTCATATGCCCATTAGATTAGTGGGGTCCTACTAGCTAAGTAGGTCATATGCCCATAATCCATTTGGGGCTTGTTAGTCATATGGGTCATATGCCCAAGCCTACAAACATACATAACATAACATAACATATTTCATAACATAAAAACATAAGATAACATATAAAAAGCATATAACATATAAATTCTATCCTATTTTCCTTACCAAAATTACCGGGATATGAGGACAGAGTTGGGACTTTGGAACACTCCTAAAAACCATTTATGAAAGGGTGAGTCTATTGAAGAAAAAGAGATGAAATAGATGAAGGAACTATACTTTTAAAAATATACTTACCAAAACCTTTTGCTCAAGAACTTAGATTTCCTAACCAAAATAAGAATAAGGTTAGAATGAGTAGAAGACTATGAGAACTTTTAAAGAAAAAGTACAGAAATGAACTAGAGTTTGGGTTACCTTGAAGACTTATAAGACCGATCTAAACCTTGAACCGAAATGCTATAAAATCTTACTTCCCAAGTGTTTTGATAAGCTTATGATGATCAAGCTTATGATTCCCAACCCAAGTGTTTACACTCTCACACTCACCTAGCAACTTGCAGCCTCTGAACTTAGAGTAAAAGATGAATAATGGATGGGTACTAGGTCCTATTTATAGAGTTTAGGAATGAAGAGATCTTCATTTAACTTGAATAAAAATAATGGCTTTTTAAGTGAAAATAATTTGAATTATCGTTCAGCAGAGGCTGAAGACTCGTTCAAAAAGGTTCTGGACTTATCAAGAGGTTGAAGGGTTGAATGGAAAATGATTTCAAAAACATTCAAAATAGGCTGAGAGGGGCGATATATCGCCTAGGCCAGTATGCCTGAGGCAGTCGTGCATCGTTTCGTGTTTTTCGTATCTTCGTGCTGCGATATATCGCCCCCTATAGCTGCGATATATCGGCATACGCTGATTATTTAAACACAAAATTACACATTTTTAGCTTAATTTGAATTGAGTAAACAGCCTTGAATAAGCCCTTAAACGTTTTCAAAGCTGCTGACTGACCTTAGAGTATTCAAATTTTAACCTTAATAAATTATATCCTCAAAATACTTAATCATTATTAAACCCATACATAACATGTGCTATTTTCCTATTGGTTCTTATCTAAACCTTATAGTATAATAAATATTATCCTCAATATCAGTCATATTAATCAAACCTTAGGTTAAAATTAATATTCCTACACTATAGGTTAAACTTAGAAAATCTACAAGTACTACTATGAGTGTCCAAATAAATCCCGGTCTGAACCAAAAATCCACAGTCATAAAGATAATACTATAATTACTATAATACTACTATCTAACTAGCTAAGTAAAGTTCTTGGACTCTACAGGCATAGGAAACACCATTAAAGGTTGGAGACATCCACATTATAAAGGAATTTCCAGAGATATTTCCTTATAACTTACCAGGGTTACCCTAACTCAGGAAATTGACTTCACAATCAAACTAGTACCGGGAACCAAGCCTATCTCAAAGGCACCATACTAGATGGCACCTACCGAACTCAAGGAGTTAAAAATGCAGTTACAAGAGCTCTTAGACTTGGGATTCATCAGACCGAGCCATTCGTCATGGGGGGCACCAAAACTATTTGTGAAGAAGAAGGATGGAAGCATGCGGATGTGTATCGATTACTGCGAGCTCAACAAGGTAACAATTAAGAACAAGTACCCGCTACCCCGGATCGATGACTTATTTTATTAACTCCGAGGGGCAACTGTATTTTCAAAGATTGATCTTTGGTCCGGTTATCACCGGCTCAAGGTAAGAAGAAGATATACCAAAGACAACTTTTAGGACTCAATACGGACATTACGAGTTCCTAGTTATGTCTTTTGGTCTTACCAACGCTCCAGCCGCATTTATGGACTTCATGAATTGGGTCTTCAAGGATTACTTGGACAAATTCGTTGTGGTGTTCATTGACGATATATTGGTGTACTCCAAGGAAGAAGTCGAACACGAGGAACACTTAAGACTGACCATGTTGTGACTAAAGGAGCACCAACTTTACGCCAAGTTTAAGAATTACGAATTTTGGCTATCACAAGTAGCGTTCCTCGGGCACATAGTATCCAACGATGGAGTTGCAGTAGACCTAACTAAGGTAGAGGCTATGAAGGATTGGCCAAGACCTAAGAATGTGTCACAGGTTAGAAGATTTCTCAGGCTAGCAGGCTATTACCGGAGATTTGTAGATGGATTTTCTAAGATAGCCACTCCGCTTATGAACCTGAGCCGGAAGCAACAAAAGTTCAACTGGATGGATAAATGTCAAGAAAGCTTCCAGTTGCTCAAAGATAAATTGTGTTCAACACTAGTACTTTGCGTACCGAAACCCAATGACAAGTTTGTAGTATACTGTGATGCGTCCAAGAAAGGTTTGGGTTGTGTGCTAATGAAAAATGACAAGGTGATAGCCTACACTTCAAGACAGCTGAAGGAATACAAGCAACGCTATCCAACACACGATATGGAGTTGGCAGCAGTGGTCTTCGCACTGAAAATCTGGCACCACTATCTTTATGGAGAATTGTGTGAGATTTATATAGACCACAAAAGCTTAAAATATTTCTTCACGCAAAAGGAGCTCAATATGAGGCAGCGCAGGTGGTTGGAACTAGCAAAGGACTATGACTACGAAATCCTATACCACCTAGAAAAGGCGAATGTTGTTGCAAATGCATTAAGTCGGAATAGTTATGGAAATCTTGTAGCATTATCTAGAATCGAAAAGTCGCTACAGCAGGAACTGATTAATGTTGGGATAGAAATAGTCATGGGTCAACTAGCTAACTTATCCGTCCAGTCAAGTTTATTAGAGGATATACGGATCGGGTAAGGGCATGATGACACACTATTATTGCATATGGCTGCAATCAAAGAAGGCAAAACTACAGATTTCTCTATATCAAGACAGGGATTCTTGAAATATAAGGGTCGGGTATGCGTGCCGAATGACCATGGGTTAAGATGAAGATATTAGAAGAGGCACACACTACCCCATACTCAGTTCACCTGAGTTCTACCAAGATGACTCAAAACCTCAAGGCACTATATTGGTGGTCGGGAATGAAGAAAGACATAGCAGAGTATGTGTCCAAATGCCTAACATGCCAGCAAGTAAAGGCAGAACATCAGCGATCCACAGGCTTATTACAATCGCTTAGTATTCCGAAATGGAAGTGGGAATACATAGCCATAGACTTCGTGACAGAATTACCACGGACAATTAAGCAACACGACTCAGCTTGGGTTGTGGTGGATAGACTCACAAAGTTAGCTCACTTTCTGACTATCAAGACTACATACACTGCGGACCAGTACGCAGACATTTATGTTCGAGAAATTGTACGAATGCATGGAATCCTTAAGACCATAGTATCTGACAGAGGTTTGATGTTCACATCGAGATTTTGGGAAAGCTTACAACAAGCCATGGGTACCAAGATAAGTCTCAGTATGGCATTTCATCCACAGACCGACGGACAATCCGAACGTACCATACAGATTTTAGAAGATATGTTGCGCGCTTGTGTACTAGACTTCGGAGGATTATGGAGTAAGTATTTGCCACTTATAGAGTTCTCCTACAATAATAGCTACAAGGCAACGATCGATATGGCACCCTATGAGCTACTTACTTTATGGAAGGAAATGTTGGTCACCGTTACATTGGGAGGAGGTAGGAGAAAGACAACTTCTTGGACCCGAGGCTGTTAGAGCGGCTCAATACATAGTAGAACTAATTAGAAAGTGTATGCTCGCTACTCAGAGTCGACAAAAGAGTTATGGGGATGCCATTCGATGATATATGGAATTCTAGGTCGGAGATCAAGTCTTCTTAAGAATATCTCCAATAAAAGGAGTGAAGCGGTTCGGGAAGAAAGGCAAACTTAGTCCCTGGTATTTAGGTCCTTTTGAGACATTGGACAAGGTGGGACCAGTAGCATATAAATTAGCCTTACCTCCAGCTCTAGCAGACAACCACAATGTGTTTCACATCTTGATGCTACGTAGATATATGTCAGACCCATCCCATGTTCTCAAGTACGAAACTTTAGCACTTTAGAAAGACCTAAGTTATAAGGAATAACGGGATCGCATCCTGTAGAAAGGGATAAAATATTTACGGTCAAAGATTTTTCCAATAGTCAAGGTCTATGGATTAATAGTGCAAAACGGTAGGCAACGTGGGCATTGGAGCAAGACATCCGAGCACGCTATCCGAAATTTTTTGGTAAGTAAATTTCGAGGACAAGATTCTTTTAAGTAGGAGAGAATTGTAGCGCCTTGGAATTTTACATGTTAGATAGTATTATCTTATGTTGTAGTATTTTAGTTTTCTTGGGTATTGGTTTAAGCTGGGAATTATTTAGAAACTCATAGATTTATCATAAGGTTTAATTACTGAAGTTGGTCCCATAAATATTATTTATTATAACTTAAGGTTTAGATAGAATAATTAAGAATGTGACATTTGTCACATGTATGTTTATTAAGGATTTAAGGATTTTAGATGAATAAAATAATCAAGGATAAACCTAGGAAGTCTAGAACCTTCCCTCAGATGTTAGGATCTCGTATTACTCAGTTAAAGTGGTTTAAACAACTTTAAGTGTGCTTAAAATGTGCAAAAATGTGATTTAATATATCAGCATAAGTCGATACATCGCAGCTATAGGGGCCGATATATCGCCTATGTTGATACAGAAAACATGTTGACTTTGCACAAACAAAACCACGGAGCCTCAGGAAAATGGGGCAGGCGATATATCGCCTATAGGGGCAATATATCGGCTCCATCAGACCATTTTGAAACTCCGTGGAATCCGAAGCTAAAAATAGCCCTCAACAACTTGGAATTGCTTTTGAACGATTTTGACCGAGTTCTGGGCATCTGTTGAGAAGAAAATTCCATTTTTATTCATTTTAATGGGAGTTAGTTTCACTCCTTGAACTCTATAAATAGGACCCTTCAATCAGCCATTTGCACCATCTTTAAAACACTTCTCAGAGCCTCCAAGCTACCAATATCGTTCTAGAGAGAAACACCAGTGTTTTGGGGTTAGAAGCTTTCAAATCTAAGCTTTTATAAACACTTGGGAAGTAAGCTAGAGTGTAATTTTAGTATTGAGGTATAGATTAAATCTCTAAGCAATCTAAGATACTCTTAATCCTCGGGTTTAGTTCATTGCTATTTCTCTTATTCTTTTCTTTTACTTCAAATCCTAACTCATTATAATGGCTTTTGGTTAGGTGCTTGATTTCTTCAAAACTTAAGGTTTTCGATAAGTTCTTATCTTGATGGTTTAGATCTTTTTTTTATTTTCTTCTGTTTAGGAAACTTATGGTTTTGTTGTTTGGTTTTAGGAGTTTTCAATCCCGCACTTGTCTCCAATACTCTAGTTTTTGGTAAGGAAAATAAGTTAGATTTATGTGTTATGTGATTTGTGTAAGTTTGTATGTTTGTTTTTATGTCTTTTAGTCGCTTGGGAAATATGGTTGCTTAGATAGCAAATCCCAAGATTTTTATCATTGTCAAAGACTATAGTTGTGTCCAAACCTACCTCTAAATAGTAGCAAGAGGACTATAGCGATTTCTATCACATACTACGGTAATGTGTTAATGGCCATTAATATTGTAGTCTATTTTTATGTTTTATGTTCTGCTTTAGTAGTTTTTCCTTACTGGGCATTAGGCTCATTCCTTTTTATTTAGATTGTGCAGGTAAATGAACATGGAAGGCGGGAAGGATCCTAGGTGGATTTGGCATGTGTATTGGGTGAGGATAAAGGAATGGATCGATGGAATCGATCAAGGATGACGTTGACATTTGAGTCTTTTTTTTATGTATTTATGATTTCTGTATTTAGTATTTGAACAATTAAAATAAAGATTTAATTTTCTTTATGATTTTACGTATAAACAATGGAATCCCGTATTTTTTTTGGATTTTCTATAATAAAGTTTTATTATTTTATATATGTATTCAAAAGATAGTAGTTATTGTCTTAGTAATTTTAAAGGTCTGAGGTCTTTAAGTTAGTCGGGTCTTTAAGTTAGTCGCTTGGCACTAGGTGATCCATCGTCTCATAGGCGACACATTGCCTAGTGACAAGCAATACGTCGAAAGTTTCTCAATGTTTTCGACCCAGGCAATGCGTCGCCTCCTAGATGGCAACCCGTCGCCTCTAGACCTAACTTACATTATCAAAATGTTTCTTAAACACATCCAAATGCTCCCAAACGTTTTGGGAATTCTTAGATACCTCATTGTGTCACTTTAGACCTATAAATGTCAATTATACACTACAACAATATTGACATTCAATGACTCCCTACATTGTCTTACATCAATGGTGTAAGACATTAAAAATTAGGAGGGATTTTAAATGTCTTATGTTGGGAGACATTAAAAATTTTTATTAATTACTAAAATTGTTAGACATTAAAAGTGCAGGGAGATGTTGAAAATTGGGGGTCTAAACACATGTCTGTGGTGACATCAAACGTCTCCCACTGGGAGACATGCCACATGTCCCGCGTCTCCCACTGGAAGACGTGGAACACGTGGCACGTCTCCCAGTGGGAGACGTTGGATGTCCTCACTAATATTAACCTCCTCTTTCCTTCCCTCTCAGACACACAATGGAGCACGCACAAACCAGAGGCAAATTCAAGGCGATTTCTGCGATTTCTGCGGCACAAAAGGTAAGGTTTTCTCTCTATTTTCATGGTTTTACTTAAAGGTAAGTTGTCGTTTTACTTAGCTTGGACCTAAGGTAAGGAAGTTAGATAGAATTTTGTTTATTTATGCTGGAATGGTAAGACTATTCGTATGAATGGAAATGTTATGAATTATGAAATGTTATAATATGATGATATGTTGGATTGTATGATTGTTGTATAATATGAATGGATGTTAGCGTGATGAATGCGACACATCAAATAAAGGGGTTACTAAGGATATGAAGACGTAACCAAGTTATATGTAATGGTTGTTAGCGTGTTGAACGTGACACAACAAATGGGTTACTAAGGATATGAAGACGTAACCCAAAGGATATAAAGACGTAACTCCAAGGGCGGACGCGCCGAGGTTATTCAAGGACCAGAGATCCTATTTACCTCAAAGGGTGACATGGACAAGTTAGCAGACCATGTTCACAAGGAAAATGTTAATTTATGATGATGTTATGATGTTTATGTTATGACGATGTTATGATGTTCATGTTATGATAATGATATTAATGTTGATGTGTTTATGTTTATGATATTGACACCATTATGACATTGATGCTATGATGTATAAAGATGGGCGAATGTGTTTGTGACTTGTTGTATCTTACTTGTTTGTTGTTTGTACTTCCTTACTGGGCTTTTAGCTCACCCCCTTACTTTCCCTTTCAGGTAGCAAATAGGTTTCTCTATGGCACGCGTGGTGATGTGGGGAGTTCTGTCGTCCTGGTGTGTATGGCGTGGGGGCATCCTATGGATGATAAACGATCAGTTTAAAACGTCATTTTCTTTTAATAATGTTATGTTTAATAAGAATTTTTAAAACTTATCAGTGAGACTTGAACTTTTGGTTGTTTTAGAACTTTGCATGAAAACTGATATTTTCTTTTTAAACTATTGGGCCCAACTTGCATGTTTTTAGCAAGACCCCACTAGGATTTGATATTAAGTGATTTTTCCCTCATAAACCTATGATTATTTGAATGTTTTACAAAGCATTAGATTATGGCGTTTTTACAAAATCTGAAATATTAATAATAAAATAAGGAAAAATCAAATCTTATTATTAATATTAACTTAGCTATTTTGGTGTATGGTCATTTTTCCCTTTTCTAAAATACCACAAAAACATGAGCTTTAAATCTCAAAATAGTAATGTGCAAGGCCTAATACCCACAAAACATGGGTTGAAGGTGGCTGGTGGCACAAAAGGGCTTTGACCCATTCCTAGCCAATGGGGAGGCGCCACGTAGGCGCTGGCTGGGAGAAGAGAAAGCTGGAGAGAGGAGGCAAGGGTTGCTGGGCTTGTTGGGCAACTGGGAAGGGGCTGGAGGGGGTTGGGCCTGGTTGCTGCGTTGGGCCTGCGTGGTGGGAGTTTCGGACTGGGCTGCTGGAGCTGAATGGCTGAATGGTGTGGATAGGTGGCGCAAGGAGGCATCAGCATCAGGCGGCTCGCGGCTCAGCTCGGTAGGCGGCTCGCGGCTCGGCTCGGTGGCTCTTTGGCTTGGTGGCTGGTTGGGCCTGAAGTCATAGGCCGAATTCTGGGCCAATTTTGGGCTTCAAAAATGTCATTTTTTCAATTGATTTTCAGTTTTAAATCTTTATTTCTTCTTTCTTTTTCTTTATGCTAAAAATGCAACTTTAATTCCTACAAAATAACAATAAATTAAATCATAATCAAATATTTTCATTTATAAAATAAATTATATTAATTCAATGAAAATATTAATTAAACTTAATTTATTTTGGCCATTAAAATTAATAAATATGCATTTTTCTCCACTAATCACCACTTCATAGACTTTCCAAAAGTTTAGTTAGGTTTTCGAGGCCTCCAAGGATGGCGACATTCTCAGCCCTAAAGATGCTCAACTTAAGCTCACCCATGGAATTCCCAGGTTTTGATATCAATTCATACTTAGGGTTTTCATTCAAGCATTATACAGTACCATATTAATTGAATTTAATTCGATGGTTGTTAATTTTAATATTGATGTTATTGTAGAAAAATATCACAATGCCAATGGTGTAAGGGCTATTCTACGAGACTTACATGGACCAGTCCAAGCTGCATTATCCAAGTCTATCGTTGGTTGTTATACTCCCCAAGAAATGGAAGCCAAAGCCTTATTTTATGGATTATCTTGGGTGCAATAATTACAATTACCAACCCATCAAGTTGAAATAGATTATTTGTTGGTTGCTTCAGCTCTCAAAATCTCTTCATCTCGAATCTCGAATCTTGGTTTTAGGGATTTAATAGATGATGTTTTTAGTCTTTTATCCTACTTCCCTAGAGATATTATATCTCAGCTAATAAAGATGCTCACATTCAAGGTCAGTCAAAACTTTTTGGGGGCCTAAGACGAAAATATAAAAAGAGGTTATTTTAAAAGAAGAAAAATAATTCAAATTTTGAACATTAAAATATAATTCAAAACTAAATAAAATATATATATCGATATCCAAATGTTTGAAGAGAGATTTAATGTAAGAGAATTTAATTTTTTTAAAATAAGAGTGAAATAAAATATAATGTAAAACATGAAATCATAATATAAATATATATATTTAAATGTTTCAATAATATATTAATAATCTTGTAAAATTAACACTATAAAATAATAATTGCATAATTTAAAAACTTTAATATGACATAAAAACTATTAAGATTAAGGAATTATTTTTGTTATTAGAAAATATAAAATTATTCATTTGCATTGGTAATGAAAAATAAAAAACAAATAATCATTCTCTAATTTTTCTCATTTAATGTCCACACTCACCACACTAATATTAAAAATATATTTACAAATAAAAATAAAAATGGTCTATTTTTTTAATCAATAAACTTTAAAATATTTATTTATTTATTTATATATATATAAAACAAAAATTGGGCCCCAAATAGTTTTGGGCCTAAAGTTGTGGTCTTGTCTTAAGGTGAGGTCAGCCCAGCTATATTTACTCTAAAGGTTATTGAAGTTTGTATACAGTGGAAGGACATTCCATCTCCAATCCATACTCATGTTATAATAGATTCATTGCATTAATTGTAACATCATTTTCTTAAAAAAAAAAAATTAAAATGGTAACAAAATATTATTATAAAATAATTTCATAGATTATTATTTATTTTGTTGTATATGATAAATGTGAAACTCGCATGACCAATCGTGACCAATAAAACATGAAGATGCATGATAGGTATTATCACATCTAATGAAAGTGGTGTGAACAAAATAGTAGTATTTCTGAAGTTTTTTTAATTTTTGTTTATTAAATAAACTGAAAAAGGTTAATTGAAATGATTTCAATAAGATCAATGATATTGTTTTACTGATATGCCAGTATGTATTTAACCCAAAAAAAAAAAGCACAAAACCATTTCTATAATTTACAAACAAACTATGAATCACTATTTTCATTAAACTCTGATTTCTCCCATTTTTCTGTGGATTGTAATGGAAATGGAGATTACTTGTGGATTGAAACCAAAGGCAGTGGTGATCAAGCTAAAGCCACTCCAGAGGCTTTGCACGAGTTTGATTAGGTCATTGAGGCCTTCAAGGAGGGCAACATTTTTAGCCCTAAAGATGCTCAACTCGATCTCTCCCGTGGAATTCCCAGATTTCGATCTTAATTCATACTTAGGGTTTTCATTCATGCATTATCCAGTACCAAATTAATTGTATTTAAATCGATGGTTGTTAATTTAACAAGTTACCAAGTTATGTATTCATAAATGTTTGGATTGAGAATGCTCTCACTCTTTCTCAGGTTTTGAATTTGCAAATCTAGGGTTCATTGATCTGTATATTTTTTTTGTGAATCGTGAGTATGAAAATCGTCAGTCATACGACGTCGTTCGATGTTGACTTGTTACAACTCTCTAAGGTCTCTCCTTTGGCTATGAAAGTAAATCCATATTTCGTCGAGACTATTTGTGAGAATTGGCTTCTGCTTCCCAACACTAATCTTTTGTTTGTCAATTTTGTGTGAAGATTAGTTTGTTGGGAACAATTAATAGTGTTTTGGTTATTTTCTTTTCTTTAGCTTGTTGTTGATATGCTATAAATTTATCATCCAATGAGATTTTTATGATTATTGAAAGTAGTGATTTTTTTAATGTGTATATGTAGAAAGAACGCAGGGGAGAAAAGATACTTATGGAATCGTGTTTGCAGTAATTCTTTAGAATTCTTGTCTATCTATCCAAGTATTATCAATAGAATAATTATACTCACTCTTTGAAATATGAAAGAAAACAAAAATTATTTGCAATCTTGAAAATAATTATCCCTTTAAAATAAATATTTTGAAAGGCTAGCTATTCTTGTCAAATTTAGGATTTCATTCATCTTGTATTCATTTGATTTAGCATTATTTTGAATCAAATTTGATTAGAATCAAAAATCTTATGCTCCATTTTGCTACTCTCATTGCAAGAATCAGAGCTTTTAGAAGCGATTAGTGTACCCGCTAAAGACCTAGCTTGTCGCCACTAATATCATAAGTCGTTGCGAATGTCTCGTCACTAATATCTACCTTCAGCGATGACAAACAATGTCACTGCTGTATGGGGACTATTAGTAGTGTTTCTCTTGATACTTGGCACTATCGCCTTAAATTTTAATCAAATTCGTCGTATGTGATTTGTATTTGAGACGACATATTTAAATAAGTTGACACTAAAGTACTTGTCACCACAAATAGTTCTGTAGCTGCAACAAAAATTTTCATTTTTCACTGCAACTATTAATTTTTAATTAAAAATTATATTAAAAATTCAACAAAATTAATATATTTAATATCCTTTTTCGTTCCTTAATTACTATTCTTTTATTTAATGTAGAAACTTAATTAACAGTATGTCATAATCTCCTTAGTCGGTAGTGTCGTCCATTTGATGGTCCTCCCATCTGATGGTAACTCAACGATGAAAGGTTGCAGTGGCTTCGGCCTCCACCAAGAATATTGGGGAGGTTGTGACGACCCTACTCTAA